>NC_071516.1:26386575-27011575 GCF_027887155.1 Malaclemys terrapin pileata | reverse complement strand
ACCGCATATGAAGTAGCTCAGACTGTGTCTCCTCAAGGGTGTGAGCTCATTCCACAGAGGCCAAGGCAACGTCGATGCCATTTCTAAGGGCTAGTCTGGAAGCACTAGAGCTGTGCTGCTGTAGCGTGTCTGGTGAGGCTGATGGGAGAGAGCTCTCCCGTTGGCATAGTAACTCCACCTCTGAGAGAGGTAGTAGCTATATCGTCGAGAAAAGCTCTCCTGCTGACGTAGCGCTGTCCATGACAGCGCTTAGGTCAGTGTAACTTATGTCATTCACGTGCATAGATTATTCACACCCCTGAGCAAAGTAAGTTATAACAAAGTAAGAGCTAGTGTATACCAACCCTTAGTGATGTTCCTATGCTGGACATTTGCCGGGCTGCCACTTGGTCCTCCGCACCTAGGTTTACAAACCATTATGCCATTCCTACTGCATCCAAATCAGGGAAGGCAATCCTGTAGTCCTTTTTAAAATAGATTCCAAGCCCCACTTCCTGAGAGTACTGATTGTGAGTCACCTATATGGAATACATGGCTGCATCTACTCAGAGGTTTAAAAAAAAAAAAAAAAAATTACATATCTGTCTGTAATGGTTATTCTTCAAGATGTTACCTAGACATGTTATTTCACAGCCCATCCTCCATCCTGTCTGCACTTTTGAAATTCAGTGTGAAGGAACTGACAGGGGTGTAGTAGGAAAAGGGCCTGGGGCGGCACACAGAGGGAACAGACATCTTGACTACACAGGGTTGGGGTGACGTGGTCCTTACAAAGCCAGGGGAGGGGCTAGGGCCACAGGGTGTAAACCACACCCTTACTGGTATTGCCAGGCAAAGTTCTCCAGTTTTGGTGTGCTGAGTTCGCTCACTCCTACATGGAATACACATCTGCATTTGTCACAACCAGAACATGGACAGTCTGACTTAGTGGTCAGAACAGGAGTCTGGCCGGGTCAGATACCAGGAGATCAGAAGCAGGAGACAAACTTGAGAGCGGAAACATGGATTGATAACCAGAGTCAGGCCAAGTCAGGATACCAGGAAGTCAAGGCAGGGGAGCAGTAGCAGGAAGTACAAGGCACATAGTCCAGAGCAAGGTGGATTCCAGTTGCATGGACAACTTCCTGTTCCGAGTTTATACAGGGACTCCCAACATTCTGCCAATCAGCTTCCAGGATTGAGGTCCTCGGTCTGAGTTCAGCTCCTATTTTGCCAAAAGTTAGCACATTTTGGTAGCAGGTTGGAACCTGCTGGCTCCAAAGACCCCAGTGGACCAGGGTTCAAGAACCACGGTCCCTGATAGCATCACATCTTGCAGAACAACAGATACAGTATAGATAAGTAACCATTTTTTATCTGAATGCCATGGGGTGACATTAATTTCCTTTGAATAATCAAGGATAAATATGGGTTGCTGCTGCCAGGATGTTGCACAGCTACTAAATGTTGCAGTTTTTAAACACTTAAGGATTCTGATTATAAAGTTTCCTATATAGAAGATTTCACATGTCTTACTTCAAACTTTAAGGGACCCCTCTGACCTTTGGCTAACCAAGAGCCATTGTCCTAGTAACATACTAGAGGAAATTTAGATGTTCAGGTAATGAATTTGCAGATAACATGAATTCATCTGTTCCTGAGCGCATACAGGTCTTCAAGTCAAATTGCCTCTAAAGAGATTGGCATTGTACACATATGCATATCTAATAATGTTATAAGGAAACTGACAAGCCAAAAAAGTGTTTAATAATGTGTAAACAGACTGGTAAAAGTTAGTGCAAAACTCTTTTTGGATGTGCATTTAAAATGCACTGGTGAAATCTTTACTGTAGTCCTCCTAAGCAATTACATGTGCCATCTTCTCCAGAAAGTGTAGGCTGAATCAAGGCAGGCAGCGGTAGTATGAGGCAGGGTCTCAACATTGCAGCCTCTTTGAAGAGGGTAACATGCACCTCCATAACTAGTATGTGCTGGAGACACCAAACACGTTAGCTTCCTGGAGGTCAGTTGTAACCTTCTAGCGGTGTTAGTGTGAAAGACTTTCATATATTCAGCTAGTGTTGGAGCACTGAACTTTCTGCTCTCAGACTAGCTGAATTCTTCAAATCCAGTGTCTGCATCAAATTCTTCTTTGATTTGAAATCACAGTGCACAAAAGTGTGATATGTCATAATAGTGAATCTAGTTCAAGGTACAGATAATTCTTGTGCAGTAGTCTTGTGGGGTTTATTTTATTTGAGCTGTATTATATGTCAATGTATTTTAGGTTATTACAGCCATAGCTACTTTCTATACTAAGGAGAACAAGGTTGTATGCATTTTTAACAAATTAGTTTGTTACAGGAATGCAGCTAGTTTTCAAAGTGCATTTTTAACTGATAGCTTATTTAATAGAATAAAATATTAATTGTTTTCCCCCTTTTTTTAACAGTTATCTCAGCAAAATTAAAAGAAAATAAAAATAAATGGTTTGGACCTAGCCCTTATGTGGAAGTCTCAGTAGATGGACAGTCAAAGAAGACAGAAAAATGCAACAATACAAATAGTCCGAAGTGGAAGCAATATCTTACAGTGTAGGTTTGGAGCTGTTTTTGCTTTATAGATCAATATATGAAATTTAGTAATTATTACGTTATAGGCAATTAATGTCAAGAATCATTTCTAAACTGCGCTCTGTGTTACAACACAATATGACAAAACCAGTGTTTTTCATATTTAAAGAAAAAGGTGGTACTGTAATACGGCTGCTATAGTATGAAGCATTTATGTAAATGCTGTGTGTTAACTTATGTGGCATGGAAGGGATGCAGTGTTAACACAGAAATATATTCCATATTAGCACATATGATATGCAAATAAAGCTGCTTTTTGACATGAAAAGTAAGGAAAATCTGTGATAGAGCTGACACTATCCCATGCTCACTTGTTCAGTACATATTTACCAGGCGTGTGGGGGTTGTCATCTCAAAATTCTGGACTCTGGTTTCAAGACACAGCTATTCATTGTGTCATATTATTAGTTATCTAGCAGGTTATATTTTAGAGCATGCTTTTTGGTAACTCCTACTTGCACAGATCCAACCTCCAATGCAAGTGTGAAATTCCTTGTATACCCGCAAAAGAGAACTTCTTTATCTTTCTTGAAATCCAGTTCTCTAGAAATGCTCCAGAATGCATCATATGGAACATTGGAATCAACTGAAATTGTATGCAGCTGTTAGTATTTCTGGTAGCACTTATGTTCCAGAAATATTGCATTATAAGTCCCCTTTAGAGAACCTGAGAACACCCTGGTTAGTGGGAGAATATTCCATACCTGTGCCTGACTCAGGATGCAAAGTTAATTTCTTCTCTTTATTTGGTTTGTAACACAGCACTGAAGAGCCATTCTTAAGAGAACAAGACCTGTATGTTTTATATACATTAAAACACTAAGATTGCAGGAGCCAGTTGTATAGCAGAAACTGTTTTTTGTTTTTTAATCTTGACAACCCACTTTTTAAAATATAAGATACAAAGTATTTTCACTCTCCAGGTCTGCCACCCAACACACATCAATACATGAGCATTTTCTGCACATTGGCCCTGTTTAGTCTACATTGTATGCAGATCCACTGTACTTGAGTTGTAAACTAAGACTACTGGTAGAGCCGGGAAGAGAATAAATAATCTGTTTTGTGGAAGTTTTTGATATTTCAGAGTTTGGTTTAGTTCCAATTTGGAATGAAAACCAAAAATCTCTAAACTATCTGTGAAAGGAAATGGAGCCCTGAGCAGTCTGCTTGGTGGGCTGTCCCAGAGCTGTGGACCCTGGAAACCCTGGGGTTCCCAATTCTCTGGTAGCCCACCTGGTGGGCTGCCCCAAAGCTGTGGTCTCTGGGAGCCTGGGCTGCTGAGGACCTGGGTGGTGGTGCTTCCAGGATGTTGGGCCCCCACAACCGCAGGCTGCCAAGGAACCAGGCAGGCAACTTTGCAGGAAACCAGACAGTTTTCTTTCCATAATTCTGCTGGATCCTGTCAGAATTTTGTCAAAATCAAACAGTCTTTGTGAAACGTTTAGATTACAATGAATTGACAAATACTGATGAAAAGGTGTTTTTCTGGTCAGCTCTAGCTACCAGTTTGCTGTGGTAGCCACGAATGACTTTTTTTCTCCTTGGACGTTCTAAAACTAATAGAAATGTGAGCAGTTTAATTGTTCCTATTGTTTTCTTCCATGATACCTTAGGGGAGAAAAGAGCCCAAAATAAGCTGATAGTATTTTAATGTTACTTAACCCTTCCTCTAAAGATCTTCTATGCTGCTGTCATTTCAGTAGAATGTGATTGGAATCAGTAAAAAGTTAAGGCATGACCACATGAGCTGGAATTTATATTGAGGTGTTCATAGTGTTGTAAAGACCTATAAAAAGAGCATGTCCCTTCCTCTAAGAAATTAGTCTACATCAGACCAATAACACAGCAAAAATGACATCAGGCAGTAGTGGGCAGAAAGGACGACGAAAAACTATGTTAGACTGCAGGAAGTATAAGGAAGTGAATACTGCTTTGGCCGGGTAGCCTACCTCTTTTTTTTTTTTTTTTTTTTTTTCCCCTCGCTCCACCCACAGAGATTAGTGAATGAAAAGGTAACTTGAAAGGAGACATTTGGAGGAGAGCAAAGTTGCTTGAATAAATATCACCTCTTTTATAAAGCATTTTGAGAATTACTTATGAAAAGTGCTATATAACAGCTACGTATTAGTCTTACATAATGTAACAGAGAGTGTTCCAGATCTAGGTGGCAATGTGAAGAAAAAAACGTAAGTGGGAGGAGGAGAAAGAGAACAGAGGCTTAGGCAGAGTGTAGGACATAATCAGATTATGTGGAAATAGCATTTGAGATTCCGAAGCCACATTAGCACTGTGATATTGGTGGTGGTATGGGGGTTATCTATACCAGCAAATATAGACCCCATAATTCAGCAATGTAGGAGGTTGCAGAGCAGGTTAGAGGATATGATGGTAAAATTTTATTTAGGCTGGAAACACTTTATACAGTGCCTAGCAATATCAGTTGGGGCTTCTGTGCTACCATACTGCAAATACATAAAAATAGCCAAGTTCTCTCTACACGTCAGCCTCCACCATTGCCGATGCTGGTAGAGGAGCCTTGGTGCAGAATTCTGGGTCTTAATTTTCTTATGGTAGACAATGCCTGAAGAAGACAGGTACCATAGTAGAGCCTTGCTGGAGAAGAGAAGACTGAACGTGAAGTGGAACAAAGTATAAACAATTGATGGAATTAAGGGGGAGGGGTGATGAGTAGCAGGATAGGTAGACCTTATTTATTTTCTAGCTGTGGTGTTTTTTGAATGGACTGGACGGGATAGGTGAGTACCAGGTAAATGAGTGTAGTAGTCAGGATTCACATGTGGGTTTTAGCAGTAGAAACAATGTCAAAGTATCTTACAGAGGTTAGGAGGAAAAAGTGTGGAATGTGACAGAACAGTGCCGAAAAGATCAGGCCTCTAACACACACACCCTCACAAAGGGAATTCTCCCTCCTTATGGGAGGAAGGCCAGCAGTCCAAAGCAAGTTTAGAGAATCGAGTATTAAAATGTATATGTAGGCAAAACACCCAAGCAGACTCTTTCAGGTATGGGTATACAGGGTTTGGTAAATTAAACTTAAAGGTCTACAGATGCCCTAGTCAAGCTATAGCTTCCACATATCCCTCTGAGAAAGTAATAGTGGGATAGGGTTTTCCTCCCACTCGTAAAAGACTGGGAAAGTATCAAGTTGTCATTCTCGGTTGCTGTGGGTTACCATGCCCTAATGTCCAGGTTATTGTTCCTAGATTCTGTAGCAGGTTACAGTGCCTGTCCACTTCCTCCCCTCTAGCAAGTGGCTTTGGAGGGTAGGGAAGGATAGCAACACAAATGGGAAAGAACCAGCAGGCAGTAAGGGTCTCTTGACCCACTCCTTATTTATCTCTGTCCTCTCTCCTCCCCCTCACCCCCTCCCCTCCATTCATAAGGCCAGAAGGTTCCTTAACGTGCACCAGTCAAAATTTATCCTGGTGTCACTACTTGAGATAAATGTGCCTATTTTTCTGGTGGTCAAACACTCATAGTTTCTAACTGGGAGAGATTTTTATCTGAAAGAGTGGCCACCTAACTATATCGACCTTCACAGGTAGCCAAGTAAAGGCAGGCATAGTTTTCATGATTGAAAGAGGGGACTGAGACGATCAGGGGACGTTAGGTAACAATATTAAATACATAAATATAACGTTGGTGGACTCTCAACCTAAAAAGAAAAAAAAATGACATGGCCTAAGGGCTTCTCCCTGAGTTAGAGGGAGGAGTAGGGGCACGCAGATAGCTTTCCTTGTTATCCTATTAATGGAATTAATAGAATCAGGCCCCCTACAGAGGAAACAAGGCCTTTATTCCAAACTGGGCCTAGTCTCCTTCCTTACCGCCTCCCCCCATCTCCCCAAAACTAAAAAATTTCAGAAGGCCACAGGACAGTTTTTGACCCTAAATATCTCAATAGATCAAGGAAGAAATCAAAATTCAATATGGAGACCTTGAAATCCATATTGGCCACCATCAGCAAAGGGAACTTCATGAAGAATGCCTCTCTCATAGCTCATTTACAGTTTCACAGAGGCACCTATGTTTTGTTTTTGAAGCACAACACTACTAGTACAGGTCCTTGTCTTTTGGTTTAGCAACAGCCCAGAAGTATGTTTACCTCACGTGTTTACAAAAGTGCTGGTAGTGTTAATAGCAGCTCTCAGCCAGGAGAGGATCGATTTAAATGTCTTCCTCTTCCTGGTCAAATTCCTTATCTGAGCCTTATCCAAAACTAGGGTTATGGATAGCACCACCCTGACAATAAGGATGCTGCAGACTGAGTCAGTTAACATAGTCTCAGCAGATTCCCCGTCATAGAGTGGAGACAGACAATGTCCTCCACAAAGTTTTTGTGTTGCAGGAAAGATGGAAGAAGCTGAGGAGTCTTATCAAAACCATCAACCACTCAAGGGATGTATCCATTCGTACACTTCAATGGTTTCTTGAAAAGACATTCTTAGTGGGCCAGTGCTCACATGAGGCCACTACAGAGCTTCCTCTTATATCTCCCTAAACTATCTCTTACCTTCACTGAGGGATGTCTGTCTCTCTCTCCAGCGGGATTTGCAGGTAATTCAGATGGTGAATGAGTCCAAGCAAATTCAAGTTGGGCTTCCCAATAGAACAGTTACCACAACAGATGCAGGCCTGCAGAGATGGGGTGCTCATGCGAGATCAAGAAATGTGGTCCAAATAAAAGAATGAGCACAGTATAAACTGGTGAAAGCTCATGGCAATCCAATATGGTGTCAAATCTCTGCTCCCATATCTGGACTCCCTCCTGTGCTCATCATAACAGGCAACACCTCACCCATTCATACATCAACAGATATAGCAGAACAAGGACTACTGCCGGTCAAAGAGAAGCTTATCTCTTGATGACTTGGAGAGGAGAGAATCTGCAGCCAATTCACTCCCTTCTCATCCAAGGGAAAAAGAATCATATGGCCAACTGGCTCAGCATGCAGAAATTAGATAATTTAGAATTGGATGTATACCCAGAGGCATTTCATCTCCTAGTGAAAGAATTTGATCTTCTAGCAACAGATCTGTTTGCCTCCCACTTAAATCACAAGGTTTCTGTGTCTTCTCTTCTTGGCCTCCCCTCCCCTCTCCTGATCATCTGTAGCATTTTTGTGAGATGCAGCACTGGTAGTTCTGATAGCCCTGTATGGGGCAAGGAGGCTTTGGTTCTCAGACCTCCTCAACACGGCATGGAAACCTCCCATACTTTTTCCATCTGGGTGGGATCTGATATTACAAGGGCCAATCATGTATCTGAATCCAGACAGTCTAAGCCTAGCTGCTTGGCTCTTGAATGGAGATTCTTAAGTCAAAAATGTTGTCCATGACTGGTAAATTGCACACTTTTATTTTCCGGAAAGAAACCTAACTCAATGAATTCAAGAGCATGGTTGAGCTCTATCCCTTGCTGCCAGGACAAGGGGTCTCACCCCTACATGATGTGCCTCCATCGATTCTCTTCAGGATGGGCTTAGGTTAGTCCTTGCAGTTCCGAAATTCAAATCTCAAGGTGCTGCTTTGTCTAGCATCCTTAGTGCAGTAGGCAGGTAGTAGATTTCATCTTACCCAGGTGCCCAAACTTTTTTTTTTTTTATTTGAGAGCAGCATCTCTTCTACATCCTCTTGAAGAGGAGCACAGAGTTATTTCATGGGATTTTAACCTGGTTCTCAGTGCCAATTGAGGCCTCCATTTGAGCCACTCATGAAGGTGTCTCATTACTTTCTAGCCATTAAGGTAGCCTTTTTGATAGCAACCATGTCAGTTCACGGAGTACCTGATTTGGGAGTTCTTTTCCTGGAAACTCAATACTGCGCCTTTCATAAAGATAAAGTAGTACTCAGAACTGACCCTGCCCTTTATTCCCAAAGAGTGATTCCAGGGTCATAAAACACAAGAAATTATCCTTCCATCCTTCTGCCCAGCTCCATCTCACCCCAAAGAGAAACTGTGGTATACTTTGAGAACTCTGTGGATGTTCCAAGTAACATATCCACTGCACAGCACAGTTCAGAAAGGCAAATGCTTTTGTTTATTGCTTTATCATCTGGTGTCAAAAGGGAAAGAAGGCTTCAAAATCTTTCATTTCCAGGTGGCTAAACTATTGTATATCAGAAGCACGCAGAGCAAAAAGCATAACTTCATCTTCCAAAACCAGAGCTCACTCCCTCATAGCTATGGCAAGTTTATGGTCAAAAAGATCATATGCCTCATATGAGGAAATCTGTAAAGCAGCCAGCTGCTCATCTGTTCATACCTTCTCCAAATTCTACAAGCTGGAAATCCAGTCATTGTCTGATGCTGCCTTTTGGTAGACGGGTGCTCCTTGCTGTAATATCCCAGTGACTGTTAGGAAAGGGTTACCCTCTTTGACATCACATAACCGATGTGTTTATATGTATGTGTTAAATACATACATATAACACATGTATATCGTTCCTCCCTCCTCAGCCTGAGTGTACGCTACTATGAAAATCCCAGTGTCGTAGATCTTTAGATTTCACTACAAATAAGCATAGAAAAATGTATTCATGCCTTACCTGAAAATTTCCTTTCTTAAAATAACGAGGTCCACAGATTAAACCCACCCTGAATGGGCAGTAAATTGAGGAAAGATATGGGATTATTAATTGGCACTCAACTTTGTTATTCATTGATCTGTGGGAAGATTAAATAGAACAATCTTAATGCTTAATTTTCCTTTCTGATATAGAGTGTTAGGCATTTCCTAGGCTTATAGAAGTGTCTCAGCTGGCAGTTTCACAGAGAGTCACATCTCCCCTGCCATTGATTGAGAGGTTTGTTCTGCCTCCAGGGCTGCATAGAGCAAAGACCCCAAATGTCATGGATCTGTGGACCTCATTACTCCAAGAAAGGAAATATTTTGTAAGGCACAGATAAATTTTCCTATTGGCAGCACATTGTGAGAGAAACTTTTGGTGCTGCACCTGTTCTGTGGTAAACTTTTGTCTCCAGCGTTGTTAATCTAGCACTTTTCATGAACCACTAGATTTATTCAGTTTTTGTGTAAGCTTTAAAAAGTGGATTTCCTTTGTTTTGCTCTAAACAGGCTTTTGGGGAGGGAGAGGGGAACAGGTGAGAGTGAACAGGTAAATTGCTCGCTACATTCTGTGATTGCATTCAAGTTGCTTTAGACATCATGGCAGATTCTGTAGTGACCATTTATATTCTACAGGGGGAATTACTTAGGGCTAGTCTACACTACCCGCCCGGATCGGTGGGTAGAAATTGATCTCTCAGGGATCGATTTATCGCGTCTCATCTAGATGGATAAATCGATCCCCGAATTGACGCGCTTGCTCCCACCTCGTCAGGAGGAGTAAGCACCGTCGACGGGGGAGCCGCGGCGGTCGATTTTGCCGCCGTCCTCACAGCGGGGTAAGTCGAATAGGATACGCAGAATTCAGCTACGCTATTCGCGTAGCTGAATTTGCGTATCTTAAATCGTCGTCCCCCTCCCCCCTTTAGTGTAGACCTAGCCTTGGGGACTAAACTTGAGACCCATACTTCAAGGCCAGAAAGAGTTTAGAATGCTGTGAAAGCAATACACTCTCACTGCTTCTGGGAGTTTTGGGGAGTGAATTTAGGGTTAAGTGTATAGCACTGTCATATCAAAGAGAAGACCCCGTTCATGAAGGTGCCCACTATTACTCAGAAAGGGATTCTCTTGGTAACTTTATTTCATTTTGTAGCCAAAAGCATGGTAGTGCAAAATACTATATCAGTTTATGACAACCACTTTTCATAGAGTCCCAGTTCCTTTCACCTTCATCACAGCAATGTGGGCAAAATATGTGACAATTTAGACCTTTGCATTTTCACAGCAGTGCACATTGGGACATAAATCACTTGAAATCTAGTCAACTTCTCAAAATATTAAAAGTAGTTTTGAGTACTAACAGTCTCCTGCAGGCCCCTTGCCAATGTTAGTGTTTTACAAGGGCTTTGTTCTCTGAAGAAATATTCTCTCCCCTCTTGCTATATGAAAAGTTCACAGAGGACCATGCAAGGTAATCAGTAAAACTGAACCTACATGAAGTTTAAAAAAAAAAAAAAAAGTGAAATAAAAGAAATTTTTCTCTAATATTTTGGTTATAGCAATTTTAGGTGTCAATTGTAATAGTTAATAGTCAATTTTCACACAAGCATGATTAAGTTGATGCTATGCCTCCTATACTCAGAAACAATCTTAACTTTCTGACCCAAGCATGAACAGTTTTAGTAACCATTTTGACTTCTCTTTATCTTTGGTATCTTGCTTTCCCGTCATCCACATAACAAGAAAATTAATGCATTTTAAGCTGTTATAATGTTTGTTAATGTTTATTAATCTTTGAAGTTTGGTGTATCAGTTAAATATTACCAATTTTATTTTCAATATCCTTTGTTTTTTAAATGAAGGCTGATGTGTATCACAGTTTAGTTGTGATGCTTTTCACAGTGTTCACCATTGTCCTGCTCTCTCTATGGTTTGTTTGTTTGTTTTTTTTCCCCCAACAGAATTGTCACTCCTATCAGTAAATTAAACTTTAGAGTCTGGAGCCATCAGACATTAAAGTCTGATATTCTACTGGGTAGTGCTACTCTGGAGATTCATGAGACATTGAAATCAAACAATATGAAACGTAAGTGTGTAACTAAAAAAAACTACCTTATTTGTATGAAATTTGTCAGACTTGCATTGTTCAAGTTGCTGTGTTTAACCCTTTCAGGTGTTTCAAACAAACAATAATGTGACAATTTAAACAATATATCTAAAGTATAATTGCTCTTTTTTGTCTACTGATGGTATTTCAGAGCTTTCTCTTGAAGTTTATTTCATTCTGGCTGATCATGCAGTGTAGTCTTACTTATAATACACTGTTTTTATAGTGATATTACAAACATGGTATTTTACACCTCATTGGTGTGGAGTAAGAGGTGGAATGTGGGAGTGAAAAATCCAACTGAAGATTAGATAATTTAAAAAAAAAAACAGCCACGGAAGATAATTATTTTAAAGTTAAACGCTGTGTGAGTCGTGTTCCTGGCACTAGACACACAAATATGCATGTGAAGGGTGTTTTTTGTTTGCTTGCTTAAATTGGTGAGATGCTATATCATTTCACAAGACTCAGATGTCTTATGTAGCTGAATATGTGCACCTTCCACGTTGTTTGGAAAGAGAAGCACATTGAATACTGTTACAGGAGCCCTCCTCAGAGAATCCACATTACTATTGCACATATCTTTGCATTGGCTTCATTTTGTTCTGGCCTTCCAAAGAATAGTTTGTTTTGGTTCTTTCAACTGTCTGTACTGTAATTGCAGGACTTATTGGTATCCATGTAACAGTGCAGAACAGGCCAGTGCCCTGATAGCTGTGTTATTCCACTGCTAAAGTTGGAAGAAAGTTAACCTAGGGACTCTTGCTATATTTAACATCAGATATTCTGTTGTGATATTGCAAAGATATTTATCCGGAACTGTGTTCCATTGTGACTAGATGCAGTGGCTTAGCCTGTAAAAGTAAATTCCCTTCCTTCTGTAGATGCAAGAGAGAAAAGCTTCATGTTTTTAAATGTAAATTTTTTCAATGACTGGATAAATATTCTTGTCTGTATATAAAACTTGTATATGCACTTCATGAGGAATATTAAGAATTCTGGTTCTTAAAGGTGTTTTGGAGGTCAGCTCTGAGAGGTGTGGTCCAGTAGTCTAAACACAAAACAGCCAGAAACTCCAGAATTCTGACCCCTGTTCTAATACTGGTTCTCTCTGTGTTCAAGCCATTTCACTGTTCTGCTTCAGTCTCCCCATCTTTAAAGGAATAATACCTATTTACAGGAGGTTTGGGAGGACTGTTTGCAAAAAGCATGAATATTATTAACATTATTCCTGTGAGGATTCAGAGCTATTCTATTTATAATCCTTTCCTGTAGGTTTATAATAATTTCTTTAATAAAATGTAATACACCACTACCTCGATATAACGCAACCCGATATACCGTGAATTCGGGTATAATGTGGTAAAGCAATGCTCCCGGGAGCGGGCGGGGCTGCGCACTCTGGTGGATCAAAGCAAGTTCAATATGACGCAGTTTTACCTATAACGCGGTAAGATTTTTTTGGCTCCCGAGGACAGCATTATATCGAGGTAGAGGTGTAATATGTTAATGTAAAGGGAAGCTTCTAATTTTTCTGCACTTTCTTTTCTAGTGGAGCAGGTGGTTGTGACATTGCAGCTTGTCGGTGACCGAGAACCAGCAGAGGTGATAGGAGACTTGTCTGTTTGTCTGGATGGGATGCAGGTAGATCCTGAGCTCCTAACTAATGGTGATGCCACAAGTATAAGAAGTGAGTGTTTGTTCAAGTAAATAGGGTATGTAGTCTCTGCTTATCTAAAGCTGTTTACTGGAAGATAGTACAACATTTTATTTATAATTACTTACAGCGCTTATATTGCACTCGTGTAAAGACTGAACTCTTCCATTAACCTTTCTGTTTCTTTTGAAGTTTGAATTTGATCCATAAAATAATTGAATAAAAGGAGTGATGGGACTTCAAAATATTTTATTTCAAGATTCATTCCAATATTCAGTCTGACTTTCCTTTCTTTGTGTCATCTGTTTCATTCAGTTTTCTGAATTCTTTGTTCTTTGTTTCATTTTTTTAAAGCTGAACAGATTATTACGGACTCATAGCCAAGTGTGCTAGTTACTTTATTATGCAGCTAGTGTCTGCATGTTTATAGAATTTCATTAAATGGAATGTTTTTTTCCTAGGTACTAACCATTTAGGCACTTTGGGTTTCTTATTTCCTCCCAAAGCTTTTTATTTATGTGTAGATTATAAAGTCAGCTGTTTGGGTGTCTGGAGTTGCCCTTTTCTTGTCATTTAACTATTTTATCCATGTATGCCTTTCCCTATGGTTCTCTTTTTTTTTTTTTTTATGGGTCTCAAAGAATGAGCAGCTGACACAGTACTTTGAGTTGGAGCTGCTGTGTACTGCATAGAGACTTCAGATGGACTCTGCCCTCAGCATCTGATAACAATCTGCAGATTAACTGCATTAACCATGACTTTTTTTAAACTCTGCTCTTTGAACTAACAGCATATTCCCGTGTTCAGATGAGCACTTTCAAGTATGCTCTTTCTACCAGAACATAATCTAGAAGCTTGAATAGTGATATCAGTGTAGCAATATATTCGTACTATGACCTAAACTGCCTTAATGTAATTCTGAGGAGACACCACTGTGGGCAGTAGTCACACATCTTGAATTTTCACAGTCCCATTTTTGAAAGTACTTTTACATAGTTCACTCAGCTCTTCAAGACGGAGCCCCAAATATATTAGAATGAAGGTTTTGCAGATCTTTTGGTCCCTACCTCTAACACAAGGCCACTTCCATGTGTTTTACTTTCATCCTAAATTCTGTGTGTTTGTTCAGTACATAGTACCCTGGAGTCCTGGTCCAGGACTGGGACTCCTAGATATTAGTGCAGTACCAATAATACTGGGCACCTGTTTTCTGGACCATGCTACCTTATCTCACAATCCCAAACTACCTTCCATGATGTCAAAATACGTCTATCCAGCTGTCAAAACCGCCAGCTTTCCTAACTGACGTAGTCTTCAACGTAGTTGTACATCATCAGTACGTAAATCTGTGGCATTTACAAAGAGAGGAGTAATGCAAAATAATCTGAATTTAATAGCAAAATAAAAGGAATACTGTAATGACTGAATTATTCACTTTCATATTTAATTTCTAATCATACTTATTCTTTTAATTTACCTAAAGGGTATACAGTGCTGCAGTACACAGGGTGTGGCCTTTTGGATTCTGCAGACAGAGACAACTTTTAAATATTTATATAATTGTACATTACAGTTATTGTAGTCTTGTTTAAAAGTCTTTCAGTTTCTAAGGGCTTGTCTACACCATGGGGTAATGCTGACTACAGGGGTATGATTTCTAAAGCATACTAACATACTGAGTATTAATTGGTCTGTGTAGACCTTGCTGGTTTCAAATAGTACGATGTTAAAGAACACTAGAGAACCTTTAGTGGACACCAGTAGGGTCTATGTGGACCAATTAATGTGCAGTAAATTGCGCTTTAGAAATCATAACCCCATAGTCTGCCTTACCCCACCGTGTAGACAAGCCCTAAATCAAACAGAGTACTTCAAAATAAAGTCACTGATTATTCAAAACGAGCTGCTGTTAATGAAGGATCTATAATATTTAATGCTTTACTGCTTGCTAAAAAGCCAGAAGAGGGAGCACAAATTGCATTCCCAATGTTTTGTTGACCTCTTCAGTGGCAAATAGCTTAATACAATATTTTTAAGATTAAAAACCTTAAAGAATAAGAGCAGCATTTTGCAGTTACACTAGAATAAAAATAAGGATTCTCAGCACTGATGGTTGAGAGCATAAGATAAAAATTTCTTCCGTAAAGCAGGAATGGGGGCATTATGAAAGGTTTATCCTTTCCTCAGAAGAGTTCAATATTGGTTGCTGTCGGAGATGATGTACCAGACTAGGTGGATCATTGGCAATTGCAAGTATGGCAATTCATATGATGCTGTTACTGCAAAACCACAAGGAGGTGAACAATAAATGTCATATGAATTTCAAGTATCCTTTAAATATCATAAGAAATCCGAGAGAGAACTAGCCTTTTACGTTTACTTACTACTTCTGAAGACTTCTGTGCTCAAACCTGACTCCCTGGTCACAAGTGAAAATAAGTTTGGTTTTTTGGTATCATCCCTTCCCCTATTTATCATGTTATCACATACCTTGCCCTGGTGGGAATTTCTTCCTAAAGAAAGGACAAGGACTGGAATTGCATGGGATTTGCAGTGCATGGTTTAGGTATGTTGATAGAATTAGGCAGGAAAACTTGCAAAGCCTCTTTGTATACTACATTTGGTTTGAGCTTGTGCTTCTAGTTTCTCCCTTTCCTGAGCACTAAATTCACTCACTAAGTTAAAAAAAATGTATGTTTGTAAATGGAAAGAGGAAAAATTAGGTAGGGAAATTAATTTTTATTTTCAGACTCCTAGGAACAATATCAGAAAGAGCATAAAGCCTGAAGTACCAGCATAAATGACTAAGCTTGATACTGGGCAACTATGAAGTAAAATGTTCAAAAATTTTACCTGTACTGTCAACACTGGTATTTAATATGTTGTTTTAAGAGTTGGAGGTTAGCAGAATTTTTTATGCTTTTTTAAAATGTGGGTCTGCCCTAATAGACTCTGTAAAATGACACCACCTTATTCTGCAGATCTACTTCCTATGTGTATTTAGATTCAGATCTTCTCATTTTTGTGATGAAATAAATTCTCTATTTTTTTTTACTCCTTTAATCCTACAGAACCTATACAGCTACGATTAAGTGAGCTGGAATCTCTTCCATCTTATGCTTCATCAGTGGAACTGTTAGGTTCCAAACAGTTACACCAATGCCAGTAGTAAAATGGACTGCACAAGTGTTAAATTTTATTGCTATATAAGCTGGATAGCCCAGGCTCAGTTTGCAGGGCTAGCGGTCAAAAAAAAAAAAATCATTATACTTTTTAAGTGGAGCATGTTTGTTGCAGTAAGTAAACATGAAGCCCATGATACCACTTGAGTCCTTTATCAAAGTTAGGTCTTCACTGTACAAACATTCTGTATCATAGCATGGGAGTAGATCTGCCAAAACAGTCTTCTAATGTCAAGTCCACCTTGATTAACTTGGTGACTCTAAACTCTTTTTATATAGGGCTGTATAAAACTATGACTTAGCTGGCTCATTCTATCAAAGTAATGAGACTAATGATGAGCTCTTAATTCTGAAAGAGATTTCTGCTTTCCTAAGAAAAGTTAGAGACTAGATTTAGAACAATGAAGACAAGAGGAAACAATAGGTCTCAACACTTCTTGAGATTTCATGCATGCCTTTTCCTAACGCAGCAAAAAATACATTTAAAAATAGGTGCTATTGACATTAATTTTCCTCCTTGTTTTTGGCAGCTATTCCTTCCAGTTATTGCTCCGTACTCGTTTGTGCTCTTCTTCACAGCTGTACCTTGGTCATGTGTGAAATGGATTAATTGAAATGGATTCCTTGATAGAGAATCTTCATTATAGTTTTCATTTAGGTTCCTTTTTTCTTCAAATTAGAGTAAACAAACTTTGCTTTGATGTTCTTCATAGAGAACAATGCATTAACTATTCAATCTTTTTAGACAAGTCAAGTATAAAGTCAAGGATTCTTTCCAATGTTTTAGAAAGTCACCTCATGTTATTGGCAGACTTCAGCTATCCTATTCTTAAAGGCTCGCTGGGAGGAGAAAGAAGGAAACAAATATCTAACGTGCTTTACTACGTTTAAAGAATCTCATTAATCAATCAAGACCTCTAACTTTAAAAAAAAAAAAGTTTTATAAATGAAAATGCATAGTATCTTTGTCTTCTACTTACTGTTGTAACCCACGTTTACAGACTGTGGTGCTCTGTCCCCCTCTAGTAGCTGGACCATGCATATACATTTTTGAATGCACTAAAGGTTTTGAGTTAACAGACCCAGGTCTTTTATCTCAGGCAGTGGAGGCTCAGGTCCCAGGTTTGACTTTCCACCCACTCCCCATGGGCATCAAGATACACTATTATTTTGGATCTTTCCTTGAATAAAAGCTCTCCCCTCTACTGATCCTACAAGAAAAATAGTCGTCCTCTGCTTATCTCCCAATCCATAGACCTACAGATGACTTAAGAAGTTACACATTCAGTGTTATAACTTCACTGCAGGATCAAATAGGAAGAGCCAGGCTGTAGAGGAGCAAACATTTGTTTAAAATACAGATTTTACTGGAAACTAACAAGATAAAAACAAAAATATGAAGGGCTATTTTTTTGAGAGGGGGAAAAGTAACCAATACATTCTTATTATGCACTCTAAGGGAATAGATATATATGTAGTTGTGGGAAGTACTTGCAATATTCTATATATAAAGTCATGGTTTTTCTGTTCTTGGAATTACAATTGCTTGCTTGATCTGATTAAATTAATATATTACCTTACATATGTGCTTATTTCTACCTAGATTTTTTTTTATATTGTCCCCATCATAGTGATATCTGAGCATATGGTTAACTTCATATTCTTCTGTGGAAACCAGACGTAGGCTAATGTGCAATTCATAGAATATCAGGGTTGGAAGGGATCTCAGGAGGTCATCTAGTCCAACCCCCTTCTCAAAGCAGGACCAATCCCCCTAAATCATCCCAGCCAGGGCTTTGTCAAGCCTGACCATAAAAACCTGTAAGGAAGGAGATTCCACCACCTCCCTAGGTAATCCGTTCCAGTGCTTCACCACCCTCCTAATTAAAAAGTTTTTCCTAATATCCAACCTAAACCTCCCCCAACTCACAGTACCACAGGTGCTGTGTTTTGGGGCCAGATTTGTACATGGCAATTGAATGAGGAGCTACAAGGAACTCTGGAGTTTAGGCTGATATGCTACAGTTCTGTTTGAGGCCACCAGGAACTGCTGTTTTGCTTGGAGAATAGCCAACTGCTAAAGCTGCCAACGGTTCCTCTGTTCTCTCTGAATAACCTACAGAGTGATGGGGAAAGGGCCCAGTTTAAGAGAGTACCAGAGAGCTGGCCCAGCAAAAACAACCCCACACCTGTTGTCACCAAGGGAGGAATCCATGAAGCAGAGGAAGGAAAAATTCCAGAAAGGCAGCTTTCTTTCTGCTGTCTTATCCTGCCACCTGGAGAGCAGGGAGAGAAGGACATTTAAAAATAGCTCTCTACAAGGTGGAGTTTGGCAGTGGAAGGTTGCTTGAGTCTGTCATGGGGACAGGAAACAAAAGTGATTGCTCATGATTGATGGGCTTGTGTGGTTGGCAATATCACACAATAGCTGAATAATGTTCAGACTCTGTGTTGTTACACCTTTGAGGGGAAAGAATGTATTAATGCTCTTTTCTTGTGCTCCTCAGTAATAATAGCTTAAAATGTGACTGGTACATAGATTTGTGTGAAAGAAGCTTTCACAAATAGGGAGGTGCTCTTCAATTAACCTCAACATTAGAAATGAATCTGAGCATTGAAGTCTATTTTCTACCTTGAAGTCTACATTAAATAAGTTCATTGTCTTTCTTTTTCTGGTATTTAAGGTCCCACGCAGAACGATGGTTCCAGAGCAAGAAATGACACAAGGTAGGAGTTCATTTCTTGCCTGAGTTGTTCATGTGCTGCTTTTAGATTATTATAGCAGTGCAGCGTCACCATTATACTTAAGCTTGCATTATGACTCTTGTTTAAAGGTCAACCTTTCTAAGTACTCTAAAATCAGTATGCTCAGTCGGATTCCTTTGAAGTTAGGTGGACCACGGGAGTGTGCAGGGTAAGGTTAGTAGTCCAGATTTGAGGTCATTCGAGCTAGGGGTTGCAGAGACAAATCCCCCCAAAAATAGCCATTACTCTAAAATTTTCCATTCTATGTGGTGCTTTTCTCCACAGAGCTAGAGATCAAACTGTTGATGTGATATGGGTCAGAATGGTTTGTCTGTTGAGTTTCACCCAAGGTAGTAAGTGTCATCCACAAAAGCTTTGGGGGACCCAAAATGAGAATGGTATTTAAGAAAAAGTATATTTTTTCTGTATTTTTTTTTCACCAATACAGAAAAACAGCCAGAGGGTTTCCATTTCTGCCATTTTGCATGCTTTAAAGCTCTTGTAAGTGCTCTAGAATCTTAACAGTTACTTGGAGTCTGGTGGCACCTTAAAGACTAAACAGATTTATTTGGGCATAAGCTTTGGTGGGTAAAAACCTCACTTCTTCAGATGCATAGAGTGAAAGTTACAGATGCAGGTATGCATGCGTCTGTAACTTTCACTCTGTGCATCTGAAGGAAGTGAGGTTTTTACCCGCGAAAGCTTATGCCCAAATAAATCTGTTTAGTCTTTAAGGTGCCACCAGACTCCTTGTTGTTTTTGTAGATACAGACTAACACGGCTACCCCCTGATACTTGACAGTTACTTGGATTGCTTTGAAATTTGGTTTGTCTAACGATTAAACTTTTCAGCTTGGAAAAGAGACAACTAATGGGGGATATGATAGAGGTCTATAAAATCATGACTGATATAGAGAAAGTAAATAAGGAAGTGTTATTTACTCCTCCTCATAACACAAGAACTAGGGGTCACCAAATGAAATGAATAGTCAGCAGGTTTAAAACAAACAAAAGGAAATATTTTTTCACACAATGCACAGTCAATCTGTGGAACTCCTTGCCAGAGGATATGGCCAGGACTGTAATAGGGTTCAAAAAAGAACTAGACAAGTTCATGGAGGATAGGTCCATCAATGGCTATTAGCCAGGATGGACAGGGATGGTGTCCCTAGCTTCTGTTTTCCAGAAGCTGGGAATGGGCAATGGCATGGATCACTTGATGATTACCTGTTCTGTTCATTCCCTCTGGAGCACCCAGTTTGGCCGTTCTTATTAGTGATCCAAATTTGGGTTCATTTGACCAAGAGGTTCCTGAGTTACAGGCCTCTTCCCCTTGCCCCCTCCCCCCCCCCCCCCAAAAAAAGGAAAAAAAAAAAAAAAAAAAAACAGGTTTCCTTCTGCTGCCTTATACTGTTAAACTGATAAGTACTTAATGACTGAATGAATCCCAGACCTTGCTGAGATTAATGGTTGTGAGCTCACAAGGCTGTGCCTGTGTAACCGATTTGGTCAGTTCTTCCTCCTCCCAGGTCTTGGGCCGTGTCTATACACAGACCTGCTCTGGTTTAAATAAGCTGGTTTAGTTAAATCAGTGCAAACTCATGGTGATATTCTTAATTTGGTTTAAAAATGTTTATTTTGGTTTAGTTTAATCCTGCTCCTTTTTGATTTAGATTAAACTGAAATAAGTGTGTCCATTGTTCCAATACAATACAGTTCTTGTAGGATGCTTTGATCTTATTAAAACAATCTCTTTCAACATCTGGGGCCAGTTCTGTGAGGACTCTGAAGACAATGGACTGAAACTTTGAACTTGATTGTGTTCAGTAGGCAAGCTACTGCATTTTGAACCAGTTGGATGCATAAAGGGTACTTTTTAATTCTTAGGTACCAAGGATACTTTTCATCCTGTCACATGTTGAAAGCCATCTCTGCTGCTGAGGCAATATGTTCTGTATGCCCCCAAACAGAAGGACCTCTCTGCCCTCTAGGAGCTGTTTATCAAATATATGAACGTCTAAATTACTTACACAATCTCCATACCAGCTACAATTATATGATGCTCAGTGAGGGTTTATCTTGGGACAGCTATGCGTTGTTTATATAACGAACTGATTCTAGAATGTGTGGGTAGCATAAGTGTTCTTATATATCAAATAACATCTTTATATACCTCATACCCCTCCCCCACCCCCGAGGCTGATTTTGATAATGTATGCAAGAGGATAAAATATAATGCTCTTGACCTTAATGTTCAAAACCCAAGTAAGATGTTCTGGGACTGAGCAAAAACTAAGCTTTAACTCTAGTAAATTTCAAATCACTGTTGATTAGTCACTTATTTTTAAATTCTTTGGGGGCAATAAGGCATAGTAACTTAAATTATCATGAGCACTGTCCCTGATACAGAGCAAAAGTAGTGCTGTATATTTAGGTCAAACATGTACGTAATTGGGCTTGATTCCACGTATCTGGTGAAATACAACTTCTATTCCTAGCCTCTCTTACTTTGAATAAAAAATTCCAAGTGTACAAATAGTATGTTTATTACAGAGATACTTGGTTATGATTCCCTAAATGAGATTGCAACTAGTGGTCCACTGTGAAACTTATTCTGACCCATCCACACTGATCAATGAACAATGTACCTGTACAGAATTTTATTTTCAGAAGTGTAGGGTCTGATAAGTTTATATGGCAGCAATTCTAATCTGATACAAAAAAGGTCTTCAGTTATTGAGTCATTTATATCTGAATTATGGCTTATGTAAAAGTTTGAAAATTCATGATAGGCGGCACTGAAGCCTGCAGTTAAAGTTGTCAAACATTTTCCATTACAAGTCCGTGTTTTCAGTTGCTTGTAATTTTGTCAAATTTGAATCATTCAGGCTGAAATTTTCTGTGCTTGGGTGGATGGCCAATACATCTGAAAAATGTGTGTCTTCTTAAGGTTTAACAGAGCTTTACAATTCAAACATAAAAAAGCAATGCCATATTGTTACCCGTAACAAAGAAAGGTTTCAAATTAAAGCCGCCAGTAGGAGTACATTACACATTCTTTTGAGTACCTTGTGGCTTTCTGTAATGCTTTCTGTAATGCTTCCTCATTAATGCTTTTTCCATTCCTGATGGAAGGAGCTTCCCAAATTATTAATACCTTGGGAATATTCTTGTATCAGAGGGGCGCACAAACACTATCTAAAAATCTGTGGCACTTCAGTTGGATTATAGAATTGTCATGTGATCCCCGTGGAAATGAAGTGCTTATTTCCTTTTCCAAACGTCCCAGCAATCCATTGTCATGGCAATTACATTGGTATTTTAAAAGGAGTGCAGTTTAGTTTAGTTTATTACAGAGGCTATATTTACAAGTAAATTTCTCTGATACAATAGAAATGTGACATTTAGTGCCAGGATTGTTTACCTAATCTTAGCTTGTGATTTCCCTACTATTTAATATTGTTAAACAAGTGTTTCCAGTGTGTCTTCTCTTGAATTGCACTTAGCAACCTTAACTCTAAGTTTACAAAAGTTTTTTGTTTTGTTTTCATAAATTTAGGCGTTGTGTATTAATCTGAAAAATGAGGATAATGCCTGCTTTGCAGGAATGATGTTAGCTTAATTCCTTAATTTTTGTTAAGATCTTTTAGATCCTATAAAATGGCACTATAGAAGTACAAATATGGTATAAGTGCAACATGCAAATACTGAAAATAACTCCAAATTGTATTGTATTTGTACTTTCCATGTATTCATTTCCCTTTACGTAAACTCGAGTTTAATTCGTAAGTATTTCCTCTAATGTTGGATTACTTTATTTATTAAGGTTATGCTGAAAAATCTCATCAGTATCATAGTACAAATCTGTGATTTTTATGAGATGTGTTCATGCTGGTATGAAAATCGTTTGATTTAAAAAATAAGTTTTGAAAGCAAACTGAGAATTTTATACAGTTTTCCAATCCCCATGTCTTCTGCTGTTTCCAGTATTTCTATTCCATCCTTCCAAACGTGGCCTCTTGCTTTTCTTCACCTCTGTTTAAACTCATCTACAAATGCTTCCTGTTAGATATATTTTAAATTCTGTATAGTTGTATGTCTGGACTGTGAAGAGGTTTATTGCTATAACAAATATGTAAACACATTGTACAAAAACTATTTGTTTTGTATAATATGTTTATAACCGATAAGATTTTTCAGAGTTTCCTCTACTTAAAGCCATAATAGTTAACTTTTCAGTTCTAATATCTTCTATAAATTCCTAAGAATTCTTGTTTCTATTTTTCCCACACAAAGGGCTAATGCAAATGGCCTTGAAAGCTATGAGGATGCAGGATCCAGTGAAAGCAGGACTGTTAATGGCAGTGATTCGCCGGTACTCACAAATGGAGTCTTTAAACCTGCTAGGCCTCCCAGACCCTCCCGACCACCTCCACCCACTCCTCGTAGACCCTCTTCTGCAGCTGGTATGTATTCCAGTGCCAACCATCCATTTAAAAGCTATTTATAAGATACATTCCATTTGAACAGTCCTGGCCATTTCTAATATCTTTTCCTCAGATGTACTGATCCTTTTTTTTTAAGCAAATCCTTCAGAAATGCTCTGCCACAGAGCAGTTATCTTGCTTCCTGTCTTGGTACATTCTTTCTTAATTGCTGTTTTTATCATTAGAAATCTCTCATTTCATGTCTGTGAAAGAACAATGGCTATATTGCAACCACTAACAGAAGTGCAGAAAGCCCCCAAAGGGCCTGATTATGCAAATACTACCAAGGATAATGCTTACTACCATGACCTATCCAATTGACTTTGATATGACTACACTAGGTAGTAAGCGTTGGAAGGATTAGTGTCTAAAACAGCCTTCCTGAGCAGGTAGCAGCATTGGCTCCGGTAGATTACAGTGGGTTTGTTACAAATCCAACCATCTACAGTGTTAAAAACTGTCATATAATAGCAAAAGGCTGCCAAATTCTTAATTTTTTTGCCTTAAAATAGAGTAAATGTTTTTGTTACTTTTTATCATCTGCCAGTTGCTAACAAAAGGCCATGACATTCAGACCTTTCTGATTACATTTAAGTGGCCCCCTAGAGTTTCTTAGGAGACATTATCTCGAGCTGTGGACAAGTGTAGGTACATCTCTACCCCGATATAACGTGACCCAATATAACACGAATTCTGATATAACGCGGTAAAGCAGTGCTCTCGGGGGGGGGGGGGGGGTGCACACTCCAATGGATCAAAGCAAGTTCGATATAACGTGGCTTCACCTATAACACAGTAAGATTTTTTGGCTCCCGAGGACAGCGTTGTATCGAGGTATGTATGATGTGTTACACAATTGTATTCAGATATAGAGTGCTTAGAAAACCATATTTATAGGAAAAAAACACAATGAATTTTTCTTAAAGGGATGTTTGTGGGAGTCAGTTTCCTCATGGGAGCAAAGACCAGGCCATCCCAGCAGCCCACTGAGAAGTGGGAATAGTATTTGATTGAATAGCCAGTTCTAGGTGCAGCATGGAATATTCTCAGGAAAGCATCTATAGCGAATGCTGTCCCCTACAGAGCTCAGGAAGTAGACTACATCAGGACTTGGGTTCTTCTTTTTCATCACTAAACTACACTGCACCCCTCATTTATAATATTTTAATATAACTACATGGGCAGTGCAGCTCTCTTATCTCTTACAATGCTTAGAACATTGTTAAAAGATTATTTCAGTGTTTGTTTAAAAAAAAATACAGCAATGTCCATCTCAACTTTTCAAACCTACTTATCTTGGCCAAATCAAACACAATTTTTGTTTCCTGTTTTTTCCTAAATGATATGCTGCTGACCAAATTGAAACTTTAAATGCTTCCCTTTAAAGTTTTCCACCCATTGTGTTTTTTTTCTTTCTCTCGAGTGAAGTTTCTTTTCAGATCAATGTCATCTAATTTGCTTTTTTGGAAATTGGTATAGTTCATTTGTAAAAAAAAAAAAAAAAATAGTTTAACTGAGCAACATAAAAAGGGATTCATTTACATACCTTCAGTATTTATTGAAAGTAGGCAACTTGCTATTTTAAAGATAATGAATGTTCCGTCATAGAAATATAAAAGCTATCTGCTAATCCATGGCAGTACTAGTAATGTAGCATTTCTGCAAGGTAGGAAAGAACTGCTTCTGAGTTCCAGTAAGGTAAAATGTGTGGTTTTACACCTACCCTTTTTTTTGACAGACCTATTTTACTAGCCTTTGTTTTTGTGGATTAACAATTTCTAAAACAGATTTCTTGGGTTTTAAACAATAATAAGAGAAAACCAACTAAGAACCTTTCTTCCATTTTTGTTTTCTCTGATTTCATAGGCTGTGTCAATGGTCCTTCATCTATGTCCATAGAAAATGATGAGTCCAGTGCAGGATCCTCACCAAGTACAACTCCAAATGCACCTTCAGAACAGAGCCCTGAGGGGGCAACAGCTGGAACAACAGTTCCTGCAGCTTCCGCTTTGACCACGCCTCCAGTATCCAGACAACTCCAGCCAGTAAATCCTCCATCTCAGCCACACAGTACTGTCAGTCAAGGTCCTCTTCCACCTGGGTAGGAGTTCAGTACTATTGTACTGTTTAGTTCTGTTTTATCTCACGTACTGCAAACAAACACCCATAGCTTTTGTGTTTTGCCCGGTAAGACTATCTGTGTAGTTTGATTGGTTTTGAGGCATAGGTTATGCAAGTAAGAAATTAAATTTGTTGGTATTTCTGTTCTCTTTGGTAACATGCCCTCAAATTATTGAGCTTTTATTCATCTGGCAACCTTTGTCTTCAAATCATGATGTGATCACGTAGTATGATATAGGTTGTAGTGAGCTAACATTGTTATTTTGAGGAAAGCAGTTATTGCTTGGGGTAATCAGGATCTAGAAGCCATCCTAAAGTCCTTAATTCCAAATAGCACAAGTCCAGTGAACACTGTAGCCATGATCCTACGTAGTCTTCAGTTGTAGAATTTGCCAGAGAATCAACCCCTTGCCACAGAATTGCACTTCAGAATGTAAGCATTTTTTTTTTTTTTTTTTCAAAACTGGGTGTCTGAACTTCATGATTGTGAAGAAAACCTTTCCAATGTGACCAGTGTAATTTATGAAGTGTTGCCTGCCTTAATCTGTAGGCAGCCTGAAACAGTAGCTCTGAGGAGTGTGAACTGCCCCATTCACCATACTTGCATGTAAACTCTGAAATCAAACGATAGAATTGGAAATGTTAACCTTGAGTATTTCTCTGCTGATAATTTCAGCAGAAATATCAAGCTATTGTTACTTATTCCCCAATACCAGGTTGACTCATTCTTCAGATGTTAAAAGTCCCAAATGCTGTATACTCATTACCCACTGACAAATTCTGTGATGCAGATATACGCTGTCTGCAAAAATCTGTGGCAAAATGAACATTTAGGGACTTAATAACATTGAATTTAATGAAAAAAATCTGTAACATATGGGGTAGAGCTGTACTGATTGTATTATTAATTTTTAAATTTAATTAAATAAAAACCTCAATTTTTTATTTACCTGTTGTTGCCACAAAATTTACATCCAGTTGGCCACACAGTAAACAGGGTCTTGTGTATATCTTTTATTGCACCAAGATCACAGGTGTGTTGATGCTGGAATACTGCTCAGAGCAGCTCCAGTTTAAGGACTTGGGACTCCTAAGATGCTTTCTTTTCAGGACTTATTGCCTGCAGTGCTTTTCCCATTCATCAAGCAGCTCCCAAGATGCTGGCTAAGAAGTGCAATTTTACTAGATTCCCAATCTCTGAAATTTCTAGCATTTCATAGGTGAGGATTTTATTTAATTTCACTCTGTTGCCAGTACACTAAAACATTTAGTAGCAGCCTGGTATAGAGTCCCCATACCCCATAGAATGGTTGGGGAAGAGGGGAACAAACAAGTAGGAGAGGATTTGAAAATATGTTTTAATCTCTGGGCACTTTAGTCTTTTCAAGAGTTAACTCCTTTTTGGTTCTCCAAATTGAGGAAAAGTTACCAAGAAAACTAGGAACCCTGCCTCTTTGTTCCTGTCCCTGCCCCATCATTGACCACTCTTTCAGTTTCTCTTCCTCTCACTTCCCTAGTCATCATTTGACCTCTGCCAAACAGCAGACAATGTCATATGCTCTCACTCACATTCAGTCACATATCTGGCAGCTTCCTCTTCATCATAGAGATGCTTCCTAGCTCCATGCCACAAAGTGTTCATCTTTGGTTCGTTTGGCTGTGAGCTATCCATCCATTGCCACGCTTTAGCATGAACAGAATGGGAGAGCCATCTGAGAGAGGTGAGCAGGTTTCAAGCCAAAATAAGATGGTGTGCAGGGTTGGACTGTCTTCACGGAGGGTTTCCTGAAGCTTCCTTCCTTAGCCACAGAGGCACCCTCTTTCCAGACTTCCCCATAACCCGAGGAAACTAGCTGGTCCTGAAGGCATAAAGCACCTCAAGACTAGATGGTATCCATAGGGTCAAAGAAACATCTTTAGTATCTTACAGAATGATAAAGCAGTATTTGTGCTATATGGAGAAATGGTCTGAGTTAAACAGGATGAAGTTTAACAAAGACAAATGCAAAGTGCTCCACTTAGGAAGGAAAAATCAATTTCACACATACAGAATGGGAAAAGACTGTCTAGGAAGGAGTACGGCAGAAAGGGATCTAGGGGTTATAGTGGACCACAAGCTAAATATGAGTCAACAGTGTGATGCTGTTGCAAAAAAAGCAAACATGATTCTGGGATGCATTAACAGGTGTGTTGTGAGCAAGACACGAGAAGTCATTCTTCCGCTCTACTCTGCTCTGGTTAGGCCTCAGCTGGAGTATTGTGTCCAGTTCTGGGCGCCGCATTTTAAAAAAGATGTGGAGAAACTGGAAAGGGTCCAAAGAAGAGCAACAAGAATGATTAAAGGTCTTGAGAACATGACCTATGAAGGAAGGCTGAAAGAATTGGGTTTGTTTAGTTTGGAAAAGAGAAGACTGAGAGGGGACATGATAGCAGTTTTCAGGTATATAAAAGGGTGTCATAAGGAGGAGGGAGAGAACTTGTTCACCTTAGCCTCTAAGGATAGAACCAGAAACAATGGGTTTAAACTGCAGCAAGGGAGGTCTAGATTGGACATTAGGAAAAAGTTCCTAACTGTCAGGGTGGTTAAACACTGGAACAAATTGCCTAGGGAGGTTGTGGAATCTCCGTCTCTGGAGATATTTAAGAGTAGGTTAGATAAATGTCTATTAGGGATGGTCTAGGCAGTATTTGGTCCTGCCATGCGGGCAGGGGACTGGACTCGATGACCTCTCGAGGTCCCTTCCAGTCCTATAATCTATGAATCTATGTCTTCAATGTAATTTTACAACCTGCTATTTAAGTTTGCTGCACTGCAGCAAATAACAAGCTGTCTACATTATGCTGATCTTAGAGCCTCATCATCTGGGCTAGAATAGTTTCCCTACAGCTCTGAACCATTCTGTTAGTTTACTGTGGATAAACTGAGCTGTGTACAGTTTGTCATTCTTTTCCATTTCCTGCAATTTGGTCACCCTCCTATTCTTTCAGGTATTTACATTATCTCACTGTGCATATAGAAAATTAGTGATAAAGTTTAAAATTTTAAAATACTTCAGCTCCTAATTACAGTGTCTGCAAAGTTTTATTCAGGTTTATGTGCCAGCTTGCTCTTTTCATATTCTGGATCCAGTGCCACTGACATCACATGGATAAAAATTGGATTCAAATTAATTGCTTCTAATTGGCTGCTGTCATCTTTGTGGCACACGCTTCAGAGATGGGGTGTTAGCTCTCTTAATACTTAGTGGGTAGAATTCCATCCCTAGCCTATTTGGAATTTGATTGCTATTCATTCTGCTTTTGAAGTGTTTGAAAATATTTCCTTTTAAATTACCCTTTTAAGTATTATGTTGTACCACTGCCTCCTGTACACAGTTTTAATAGATCCTGTGAACGAGGTACTAGTTATAAAAGTGCTTTGCAAATAATAAATATTTTATACAAAGTAATTATAGCATTTCTGTTAGCTTTAAACTGCAAATGCATGATTTGAATAATTTTCTACTTGAAACCAGACATGAATTGTTGTTCTTCAAGTAGTGTCCATATGGGTGCTCCACTTCAGGTGTGCGTGCGCCCCGTGAGCCTTTGATCAGAGATTTTTGGTGGTAGTATCCGTTCATCTTACACATGTGCCCTACATATCCTTATGCCTGGTACCAAAGACCTAGGGCTGTATAGGCAAACCACCCTCAGTTCCTTCTCAACCACCTCAGCCTATGACAGAATCTCTAGCATCTACCACTTGAAGTTTAGCTTTAGAATCTGCTACTTTTTAGTTTAGTTTAATGTAGTTATTTACTTCTAGTTTAATTTATGCTTACACTTTACTTTTTGTGTGAAGTTTGTTTTATGCTTATTTTACTCGTCAGATTTCATCTCTGGGATATGTTATGATCTCCAAGATTTAAGTGCTGCCTCACCTGCTGGGAGTCTGTTGGACATTCCTGGTGTAGTCACTGTTTGGGGGAAACACACTTCCCTCAAAAGTGTAGTATCTGCTCAGCATTTAACAGCAGAGCTAATAAAAACTGGGAGATTAGAGTCAGGCTCCTAGTGATGGCCTCAAATCCAGGCCAAGAGAACTCCCTGTACATTGGTCTCCAAGTGAGCATAGTGCTTTGTCAATTTCTGCATTGCATTCACCTAGGCCTTTGCAGGACAGACCAGTAGAGGTTACTGGAAAGACTCATAAAAGGAAGAGTACTAGTTCTCCTCATAAAGAGCCTATTTCAAAAAAGCCTGTCTTCTCAGAAAAAGACTGTTGGAGATCTCAGGTCCCGGTCTGGGTACCGCTGAGTCTCCAGGCTCCTTTGGTGTACTGTATCTAGGGCTCTGAAGTCTTCCAGAGGTCACGGTACCAAGCATGCCTAGTACTAAAGGCATCCTCTGCACTGCCCAAGAATGACCATACTACAAAAGTCTAAATATTGTACCTACAGAAAGGCAGTATCTACAGACCCCATGCTACATTCGGTACCTAAACAAGTCACCCAGGCTCCCTTGGTAACGATGAAGAAACAGACATCTCATGCTATTTTGGCACCCCCAAAGCAGTCATTATCTTTGATACCAGCAACATCCACCAGATGGGACCCGCCAAAGTAGCTTCAGCCCCTGGAACTGTCACTGGAACCGTGCTCCTTTTCAGCACAAATCCACATAAGTCATCATGGGGGAATGAGGTCCCTCGTTCTCTGTACCAAAGCAAATAAGTTATGGAACTCTGATGTATAGCCAACCATATCCTCATTTCAGCCTCTTACCTTCCAGACATACAAAACACCATGGCAGACTATCCCAGCGGACCTTTCTCCTGTGGTTATGAGTGAGAACTGGACTTGGGGGTTCTCAATCACATTTTTCTGGCTTGGGCAGTTCATGACTGTATGCTACCACTGCCAATGGGAAATACAGAAAGTTCTGCTTGAGAGGAAGCTTTGGCCTTCACTCCCTCGGGGATGCCTTCCTTGTTCCTTGGAGGAGAGGTCTTCAATGCCACTGATGGTTGAACAATATCAAATGAGATTGATCCAAAATAATATTGATTGTCCCAACGTGTGTAAAACCAGTCTAGTACCCTTACCTAATTCATCTTGGTTCTTGTCCAGCATGGAGTCTTCTGCCCATTTCCCATCTGCTATCTCAAGACTTTGGTCAGACTCTTCATTCCAACCTGGAGATTGCTCATCTGAGTTTGATGGCTCTTGGATATAGAGACTTCCTGTTCTGCAGAGATATGAAAGGTACTATTATATTAAATAGCAGAAAAGCATCCACACGAAAGTGTTATCTTCAGAAATGGAGGAGATTTCATCACAGCTTTCCATTGTTCACTCTCCACTATCCTTTCCTTACCTGTTGGAATTAAAAAACTCAGGACTCTTTCAGTTCTGTCAAGGTTCATTTAGTGGCTATAATAACCTTTTATTCCTCAACTGAGGGATTCTCGGTGTTTGCTCATCCCACAAAAGTAAGATTCCTTAAAAAATTGATGCACCTTTTTCCTCCAATTAGGGACCCTACTCTGGTATGGAATCTAAAGTTGCTCCTTAATTCTCATGAAAACCCCCTTTGAGCCAATGGCCACCTGTTCCCTTCTTCCCCTGACATTGAAAGTGCCGTTCTTGTTGGCCATTGTTTCTGCCTGAAGAGTTGGGGAAATGGGCGCTTTAATGGTGGACCATCCATTTACAATTTTTTCAAGGACAAAATTTCATTGTGGCCATATCCTAAATTTCTACGTAAGGTGTCTTCTTTATTTCACATCAACCAAGTCAATCCATCTCCCAGTTTTTGTCCCAAAGAGAAATCTGACTGATCAGGATGCCACTCTCCATACCTCGGATCTCAGAAGAGCATTAGCTTTCTATCTGGACAGAACCAAACCATTTAGAAAGTCTCCCAAACTGTTCGTTGTTTCAGTTGCTGACTGATCCAAAGGATCCACAATCTCCACCCAAAGAATCTCAAGATGGATCTCTGGATGCATTATCTCCTGCTGTAAATTGGTCGGTGTATCCCCTCTCCTTCTAGAGTGCTAGCCCATTCTCTGTCTACCTCTGTGGCATTAGTCATACTCGCTGGAAATGTGCAATGCTTCAACCTGGACCTTGATACATACTCTTTCCAAAAATTATGTGACGGTTTATTTCTCTAGAACTGATGCTGCAGTTGGTAGTGTAGTATTATCTTGAGTATTAGATTCGCCTCCAAAGCGCCCCACTCCTGATGGGGATACTGCTTGGAAGTCTGATATGGAGCACCCAGTGGGACACCTCTCAAAGAAGGAGAGGTTACTTATCTTGTGCAATAACTGGAGTTCAAGATGTGTGTCCCTATGGGTGCTCCACTACCCACTCTCCTTACTCTTTTTTTAGTGTTTCTTCCATGGGGCTTTGCGGTGGTGAAGGAACTGAGATGGTTCACCCATGCAGCCCTGTATGTTCTTGGTAAAGAGCATGAGAATGTGTAGGGCGCATGCACGGATTGAACATGTACTGCTACCGAAAGTCTCTGATTAAAGGCACATGGGATGCACACACCTGAAGTGGAGCACCTCTAGGGGGACACATCTAGAAGAGCTCCACTTACTGCATAAGCTGAGTAACCTTTCCTTTTTTAATTCTAGATGGGAGCAAAGAGTGGACCAGCATGGTCGAGTATACTATGTAGATCACGTTGAAAAAAGGACAACGTGGGATCGGCCAGAACCTCTTCCCCCAGGGTGAGTCTGTAGAAGACATCTAGCCTCCGGTGATATATCTAGGCTATAGTTTAGCTCAAGTTAATTGATTATTAATTAACTTGAGCTAGCTAACACTTTTTTTTTTTTTTTAATAAAAAATAGTCTCGATATTACACACTTACTCTAGGACACACACATTTGTGGGTTTGCCCTAGGCTGAGCCCTAAGGTAAATACCAAACACTAGTGGAATATCCAGACTAGCAAGTATAAACATGTTGGCTAGCTCCAGTTTAAAAAAAAAAAAATTCTAGTGTAGATAAGCCCCAGGAGACTTTGTGACCCAATTAAGAGCTTGCAAAATGCTTCTTTGGACCATCTGTATCCCTATATGAGTGGTACATGCTGGTGCCTTGGATGTGAGGCTTAGCCATTTTTTCTCTCTTATTCTCTAAGGATTTAAAAAAAAAATCTGTATGCATTGTATCTGTTGTGTTAGGGTTGGGGGAGAGGGAAAAGGTATAGGAAAAAGAGGAGTGGGAAGTTTTACTCACAGTCAGACACCAAGCAACTGTGTCTGCTTATAAAGAAAAAGGATGCTCAAGATCAGTCATGGTAAAAGAAAATAGATTGTTAGTCTTCCCCACCCTGGGGAAAGGAACCAAAACTGAAAAACCATAGCAAAGGTTACCACAAATAACAGCACATGAGTCTTAGTGAATCAAAAATACTAGGTTCACTAACCAGCTCTATATAAATGCTTCCCTGATTAGCTTTCTCCTGAGGTCTCTGGTTTCTATCCTGTTACCATAGCTCAGGTTCCCATCTGCTAACCTTGCTGCACACCTGCACCTTAAGCAGAGCTTTGCTACCCTACTCTTCCAGTCATTAATAGCCCAGCAGCCAAGAGCATTAGCTTTTACACAGGAGCACACATTTTGTATATTTGTCCTTTTCCTGGTTTTCTGGGGACACTGCATCTTTTAACCAAAAAAATATTTGTTTCCTTCACACTTCATTCATATCATATTCACACTCTCACTCCTGTTGCATACAAAACAAGAAAATGTAGAACTGCAGAGCAAATTGATCTCAAAGGGGAAAATACCACCCCACCCCACCCCCAACAGACGCACCAACCAATTGCACTAAACTTTACGTCTTATACATTGATATAGTGGAGAGAGTTTATCAGGTATTGATCAATACAGGTATTGCAACTGACCTTGCTTAATACCTGACCACTGCTCATTTCAGGTTTTTGGTGAATGTCACTTATTTCAACTTGATATGAAGTGGAAACCAAGTAAAATGTGGGCACTCTTTTGGTGTTGTGAGGTTAGACTAGAAGTGTGCCAGAGCATGAGAGTATCTCAAGTTTTGCAGCCAGAGCTGATAATGTTACTTTAATTTTTTTTTAAAGAGGCCAGTAGACTGCAATTACTTCACGTGTCCATCCCCTCCCTCAGATCTAACTAATGTATAATAACAGTAGTGACTTACACAGAGCCAGCCAGATGTGTAAAGCAGCTCTTGAGCACCATTTAAAAGCACGGCAAGTGGGGAGGCTGAGTAGATGGTGGTGGTGTGGAACAAAGTGAGGCTATGTCTACACTCCCGCGGTAAGTCAACCTATGCTACGCAACTCCAGCTATGTGAATAATGTAGCTGGAGTCGACGTACCTTAGATCGAGTTACTGTGGGGAGTCGATGGAAACTCTCCTGTCGACTTACCCTACTCTTCTCATTGGGGGTAGAGTACAGGGGTCGACTGGAGAGTGATCTGCTGTCGATTTGGCGGGTCTTCACTAAATTTTCTTTTAAATTAAATTAAATTAATGGAGATATCCTATCTCCTAGAACTGGAAGGGACCTTGAAAGGTCATAGAGTCCAGCCCCCTGCCTTCACTAGCAGGACCAAGTACTGATTTTTGCCCTAGATCCCTAAGTGGCCCCCTCAAGGATTGAACTCTCAACCCTGGGTTTAGCAGGCCAATGCTCAAACCACTGAGCTATCCCTCCCCCCCCCCCAGACCCACTAAATCGACCACCGGTGGATTGATCTCAGAGTGTCGATACTGGCTATAGTATAGGCCTGCTCTGAGAATAATTCTCATTTTAGATAGCACTTTTCTCTAGCTCTTTAGATTGTTTCAGCAGGAACTGTAATGGGGAGATGGGTGCTGACCACATTGAACTTTTCATTTAACAAAACTCCACGTCCAATTCCACATTTATCTCCTGCTTGCCTTGCTGCTTGTCTGACTCTAAAATGGTTCTAAGCCTTTGAGTGCTACGTGCTGCTTGCTGTTGAGACGCCTTATTTGCATTGTTTAGCTGGGAACGACGAGTTGACAACATGGGGAGAATTTATTATGTCGACCACTTCACTAGAACGACAACATGGCAACGACCAACATTGGAATCTGTCCGGAATTATGAGCAATGGCAACTTCAACGCAGTCAGCTTCAAGGAGCTATGCAACAGTTTAATCAGAGGTTCATATACGGGGTGAGAAGTCTATTCTGATATAGAGGGGAAAAAAGTATGATGGAGCCCCTCCCCCCCCCCACTCCCAAATGCCCCCCATCCACCTCCACTACAAACAGATCAAACTTCCTTCCCCTTCTTCTGCATCCCTTCTGCGCAGCTTTGTGAAGGTGCACACACTTGGGCTTGGCAAGGGGCTGTCAGAAGATGCCAGAGTTAAAGTTGTGCATTCTTTGAGGTGTATGGTGGCTGTGTGTTTGTGATGAGGTGTGTCTCTCTGAATGTGGGAGTAGAGGATGGTATGTACAATTGGAAGCCTTAATTTATTTCCTTTATAGATTCATAGATTCTAGGACTGGAAGGGACCTCGAGAGGTCATCGAGTCCAGTCCCCTGCCCACGTGGCAGGACCAAATACTGTCTAGACCATCCCTGATAGACTTTTATCTAACCTACTCTTAAATATCTCCAGAGATGGCGATTCCACAACCTCCCTAGGCAATTTATTCCAGTGTTTAACCACCCTGACAGTTAGGAACTTTTTCCTAATGTCCAACCTAGACCTCCCTTGCTTTTGTTATGTATGGCACAACTATAACTGACAAATGGTAGTGTTTGCTGTATTGTATATAGCTTGTGAAATATTTCTCATGTGGCAAAGTCCACCGATTTACTGAGAAAGGTCAAACTGGTTAGAAAATGGTTCAATACCAGCTATGGTTTAGATGTTGTTGCTAGCTAGCAGATGTTGTGGCTTTTTATGCTGGTAATGTTTGGAGACTTGTTCAGGTTAACTCTATTTGTATTCAGTCTTAAATGAATTCTAAATCTTAGTCACTTCACTATGTAGTATCTTCTCTTGGTTGGCCAAAGATTAGTATGGGAAGTTCACCCAGAGGAAGCAATTGAGGGATTTTATGCAGGTAAAATGCAATTATAGCATGTGAATGGGAGGAAAAAAAGGGGAGTTAAGCAATCCAAAATCCACCAAATACTAGTGAATGGTAGACTTTGACTGGACATCTCCAAATACTGCTTGCAGTTAGTTTAGCAAGACAGGTGATGTAGGTTTTTAGTTGCTACTTACATACCCACATTAAGCTACAAGAACAGAGCAGTGTGTTCCCTGATTGTGTTAGGCTTTCATGTATTGGATTCTGAGACTATGGCTACACTAGCACTTTTGTCTGTATAACTTATGTCGCTCAGGGGTATGAAAAAAACACACCCCTGAGCAACATAATTTACAGTGACAAAAGTACCAGTGGATAGCGCTGTGTCAGTGAGGGAGCGTCTCCTGCCAACATAGCTACTGCCATTCGTGGAGATGGTTTTATTATGTCGACGGGAGAGCTCTCTCTTGCTGACATACAGCAGCTACATGAGTGATCTTACAGCAGCACTGGTATGGCTGTGCCACTGTAAGCTCACTGGTGTAAACAAGGTCTGAGACTTGTTTCCCTTCTGTGTAGGGTGGGGCACTTTCCAAAGAAGAAAGTTTAATATTTAATCCCTTGGCATTGCAGTTACAGTTAACTGTACTAATTGCTGCAAAATATGTTAATAGCACTACTCTGAGCCCCTAGTTTCAGTTGGTCAAAGAGTGTTAAAGAGTCCAAATGAATAATCAGTTTGAAATAAATCTATATCTTTTCTGTAAGGAAAAAAAAATGTGGACAGTGATGCCATATGTAGCACTAGCAAGAATGCATTTGCTTTAGTGATTTATGGCTAAATTAGAAGTCTGGAGAGCAAATTGGTGGTGGGTGGTCATGATTAATGCACCATTTTTGTGTGTAATCTGTAGAACCAAGATGTTACCCCCACACAGAATGCAGAGTTTGATCCTCTTGGCACCCTGCCACATGGATGGGGTAAGTCTTATTCAAATGGTGTTTTATAACATAACTTAAACATTAAAGCATACTTCTGCCAAATTATTTTACCAAATGTTTTTGATCGTACTTTGCTTTTTTTTTTATGAAATCTGAATTTAAATCCCCTTTTTATTAAATATAATCAAAAGTACAATTTAAGAACCAGCTCCTGATACGGTTTATATGCAGTTCCATAAATAGATTAAAAAGTACCCAGTATTATTCTGTTACACTTCTAAGTTGCAACTGACTTTTTTTTAAGTGTCCTTATCATACAACATGGACTATTTCCTGCTGCTGTTAACCATTTTAGTCATACAGATTGTTTTGTATTGTTTCTGGTAGAGAGCCAGTGCTTGGAAAGTTTTTGTTGGTCTTGGTCTTGAAAGCATTTGTATAGTTCTGCCAGCCCCTTTGTGAAAAATATTTCCCGCATAATTTCAGCAGTCAATATTGAAGGAACAAAATGGACACCGTGTAGAATCAAGCACGTGGGTTTATTACACACAGTGTTGGCGGAGTGTCACCTTGCTTATTAGGCTCAGAGACACTGCCAAACAATTGATTACAGTGAATTATATGGATTTTCCATGGGCAGAGGGAAGTGACGGGGTAGGAGGTCCCAAGCCCCTGGATAGGTCTAGCAGCAAGACAAGATAAGCACAGTTGCCAATAGTCAAAGATTACATAATGTCTCCGCCCATGGTTTCAGGTTAACAAATAACATACAATTAGTACACAGGGATTTTTCTTTAAACAATGTATAAACTGTATTAGTATAAAATATATATGTTGAATTCTGATTTGGGTCCATAGGAATGAAGTAGCTCCTCTGATTGTCCAACAGGTACATACCTTGGGATTAAAGCAGAAAAATATTGAAAAGTATATGGCAATAGAAATTGTCTTTCAAGTTGCTCATTTGTGCTTCTAAAGGCAGACACTGGTATCTGGGAAGGGGAGGAGGATGCCATATCTCATACTGATATGCTTGAACCTCTTCCATAGACTCAGCGGTGGTGTGTGGGGAGTGCATGGTTACCTCCTTTTGCAGAGGAGTATACACAGTGCCCCTTTCATTCCTCTGGTCTATTTGCAGCTTCAGATAACAGTGCCAATTTCTGCTCCCCATCTGGCATTTTGCTGACCATACATATCTTAGTAAAAGCAAGGTTGTCTTTTGTTTGTTCTGCCTCTCTTAGCTAATATTGTTCACTGTTTACTCACTCCTAAATGATAGACCTATGCTGTCAAAACTTTGTAATGTAGACTAAGCCTTGTATTCAGGTGGTGGGGTGGGGAAAACAAGATGGTAATCAGAATGATGTCATTTTAAGGTTGTATACCTTTACTTGGCAGAGCTAGACATGGATTTTTTTATAACATTAAAAAATTGCAAATCAAACTTTTCAAAAGTTTCAAACATTATTATTTGGAATTCTAGGCTTGGAGGTATGCATTAAACTGGCAGGCCCACATGGCGCCTTTTTCTACACGTGTGGAATTTCAGAAAACACTGCTAATTAATTTGTTTGCTCCCTCCCCAAATCAAATCTCCATGTACAGTAGAATTCTGCTACTTGTATAATCTCCTTACAAACATGCCTCTGCACGTAGGCTTTTCCTTTAAAGCTGAACTAAAATGCTTATTACCTGCCATGGCCTGATTTCAGGGCTGTTTCTCCTGCAACACCTAAAACATAGTGAGGAGCTCATATTCTGTACTTATCTAATGTTGTCAAATTGCAGAAGACTGAATCTTGGTGTTAAGTAAAGGAGAAATGGATTTTCAACAGCATATGTGTATAAGTGTGTGCATATGTTCCTAAACATATTTTAACTGTGTGGGATGATAATAATAAACATCCATATTTATTTACTTGGGGTGTAAACATTTTTCTTTTGCTGCAGTTTTGGCTCATATTTGAACAGGGGAACAGCTTTCACATTCATGTGCTGCCATACTTGTCTGGTGTACTCAGGCACATTTCTTAATTCGTCCATTAACCAGTTAAACTATATTTGAGGGCCCATGGCAGTAACCCAGGGAGTTGGGATTTATAATGGCTCATGATGGAAGTTTGTTTTCCTGTGGAGAAAACTACTTCCATTTTTTCCTCTCCAACTAAAAATAGTTTGTTTGTTTTTTCCCCTCTCTGAATGGGAAAATAAATAGTATAATAAATAACTGTACATATGTGGATGTTTTTAAGTATAGTTTTTGTTAAAGATGGAAGGCTCAGATTTATTTAAAAATAAAAAGATAAATATTGGTATTTTAATTTTTAAACATGGAAAAATATCTGCATGAGCATTCCAGAACAGCCAGCAAAAGTAAGAAAAATTCTAATTAAGGTAAAATGCAAATCTGGTTCTTCCGTGATAAGTTATCTTCCTTTGGGCATCTGCTGAAGAAACCTGTTTTTAAAATAATGGGAGGGGGGAAAAGCTTTTCTACTTTTGTTGTTATAATTAGTCATAGTAAATATATTATGCTGCTGTCCAAAAGCCCCACTTGGGTTTGGGGGCCCCTTTGTGTTAGGTGCTGTACAAACACACAAAAGAAACAAGTCCCTAAAGAATATCAGATGAACACCTTAAATATTGTTTTTCACAGCAGGTAGGTTATGGTACACTTCAAAACATTCCACTAGTATTCACATTAAAATAGATTTCTGGTGCTGAGAAACTGGTAAGAAATGATGGGTTTGGAGAGGGAATGATGAAGAATCAGATATGTTAAATTTGAGATTGAGGTGCCAAGAAAACAGACACTGCCACAAGATGTCCAACTAATTGGTTATTTGAAGCATAGTTAGTGAGAGGAGTAAATTTGCTGGAATTGAAATTTCTTCACATTTTATTTCCTCTTAGAAAAGAGAACTGACAGCAATGGCAGAGTGTATTTTGTCAATCACAACACACGTATCACTCAATGGGAAGACCCCAGAAATCAGGGGTAAGAATTTTTAAATCAGTTGAATAATTTCAAATGGATTTTTAATGTGTTATAATTATTTTAGTTGAGCACTAAGTTCCCTGTAAGTGCGGCCGTGCTGCAGGCTGTCAAGGACCGTGCATGCATGCAGCCAAGGCCCGGAGAGCACCGAGGTAGGAGGTGGGTGGGGAGAAAATTGGGTCGTGCAGGGCTGCAGTGGGGAGAGGCACTTCTCCTCCGGCCCCATCCTCGGAGCTGCCGTGGAGAGGCAGGGAGAGACTCTCTCCTCCAGCCCAGGTGCTGCTGCTGCGCGGAGAGAGGGCTGGGGGGAATCCTCTCTACCCGCCGCAGCCCTGGGGCAGCCTGCACCCCAAACCCCTCATCCCTGGCTCCACCCCAGAGTCCTCACCCCCAGCCAGAGCCTTCAGGCCCCGCACCCCAAGCCCAACCCTCTGCCCCAGCCCTGAGCCCCCTCCTGTACCCCCAAACCCCTCAACCCTGGCCGCACTCCAGAGCCCTCAACCCCCCGCATTCCAACCCTGAGCCCTCTCCCTCACTCCGAACCCCTCAGCACCATCCCCGCCGCACATCACCTCCATATTGGTGCACATAACAAAAATCATTCCGCACATGGATATAAAAAATTAGAGGGAACATTGGTTGAAAGTGAGAAGTAAGAGGCATTTCTGACAACTGAAGCTTGGAGCGTACCTTGCTGCCCTCTATCGGCTTTTCAGACAAGACTCACTTAAAATGTAGAAAGTGATCAGAACTAAAGCAGAAATTATTAAAAGGAACATTGCTTACATAGCAAGAAAACAGTTAGGAAAATCCAAGTTAACAGCAACACCTCTTTGCAAAAAAACCCCAAACCAAACAAAAAACTGTTACCAAGTCAAAGACCAAATGGAAATGTTTCCATTAATAGAGGAAATTAAATAGAAATAGCCTTTTAAGCAACCCTGCCCTTAGGGCTTGTAATTCATACTTTACAGCATAGCAATAGAGCAGGGGTTCTCAAACTTCATTGCACCGCGAACCCCTTCTGACAACAAAAATTACTACAAAACCTCAGGAGGCAGGGGACTGAAGTCTGAGCCCATGCGAGCGCCGCTAGCCTGGGCGGGAGAGGCCAAAGCCAGCTCTGGCGACCCCATTAAAACGGGATTGCAACCCACTTTGGGGTCCTGACCCACAGTTTGCGAACTGCTGCACTAGAGCATGAGAACCCAAAAGTTAAATGTACTTGTCTTTTTAAATTATTTATTTATTGTCCAAGCTGAAAGAACTGCATAAAGTAGACAGGCAGCATAAATAACACACGTTAGGATTTTTTTTTTTTAAACTATCTGTCAGATTATTAAGATGACGGTAGAGTGGAACTGAAGTTCCCTTAAAGAAGGTGGAGTATTTCTATATATACCTTTAGTTTATGAAACATAGAACTTGAGGGAAATGTGCAAGCCTCCTGTTAGGAAATAATACAAATAAATAATAACTACAAACTACTGCTCAAAAGCTCTTGGCCTCCTGGTGAGGCATGCAATACCTTCAGAGTGACTGTGTGGAAACAAAATGCTCTGAGAGCCACAGTTACTGCAGGGATGTTACCAGTCAGATCCTCCAGTTATCATCCCAGGGACTTCCTGCAACGTGTGAAATGAGAACCCCCGATATTTTTGATGGTTAAATTTACCACACAATGTTTGAAGCCATCCTAAATGATAATGGGTCAGTATAAAAGAAACAGTATTATTTTGCTTTTGCTTTGAAGTTATCTTATCTGTTCTTGGCAATTTTTTCAAAGATCTGTGCAGATATTAATGGAATGGTGATATCTCTGACATGCTATGTCTTTCCTCTTTCTGACTTCCATTATTATATGAATAATAGCAAATACTGTTTAATAAAATTACTGAGAGATTTTTAAAAAAAAAACTGGTTATACTATCAAACAAAATTCTGCATGTTGAGGAGAGAAAACATCCAGAAACTTTACCAGCTTTCTTCAGATTTCTATTAGCTATTGGAATTTATCAAGCTGATATTGATTATTCTCAATTTTGGTATCTGGCATTAAAATTTAAGAGTAAAGCCAAGTAGAAACAAATCAAACAGAAAATTCCTCAGAGAAATCACCACAAATTTTCCAGAATTTCTGCTAATTTGTGTTGTCCCTGTCCATGATCAGTTGACAGAATGTATTAACTTGATCAATTATCTTTGTATTTTCTTGTGTCCCATAGTCAGTTAAACGAGAAACCCTTGCCAGAGGGCTGGGAAATGAGATTTACTGTGGATGGCATTCCCTATTTTGTGGATCACAATAGAAGAACTACAACGTATATAGATCCCCGCACTGGAAAATCTGCTCTGTAAGCCTTTATTCAAGAAGACAAACTATATTACACTGAGCTTTTTTAGATATGCGTCATTTAACAGGTATTGCCAAGTATGTTTTTTTTTGCAGCAGGTTTTTGGCATACCAGTAGAGCTTTTAATTTCCCATATTTCTTCTACTGAGGATCTTCAACATTCTTGAATGTTCTCTTCCCCCTACATATGCCATATTTTGAATGCTTTACAATTCCTAATCCTTGAGGCCCCTCTGATGGCTGTGATCTTTCCAGCCAAGTACTAGATAAGACTCTTTGGCCTCTAACTAAGTCACTCAGTCAATAAAAGCTATTGTGCTTATGCTGTGTCCTCCCTTCTCCTTCTGTGTGTTTCAGTGTGCAGGTAGATGCAAATTCAGGCCTTTAATATATTCTAGCATTCTGAGAACCAGGATTTGAATGCATGTAGAATTGACATGCTAACTTATGTCAGGTTGGGTGGAAATAGATTGGAATTTGGGGTTGGCATTTAGTTAATTTGTTGAAAGAATTTTCTTGTTAACTTTGGTCAACAAGACATCTTTTTTTTTTTAAAAAAAAATTGCATATGAACCCAGAATCTTTCGAATAGGTGCATTTTGAAAGTTAAAAATAAATTTAAAGTAAATTAATCTTAAATATTTAAAAAAAAAAAAAAAAGAAAAAGAAAAAACCTTTTGTGAATGATGGCCTTTCCGAAGCATTCACCCAATTAGAAAAACTGGTTTGTTTAACCAGCCCGGTAAACCACAGAGCTTCATAACTGTAGTATTTTGAAGCTGTTATCTTGAATTTCAGCAGTGTTTCAGCAGCTTATTTTTTCTTCCTGTTTCCAGAGATAATGGGCCCCAGATAGCCTATGTGCGTGACTTCAAAGCGAAGGTCCAGTATTTCCGGTTCTGGTGTCAGGTAAAAAAAAAAAAAAAATTAACCTTGGAAATGGCTTTGTTGAAATGCATCTTCTAAAGCTGCATCGAAACAGCTTCCTCTGGGACCATTTTAAAACATCATTTGAAGCAATTTAGACTAATACAGTTGGCCAGCATAAGCTTTAAAACTCAGTAGCTACTAGACGTCAACATGGTTTTAAATTTTTTTAAAACAAAGAAGGGTTCAGTTTTGTCTTCATCGATGATTTTTGTAGTAACATTTCTAAAAGGCTCAATAGAAGAGCCTATTTCTGCTTTGCTTGTACAGAAGTTTGCCTGAAGGCATTTAATGGATTTTAGTGTAGATAATGTGGAGTTAGTTTCTGCTTTAATTCCATACTTGTAAGGCAGAAAATCAAAGTCTTCCTAAGTATTTTTGTACTTCGATATAGCCTTGAAGCATCAAACAAATGTACTGTATGGCAAAATTCTGGTGATTAGATATGCATTTTGATATGCAGGTCTTTATTTTCCAAACCTCCCACATGTCAAGAGAATAAATCCCTTGGTCTTTAGCATAAGACCAAAAAATCTTAAGCTATGTCTATACTAGAGACCTTACAGCGGCACAGCTGTGCTACTGCAGCTGCACCACTGTAAGGTCTCCCGTGTACCTGCTCTATGCCAACGGGAGAGAGCTCTCTTGTCGGCATAATTAAACCACTCCAACGAGAGGCCATAACTATGTCAGAGGGAGATTGTCTCCCACTGACATAGCACTGTACACACTGGTGCATCTGGTGGTGGTGAAACTATGTTGGTCAGGGTTTTGTTTTGTTTTTTTTCACACCCCTGACCAACAAAAGTTATACCCACAAAAGTGCTGGTGTGGACATGGCCTTAGACTCAAAGGATAACATTTCAAAAGTGTGAAGTGACTTAAATGCCTGAGAAGCTGTCTACAGGAACAAATAGTTTGCAGCAATCTGCAGTATGAGCTACCCCTACTGACCTGCCAGGGACTAGCTGCCTATATGAACCCTGCTGTTGTGCATTAACAGTTTGTTAATGTGCTTTGATTTAGTCCTATTTGAAAAGGAACTAGATGAAAGCGCATTAACAGGGTGTTAATGTGCATCAGCAGGGTCTGCAAGAATAGTTAATCCACACCAGGCTAGTGCAGGGTAGATCACATCCCCTCTTGCCAGGAACCAGAACATCATGTAGGCAGGCCCTCAGCCTCGTTGACTTCCATAACTTAAGCCAGGCCTACACTACAGAACTATATTGGTATAACTGTCGCTCAGGGATGTGAAAAATCTGCACCCTGAGTGATGTAATTATACTGACCTAACCCCCCGTAGGTTGTCCTATGTCGACAGGAGAGCTTCTCCCATTGATATACCTACTGCCTCTAGGGGAGGTGGATTAATTATGCTGACGGAAGGAGGTTTCCCGTAGGCATAGTAAGGTCTTCACTAAAGCATTACAGTGGCGCAGCTGCACTACTGTAGCACGTGAGTGAAGAGAAGCCCTTAGGCCAGTGGTCCCCAAACTGTGGTATGCACCCCCTGAGGGGAACATATTGGGGGTGGGGGGAAGGGGAAAGCCAGCCTCCATGGGGGGTGGAGAGGGGAGCATCACCCAACTCTGCTCCAGTCCCTGCGCACAGCCCCTGCTCCCAGCTGCAGCTCAGCCCTCTGCTCTCGGCTGCTAGCTCCTGGCCGCAGCCCCCAGCCTGGCCACGACTTCGCTCCCAGCCCGGGGGAGGGGGTATGGACACATTCCATTCCGGGGTGGGAGGAGAGGGTGCACAAGAGGAAAAGTTTGGGCACCGCTGCCTTAGGCTCATAAGTCGCTCAGAATCTACTTTGAAAATTAACAGAGACATTGGCATCAATAATTTTGCAGTTTGTATTTTTTGTGAGGAAAATAAGTGTAAATATAAATTAGTTTAAAACTGAACAACTTTCAATAAAAATTGTGTGGGAAGTTTCTCTTGTTGAGAACGGATTATAGATCTAGGAAAATATCACATGGTGCTAGGTTATTATATTAGAACCCGTTTAAAACTATATCTTGGGATCATATATATCATAGTGAGATCAAAAGCAAATTATTACTTTAATATAAGCGTAGTGCCTTAGGCCTCATTGTACTAGTGGTGTACAATGAACAAAAGGACAGTCCCAGTTCTTGGGAATAAGTTAAAAACTCAAAACATTGATTTTGTTTTTCTGTTTCATACAGGCCAGACAGATTCTCCAGTCCCTTTTCTATTTTCTGTTAATTTTGTTTGAATGTTTATTCAAAACACTTATTTAAAAGCTGTATATATTTCACTTTTGAAACATTTTGCATTTCAGCAACTGGCTATGCCACAACACATAAAGATTACAGTGTCCAGAAAGACATTGTTTGAGGACTCATTTCAGCAGGTATTGTATTGTTAACACATGCTTGCTTACTTTGTGTACAAAGTGGTACAGGGCAAATGTTTTGAACTTTGTAGCTGAACGATAACATCACCCTTAATCTTTTGATATCTCATTAATAATGGTTAAAGTGATGATTTAAAAAAAGCACTCGTTATGCTATTCCTGGAGCAGATTCATAATTGGATACACAAGGCAATGTTAAAAACTTAGCATACAGCTATCATCTCTGGTGCTTGTGTGTGTCAAAAAGATTACATCATAATTGTTTTGCCTCTCTTCTGCTGCTCTCACAAGCACACATGTATCATTAACTGGTGTATTAATTATTCAGATTTGCTATGCAGAAACCCACAGTCTTCAGTTGGAAATAAATCCTTTTAAAGAATATTTAAAAGGCTTTTAAGAAAAATAAATCCTCCTTCGAATGATAGTGCACATGGATTCCACTTCTGGCGTGCATGCATATTCTTTTGGCCAGCAGTGTCTGTGGGGGCCACACCTGCACCTTAGACAGCCTTCCTTCCCCCTCTCCTGGAAAAATCACTTGATGGCATAAAGGGCAGAGAGGGCCCAACCACCCTCAATTCCTTCTTTCTATCTGTAGTAATGAGACAGAACGACTACAATATCTCCTTCTTGATGCACTGTATTTTATTTTTCTCTTGGGTAGTTATCAGTTAGTACAGTTTTCCTTGTTATAATGTCCAAAGCCTTTTTTTTTTTTTTTTAAAAAGGCAAATTTTTTTTCTGTTAGGTTGAGGGACAGTACCTGGTACCAGGGTCTAGCTGCTATGAATGAAACACAGTCTCCAGCATTCAAAATCTGCTGTGTTTCCCCTTGGAGAGGGGCCCATCCCCAATAAATGCTCGATCTGTCACTCCTTCTCCAAGAGACCACAGAAAGCAGGAGGTCCATCTCAAACTTTTTCTTCTAGAGTGCTCAATGAATGCCTTCTCAAGACTTGGTGGGCCCTTTCTTCTCAGCTTCTAAGAGTCTTCTTCATTTAGTGCTCCTGTTAGCTGTAGCTCAGCTCCAAGCTCCCTGGCTCACTCTTCATTGAAGAGATCGAACCCTTTAGCTGCTAAGACCTCTTCCATCCAGTCATCAGAAAGGGGAAGGAGTGCAGTGAATGCAGACCTAGGTCACCATCTCTTTGCCTCCTTTTAGAAGGTACCAAAATTTCACCAAGCTTCTGTTTCACCTCATGCTGCAATTCACGGTCCAAACTGAGTCTCTCTGATGCCTCAGCAAGACCAGTCTCAGCAAGTACCAGGTATCTACGGTACTACTCGAAACTACTACTTACCCTAGGACTCCAGACAGGGTATCTCCTCTTTTGGAGGAAAAACTTCCTGTCCTTCTGAACATAGCAAGAAGTTATTCCCCATCCATTCACCTCACAGTCACTCTTATGAGCCATACTGGTCTGAGAGGGAATCCAGGACTCTCCATTACAAACATAGACCTCAGGGGTCTCCTGGGGAATATTGACCATGTTATCCAACCCTATCGCCCCCAACCCATTACCTCTGCAATATATAGTCTTTCTTTTATTGGGCTCCTAGGGGTATGCAATTTCCTTCTCCTACAGGATGATGTAGGTCTGCTCAAGAGGACCAGTTTGTACAGTCCCATGCCCTGCACTGGCAAAATCATAATAGCAAGAAAGAATACCTGTGGGATACGGAAGGGCAATTGATTCCAGTAGCCGCATCCTCTTCCTTACCAGACAAGGCAGTAGTCTCTTCTGTTCCTAGCAAGCCTGATGATTTTAAGATTTTTCCAGGACCTTTGTCATATGATAGAGATCTTGGAGATTCCTGTGGAGGTAGTTCAAGCAAATCCCAAAAATTAATGGACATTCTGCACTCCTCCATACCTGGTAGACTTGCTATGCCTGTTAATGAAGGGATATTGGAATTGGCAAAAAAAAAAAAAAAAAAAAAGCCAACTGTGGCAGACCACAGAATCTGTGGTATCTATGTCTTAGAGAGCAGATAGATATTGTGAGATCCTCTCCCAAGGGGCTGAATATTTCTACACCCACCCAGTTCCGGGATCCCTGGTAGCGGTGGTGGTGCACAGAGGGTCCAAAAACTAAGGGCCTCCAAAAATAACACAAAGAAACTTGCTTTGTTTGGAAGGAAGACGTATTCCTCTGCAAGTCTGCAGATGTGTATTTCAGACTATCTGGCACTTCTGTCAATGACTACATCAGTTGGGGCAAGGTATCACAATTTTATAGGACAGTTCTCCCAAGAATGTAGAGAGGGTTTGAAATCCATTTTGTCCGAAGGTCAGCCCGAACATTGCTGAGGCCGTTATGTGCTTATGATACGGCAGCATGTTCAGTGGCTACTTCCATCAGAATGCACAAGGCTTCATGACTCCATTCTTCTGGAATACCAAACAGGGTCCAAACAACGATTGAGGACCTCCCATTTGAGGGTTTGTGACCTATTTAATGCCCATACTGATGAAGCCTTGCATTCTTTGAAGGATTCAAGAGCCACTCTCTTCTTCTTCTTGGGACTACATGCCAGTGTCTAGTAGCAGGAAGCAGGCCAGATCCCAAAGCTTCACGAGACAGAGGCCCTTTGCTTATTACTACAATCCAGAGAGGACACTGAAGCCACCAAATAGGAAGCAGACGATCCAATGCAGGGGCCCTTCTGCCTCTTCCTTCTCTACTGTATGCCCCATGTACACTTGACAGCAGTAAGTTGGACCCCATTGTTGAGATCTAGTCAGAACCATTCCAAGATCTCTCTTTTCCCCCATTTGGCAACTGCCATTTTATTTTGGGAAGCCTGCACTCTGATTACCTCAGACCGGTAGGTCTTAGAAATTATAAGCAAAGGGGTATTCTATTCAGTTTCAGTCACTACCCCCACCCTCTTTCCCCATCCATCTTCAAGGATCCCTCTCACAAGACATTATTAAAACAAGAAGTGGACTCCTTTCTAAATTTCAGAACGGTGGAAGAGGTGCTTGTGGAATTCAGAAGGAAGAGGTTTTACTTCCATTACTTTTTAACCCCAAAGAACAAGGGAGATTGGGACATGCTACTAGATTTGAGAGATCTCAACAAGTTGAACCATCACTTCAAATTCAGGATGGTGACTCTGGCCACCCTAATTCCCTCCTTACATCTCCAAGGCTGGTTTGTGGCTCTTGGTCTGCGAGATGCCTATTTTCACATTTTGACTCACCTGGCACACAGAAAATACCCCGGATTCCAAATAGGAGCTTCTCACTACCAGCCCTGCGGTCTTTCAGCAGCACCAAGGATTTTCATTAATAACAGTTGAATTTCGTGGAAGTATAGAATTTAACATCACAACTGCCGACAGCTAGGAAAGCTTTTAAAATGTGGCTTTCATTCCAAATTCAAGGTCTCATGGGAGAGCAAACAGTGGTTGTCCTTGGACAAAGATTTATATGAAATTACCACATCGACTGGATTGTTGTGAATGTCTGCTGTCTGACCAAATCAGCACAGTCACAAATTTGGTATTATGCCAAAAATAGCACTAAGGACATTGCTTTTTAGCATCCAAGTTTCTTCTTGGTACCAGAAAGAAATATGGCCTGTATGCAAAGATTAATTTTATCTTGAAAATTATAATACATCTACTTGTGGGAGGAAACTGTGGAATGGAAAATGTGAATTTGTAAACACATTTTAAATAATTTATTTTGTGGCTTTTTTAGTTGTTTAACATGTCTGTTAGAGACTTCTCTCCTATTCTTCCTGGCTAGCTTACCATTTAGTGAGACATATTGGTGGTGCTCAATAGCCCTGTTTTTTCTTTTTGGATTAGCTACTGATTTGGGGTCCAGATTGTCATCCTTTTTATAGTTGAAAGACTATACTTGAGCGACTAATACATTCCATTTAACAATTCTTATATTCCTTTCTGTCTCACTTACTTTTACCCCTTTCATCTTCTAATCTGCTAGATAGAAATATATTTCTGCCAAGTCCTCAAACATTTCCTGAAATGTTGCTTTATGCACTGCACCTAATTCACTTCATGGTCAATGAAAATATGATTTCATCACTATTGAATAGCAAATAGTAATATTCTGAGACCAGCTGCTTTTATTCTTCATAACCATATTTTTCCTTTCAATAAGATAATGAGCTTCAGCCCTCAGGATCTGCGAAGACGCTTGTGGGTCATTTTTCCTGGAGAAGAAGGTTTAGATTATGGAGGTGTTGCAAGGTAAACTAAAGAAATGTGTGTTTCACATAATGAATCAATCTGAACACCTCGTTCTATGAATATCTGGTGTGGAAGTTTCTCACAAGGAGATACTTTGTTTGCTGTATTTTTAAAATGCTAATGAGAGTTTTTTCCCCTCTCTACATATCATCACCTCTGCAGCTCTAAAATGCATTGTCAAAACTATTGGAGGAGGATGTGTCTTCCTGTTTGAATATATATTAAGTTTAAAGTGCCTCAATAAAGTTTAGAGCAAGCATTTATGCAACTCTGCACAATAACTCATAAGACAAAACCATGAACAGCAGATTAGAGATTTATTGAAAGAATGAATAAGAAAGCATTTTATAAGTATTCTCAAAGTTTGTTCCATGTGCAAGTCTTTTTATAGTACTTAAAATGAATATGTACATACTACTTGCAGATCTGTTTTTGCTATACTTTGTTTTTTTCATAATCAGCATTGCGAATTAACCTTATTTAGTATTGTCAGTGTGATGTAAAATGCAAGATGACAATATTGTGAGGAGAAAGACAGTAGTATATTTCATGCGATTCACTCTTTAACCTGGAGATTATACTTGAATTTTTAATTTTGCAAATAAAACACACATGCTTGCTACCAGGAAATTCTAATTTGTATTTAGTCTTAAGGTTAAAAAGTGAATTCTTGAACTAACAATCCCAGCAAAGAATTGGAAACAAGTTGTAGTATAATATGGATACCTCTTCCACAAAGGGTGGTGGTAATAATTTTTTTTAAAATATGAACCTGTCAGAATTGATCTCTACCAGATTTCCTGCTTCTCTTAGAGAAGCAGCACTTGTAAATACCCGTCACAGAGAAAATAAATTAACTTTCTAAACGAGAAATGCTCGCTGAACTTAGACACCCAGGCATATGTTAATGGATACAATAAACTACATCTGAAGCTTAAGTCAGTGATGACGTCATTTGTGAACTAGCCAACTCTGGACATTAGATATTCTACTTTTTTGAGCTGCATCAGTTAACCATGTAGCATACTGACACTGCTAGCACACAGTAGGTAGCTTAATAATTTTCTAGATAGGCCAGTTTTAACAGTTGAGCACCAGCCAGTCCCTAAAATAATTTTTAGCATATGTAGTAGCAAGAATACTTTCCAATGTCATCCCGTTTTCTTTTGAAGTGTTCATGATATTTTTGTTTTTTGTGTGGTTTCAGGGAATGGTTCTTTCTGTTGTCACATGAAGTGTTGAACCCAATGTATTGCCTATTTGAATATGTAGGGAAGGATAACTACTGCTTACAGATAAACCCAGCTTCTTACATTAATCCAGACCACCTGAAATATTTCCGTTTTATTGGCAGATTCATTGCTATGGTAAGTTCAAATAATCCGTGCACATCCACCATAGTGTGTTTATCTTTAAATGTCTAGTTTAAAACATAGCAGTTGTTTCAAATCAAGAGATGAACTATTTAGTGCTTTGTTGCCAGATGGCTGGCTGTAACAGCTAATGCATTCAGATCACATTTTGAGGTGTGCCAATTGTAGTGATGGTATTACAGAACATCTTACAACACCTTTGGGCTCCAGGGTTTATTTGATACATTATATTGGAATATTAGGTAACCAAGCATCCTTTGGATCATTCCTTGTCCGTTTTCATGTTTTTTAGGCTTTGTTCCATGTGAGATTCATAGATACAGGTTTCTCTCTGCCATTCTATAAGCGTATCCTAAACAAGCCAACAGGACTCAAGGATTTAGAATCTGTTGATCCAGAGTTTTACAACTCTCTCATCTGGGTAAAGTGAGTTTCTAACGTTTTCATTCATTCTTGAAATAAAAGTCCAGATGTTTTTGATGTATCATTTTATTTGTGTAATTTAGATATAGATTTGAAATGTTTTGCAGACAGATATTGAATAACAGAACTGTATACGTTGCAGACCAGCACTGAACTTCTTGCATTTTACTATAATTCCAACATACTTGTTCAGTAGTTTGGTAATGCTAACGTTAACTGTCCTCCATAATTCAATTAATATTGCACAAACTAGCATTCTGTTTTTGTTTTTCCCTTTGAATTCATCTAACTGAATATAAGCAGTCTTACACATTATTCAGACATTTCTATTTCCAACAGATAATCAAATATTGTATAGCCTAACGGTAGATTCAATATTAAAAAAAAGCTTCTTTAGTGTAAGTTAATGTAAAAGGTGTCTCAGTGGAGTCAGCTAATACCCAAACCCAGTATTACTTTCTTTTCAAAAAAATTCTTTCCTTTTTATGAAAAAACAAAACCAAAAATACACCAAGTATTAGGATGTCTGAAATGAACAGCTAGTGGATCTCAACTTATTCCTCACTTCCCTCTAATCCTTCATCAATCACCCCATCCAAATTCTACTTGTCTCTTAAAATTTGCAAAAAATATACTCCATAGTGTGTAAATAAAAAAAAAAGTATTTCTAAAGCAATTAAAGCACTTCAAAGTTTAACTTGATTAAAATCTCTGCCTTTTCCTATCCTTGACTCCTGTGCTTCCCTGCACCCCCTCCCTTGACCCCAAGACCTTTCAACTCTTTTCTCTCCCATCTCTGCCCCCTCAATATCCTGTCCATGCTCTGTGTACCGTTACCTCAGAGCTTTCCCCTACCTTGAAGGGCCCTTCTCCCCTGCAAGGGAGACAAAACAATTTGGAGTTTGACGGTCCAAGTCACTTCGGAAAGTTGAGTAAAAACAAGTTATAAAACTTGAGGTGTATTTTGAAAACATCGTAACTTTACACACAAAAAAAAATTTAAGCAGACTTCCAGAAAAAAACTACTCTTGATTGAGGTGTAATATTAAAAATTTCAGTAAGATTAATTACTTTCTGGGGAAAGTAGAGGAAGATTTGAAAATAATGCTTAAAATAGAAAGCTAGATTCAACTCTGATGATTAACAAGGAGCTGATCCATAATAATACAAATATAAGAGAAAAATGGGCCCTGTGGATGTGATCAGTAGCAAAAACTATAGAAGTGTAGTTCTTATTTATAAAGCACCTGCATTGCTGGAGCACTCAAGATGCTTTATTTTATAATAAAATAATATTAAGAACATAGTTTTAAAATGCCTTATAAACTTAACAAATAAAAACAGGGAGGAACCTCTTTAAAAAGAAGGAAATGGAAACTGAGAGTAGGAAACAATAATTACAAATGGTCAAACTTAAAAACACTTTTTGGAATTAATATTTTATAATAAAAAGACAATACTTAGTTCTGCTTGAGTGCAGGAGACTGGACTAGAAGACCTCTTGAGGTTCCTTCCAGTCCCACGTTCCTATGATTCTATGATATTGAGATATATTTAAAACTAGTGAGAAATTGATTGAGATAAATTTCAGAAAGAAGTAAGTCCCACACCTCGCCACAGAAAGCCCCAGTGGCCTAGCAGCTTAAGACTGAGCGAAGGGAACCTTAGCTAGTAATTGGGGTTTGAGCAAAGGTATCCATGAAACTGAGGCTTAGAAAGTAAGTATAATCACTAGAGCTTACATGTTTATGGGCTCTAAAGTCAAAAGTTCCATTGTAAAATCAGATTGGTATATCATCATCAGCTAAAGTGGGGAGGGGGAAAATGCAGGGATGCATTTTTTTGATACAGTATGATCACATTAACTCCAGACATCAAGTACTACAGTCTGCACAAGCTGGAAATGGCAGAAAAGCCCTGCTGAAAGACCTACAAGAGGGAAATTACAATAAATGATCCTTTTAATCATGAGAGGGCATGTTTTGCTGATGCAGTCATCCAACTAAATTACTGTTCAGCCTGTACACATTGTGCAAGTAGAAAAGTGTACATGTAACCTCAGACACGTAGCTTTTTTTGAAAAGCCTGTAGTCAAAAGTGATTCTTAACTTGAGTCATGAACTCCAAAAAAGTTTACTTAATAAGACTCTTGATAAAAACCTCATCTAGTTAGCACAGAACCTCTTGGCAGTTCTTTACCATACATGATGTTTGTTTCTTGCAGAGAAAACAATATTGAAGAATGTGGCTTGGAAATGTATTTCTCAGTGGATAAAGAAATTCTAGGTGAAATAAAGAGCCATGATTTGAAACCTAATGGTAGCAACATTTTGGTCACAGAAGAAAATAAAGAAGAATATATTAGGTAAGAACAAATGAGGGTTTTTTTATCTATTCCTTTACTTCCATCTGTTTCTTTCCCTAATTCAAGCAAGAATTGAATTTCTCTAGTTACATAATTTAAAGCGCCACAGAAATACTTTCAATGAATAACTGATACTATTAGCAGCAAGTGACTGTTTTGGATGTCCTTTCTGAAGAGTGACTTTTAAAAGAAGCTGAAGAGCCACTCTTGTACTGAAGATGTTCAAGCTTAATGTCCAATATGCTCTGATAGTCAAAAATCTGAATGTCAGATTATAAACCATTTCAGAGTCCACTGAGATACTAGCTACCACTTTTCTACTGTCAGATTTAAAACATTGGTTTACATCTCATGTGTTTTTAATGTTTCTTTCTTATTGTCTGTTTATCAAAAAATATGTTTAAAAGTTCTGTTCTCAGCTGGTTGTCTGTTAGCTGCACGTGCAGTGCAATCAAAATGCTTATTTTGTGATGTCACAGTCATAGGCCTGGAAAACACTGTGGTGTCATAAATATGAGATTGACTTCACTACAGGAACATTCTGAAGCTGTGTTGGGTGGGAGGGATCTTTTATTTAAAAAAAAAGACACTTATCTTGAATACTAGCAAAGGGAATGCAGGAATGTATGGGCCAAATAAACTTGTTAATATTGAAGTCAATTCCTCCATATTTGCTGCAGTATGAACACCTTACACTAATAATGGGTATTGGAGGCACAGAATAAACTGAATCTCTTTTTTTAAAATTTCTAAACGATTTATTCTATTAAGATTACCGTTGGTTGGCAGGTCTTGGTATAATTACATGAATGAGTTGTGACAAAGTGTCAAACTGTATTGAACATTTCTAAATAAATAATACTAAGTCACACAAAGGGTAACACATTAGATAGGGAACACTTTTATATTTTGGAAGGTATTAATAATAGAAAACCCCCTGAATAGAATCTGCAAAAAAAAAAAAAAAAAACTTCTCTTCTAGCTTCCAGCAGCCCAGATAAAGTGTGGATTCCTATTGCACTCCCAATTTTCTGTCTCTTTCTCTGTATCCTGCTTTGTCTCCTGAGTTGCTAGGATTGATACCAGAAATTAGCCTTCTTTCCTCTAGACTCCAATTCTCCTGACAGGTTAGGCTTGAATTCAGCATAATATCTGCTTCTCCCTGGGTTCAGGTTCTCCGGGTCTCCTGCCTGCTTTTCACCCTTTTATTTATGGAGAGTGGAATTTCTGCCACAGAGCAAAGTTTCATGATTAACAGACACAAATATGGAACTTTCCAAATGGACATAGTCGTTTCTTGGTAAGCTAGCAGTCCTCATTATCTTCACCAGTTCAACTTGACCTAGTTTTTACCTTTTCATGGTTAATGACTGAGATTTCTGGGGAGAATATTGGACAAAAATACATTTTTTTTTCTCTTCTCTCAAATACCTAGGGACTGCTGTGCACTCATTAGTATAATCACTGGATAGATACTGCCTCCTCTTTGATCGTGTAAGCTAGTTCTTAGCGGAATGGTCAGAAATAGAAGGTTTTAACTTCACTTTAAAGCTGGTTTACACTGTATTGAGATTCAGTTACAAATTAAGTTTTGTCTTCAGAACTTTCCATAATATTCTTTAACATAGTTCACAGTTCATCACAAAATAGGCTAACAAAAGAAATGTGGATCTGGGCAGCATGGGACAGTTTAAATGACAGATTACCTTATCTTTTTCCTTTTCCAGGCTGGTAGCAGAATGGAGACTCTCCCGAGGTGTTGAAGAACAGACACAAGCTTTCTTTGAAGGCTTCAATGAAATTCTTCCACAGCAGTACTTGCAGTACTTTGATGCCAAGGAACTAGAGGTGAGGGACTTTATTTGGGTATGGGTAGGCACTGTTGATGTTAAAGTTAACAAGACTCAGTGGGAGTCCAGCCCTCAATTTGCAAAACAGAGCTGTGTGATTGTTGAAGAAACTGTTGGTTAGTGTTGAAAATTTTTCCTAAACAGTTTCTTTGGTTAACACATTTCCCTCTGGGAAGCATTTTTTATTTAAAAACAAAAATATGGAAAAGTTATATACACAGAAGAGAGCAGTGTTATGGTTCACACTCAGTAGTCATAACTGAGCTCTTTATTTGAGGTTCAAAAACAAGCGGTTATTCATCTTTTCGTTAGGGAAGATTATCCCATTCTATCTGGTTTCTTCATAATCAGTGATTACCCTTTCCTATAGCAGGTCTGAATAAAGCTCTGTGTCCGTGAGGTCACCAGCATTACTGCTTATTGATTGGTGGAACCAAGCAGCTACTTGAAAATAAAATAAAAAGTGAATATACAGTCATAGTAGGTGTTTCCAAGTGCAAGGACAGATGTCCTTTGTTGACACCATATAGAAGCCATTGAAACAAAATATCAGCTTATACCTCTATATTCCCCCCTCCCCCCCCCCAAAAGGTGCTTTTATGTGGAATGCAAGAGATTGACTTGAATGACTGGCAGAGACACACCATCTATCGGCACTACACCAGGACGAGCAAACAGATTATGTGGTTTTGGCAGGTTTGTGGTTGATTTTTCCTTTGTTTTTAAAAGTAAGAATTACAGAAGGAATGGGATGATGCTACAGCATGATGAGCAAAAACCAAAATCACAAAACAAGTCTGTGCTACCATAATAGGTCCAGTGCCACTGTATTTGTGCAAAGTAATGCACATTGGAAAACATAATCCCAACTACACATTCAATATGATGGAGTCTAAATTAACTGTTACCACTCAAGAAAGAGATCTTGGAGTCATGGTTAGCTCTCTGAAAACAACTGCTCAATGTGCAGTGGCAATCAAAGATGCTAACAGAATGTTAGGAACCATTGGGAAAGGAATGGATAAGAAGACAGTAAATATCCTAATGCCACCATATAAATCCATGGTACACCCACAATTTAAGTACTACATGCAGTTCTGGTCACCCCATCTCAAAAAAAAAAAAAAAAAAAAAAAAGATATATTAGAATTGGAAAAGGTATAAAGAAGGGCAACAAATTTGATTAAGGTAGTGGTTCCCAAACTTCAACAACCTGTGAACCCCTTTCACTAAAATGTCAAGTCTCGCGAACCCCCTCCTAAAAATGAATATTTCCAGGGATTTTCTCCTTTACCTGAGTATAAATTATAAAAGCAGTGATCTTGGAAATATAAAATTTGTTTTTATGACATGCTTATTACCCACTCTTTAGTATTAACTATTATTTATCATTACAGTATTTTTATTACATTATGAAAACGGCAACACTCTTCCAAGATCTCACTTTCGTAGCTTGTATCACTTTGAATAAGCCTGTTATAAGACAAGGCTCCTATGTTTCATCAAGGAGTATCAGATTTGAAACAGCATGAAGGTATTTAAGAAGCCAACTCAGAGTTCCTCCTACACAAGCATTCAGATCTTGAGCAGTCCAGGCAAACAAGGCACATTACAACAAAGCTTAAACTTGTTCTTCATAATAATTTTAAAAACAATACTAGCTGCCTATTTAATTTTAAAAACAGCAAAAAATACCCACCTCCCTTTTTTATAAGGAGTCTTGAAGTTTAAATCTCCTCAGTGTGAGAGATATGCTTGCTTTGATCTGCTTAGCTCTTAGAAGTCCAGGGGCTCCAGGCTGCTGGCCGCGTGCTGCCCGGGGTCCCTAGGGACAGCTCTGGCTGCCATTAGGGATTTTTCCCCCGAAAACCCCTGTAACATTTTGTGAACCCCCAGAGGTTCACGAACCCCTGGTTTGGGAACCACTGGATTAGGGGGATGGAACAGCTTCCATATGAAGAGAGATTAAAAAGACTGGCTGTTCAGCTTAGAAAAGAGACAACTAAGGGGGGATATGATAGAGGTCTATAAAATCATAAATGCTGTGGAGAAAGTGAATAAGGAAGTGTTGTTTTCCCCTTCACATAACACAAGAACTTGGGGTCACCCAATGAAATTATTAAGCAGCAGGCTTAAAATAAGCAAAAGAAAGTACTTCTTCACACAACACAGTCAACCTGTGGAACTCATTGCCAGGGGATATTGCGAAGGCTAAAACTATAATGGCATTCAAAAACAAATTAGACAAGTTCATGGAGAATAGGTCCATTAATGGCTATTTGTCAAGATGGGCAGGGGTGCAATCCCATGCTCTGAGTGTCACCATGTAAACAGTTACTGACCTTCTTGTAACTGCTGTTTCTCGAATGCGTTGCATGTGTCTGTTACACGGCCCACCCTCCCACCCCAGTGCATCAGAGTACCACTGGGCTCTAGTGCAAAGGAACTGGAGAAGGGTGAGGCTTCTCTGCCCTTCCCGCCCTCCGAGGAGCTGAGCAGTGGGCAAGGCTGCCCAATGGGTACTGCTAAGGAAAATTCTTCAGCACCAGTGCAGGTGCCTACAGTGTAATGGACATATGCAACGCAACTCAGAGAACAACAGTTATGAGAAAGTAAGTGGCCTTTCTCTCTAAGAACTTGCAGCAAAGCCCACCCTTCTATCATGTCTTATTAATAAAGCCCTACACAGATCAGGAAAACATGCTACCTGCTAAAAGAAAGAAATGGCCATAAGGTGCGAAGTAGTTGTCCTAGCAATGCTGATGGTTTTCAGTTTTATGATAAAGCATTCCACAACTTCGGCTGGAGTGGACCTAAGATCAGAGAGGCTTGTTTCCTCCTAAATTGAGGAACCCTGTTAAAACCTGCCTTGTAGGGGCAGCTAGTGACTGGCACTACTGACAATTCTGAACTCCAAAGCACTAAAGGGATTCCAGTATCCTGCCCAGCTGTCCCTCTGCCTTCCCAGGGCTTTATTACAAATTGTGAATCTGAAATGGAGACCGCATTAGTGATGCTACTATTAGTCCCTGCATACAGCAAGCCTGGAAATACATATTCTCCTGCAGGTGCTGGAGACATTAATTCCCTTATGACTGCCATGACGCTTGGAGAACTAGATGTTTGGCTGTTGGCAATAGGCAGTACAGCTTAGTTATCCAACCTGAGCATAATTTTTCTGTTATCAAAATTACATTCTACTCTCTTCCCTCCTCCCCTAATATTAATACTGCCACCAAAATGGGACTGTATTTCCCAGGAAGGATATGTTCCCTGTTATACCAGTAGAAAGGCAACCTCCACCCAGATGTTAGCAGTAAATAGGATGAAATTCAGTAAGGACAAATGCAAACTACTCCACTTATAAAGGAACAATCAGTTGCACACATACAAAATGGGAAATGACTGCCTAGGAAGGAGTACTGCGGAAAGGGATCTGGGGGTCATAGTGGATCACAAGCTAAATATGAGTCAATAGTGTAACACTGTTGCAAAAAAAGCAAACATAATTCTGGGATGTATTAGCAGGAGTATTGTAAGTAAGACACGAGAAGTAATTCTTCTGCTCTATTCCACTCTGATTAGGCCTCAACTGTAGTATTGTGTCCAGTTCTGGGCGCCATATTTCAGGAAAGGTATGGACAAATTGGAGAAAGTCCAGAGAAGAGCAATAAAAATGATTAAAGATCTAGAAAGCATGACCTATGAGGGAAGATTTAAAAAATTGGGGTTGTTTAGTCTGGAGAAGAGAGGACTGAGAGGGATATAACAGTTTTCAAGTATATAAAAGGTTGTTACAAGGAGGAGGGAGAAAAATTGTTGCTCTTAACCTCTGAGGATAGGACAAGAAGCAATGGGCCTAAATTGCAGCAAGGGCGGTTTAGGTTGGACATTAACAAAAACGTCCCAACTGTCAGAATGGTTAAGCACTGGAATAAATTCCCTAGGGAGGTTGTGGAATCTCCATCATTGGGGATTTTTAAGAGCAGGTTGAACAAACACCTGTCAGGGATGGTCTAGACCATACTTAATCCTGCCTTGAGTGCGGGGGCCTGGACTAGATGACCTCTCGAGGTCCCTTCCAGTTCTATGATTCTGTGTCAAATGTTGGATACTGAGAGTCTGACGTTCAAAAGTGGAGATTAGAACAGTGTTGTATTAAATGATCACCTCTTGGACAGATAGTATTTTAGAATATTTTTCAGAAACTTATTTTCTGTCTTTCCTAAAATAAAAATAATTAGGAGCTATCTTGATGCACTCCAAAGAAAATTCTGATAGTCACTTATGCAGACAGAAACCCAACATGTTCTTAATTCTGAAAAAAGAAACCAAATAACTTACATATTATGTTACATTTAACTTCATGTTCCTCTTCACCTAACTCATGTTCTTTTGGGAAGCAATTTAACCTCTCTATTCAATGCCTTATTTGTGAAATGGGGATGATAATGCTTCCCTAACTTTGTAAGGTGCTGAGAGATACTTTATTAATGCAAACTATTACTGCTCCAGAGGCTTTTCACAGTAATATAACTAATTGGTTAATTTATGGTCATTGATGTTCTTTGTGAAAATAATTGTGTGTAGAAGGTGCACCTACATATCTGTTTTATATTCATTCCTTTTCAGTTTGTGAAAGAAATAGATAATGAGAAGAGAATGCGACTATTGCAGTTTGTTACAGGAACATGCAGATTACCAGTTGGAGGATTTGCTGACCTCATGGGTATGCAGAATAATCCTTCTAATGTATTAGCTCATTTTTGAATAGGACAAAACTGTATTTTGTGATTGTTTATGAACAGCTTCTTTTTGTAATGAATCAAACCAAATATATTTCACTAGCTATTCTCATAATTCCCCATTATATTTCAACCATGACAGGGTGGGAAAAAAAACATACACTGATCTCAAGTGATCCCAGACTTCCTTCAAAACCATTTCTTTTAAATTTGTGCATTTCACCATGTAAATGGTTTGATCTGGCTGGAGATGAGTGATTGGAGGCACACTTCTTATTCTTCTATCGCCAGTAAAGATAATCTTGTCTCTCTGAGGTGCTTCAGATTTGATGTGTAGTATATTATCTACTGCATTAAGGAAAGGAGCTATATCCCACACTTACCCATATTTGCAACTGGCATGAGAATCACTTTAAAATACTTGTTTTTTTATTGCAGGGAGCAATGGACCCCAAAAGTTTTGTATTGAAAAAGTTGGAAAAGAAAACTGGTTACCTAGAAGTCATACTTGGTGAGTACTCATTAGATTAGAATATTATTGTCCTAATAATCCTTGGTTACTGATGGAGTACTTTAATATTTTAGCAAGGGTTAATATAGCAACATTCTGATGCTCAGAAATATCTAGGGGTCCAGAGATTACAAACAAAAATTAACTCTGGCCTGGAATCTGCTTTACAGCCATAATCACCTGTATTCTGCAAATCCTACATTTGCTTTAGCTAAAGTGGAGAATGCCCAGGACCTTTTGGAGTCAGGCCCTAAATAAGTATGGATAATCATTTTGAACTGAATTGTAGTTTAGTGTAGTACCAAAACAATTTTATAGTCTTATTCTAAACCTTAGTGATCCACATATTTGTTTCCAGTGGGTAATCAACCTTTTTTTTTAACTTGATTTACGTTTTTTATTGCCCTCCACTTGTTTTTCTGGCCAGCTGTAGCAAACAATGCCCTCAGCAAAAGTGGAACTGCCTGTAAAAGAAACTGAAGAGCATCACACAATCCTAGTTATTTTTCTTCTACAGCTAGATCCAGATATATAGCATTTCTTCTGTCACTGGTTGTGCCCCAGTTTATAGTTTGGTTCTTGGCATATTTTGATGGACCTGTTAGGAGCCAAGTATTTATATTGCATGAAATTTATTAATGCTTTGGAGTATGGCAGGGAAGGCACAAATGATAGAGACTGCTTTTTGGAGTGTGGTAAGGGGGATACATTGGACTAGTGCTCTGCAGCTGAGATGGGTGTTTCAGTAAAAATAAAGTATTGACACAAAAAATGGAGCCAGGATAGTCAGAAATTATGCATAGCTGTAACTCTGACTTCAAGTTGTTTCTTGGATAGCAATTTCTTCCCTTGTAACTGCACTTTCTATAAATAAAGCTTTAATCTTCGCTCACAGCCAGCTGTCTTCTGTAAGAATATCCTTGGGTAAGTCACCTGCAGTCATTGAACCCCGAACCTCCAGATCTAAAAGTGTGAGCTTCTACTGCTTGAGTTAAAGGATAAAATCTGTTAGCACGAAGCAAAGACCCATAACTCTGTCTGTGTAGTGCAGTCACTATCAGGAGACAGTCTCATTCTGTTAGTGTGGGTTACATAAACATCTGGTCATAGGAATGTCTCAATTAATTGCCAGTTTCGAACGCTGCAAGGGTCCCTGTGGGAATTGTTTTCTACTGTGGTAAATCTTGTGCAAAGATGATTGAATGCCAACAAAGTCTGACTGTTGCCATTTTAACATACTAAATTTGTTCCTTCCTGCATTAAGAGAAGCTCAAATTTCTCATGACTTTAAAGTTTAGTTGATTATTGTATATTGTTAGAATCCTGCCCTTATTCACTCCAAAATAACTTGAACCTTTCAACAGCCAGAACCTGTCTTTAATGTACAGTACGGTCCCCATATTCTGTGGCATTGTGGTACAGTATACTGAAAATTCTATGGCAGCTTCATTACATTTTTTGAAAAATATTGTGAATAAATCTGTTTGTTATGGCATTAAATTCTCCACCTGTGAAGGCATGGGTAGGCAGTTTGGGATTGGATTTAGCTTTATATTCCTGCTAAAATGGTTAGCAGTGAAATAGTTGAGTGTGGACATTGAAACATATAGATGCCAATTTTAGAATCGACATATCATTGAGATAAAGGTCAATTGACACCTCACAAAGCTGCTGTCTGCAAATTGAGGGAGAGAATACTGCTTCTCTTTTATACGTGATTCACATTTTCAAGGTTATTTTCACAAAAATGTATTTAAATGAAAGTTAAAAGTCAGACAAATATACTATGGCAAGGGGTAGTTGTTACTGCAAATTCTACAGCTGCACAACTAGAATACATGGCTATTGTCTAACTTAAGTTTATATACAATTTTTAAATTACTTCCAAAAAAGTCAGCATTAATCTGGTCTCATTCCATCAATCACAATGCATTTTATATTAGAAAAATTCCCCTTTGACTTAAAAAATAAAAACAGAAAAGATGCAACTTACTCTCTTTGGTAGACTCATTCCTTCAGCCATTTTCATTTTTCTCGGGAGGGGGGATAAGTAGTTTTCAGTAGAGTAATATTTCCAGGGCATGCATACACTTTTAAAAGTGACTAATGATTTTGGGTGCCTAGCTTAACACTTTAAAGGGATCTGATTTTCAGAGGATAAGTGCACCAGACTTCTGGAAATCCAGTCTCTTTCAAGTGTGTCAAGATTTGCACCCAAAAATAAAGGCATCTGAAATCACTGGTCACCTTTTAAAAATGTGTAGACCCAGGCTATCTGGATTTTTTTCTTTCTCTATCTAAATATAAAATAAATAGCTGTGTAATAAGTGTGATTTCTACTCTGGATACTGGGGAGTTGAGTACCCTGGATTTATGTTCAAGGTGCATCTGTTAGTAAAATGATTGTTTTTGTTGTGTTTTGATTTTTTTCATTCTTTTTTAGAAGTTGTTTAATTTTTATTTTCAGTTTCAATCGCTTGGACCTGCCACCCTACAAGAGTTATGAGCAGTTGAAGGAAAAATTATTATTTGCAATTGAAGAAACAGAAGGATTTGGGCAAGAGTAATCACATGTGTGAATTTGCACCCTGAAGAACATGAACTTGTGTGATGTACGTTCTTCACTTCCTCTGCTTGTTGCACATCTCATTGTAAAGTAAACTTGACTAGGATTTATTTAAACAATTACTAGTGTGTAAGTAAATGGATGTTATCCTGAGACTTTATCCCCACTAACTCTGGATTTCTACAGAGCCCTTCCAGAAATCAAATCAGCAAATTATTCATCTACAAATGATACCTGACCTAACTAGAGATTTAATACAGCTCTCAGCTCTGCTTTGTTTCACTCTTCATTAATTAGAATGTGTCCTCCTTAATGACCGTTTTTTTTAAAAACTAGTCTGTCTTTCCTTTTTAGTAGCATTTCTTTTGCTACTGATGCACTGGGAAGTCCATTGGTAGCTGCAATGCTGCAGCATCCTCATAAGCCTCTTTACAACAGTGTTATTAGAGCCGGCTTGTAACTACCCTCTGGGTACTATGAGCAAATCCATTGCTTGTGCTGTTGTTTCTTACTCAAGTGTGGCCTGACTGTTTGTTTGTTTTTTTTCCCCCCCTCCTGGAGCTTTTTCACACTTCATCTTCATTCAGATCATTGCTAAGGGGGTGTAGAACTACTGCACATGTCCAGAGTATAGCTTTGTTTTTGTTTTTTTAAATCTGTTAATTCTGGCATGATAACCTGTCTGAGGTTGTTGCTATGTTTGAGCGCCCTCTCCTATCTCAGAAGAATTTTGATCCATTTCCATATAATACACACACTTAACGTCAGATACAATATTAACACTGTGGTACTTCAACACTCATTTTGCAAAAGACGAGACCACCTGGGATTGCAAGTAAATGCACTGAATACATTTGCAAACTGATGTTTCTTGTCAAATGAGTTAATGGAAAGTAGACTTGATGTTGCTATTAAGTGCCCAATCAGATAGTTCTTAGATTTTATCCAGTTGTTGGGAAGAGGTATAGCATGTAACTGGTTTCTAAAACATGGCTATAAAGCAGCCTTGCTTATAATTTTAGTGGAGAACTGATGTACTATAATTGGCTAAGAGATAGTCGGTGCTAGAAAGCTTAGTCAAGGATTGCAGACTTCCAAATGTTGCTATATCACTAAATTCAGTAACTCCGTAGAGGTTAGAACGAATGTGTTCAGACTAACTCAACCCTGAGTTGCTTCTGAGCAGTAACTTCTGTAGTGTGTTTTCTTTCTGATTTGGACGGATAACACCTTTCACTTCCTGTTATAATCTGTTGTATTACAGTTCTCTAGCAGCATACAATAGTATTTTACATTATACTTCCTCTTTTGGAATTAATGCACTTTCTGTAAATGGTCAGCTCTCTCCCTGGCATTCCTCCCTCCAGATGGTTAAACTTCAGTGGGATGAGTTTCTAACTATGGGAAGAGAGATGACACTTGAAATGGCAGTAGTGCATGTTAATGCATACCTGCCACTGTCACAGTGCCCTTTGGAAGGCTTCTAATATTAGAGCTGGAAGAGGACAGATGGGTACTGTCCAATCGAACTTCCATCTCGGAAGAAAATGTTTCCTAACATTTATTGTGAGGGCTTTTCTGTGCCAGATCATGCAAAGGGATCAGTTGTTCCTCAGCATGTGCTTGTAAGAAGGGGGAATGGCTTAGACCTCTGTAGTGTTTTTACTTTCTTTGCCATGCATAGTCCAAGAAATGCATGTAAACATGTTGCTGGTTTTAGAGAAATTGATCCACTTTTAGCTTTTCCCTGGTGGATGAGAAGTAAACTGACTAGCTTACCTGGAGGAATGTCTGCCAACTCCCAAAACATCTGATGGATATCTTACAACATATGGCTCATGGAACAAAAGCCTGATAAATATTTTCTGTTGATAATTCTTATAATGAAGCCTAGCTAGCTAACATATTTACAAGAGAGAGATTAGATTAAGTGAGATAATGTAAGATTAAGCTATGGAAAAAAGTTTTTGTGTTCTGCATAATGATTCATGAATCATGTAGAGACCTAGAAATATTAATGTATAAATATCACCCAAAAGGCTTTCTGCCCTATATTTTTAAAATAAAGAATAGTTATAATTGAAATAGCCATAGCCCTAGTTCTATAGGGTGCGGCTGTTTAATATTTTTATGGTTGAAATGTTTAGTTCAGGAAAAAGGTAAATGCTTGTATATATTTTTGCAGTCCGGGGTCTCACTTACTCCATTTCTTCCTTTAATTTAAATGGCATGTTAATATGTCTTTACTGCTGTATTAGGGAGGGAGAAAGGGGGCTGGATATCCCAAGCACGAGAAGTCATGTTAAAATATTGCAAATAGGGAATACTTCACTGAAAAATTAATATGTAAAATGAAATATTGCATTTTGGCCAAAATGTTAACATTTAAAAATAGGTTTATAGTAAGTGTTAAATTAGCAATATTTCTGAAAACAGAACTAAAAATTGCTTTTAAAATACATTTTGCTTTGTAAGCATTGTAAATGGTAACAAATCTGTTAATTTTTTACAGCATGTTATGTTGAAATAAAAAGGAATTAATATGAGCAATTAATGCACTCTTCTGCTCTTTATGGGGACCTGGGGAAAACATCATGTGCATAAGCACACAATTTGGCATACCGCGTGATGGGTAGAGTGAATTTTGACTCCGATCTTCGGTAGAGATCAATGAACATGTATATGCCTTTCTTACGTTGATTTAGCAGCCTGTAAATTGCAGGAAACTGACACTTTGTCTCTACTGTATGCATGTGAGAATGTACGTGGATCCAGTTATATAAGATTTACCATAACTCTATTTGGGATTTTGCTTTATGAAAATGTTAATTTTCCCATAACAATTTTGATCCACTGATCTTGCGGCTAACACAGTCTAATATTTCTGGGTAGTTCAGAAAATGTTAACATATTAATGAAATATGTCGTAAAAGGGTCATTACTTAAATTTGCTGCAGTATAAATAGGGCCCTACCAAATTCATGGTCCATTTTGGTAAATTTCACGGTTATAGGATTTTTAAAATCATAAATTTCATTATTTCAGCTATTTAAATCTGAAATTTCACGGTGTTGTAATTGTAGGGGGCTGACCCAAAAAGGAGTTGTGGGGTGGTCGCAAGGTTATTGTAGCGAGGGTTGCGGTAATGCTACCCTTACTTCTGTGCTGCTGCTGGTGGCGGCGCTGCCTTCAGACCTGGGCAGTTGGAGAGCAGCAGCTGCTGGCCGGGAACTTGTCTGTGTAGACAGAGCCGCTGCCAGCAGCAGGGCAGAAGTAAGGATGGCCTGGTATGGTATTGCTACGCTTGCTTCTGCACTGCTGTCTGCAGAGCTGGGCCCTCAGTCAGCAGACACCACGCTCCAGCCACCCAGCTCTGAAGGCAGCAGCAGAGAAGTAACGGTGGCATGGTATGGTATTGCCACCCTTACTTCTGCACTGCTGCTTGCGGAGCGCTGCCTTCAGAGCTGGGCACCTGGCCAACAGCCGCCGCTCTCCAGCCGCCCAGCTCTGAAGGCAGCGCAGAAGTAAGGGTGGCAATACAGCAACCTCCCTAAAATAACCTTGTGACCCCCTGCAACTCCCTTTTGGGTCAGGACCCCCAATTTGAGAAACATTGGTCTCATCTGTGAAATCCCTTTCGTATAAGGTACAAGCACATAAAAAGACCAAATTTCACCAGGGGGGAGGAGAGAGAGAGGGGTTGGGGAGACAAGATTTCACAGTCCATGATGGGTTTTTGTGATGGCCATGAATTTGGTAGGGCCCTAAGTATAACATTTTATATATATAATATATATATATATATATTAATTTATCCAGTTGATTTGTGTAAAAGAAAAAATAATTTGTGACCACATATATTGCAGTTTTTAATATATGGCAAAAAAGCAAACTGGTGTATAACTCCGGGGTATAACTCGGCATTTATTTGCTTCATGTTTTCCTAACACTCTGCACTGGATTTGTAATCTAAACATCTTCCACGCTGTTGGTATCTCCAGCCCCCCTTCCTGTTTTTGTGTGTGTGGTGGCTTTTCATTTTCTTTCAGAATCAGAGTGTGTGAATATGTGCCCTAGTGAACTAGTATATGCACTAGCATCATCAGCACTGGATTGTAAAGTACTGTACTGAAATTCCATTGTTGAATTTTCCTTGAACTTGTAATTTCAAATACTCAGGTAACTGTAAAAGTATCTCAGAAAGTTAAATTCTTTTATAAAAGTACTTCAAGAACTGGTCTTCCTGTCATCATTTCCTTTCCTGATATGAAACTTGCGTTTGTAATTGCATGTTCCCTTTAGCAATGGAAGCTGTAAGGTTGGTTTGTTGGCAGTTCACTTCTACGAACAGTTCTGCCATTGTTAATCTCAGAGAAACTCAGCAAGGTGATTATATTATTGCGGGTCTTATGATGGGATATGTGGCTGTGATGAAACCAATGTCCTGACTTTTAGGGATTTTATTTAAAGTTTAGTGCTACACCTGGATCCCATGCCTAGAGCATAGTGAGAATAGTGGTCCGAAGAAGCAAGGTCTGGGTCACTGGGCTGCTCGGAGGGAAGCGGAAAGGCATTGGGGGAGGGGGGGGTTAGGATTAAATGAGCTGTTGTACACCTTGGCTCTACACTACAGAAGTAACCAAGGTGAAATATGATTGTGATCCAACTGTTCATAATTTCTTCTTGCCTGTGTGGACAGGAGGGGGAAAAGATCTACTAAGGAACAAAGCTTTAGTGTAAGAATCTCCCCAGGGTTGAATCTCAGTCTCTCAGTGGGACCACAGCAGAGTTTATAGTACTAATCTTACTTAAACTTGGTAACTTCTGTAATGTAGAGAAGGCCTTAGATGCAGCCCTCATCTTTTTCAAGATTTGCCATGACCTGAGATTTTGCTGTTTCTGTGATGAAGCCTCTGCTCCTTAGTTCTTTATTTATAAAAATGAAGTGAAAAAAAATTGTTTTAGTGGGTATAGTTGCCCTTTTTTGTTTTTCTTGCACATAACCACCTGGTTTGGTATAAAAATGGCACAATTGAGTCTCCTCAGGAGTGACCCAAGACCAGAATACCAAGGGTGTGGCAGACCAAGTACATATGGGATGAGAAGTGAAGATGAAGACACACAAGATTGCAATAGGAGAGGGGTGTTGCAGTCCAGGAATGAGGTGCATTATCCTGCACTAGAGATGGCAACTAATTTAATTAGATTCAGTCTAATTAGTCTAATTTCAATTAGTTATGTAATTACATTCTTTGCTATGATTTAGCACTGCACTTCTGGGCTGATGAGATAATGAGATTCTTCGCGTGATTGCTATATCAATTCCAATTAGGTGTGTGCATGCCACATGCAGTGTCATTGGAACGTTTTTCCTCTAGCAGCACCCCTTGGGTCGGCTGTGGAGCCCCCTGGAGTGGTGCCTCCATGGTGCTGCCTCAGTTCCTTCTTACCGCCAGTGACGGTCGTTGGAACTGTGGTGTCTTGCTTTGCAAGCTCTTCACTTTTCCCTAGCTTCTCTTTCAGACTGTTTGTATTTTACAGTTGTTCAGTTAGTTCTGATCACCTTCACACAGTAGGTCCCGATCTCTGCACCGTTCCAGCTCATTGCGCGGACCCCTCTGGTGGGACTGTTCCAGGTTGTGGCACCATGGCGGTCCCGGTCCCTGTCTTCGGACTCTGAAACGGGGCTCAAATATTCACAGTGGCCCCAGCACGGGAGAGACCTGACATCGGTGCAGGGCCATGGCCTGCGCAGTGGCACGGGCCAGCACAGTGGCCATTTTGGACCCCATGGATGTACCACCAGGCCCAGGGTGCCCAGTCCAAGGTCTCAGGCTCAGTGGCAGTGGCCAGTTGCCCCACCCCAGGGGTGCAGAGGAGTCGGCGGGCGCACCACCTCCTCTGAAACCCACCCCAGTTCCTGAGCCAGACCCTGGAGTGGCTGGCACGGAGCTAGAGGCGGGGCAGGAGGTCCCCGAGGACCAAGAGGGTCCGGAGGACCCAGTTCCCCCAATAGCATCCTCGTCATCCTCCCCAGATGAGGCAGTGGTGGGCACCTCCATCTCGGGACCACCCTCTATAGATAGCTGTGCCCGCCAGGAACTCCTGCTCAGGGTGGCACGGAATATGAACCTGCAGGCTGAGGAGGTAGAGTCAGAGGACCCTATGGTGGACATCCTGGCACCAGCAGGACCATCCAGGGTCTCTCTACCTCTCATCAAAACTATACAAGCCAATGCAAAGACCATTTGGCAGACCCTGGCCTCCATCCCGTCCATCGCTAAGGGTGTGGAGAGGAAGTACTTCATGCCCTCCAAGGGGTTCAACTACCTGTTCACATGCCCATAGCCTTGCTCGTTGGTAGTGTTAGCAGTAAATGAGAGAGAGAGGCAGGGTCAGCAATCCCCAGCACCTAAATCTAAGGACACGAAGTGCCTGGATTTATTCGGATGCAAAGTTTACTCCGTGGGTAGGGTTACCATTCGTCCGGATTTACCCGGACATGTCCTCCTTTTCGCGCTATAAATAGCGTCCGGGGGGAATTTGTAAAGCACTCACAATGTCCGGGATTTCCCCCTCCCCCGGCAGAGCGAGCGGCTGGGAGGGCTGCAGAAAAATCCCGGGCTGGACTCCTGAGCAGCTGTAGAGGAGCCGGAGCCGCCCTGCATTCTGAGTTGGCCTCTCCTGCAACCCGGTCCGGCAGCACTGTGCAGGGCCAGGGACCGGGTTTTGTTGTGCAGGGCCAGGGACCCGGTTTTGTTGTGCTGGGAAGCGCAGCCACGTGTCCGGCTCGGCTCGCACAGAGCCCAACACCCTGTTCTGAGCAGCAGGGTAAGGGGGACCGGGGGCAGGAAGGTTCTGGAGGGGGCAGTCAAGAAACGGGGGGGGCTTTTGGGGGGGGGGGTGGAGAAAGTTTTGGGCAGTCAGGGTACAGGTAGGGGGTAGGGTCCTGGGGGGCAGTTGGGGGGGGTCTTAGGAGGGGGCAGTTAGGGGACAAGGAACAGGGAGGCTTAGGGGTGGGGTTCTGGAGGGCAGTTAGGAGCAGGGGTCCCAGGAAGGGGCAGTCAGGGGACAAGGAGCAGGGGGGTGGGGAGCTGGGAGTTCTGGGGGGGGGGCTGTCAGGGGGCAGGAGTGGGGAGAGGGATTGGAGCAGTCAGGGGACAGGGAGCAGAGAGGTTTAGATGGGTTGGGAGTTCTGGGGGGGGCTGTCAAGGGGGCAGGAGTGGGGAGAGGGATCGGAGCAGTCAGGGGACAGGGAGCAGAGAGGTTTAGATGGGTTGGGAGTTCTGGGGGGGGCTGTCAAGGGGGCAGGAGTGGGGAGAGGGATCGGAGCAGTCAGGGGACAGGGAGCAGAGAGGTTTAGATGGGTTGGGAGTTCTGGGGGGGGTTGTCGGGGCAGGAGTGCGGAGAGGGATCGGAGCAGTCAGGGGACAGGGAGCAGAGGGGTTTAGATGGGTTGGGAGTTCGGGGGGGGGCTGTCAGGGGGTGGGGAGTGGTTGGATGGGGCGTGGGAGTCCCAGGGGTCTGTCTGGGGGTGGGGGTGTGGATAAGGGTTGGGGCAGTCAGGGGACAAGAGGCAGGGAGGCTTAGATAGGGAGTGGAGTCCTGGGGGGCAGTTAGGGGCAGGGGTCCCAGGAGGGGGCAGTCAGGGGACAAGGAACGGGGGAGGGTTGGGGGTTCTGGGGGGGCGGGAAGTGGGAGGGGCAGGGGCGGGGCTAGGGCGGGGCTCCTCCCGTCCTCTTTTTTGCTTGCTGAAATATGGTAACCCTATCCGTGGGGGGCTTGCAACTCAGGATCAGCCAATCCTGAGCAGGTACAGTTTTAACTCCTGGAACTCAATGCTGAATTTTAGGGACCTGGTACCAGCAGAATCCAGGGAGGAGTTTGGAGCGATAGTCGAGGAGGGCAAGGCAGTGGCATGGACCTCTTTACAGGCCTCACTGGATGCTGCGGACTCAGCAGCGCACATACTACACTGAGTATGGTGAGAGACTGTGCCACACACTCTCAAAGAAATTGAGGAACCACCTGATCAGCATCCTTTACAGCAGACAGGAGAAGATCAAGAATGAGCTCTCAGAACTGGAGACTCTCATACAATACCAGCCTTCTACACAAACTTCAACGTGGCTGGACTTTACAAAAATGAGACAAGCCATTTACAATGCACATTTCACTTCTCTACAGAGGAAAAAGGACTGTAAGCTATCTAAACTAATACCTGCCACTGGGGGCTATAACAATGGTACCCTCAACTCATCTAACAACATTGTCAATCTTTCCAACCACACACTTAGCCCAGCAGAAGAGTCTGTCCTATCTCGGGGACTCTCTTTCTGTCCCACCATCCCCACGAACATGATACAGTTCTGCGGTGATTTGGAAGCCTACTTTCGTCGTCTCCGACTCAAGGAATATTTTCAACGCACCACTGAACAGTGCACTGACCCACAGGAACCTTCCTACCAACACTACAAGAAGAGGAACTCTGCGTGGACTCCTCCTGATGGTCGAAATGACAGACTGGACCTCTACATAGAGTGTTTCCGCAGACGCGCACAGGCTGAAATTGTGGACAAACAACATCACTTGTCCCATAACCTCAGCCGTACAGAACGCAATGCCATCCACAGCCTCAGAAACAACTCTGACATTATCATCAAAGGAGCTGACAAAGGAGGTGCTGTAGTCATAATGAACAGGTCAGATTATGAACAGGAGGCTGCCAGGCAACTCTCCAAGACCACATTCTACAGGCCACTATCCTCTGATCCTACTGAGGAATACCAAAAGAAACTACACCATCTGCTCAAGAAACTCCCAGCTACAGTACAGGAACAAATCTACATGGACACACCCCCAGAACCCCGACCAGGGGTATTCTATCTGCTACCCAAGATCCATAAACCCGGAAACCCTGGACGCCCCATCATCTCAGGCATTGGTACTCTGACAGCAGGATTATCTGGCTATTTGGACACTCTCCTCAGACCCTATGCTACCAGCACTCCCAGCTATCTTCGAGACACCACCGACTTCCTGAGGAAACTACAGTGCATTGACGTTCTTCCTGAAAACACCATCCTGGCCACCATGGATGTAGAAGCACTTTATACCAATATTCCACATGAGGATGGACTACAAGCTGTCAGGAACAGTATCCCTGATGAGGCCACAGCAAGCCTGGTGGCTGAGCTTTGTGACTTTGTCCTCACCCACAACCACTTCAGATTTGGGGACAACTTATACCTTCAAGTCAGTGGCACTGCTATGGGTACCCGCATGGCCCCACAGTATGCCAACATTTTTATGGCTGACTTAGAACAACGCTTCCTCAGCTCTCGTCCCCTAGTGCCCCTCCTCTACTTGCGCTACATTGATGACATCTTCATCATATGGACCCACGGAAAGGAGGCCCTTGAAGAATTCCACCTGGACTTCAACAATTTCCACCCCACCATCAACCTCAGCCTGGACCAGTCCACACAAGAGATCCACTTCCTGGACACTACAGTACAAATAAGTGATGGTCACATAAACACCACCCTATACCGGAAGCCTACTGACCGCTATACGTACCTACATGCCTCCAGCTTCCATCCAAGACACATCATACGATCCATTGTCTACAGCCAAGCCCTAAGATACAACCGAATTTGCTCCAACCCCTCAGACAGAGACAAACACCTACAAGATCTTTATCAAGCATTCGTAAAACTACAATACCCACCTGGGGAAGTGAGGAAACAGATTGACAGAGCAAGACGGGTACCCAGAAATCACCTACTACAGGACAGGCCCAACAAGGACAATAACAGAACACCACTGGCCATCACATACAGCCCCCAGCTAAAACCTCTCCAGCGCATTATCCACGACCTACAACCTATCCTGGAAAATGATCCCTCACTCTCACAGACCTTGGGAGGCAGGCCAGTCCTTGCTTACAGACAACCCCCCAACCTGAAGCAAATACTCACCAGCAACTACACACCACACCACAGAAACACCAACCCAGGAACCTATCCCTGTAGCAAACCTCGTTGCCTACTCTGTCCCCATATCTACTCTGGCAACAGCATCAGAGGACCCAACCACATCAGCCACACCATCAGGGGCTCATTCACCTGCACATCCACTAATGTCATATATGCCATCATGTGCCAGCAATGCCCCTCTGCCATGTACATTGGCCAAACCGGACAGTCCCTCCGCAAAAGAATAAATGGACACAAATCGGACATCAGGAATGGTAACATACACAAGCCAGTAAGTGAACACTTCAATCTTCCTTGTCATTCTATCACAGATTTAAAAGTCACTGTCATTGAACAAAAAAACTTCAGAAACAGACTTCAAAGAGAAACAGCAGAACTAAAATTCATTTGCAAATTCAACACCATTAATCTGGGCTTGAATAGGGATTGGGAGTGGCTGGCTCACTACAGAAGCAGCTTTTCCTCTCCTGGAATTGACACCTCCTCATCTATTATTGGGAGTGGACTACATCCACCCTGATTGAATTGGCCTTGTCAATACTGGTTCGCCACTTGTGAAGTAACTCCCTGCTCTCCATGTGTCTGTATATAATGCCTGCATCTGTAGCTTTCACTCTATGCATCCGAAGAAGTGAGGTTTTTACTCACGAAAGCTTATGCCCAAATAAATCTGTTAGTCTTTAAGGTGCCACCAGACTCTTTGTTGTTCTTGTCCTCAGGGATAGCTATGCGGCGTAGTTCATGGCTGCAGGCCTCAGGGCTCCCACCCGAGGTTCAACAAACTATGCAAGACCTACACTTTGAGGGGGTGGGCCTGTTTGCCGAACAGACTGACTCCAGACTACATAACCTCAAAGACTCCAGGGCGACAGTGAAATCTTTGGCTATGCATACTGCGGCAACCCAACAAAAGCCTTTTAAGCCCCAACCACCGCAACCGCGCCCATATCCTCGGCTAAGGCAGGATTTTTACAGGCGCCGGGGTAGGAATGACAGGCATAAGCTTTCCCATCCCCCAGCAGAGCCAGGGGCCGACTAAGTCTTCGTCGGGTTCAAAACAGACATTTTGAAGATGTGCCTAAGGACGGAGCACCTGTCTCAATGCCTGATCCTTCCCAGTGTTTTTTTAATCATCTATCTCACTTCTATCGTGCGTGGTCCCAAATAACTTTGGACCGCTGGGTTCTCCGCGTGGTAGAAGTGGGATATTCTCTCCAATTCTGCTCCTACCCTCCCTCCCACCCACCTTCCCTGTCCCTCTTCAGGGACCCTTCTCACGAGCAACTCCTTATCCAGGAGGTGCAGGGTGGAACCTGGTCCTTGCCCCTCTGCCAGGAGGCCCTCAGACTCTGGGAATTCTGTATAACCCACCCCATTCACCTGGAAGCGTCATATCTGCCAGGAGTCCAGAACGTACTAGCAGACCGCCTCAGCAGGTTCTTTCACAGGCATGAGTGGTCCAGCCAGCCAGACGTCATTCACTCCATTTTCCAGAGGTGGGGGTTTCCCCAAGTTAACCTGTTGGCCACTCAGAGCAACTGGAAGTGCCCAATGTTTTGCTCCTTCCAGAAAAGCAGCCCGGGCTTAATCGCGGACACATTCCTGCTACGCTAGGGAGGCAGTCTCCTCTACGCCTTTCCCCCAATCCCTGCCATACACAAGGTCCTGTTCAAGATCCGCAGAGATGGAGCGGAAATAATTCTGGTGGCACCAGCATGGCCTGGACAACACTGGTACATCACGCTTATGGATCTGTTGGTCGATGCCCAGTCACATTGCTGCTCCTCCCTGACCTAATCACTCAGGACCACGGTCCCTCCACCTCATGGCTTGGAAGCTTCATGGCTGAACCCCATGGAGCTTCTGTGCTCAAAGAAGGTAAGGGAGGTCTTACTCAGCAGCAGAGGGCCACATATCTGGCGAAGTGGAAGAGGTTCACTTGACCAATGTCATACACACCCACTTTAGGCGCCGTTACCTCTTATTCTGGAGTACCTCTGCACCTGAAACAGCAAAGCCTGGCCGTGTCATCCATAAAGGTACACCTGTCAGTTATCTGGCTTTCCACCCCAGAGTAGCTGGGTGCTCTGTCTTCGCCAATCCCATGGTGGGACAGTTCCTCAAGGGTCTAGAATGGCTACATGTCCACATTTGACAGCCTGTCCCTGCTTGGAACCTTAATTTGGTCCTCTCCAAGTTGATGGGCGGGGCCCCATTCGAGCCACTGGTGACTTCTCTACCTCTCGTGGAAGGGCAGCCTTCCTAATTGCCATCACATCAGCAAGAAGGATGTCCGAGTTAAAGACCCTTACCTCCCACCCACCTTATACAGCTTTCCACAAATACAAGGTGCAGCTCAGACCTCACCCTGCTTTCCTGCCTAAGGTGGTCTCTCATTTCCATACCAGCCAAGACACATTCCTGCCTGTCTTTTATCCAAAGCCTCATGCCAGTAGCTGTGAACAGAGGTTGCACTCCTTGGATGTTCAGCAAGCGTTAGCCTTCTATATCGAATGCACCAAGCCGTTCAGGAAATCGAACCAGTTGTTCATAACGGTGGCTGACCTCATGAAAGGACTACCAGTCTCATCTCAAAGAATATCTTCCTGGATCACGTCCTGTATCCTTACATGCTATGAGCTGGTCAAGACACCAGCCCGGGCACACTCCACTAGGGTACAGGCCTCAGCGGCAGCGTTCCTGGCCTAGGTCCCGATTCAAGAAATCTGCAAGACAGTGACTTGGTCTTCAGTGCATATGTTTACCTCTCATTGTGCCATCGTCCAGCATGCCAGAGATGATGCAGCTTTCGGCAGAGCAGTGCTCCAATCAGTGATTCCATAACTCCGACCCCACTGACAAGGTAAGGCTTGGGAGTCACCCAATTGGAATCGATATGAGCAATCACTTGAAGAAAAAAATGGTTACTCATCTTTTCGTAACTGTTCTTTGAGATGTGTTGCTCATGTCCCTTCCAAACCCACCCGCCTTCCCTCTGTCGGAGTAACCAGCAAGAAGGAACGGAGGAGGCACTGAGTCAGCAGGGTCGTATATAGAGCGTTATGGAGGCGCCACTCCAGGGGCCTCCATAGCTGACCCAACGGGTGCTGCTAGGAGAAAAACTTTCCGATGACTGTGCACACGGCGCGTACACACACCTAATTGGAATGGACGTGAGCAACACATCTCGAAGAACAATAGTTACGAGAAGGTGAGTAACCGTTTTTTCTCATTGGAGAGCTCTATGGCAGACAACCACTGGGACAAATGGTTCCTTTAGTTCCAGGGAACAACTGTAGGTCAATGTAAGTACTGATCCCAGAAAGCTGCGACCTTTAGATCAGCCTGGATGCCTTGGCCAGCTCTCTACCTCTTTGTTCAGGTCCCTTTCTTCACCTGACTCCCTGACAGCATGACTTTGTTCCTTTCTGCTGCTAGCACAGATGCAGTTTCCTGGCCAACAAGGCTGCTCAGATTGTGCCGGTCATTTCACAAGGGGCTGCTTCCAACACCACTTCCCTTCCCACTGGTTCTTCTGGTGCCTTGTCTGTTCCTCCCTCCAGTTTTCCCTGCTTCTTTCCTCATGGAGGAAAACCAAGGAATTGAAGGGGCAAGGCAGCTTTTCACTACCTTCACATTTCTTGAAAAGGGCAATGGCAGTAAAATAGTGAGCGGTTCACTAAATTAAAGAAACTTCTATTTGGCCATTGGGAGCCTATATGGGTAATGATAGAGCAATGTTTCTCAATGACCGATCCGTGGACGAGCGCCAGCCCCTGAGATCTCCCTGGCACAGCAAGCCAATCCCTGGTATCAAAAATAAACACTCATGTAGAGTCTGATAAACTCAGGGAAGGTAGTTTGACCATTTAAAGAGTCAGAGCAGATCTGGATGCAAGTTAAATCCTCACTCATCTGAAGCAGACCAGTTACAGAACATAGCTGGCATGACGGGTGTCAAGAACTAGTGTAAAAAATGTACTCGCGTCAATATGGAAAAGGCATTAGTTAGTCCGTTATCCAGAGATGTGACCTGGTCATCCATTGGAAGGAGGCAACGGAGGTTTTGGAAATCTGATTCGGGTGTTTCAGCTGTGTTAGAAAATACCATCAATGTCATAACAGACATATGATTGCAGTAAGTGTCCCTGGGATTTTGGACTGCATGGCTAAGACCACCATCTTCTCAGCAGTGCAGGCTGAGGCCTGGTCTGTCTTTTGTAGGCCATAATGGAGGCCAAGTTGCACCCAAATTCTGAATGGCACAACTCTTTTCTTGACCCCCCCAGCCGTTCCAAAGCATAGCTGTCATAACACAATTGAGAATAAACCTCCTTCCGAGGCTCCTGTTACTGCTGCTGTGACAGAGGACAAAATAAACCCATACTGAGGAAGAAACTAGAGTACTGGCTAATAGGGAAGTGCAGTGAACAGCACCAGAAAGCTCTGGATGTATTGCAGTAGGTAGAAATTCAGTGGGACAAATCCAAGAGCAATAGATCTGGTGTATTGCATCTTAGCAGAGTACAGCAGCTTCCTTGCCAAAGGGTGATTTAAAAAGTGGCCTCAGCAAAGATAATTTAAATAATAGCAAATGGGTTTGTTTTATTTAAAGCAGCCCAGTGTGTTCTTACTAGGCCAGTGGTTGCTCCCTTATAACTAGGGCCTTACCAAATTCACGGCCATAAAAAACACGTCACGGATCATGAGATCTGGTCTTTTGTATGCTTTTACCCTATACTATAGAGCTTTCATGGGGGAGACCAGCATTTCTCAAATTGGGGGTCCTGACACAAAAGTGTTGCAGGAGAGTCACAAAGGTATTTTAGGGGGGGCTGAAGAGTGGCGGCTGTTAACCGGGCGCCCAGCTCTGAAGGCAGCACCCCGCTAGCAGCAGTGCAGAAGTGAGGGTGGCAATACCATATCATGCCATCCTTCTGCTCGGCTGCCTTCGGAGCTGGGCAGCCAGAGAGTGGCGGTTGCTGACTGGCTCTCCAGGCAGCAGTGCAGAAGTAAGGGTGGCAATACCATACCAGGCCATCCTTCCTTCGGCGGTGCTGCTGACAGTGGCTTTGCCTTCAGAGCTGGGATCCCAGCCAGTAGCTGCCGCTCTCCAGCTGCCCGGCTCTGAAGGCAGCACTGCTGTCTGCAGCAGCGCAGAAGTAAGGGTAGTAGTACCACAACCCCTGCCCCCACACACAATAACCTTGTGACACCACACACACACACACACACACACACACACACAATTTTGGGGTCAGGATCCGTACAATTATAACACTGAAATTTCAGATTTAAATAGCTGAAATCATGAAATTTTATTATTTTTAAAATCCTATGACCATGAAATTGACCAAAATAGACAGTGAATTTGGTAGGGCCCGACTTCTAACATTGACAAATGTGTCCCCTCACTTCTCTCTATGGAAGTGCACATGGGGCAGATACATGGGCATGTGGCCTTTGCCACATTCATAACTCCCCTGCCTTATTCTTCCAATGAACTAGTCTGGGGACACCAGGCTGGGTCCGTGCCCCAGATTGGGAAATGCTGCTCCAAGCCATAATCGAAAGAGCCTCAGAGCAGAGCTGAGGATGTTAGCCTGTGTTCAGGGGAGTTCTTCTCCGATGGTACTTTAGCACAGTCATACTCAAGCGTCATGATCCACCTCTGGCCCCCTATTTCGAGGACTTATGTGGTGGCTAGGCTGTGTACTGTCCTCTGCACAGGGGCAAGCTTCATGCAGGCTCTCCTTGGGCATATCCTGATCTCTGCTCACTGCACTTGACTGTAGCGCCTCTCAAATTCTTGCTCATTTAGCACCACTTAATTAGCAAGGAAGGAATTCTAATTGATTACTTGTATTTAATTGCAGGAAAGCTAATTCATTTACTACTATTCTGCATAGCATGTTAAGTGGGGTTTAAGATGGTTACTCCATCACTTTCATGACCTTCATAATTAAAGGGACACTATCAAGTTGTTTAGGCCTGAAAGTAGACTGTAAACTTCAGATTGTTTTAAAATAATTGAAGCCGGGGGAACATCTCATCTCCTTAAAATAAGAATCTCAATTAAAGAAAAAGCTCTTCTGTATGTAAAATTTACAACTCATTTTGGCTGTGGAGTCAGCAGAGGGGACACCCGCAGCATTAAATGAATCCCTTTGCTTTAGAGCGATAGTGTGTTGTCACTGCCTAGTAGAATTGGCCCAGCGTCATCGACCTCAGGTGCTCAGCACCTTGCCAGTTTGGGTCTGCTGATACCGATTTGTGAGTTGCACACCATGGGTCTGATTCAGTCTTCGCTGGCCTCCCTAGGGGTTGGATCAAGCCACAGCAAAGTACAACTGTTTGATGTAGTGTATAGTCAACCAAGAGAACTCATTATTGGAGTGTGGAGACAAAAATTACTTTTTAAAAAGGACTGGCTATTTGTATCTTTGCACGTTAAGCTAGTGAGGGTTATGACAGCTGTTGCTTTGATCCTGTGTGTGTTACCAGGGATGAATCCTCACATGACCCTGCTCCTCTGCCTGTCCTCCTCCTCTATCAACTGTGCAGCATTACACAAGTGACTAGGTTCATTAGAGGAGTTTCCTGTTTCCTCTGAAGGATCGGCTAATGGCCCCTGCCAGAGGCAGGATTCCAGGCTTGATGGGCCAGTGAGCTGATCTGTGATGGCAAATCCTTCGTTCAGAGTATCCCAGAGATGAAAAGACCTATTAGGGCTTTAGTCTACCAACTGGAACTACAGCATTGTTCCCTACACTGTTTTATCTAGAGTGGGGATTGGAGTTTTTTAATCAGCCCTGTTAATTTTAGCTGTTTTTAAACTGCAGGAAAACACCATGTTAATAGTGATTGCTAAATCACAGAGGTTTTTAAAAAGCAGAATTCCTTGTAACGGAGGAGTGGGTCATTGTAAAAGGGCCATTTCCAAGTGCCCCCGCTGGGACCCCAGCCTTCTAAAAATGCGCCATTCCCTGCCTCATGAGCCAGTGCTGGCTGGTTGGTTGATTGCACTGGAGACTGCAAGATGCAGTTTAGCCAGTAGCACCGCAGAATGGATTCCCAATGCGAGATAGTCGGGTGAAGCAGGAAGATGCTACCTGAGCTTTGCTCAACCTGGTTCTTGTTGAATCCAGTCTCCACTTTATATCCCACTCATGAACGGTGACATCTGCCAAGCCAGGTCCAGGGGCTAGCTCAGCAGTGGCCATTTCAATATCCCGTCCAAGGGGGAAATGCGCAGAGTGAGCACAGGGGTTATGGAGGGAGACACTCCACTCTGAAGACTATTTAAACCTTAGTACGCAGGTGAATCCTTCTGAGGGATTTGAACCCTTCAGGGGCTGCCTTCGGAGAGGGCACTAGGGGGCAGTGTGCCCGAATGTACAATACCTGGCCCAAAATCCCCCAGGTTCCTGAGAGCTTACTCTGCTTCCCACGGCTGTCTTGCCCTTGTTCCAGGAGGGGTTGGGGCTTGCAGCCTCAGAAGCAGTGGAATGCACGTGTATCCGGAAGTGGCTCCATGCTCCAGGGTAGTTGGGTTGGGAGTGGAAGATTTTGCACCTGTCTTACAATAGCTTAAATGGGGTCCTGTGGGGGAAGGACCGGCTGGGAAGCAGATGAAGTCAACAGGAAGAGCAAATTGGTGGGGAGGAGAGAAACAGGAGTGGAGTTGCTCTCAGCCCACAGGTCCTTGGGTGCAATTGGTTAAAGCTCAGGTCTTCTACAAGTTAGTGCTCCAGGACTCAAGCTGCTGCCACCTCCGAGAACTGGGGTAGGTTTCTCTCTGCTTGGGAAACCAACAGCAGCTGAAACTCGCCTAGGAAAACGTCTACATTTGGATGAGGGCACTCGGAACAGGCGGCTGCTGCTGGGATGGGATGGAGGCTTTGCCAGGACACGTTTGTATCCATCCCACGCCTGGCCTCCCTGAAAACCCCCTGAGCTGTTTATGGAGCTCAAGTCTCTTGGGTTTCAAAGAGGCTCTGGGGCAAAGGGCTGCTCTGCTGGAGCTCCTTCCCCTGGCTGAGTGCTGTGTGCGATGCAGGCCCGGAGGGAGCGTGCAGTGAGCGTGGTGCAGTTTGTGTAGCTGGGTTCGCTGGGGTGAGAGCTGCTATGGGGATCTGGATGAGATTTGATGACAAGGACGTGCACAGCTAAGTCATCAACGCATAGAAGGGGGTAAGAAACGGCAGGTGATAAACCAGCCCAGTGTGGTCTAATGGATGAAACACACTGCTGGGCCTTAGTAGACCTGGGTTGTGTTCCCAACTCTGTCCCTGGGTGACCTTGGGGAAGCTGCTTCACTTCTCTGTGTCTTGGTTTCTGTAAAATGGGAAGCATGCTCCTGATCTCCTTTGTAAAGTGCTTTATTAGCACTAGGTAGTGGTATTCTTCTGGCCAGTCAGACCTAGTTCCCTCCCTTCCCCTCCAAGCCAATGGGTGCATGCTTAGCTCTGATGGGAGAGGTTGGCTTGTGTTACAGTTTGTGTTGCCAGGATGGGAGGGGCGCTGCCTGTGAGGAATCAGGAAATGTTTCTGGATCCTGGTCTCTCCCCCAAGTGAGAGGTTTGGGCTGAGTCTTTCTTCCTGCAAATGCCGCACTAACGGACAGCAGAGATGCCTTGGGAGGTGGGGGGTGGAGAGAGGCAAGCCTGGCCATGACAGAATTGTGTATCACACATACACAACATGTAACCCATCAAGAATATTCTCCCTGGACCATGCATTCAGGAGAGCTCCAGTCCCCATCCGGTCTGTGCTTTCTTGTATGGATGGGCTTCCTGGCTCCCCAAAGTGCCACTAACCTACTAGTCAGTAGGTAGCATCAAAAGAGTGCTGGAGTTTTCTGGTACCCAGCTCTACCCCTGGGTGACCATGAGGAAAAAGCTTTTAAAAACAGCTGCCCAGGATTCTGTTCTTACCACAGGGTTGGAGGAGTAATGCAGGAGAGCTGTGATAAAAAGCCAGCAGATGGTGCCAGGGAGAGTGGACAGGGCGTTTCCATGTGAGTCAGCCCAAAACAGCACATTAGGAAGCTGCGTGTACTGATCTCTCCAGCATGGGTCAGCTAAGCACCTGAACCTAGGCCCTTTAGGGGTATAAACAGGAGCGCCGCCAGCTTTTCTGCCGCCCTAGACGGCGGAAGGTCCCGCTCCAAAATGCCACCCCCCACAGAGGCGGTGGAAGGTCCCGCTGCCACAATACCGCCGTGGTCGCCGCCCCCCCAAATTGTAGCACCCTAGGTGACGCCGTATAGCACACACTGAACTGATGGTTTTACACAGACAGCAGTTTGTGTAGAGCCTTAAACAAATTAAAAACAAAACATATCTGCCATGTGGGACTAACCAGGTGAGGCCAGTTCTTCAGCAGACTCCTTTGCGTGCCCTGCCCTTCATCTCTCAGTGTTTAGACTGCACACCCTCCAAGGCATGGATTGTCTCTCTTCTGTGTTCGTACAGCACCTAGCACAATGGGCCCTGATCCCAGCTGTGCCCTGGGAACTGCCATAAGATAACGTTTTACTAGTAATAAATAATAGATTGACAGGAGCACAGTCCAATTAAAAGCCAGGTGTTGCTGTAGCTGCATTGGTCCCAGGGTCTTAGAGAGACAAGGTGGGTGAGAACCTTTCCTGGAGCTGAGGAAGAGCTCTGTGTAGCTCAAAAACTTCTCTCTCCCTCCACCGGAAGTTGGTCTGATTAAAGATATTACCTCCCCCACCTTGCCTCTCTAGGCTGCCGTCTGAACATTTTGGTGTGAGTAACACACAAGCTCCTTATAAGTAAAATGTACTAGAGGGAGAAAAAAACCTTTATGTTCAAGCTGCATTTAGCAGCACCTTGTGCAGAGTCTGTTTCACACCGTCACCCGCAGAGTTAGTCAGTTTCTCCTGTTGTGTCTGTGGGACAGAACAGCACGGTCTGAATATGTTGGTAAATCCACTGACCGAGACAGCGAGATGCAAGGGCACAGCAAGGAGGGGTATTACTTTGCATTGTGTTTTTAAAATGGGCGGTCCTGCCATTGGAAGAAAAAAATCATTTCAAATCCAAACAACAATAGACAATTTAAGCAAAAAATAGCAGCAATTTCCACCTCATTCCTTTACTGCAGAGCGCTGCCTGTTGGCTCCTCTCCAGCTCAGAAGCTGGCCTGGGGCCTCAACACAACTAGCTGCTGACTGTAACTTCCTCTGACCTGCATTGTGGATGTATGGTTGTAACTTTACCACACCGGTACAGCAGCTAGCAGCTGCAAGTCCTCATTGATTAAGAGGAAAATAAGCATTACAAAGAGTGAGCCGTGCTGTCGAACTGGAAGCAGGTGTGTAATTAAACCCACTGTGCTGCCAGCTCAGGGGAGTTTCCCCAGTCTTGCTATACTTGGTGGCTTTCTTGAAGCCCCAGCTACGGGAGTCATGTGATTGCATGTGACTCTCCGCTTTCTTTTTTAACCAGGTAAGTGTTTAGCCCTCATGGATGGAGAAAAAGCATGCAACTGTGAAACGAATGCACTCCAAAGGCTGAGAAACCAGAGGCAAATCAACTCCCACCCCTAACTTTTTTAAAAGCTCAGGAGTTTTAAGCCAGTCTTGTGATTTCGGGGGCCTGATTCATGATTTCTGAACACTTGAGGGGGGTGATCCTGTGTGCTGCTGAGCCAAAGGAGTATGGTGCTTCTGGAGCTTTAGCTGGCCTGTGAAGGTATGTCTACACTGCACCAAGCTTACAGCGGCATGCAGAGGACATACACTGCGGCCCCCCAACACAGGTATAAATAGCACTATGGACACTGAGGTGCTGCTTAGGCAGGTAAAGACACACCTGAACCCTGTGGGTATGTACCCTACCTCCCTATATACCCAAGCCAGGCCTACCACGTCTCCACTGCTATTTTTAGCAGCATTATGTCCTTCTGCCTCTCAGGAAAGGCTTTGGCAAGAAGGAGACAGCAGGGAAAGGCTCCCCCGTCTGCCTGACCCTTTCACTGATGGGCGTAGCCACACACTGCAGTATGGACACAGCCTGCTTGTCATGTATCCTACATGACAGCACCAGTGGAGTGCAGTGCAGACATAGCCTCAGTGTTCTCTAGTAAACCTGGACACAGTGCTAGGTGCTGTATAAACACATATGAGACAATCCCTGCCCAGAAGAGCTCTCAGGCTCAGGAGAAAGCAATCCAAGGAAAGCCTTGAGGATTCTCATTTTTTACATGTGTGTTTCTCCTTTTGTGGGGCACTACGGAAGAGCTGAGACTGGGGATCTCAAAGGAGCCTTAGGGAGTTAGGCACCAAACTCCCAATGAAATCTGGATGCCAACATCCCAGCCTGAATCCTTAGCGGCGGCTCAGATATGAAGGGAGGTGGCTTAGTGCACTGGAATGGGGAAGGCGTTCCATGCAACGGGTGGGGTGGATGGAAAGTGGCACAGGGGCAGGAGTGGGTGAGGCAGATGAATGGGGAATTAAGTAATGCATAGAGAACTGAAAGGGCTATTGTGCAGAGCCATGACAGGCAGCATTGCACCCCTCCTCCACAAAGCGGCCGATGGCACGAGGCATTAGGAGGAGATGGCTCACTGCAGTTGATTGAACTAGTTATGTGCTCTGGATATGACAGCCTACAAATGGTTACATGCCTCCGGGTGACTGACTGGGACTCTGTGAATGGTTTAAATGGGTAAATAGGAAGTAATAAAGCCAGATCCCCTCCATCATTGATCCCAGACGCTGAGCAGGGCCTGGCCTTGTCAGACTAGCTTGGCGAAAGCATGTGCTGCAGGAAGTGGCGTTGCTGATTCAGAAGGTGGCCGATATGAACGCACACTCCCCAGTATTGTATGAGGGGTGTTGGGCTGTCTTTCAAATGGGTTGCAAATCTGAGACCCTACAAATGTGGGATCATCAAAGCCCCTCATGGTGTTTTTTGCAGGTGCAGGATTCTGCCGCAACCCCAGTCTTGGTCAAACTGCAATTTTAGTAATTACATTCTTCCTGCCTAAAAATTGCTTCTGTAGTTTCACTGACTCGATACTGTATTCTTCACTTCCTGTCCTAAACTGCTGTGTAGCTTTTCTCTAGGCTGTTAAATAACTGTTATGTTGACCCCTGGGGCAGCTGCATTTCAGCACTAGGGACAAGGATGTTTGTGTTTGGAAGTTTGGGATGTGTCAGGCCCAGGGTATAAGGTCTTATGGAGATGAGTATTATTAATAGTTATGATGCCTCCGACAGTCCCTCTGCGGATGGAGCACTAGGGGGCAGCATTGCGCTTCAATCCCATTCAGTTGTGTTCACTAAGTGCTGAATGTGTGTGTGAGGGGTGCAATTGGTTGAGCCGAGAACCTGCATTTTCCATTGCTCTGGCTGAGCCAGGCAGCTGGCCACCTTGTGTCTCCTCCTCCCCCTCTGATCCTTCTTCTAGGCATCTCCTGGTGGCTGCCGTCCCTCCGTGCTACCATCCTATGCACTTCTCATCTGCCAAACAACGCCCTATGTATTGTGCACATCCCTAGCGGCCTGGTGGGTCTTATTTCTGCAGCCCTCGCCCCCGCATCTGTCACTCTTCTCCCTTACGTCTCAGGGTACGGACTTGAGGGCTCCTCTGGGCTGGTCACTGTCTATAAAATGTCCTGCTGCTCCTGTCCGAGGCACCGCTAGGCATGAGGGAGATGGATGCTAGAGGAAGATGAGAGATCCTCGGGCAGCTGCCGGGGGGGCTGAAAAGGGGAAGGGGGAAATTAACAAGATTCTGGGCTCAGGGAGGCCCCAAAACATCTGTGTAACTAATGAAATGGGGGGAAGCAAATGATGTACCAGAGCCTGAAATTTCTCTCCAGTGGCCTGGCTACCAGCACCTGCTGGTCGTTCCTCAGTTACATTCCTCAGCCGTCTTAGTCTCTTCCCCTTGCCTTGGTTGCACAATGCCTTGGAGCTGGTTGCCTATGGGCCTCATGGCTGGCCAACCAGTGCACTAGTCAGACCCCAGGACAAGTTCCTGTTGAGTGCAGAAGGGCCAGTGGGATGCTGTCCTCTTGTCCTTCAGGGCTAATTCCTGGCCATGGCCAGTGGGACCCTAAACTATCCTCCGTGTCAACTGGCAGAGGAGCTCCAGTTCTGTGACTCCAATCAGATCTGACGCACTTACCAAACCTGATGTATTGCTGGCCTCCCACTGAGCTGTAAACAGGGGCGGCTCTATGTTTTTTGCCATCCCAAGCATGGCAGGCAGGCGGCTTTTGTTCAACAATTCCTAACCTGGGGTTACAAATGAGTGTAAACGTTCAAACCCTAGGTTAACAAACCCAGGGTCTGCTAAGTGGAGTTCTACCAACCCTGGGATTATGTTGTAGTGTAGACATACCCTACAACCATGAGAGTGTTTCAGCCAAAGGAACAATTTCATGCAATTTGTCACCTGTCTGCCCCTCCACTCTCACCCTTTAACTACGATCTGTGTATGCCTAAAGTTGTTAGCTCATTTGGCTGCATGAACTTACAAGGTCCAGCATGTAAAATTGCACCTTTTTCCTCTACAGGGCTGCTCTCTGTCTGTCCTGTTGCTTTGACATCTGCAAGGCAAGTAAGTGAGCCGCAGGCCTCAATGGCACAGCCCCCAGATATGCAGTTTTTCAAAGACAAAGTGGCTCTATGGTGGCATCCAAAATTTTTGTCTAAAGTGGTTTCAAAGTTACACCTGAGCCACATAATATACTTACCGGTATTCTTTCCTAACTGCATTCAAACGCAGATGAGCAGCGCCTACGTTGGATGTGAGATGATGCTTGGCGTTTTTATTTGGAGAGGACTAAACCATTTCATTTGTCACCTTGATTTTTTGTCTCCTATGCGGATCAAATTAAGGGTCAGGTGGTTTCCATACAAATGATTTCCAAGTGGATAACTTCTGAATTGCGATGGTTTATGGAGTAGCTCAGACCATGCCTTTACAGAGGCTACGGGCACCTGCAACGAGGGCCCAATTGACTTCAATTGCATTCCTCAGCAATGTTTTAATATTGAAGAAATGTAGGGTTGCTACCTGCTCTTCTGTACATACTTGTACCAAGCACTGTGGTATTACAGCTGCATCTAGATCAGATGCAAACTTGGGGAAGGCAATTAGTTCTATAGTCATTCTTTAATTACACTGAGTCCCACCTCCTACCAATATGGCTTGTGAGTCACCAGAGCAGAATATACATCTGTAACTACTTGAAGACGAAATAAACGGTTACCTGCCTGTTCTATAACTGTGGTTCTCTGAGTTGTGGGTGCAGATGTGTATTTCATGACCCACCCTCCGTTCCCTCTGTACCAGAGTTTCAACTCTTAATGTACAATGCAAAGGAATTGGGGGGGGGGGTCACGGTGGTGCTGCCCTTCAATAGACATGGGAGGAGCTACAGGACCAGAGGGCACAAGTGCTGCCCCCATGGGTACTGCCAGCAGAGTTCTCTGGCTTCAGGGTGGTAGGTGTGCACACACCTAAATGGAATACACATCTGCACTCCCATCTCAAAGAACAAGTTACAGTACAGGTTGGTAAGTGGCTTACTTGGGCACTCTGGAGTTCCTGATCTGCTGTTTGAATGCAGAGAGGGAATGAGAAGAGTCTGCTGGCACCCGCTCATGTAGTGCAAGGGCAGCTCCTATCCCGGTATCATTACAGGAAATGCTGGGGGAGATGAATTCCCAACATGTGTAGTAGCACAAGGTCCGTGCAGAAGGGGATTATCTGTGCAATGCAGTGACGCTCAAGAGGGGATGGCATGGGGCTTTTATATGGTTACTCTAGATTCTGCAGGCAGTTTGATACCAGAACTGAGTCCATTAATCTCCCCATCTCCGGATGTAACATCAATATTTCCCTGTTCATTGCAGATGGTGGAGGATTTGACTGGAATGTGCTGTGGGAGCTGTGAGAATCCTGATGGCTTAGATGCCTGGAACTGAGCATGCAGCATGGTGCTTTTGCATTCTCTTTCTGTGTTGGAAAAATAATGGCTGAGCTGATCATGTGTCTCCTGACTGGGAGAGCTGGATGAATTATTCATTACAAATAATTTCTCCTACGAATTTAGTGGATTTTTATTGTTCATGAATTACGTGTCATCCCGTTGTGATTTTTATTCACTTGTTTGGTGAGAGTGATTGCATTTTGGTCTCTAATCTGTTTGCAAATTAATTGCAATGAACATTCAATATTCATTATTAGAGCTGATCAAAAAAGGGTGAAAACAATTTTGCAAAAATATTTTTGATTTTTCATTGAACTTTCTAAGTTTCAAGCAATGTTGCTTGGCTCTGTTTGATGTTCAGGCAGTGTGACAGATCTTCCGATCAGAGAACAGAAACAATGCCATGTGACCAAAGCTTTTGAAACAGGTGAGCCTTCTTCCGTTTCAAAAGATCAACGAAATTTACAATTGTCCTATAACTCCATAGTTAGGGGCCTACCAAATTCACGGCCACAAAAAACGGACCGTGAAATCTGGTCTTTTGTGTTCTTTTACCTTATATTATATAGATTTCACAGCGAAGACCAGCATTTCTCAAACTGGGAGTCCTAACCCAAAAGGGAGTTGCAAGGGGGTCACAAGGTTATTTTGGAGGGGGGGGGGGGGCGCAGTATTGCCAATTTTACTTCTGTGCTGACTTCAGAGCAGGGTGGCCGGAGAGCAGTGGCTGTTGGCTGGGTGCCCAGCTCTGAAGGCAGCACAAAGTAAGGGTGGCAATACCAGACCATGCCATCTTTACATCTGTGCTGCTGCTAGTGACAGCTCTGCCTTCAGTGCTGGGCTCCCAGCCTGCAACTGCCACACTCCAGTTGCCCAGCTCTGAGAGCAGTGCCACCGCCAGCTGCAGTGCAGAATTAGAGGTAGCAGTACCACAACCCCCCCCCAACACAATAACCTGGTGACCCCTCCCCCCCAACTCTTTTTTGGATCAGGACCCCTATAATTACAACACCGTGAAATTTCAGATTTAAATACCTGAAATCCTGAAACTTACAATTTTTAAAATCCTGTGACAGTGTAATTGACCAAAATGGACTGTGAATTTGGTAGGGCCCTATCCACAGTGTAATAGATAATAGATGGAGCTCTTCAAAATGGTGGCAGGCCTCCTTTCTGGAATGGTGGTTCTCCCTGGTAGTTATTTGCACCAGCATTCAAGATTTTGTGAACAACCTGGTGAATAAAACACTCATTTACAGAAATAATTAACTGATCCAATCAATGGCAGTGATGGAATGTGGTCAGAACATGAACCAGAATGAGACTTCATAAACTAAACTCAGCCATGGTGAATAAGGCATTTCCCTAGTCAGTGGACTTGAATTCTGCCATATGGCCTTTACGCAAAGTAACCTGCCACAGGATAAGAGGGAAGGTGCTCTCATGGATTGGTAACTGGTTAAAAGATAGGAAACAAAGGGTAGGTATAAATAGTCAGTTTACAGAATGGAGAGAGGTAAATAGTGGTGTCCACCAGGGGTCTGTTCTGGGACCAGTCCTAGTCAACATAATCTTAAATGATCTGGAAAAAGGAGTAAACAGTGAGGTGGTAAAATTTGCAGATGATACAAAATTACTAAAGATAGGTAAGACCCAGCCAGACTGCGAAGAGCTACAAAAGGATCACTCAAACCTGGGTGACTGGGCAACAAAATGGCAGACGAAATTTAATGTTGATAAATGCAAATAATGCACATTGGAAAGCATAATCCCAACTATACATAGAAAATGATGGGGTCTAAATTAGCTGTTACCACTCAAGAAAGAGATCTTGGAGTCATTGTGAATACTTCTCTGAAAACATCCACTCAATGTGCAGCGGCAATCAAAAAAGCAAACAGAATGCTGGGAATAATTAAGAAAGGGATAGAAATAGGACAGAAAATATCATGTTGCTTCTATATAAATCCATGGTACGCCCACATCTTGACTACTGTGTGCAGATGCGGTCGCCCCATCTCAAAAAAGATATATTGGAATTGGAAAAGGTTGAGAAAAGGCAGCAAAAATGATTAGGGGTATGGAACGGCTTCCGTATGAGGAGAGATTAATAAGACTGGGACTTTTCAGCTTAATCATGAAAAAAAAAGTAGATAAGGAAGTGTTGTTTACTCCTTCTCATAACACAGGAACTAGGGGTCACCAAATGAAATGAATAGGCAGCAGGTTTAAAACAAATAAAAGGAAGTATTTCTTCACACAATGCACAGTTAACCTGTGGAACTCCTTGCCAGAGAATGTTGTGAAGGCCAGGACCATAGCAGGGTTCAAAAAAGAACTAGATAAATTCATGGAGGTTAGGTCCATCAATGGCTATTAGCCAGGATGGGCAGGAATGGTGGCCCTAGCCTGTGTTTGCCAGAAGCTGGGAATGGGTGGCAGGGGATGGATCACTTGATGATTACCTGTTCTGTTCATTCCCTCTGGGGCACCTGGCATTGGCCACTGTCGGAAGACAGGATACTGGGCTAGATGGACCTTTGGTTTGATCCAATAGGGCCATTCTTATGTACATTGCCTTCTCAGTCTCTATCCCCAAGAGTGAATTTTCTTCCGTGAGGCTTAACAGCATGGCCATTCCTTAAGCCTGGGAAACCATCTATTTTAGGTACATCTATGGCCCCCATTCCCATAGTATCTGAGGGCTTGTCTACACTTACCGAGGGATCCATGAGCAGCGATAAATGCATTGGCAGTCAATTTAGCAGGTCTAGTGAAGACCTGCTCAATCAACCGCAGATCACGCTCCCATGGACTCCTGTACTCCACCTGATAGAGAAGAGTAAGAGGAGTCAACGGGAGAGTGTCTCCCATCGACATCGCGTAACGTGGACCTGCAGTAAATAGGTCTAAACTACATTGATTTGAGTTATGCTATTCATGTCACTAAAATTGCGTAGCTTAGATCGAATTTGCCCTGTAGTGTAGAAGACAAGGTCTAAGCTTCTCTCAGTCTTGAATGTATTTATCCTCACAGTACACATGCTCTTACCCCTGTTGTACAGAATGAGAATTAAGGCACAAAGAGACTAAGGCTATGTCTATACTAGAGACCTTCCAGCAGCACCGCTGAAAGATCTCCCGTGTAGCTGCTCTACGCCAATGGGAGAGAACTCTCCCATGGACATAATTAAACCACCCCCAACAAGCGGCAAGAGCATGTGCGCTGGGGGATGGGGGATCATGTGCTTGACCGTCAAGAGGCATGACTGACTAATCAGCCACCGGAATGTCTCACCAGGGCTGTGATGCTTTTTGGAGGGGGGCGTCTTCCTAGCTATGCCACTTGGTCTCACCCGGCCGGTAGAACTTCAGGCTGGGCTCCGGCTTGGCACTCTCAACTGAGCAAGGCAGGAGCTCAGACTAGATGATCCCAAGACTCCAGTCGGCCCAGATGTGTCCACAAGGGCGAGGGAGGGACCCTACAAAACAGCCCCCCCCCGACTCCTATGGCCCCCCCAGCCGGCACCCTAAGCCCAAGTAGCCCCCTCTCCCCCAGCCAGCGATCCCAGAGCCCTGTGCCCCCCCAGCCGGCACCCCAAGCAGCCCCCTCTCCCGCAGCCAGCGATCCCAGAGCCCTGTGCCCCCCCAGCCGGCACCCCAAGCAGCCCCCTCTCCCGCAGCCAGCGATCCCAGAGCCCTGTGCCCCCCCAGCCGGCACCCCAAGCAGCCCCCTCTCCCCCAGCCAGCGATCCCAGAGCCCTGTGCCCCCCCAGCCGGCACCCCAAGCAGCCCCCTCTCCCCCAGCCAGCGATCCCAGAGCCCTGTGCCCCCCCAGCCGGCACCCCAAGCAGCCCCCTCTCCCCCAGCCAGCGATCCCAGAGCCCTGTGCCCCCCCCAGCCGGCACCCCAAGCAGCCCCCTCTCCCCCAGCCAGCGATCCCAGAGCCCTGTGCCCCCCCAGCCGGCACCCCAAGCAGCCCCCTCTCCCCCAGCCAGCGATCCCAGAGCCCTGTGCCCCCCCCAGCCAGCACCCCAGGCCCAGGTGCCCCCAGGCTCCAGTGGGCCCCCCATGCCCAGGTAGCCCCCAGCCAGCGAAGAAACCCCAAGGCGTCCCCCAGCCCCGGGAACGCCCCCCGAACGTTTCCGGGGCAACTAGCAGAGGCGGAACTGACGACACCCGCTCCCTTGACTCGAGTCGAAACCCCGTTCGCTGTCTGGCTGCCACCGCTCATTGGCTGGCAGAGCTGCCCGTCCCCAACTCGGGGCCGCGCATGCGTGCTGGCGCCGTGACGGGGCTGTGTGCCGCTGGGGTCCGGCTGCTGCTTCAGGCGAAGATCCCCCAAAATGGTGAGTGAAGGGCGGGGCCGCACCCCTGTCCCGCGGCCGCCGTCTCACCTGCGGCAGGGGCGGGGCTAGGGCCAGAGGGGCCGTGCCGTGCCGTGCCCAGGGCGTTGGTTCGAGACCCCGTGTCAGCCTAAGGAGCCCCGGGGTCGGGGGACCCGGGTGCGGAGTTATGGGCGCGGCCCGGGGTAGTGGGGGGAACCTGGAGCAACGTGAGGGGGGTCGGGGCCTGAGGACTGGGGCTGACGGGAGGGGGGGAAGGAAGTGGGGGTTCCCTGGGGGGCTCAGTCAAGGGGGGGGTCATCTCAGATCAGTCCGGTTTGTTGACAGCACCACTCCAGTAGTTATGGGGATTAGTTAAACCGCATTCAAGCGCTGCGTAAGCACAGGCATTCCGAGCAAAAGGGGCCTTAAATTGGGTTGGGCTGATTCACCTCCAAAGTGAATTAAGATAAACTGAATTAAGGCCACTGTAATTCTCAATAGCTGTAGTCACACAGAGGTTTAATGTGGTTTCGCTAATCCACTTCAAAGTCACATCTTTCGTTAATTCGGAGGGATTAATTTTCCTCATGTCCCCATCTATATGAGCCGTCCAAAGTGTGCTTTAGGGTGCATGTATGCTGAAACGTAAGCCCAGGGTTAGTAGAACTTGAGTTAGCAGACCCTGGGTTTGTTAATCTAGCCATAGGCGCCGACTCTGTGGGTGCTCCAGGGCTGGAGCACCCACCAGCAGTCAGCTCCCACCCCCAGTGCCTCCTACCTGCTGCGATCAGCTGCTTCAGGGCATGTAGGAGGGAGCGGAATGGGGGGGAAGAGGTGGGGATGGAGGCAAGGGATAGGGCAGGGCAGGAAAAGGCAGGATGGGGACGGAGGTTTGGGGGAAGGGGTCGGGTGGGAGTGGGGCCTGGTGTGGAGCGGTGGGTTGAGCACTCCCCGGGCCCAGAGGAAGCCGGGCCCTATGAATCTAGGGCTTGAGTATTTGCATTTATTTGTAACCCGCAGGTTAGGAATTGTTGAACCCTGGGTCCTACGTAACATCATCAAGGGGCTCCAGTGTCTACACTGCACTATGCCAGCCTGAGTCCAGCCACCTATATCCAGACTTTTTAGTACCCTCCCAAAATGTGGCAGCTCTACCCCTTTGTTCGTGGTGCAGTGTGAGAAAACTTGATTGTCCTCCAAACTTCACTACCCAAAAGACAAAAAAAAGTCGGCCCATGGGATTGTGGGTCGACTCCCAGAGCATGAGTCCAGTGGGGCTGCATATACCCTTCAAAGCAATAGGGCTTGAACTCTGTGTCTCAGCTTGACTCAGGCTCAGACCTCCACCCCAATGGGCTCCTGGTACCCTGAGTCTGAGCCCTGGGTTAGCACGCTTTGTATGTAGACGGAAGGGGGGTTAGGCTTGAGCTTGAGTTTGAACCCTGGGCTTACGCGGCAGTGTAGATCTATACCCTCTTGTGGGCTTCCAGAGCCCAGACACCAGCCCAAGCCTGAACATCTACCCTGCAGTTCTGTAGCCCCACAGCCCAGTGAGCCTTAGTCTGCTGGAAAGGACCAGCCATGGGTGTTTTATTACAATGTAGACATATCTTCAGAGTCCTAGATTTCAAGGCCTGAAAGGACCACAATGATTATTGAGTTTGACCTCCTGCATAACACAGACCATAGAATTCTACACAGTAACTCTTGCAATGGAAGGAATTATTCTTCCATGATACATAATTGAATGCTCTCAAGCTAATAATTTGTGATTGAGCACGTTACAAAGGAAGGCAAGTGAAATCTCTGTTTTACACATGGGGAAATGGAGAGGTTCTGTGAATTTTCCAAGACCACACAGCCAGGGATAGAACCCAGATCCCTAACTCCCAGTCCAATTCACTATCCCTTAACTCAGTGGTTCCCAAACTTGTTCCGCTGCTTGTGCAGGGAAAGCCCCTGGCGGGCCGGGCTGGTTTGTTTACCGTGGTTTGTTGCTCCAGGCCAACGGGAGCTGCTGGAAGTGGCGCGGGCCGAGGGACTTACTGGCCGCCACTTCCAGCAGCTCTCGTTGGCCACTGGGAGCCGCGATCGACCGAACCTGCAGACGTGGTAGGTAAAGAAACCATCCCGGCCCACCAGGGACTTTCCCTGTACAAGCTGCGGAACAAGTTTGGGAACCACTGCCTTAACTGCACAGCTTCAGGTGAGTGAAAAAAACCTCACTTTAATAAATGCCATTGACTGTATGGCTTGAGTGTCTTTTTTCAAAGAAGTGTGGGCACTGGAATGTACCAAGTCATCCACGCACGTTGATCTATGAGGTGCTTCCCTGAGGAAATCTTAGGGGTTGGGAGGGAAGGGTTATTGTTGTTGTATTTATTGTAATTCTATTAAAGGGGACACTGAAAACAAACTTTTACAAAGAGCAGCATAAACTGTTTCTGTTTACAAAAAATACAGCTAAAATATTTTCTTAACAAACAGATGTTCCCCTGCATTGCAGATGAGAACCTGAAAATGAAATAGTCTACAGCTGGGATTTTCAATTGAGCCCAAGGGAGTGAGGCACCCAAGTCCTATTGAACTGGTGTTTGAGCACCACACTCCCTGTGCCCAAATAAATCTGTTAGTCTTTAAGGTGCCACCAGACTCCTTGTTGTTTTTGTAGATACAGACTAGCACGGCTACCCCCTGATACTTGACACTCCCTTTGATCCTTTTAAAATCTCAGTCTGTATGTGAGCTAAAAACAAAAGAGAAACTGACTAGTCTTGCTTGCTATGTGAGAAGAAATGCAAAATTAGATGTTGTTCTGCACGGATGGATCCTTATACTCAGGCAACACTCTTTGGAAGTCAGTGGGGCCCGGATGCATGGAACAGGTTGCAGGGTTGGGGCTTTAAACAGAAACAATTGCTATTAAATCTGAAAGAATTTTTAGAAGTGCTGTCTCAAGCTGTTTATTTTTCCACTTCTCCAGCATACAACTCATTTGTTACAATCTGCTTTTAGTTACTATCCCCTTTCCTTCATTTTGAAATTTGCGCTATGATTTTCCGTGTCTGATCATCATTTTTAAGTAGCTCTTGATTTTCCGTGCTGGATAAGACAAACTGTAGTTTGCAGACACAAAACAAATCCAGTGTTGCATGGTTCCCATGGTTGCCAGCAGTTAGTATTACATTGTTTTAGACGTGGGTGCCTAGTCTCCTGTGCAATTGTTTCCTTCTTCCTGTGAAGACAAGCATGTTTCTTTGTTTGTAGAAGTCTGTTTTGCCTGACATTGTATTATGGAGTTCAGTCAGTCAAGGTGCTGAGTGCCCCAGCCCCCCGTTCTCTTTAATGGGAGTTCATAGTGCCCAGCACCTCTCAAGGAGCACTCAGCACCATGCAGAATCACACCTAGGCCACGCAGATCATCAGGCTCCATTAGTGAGATCCCAAGTGAGTTGTGATTGATGTAAGAGCAAGCATTGCTAAGGAAACTTTCAAAATCTTTCAGAGTTGACACTAATTTTACAGAGACAACAAACAGATAATAATACCTTTGCAGATTTCTTTGTATATTGACTTTTTAAAGTAGTAGAATAAACTGTTGGCAATAGATACCAATAGCCCATCCACCATGAATTGCTATTGTAGGCTAATGGTTGTAAACCAGGCTCTTTCCCCTCATTTGCTTTGTTTATTGCCTTTAGCATATTTTTGATAAAAGGAGGGGGAGAGTCTTTAACCCAAAACTCGATATTTTTTTCTTACTTATTTGTAAATTCTGTGCATTTTTTCAAAACAAGTGCTGCAGCACTGTCCTTTGTATAACTGTAAAATAATAATAATAAAAGTGCTAGCAGCCCTAATGAGCAACCCTATAATAACAAAACTCTGTGTGAGTGTGGCCTTGTGCCCAGGAGCAAATCTGTAATGAGAAACCAGTATTGCAGTGGGGGGTAGGGAGAAAGGGTGAGGGATGTATTTGGGAACAGGTTTCAGGCTTCCAAAAGCTTGTTATGGCAAATGACTGACAGGCAACAATGGGCTTGAAAACAACTAAAAAGGCTTTGGCGATATGATGGTGCCAAAGATAGCTGTGCTTTGCTCTGAGAAAATGAGTAATATCTATTGGAATTATCTTGGCTCAGTTTTATTTCCAGATATATTATCACAAAGCGTTATTTGAAGGCAGATTGCACCTTCAAGACATCACGTTGCCTAATCTTTTTGTTGTTTGTTTTTTGCAGGCTGAGGTGGAAGAAACACTGAAGCGAATTCAGAGCCAAAAGGGCGTCCAAGGAATCATTGTTGTTAATTCGGAAGGTATTGTGCCACTCTGGCTATATTTCCTAAGGATGTTACTTTTTTAGAACAGGGCACTTTAAAGATCGATGAATTTGCTGTTTATAAAGAGATTAAATGTCTCTCCAGATATGTTTCTCTCCTTTAGAGAGGCAGGTTACGTCAAGCTGCCTCTCTGCAAGCCTATTGAAGTCAGTGGCATTGAGCAGATGTACCTGAGAGCAGAATTTGTCCCCATGCGTTTTAAGAATAACTTTGCAGTCAAGAGGAAGAATATCAAAATATATAGAATGTAGAATAAGACAAGCTCATTTTGCCAAAAACGTTTTTCTAATCATATGTAATGTACAGTAAATCTTCTAACACTTAATTTTAATTTAACTGGTAAGTGTCTTAGAAAAAAGACATTCGGTAAATACGTGGAGGCTCTATGGAAGATCTGATCATTGGTGACCTCATTTACAAATCAGCACTTGGCTTGCCCTTCCTTGGTAGTGCTGGTGTCTGAGGACAGGGAGGAAGGTCAAATGTTTGGGCTGTGCTTGTGGGGGTATACATCTTCGGTGTACTAGAAAAACCGACAGATGAAATGTTAGCAATTTGCTGCTGCATCAGTCTCATACTACAACATACGATAAATGTGGACTGAGCTTGGCCCTTTGGCTTCTGCCGGGGCGCTGGTACTGGAAAACCCCCTCTGGAGGAGAGCAGGAGAGCAACTGCTACCTCCCCATCCTTACGGATCGGTCCTAGCCAAGGTGATGCACTGATTCAGTGCATCCCGTCAGCAGCCTCCAGTGGACCAGCTCACGTGGCGCCTGGCTATAAAGGACCCCCCACCCCCAAACAGAAAAACAATGAAAAACTCTTAATGTTGCACAAACCTATGGAGGGCTCTGGTCCCAGTGGTGGCAAGCAACTCTGCTCTGCTCCCATCTATGTTCCTTAAGGGCTTTTCTTATATCTTCTCTTTTTTGTACATATTGGTGGCTCCTAGTGGAAGTTTCTCCTTGTTTCCAGCTGCTCTTTGGAAGGAAGGCTGGAGGTCTGCAGAAGCAGCTGAAAATGCGGGGGAACCAGCACCATGTCACTGGCAGCCCCCAATGTGCACAGCTTGGGAATTGTTGCATGACTGTAGTACTGTTTGGGTTTCCTACTCTGCAGGGCAGTGCCTACAACCCAGCCCCACCCCACGTTTCTGCACCACTCACAGAAGCGTTTCTAGTCACACTTTGTTTCAAAAAGTTTTTTTTAAATATGCTAAATTTTAAGCATAAAATCTACTGAGGTTTAAAGGGACTGTACAGATGTGTCTAGTGGGTAGCCAGGAATTAAGTTAGTCTCAGAGGTTACCATCGTTAACTAGCTCACCACACTTACTGTCTCTCTTTGCAGGTATTCCTATCAAAAGCACGGTGGACAACTCCACAACAGTGCAATACGCAGGCCTAATGCACAGCTTCATCATGAAGGCAAGGAGCACTGTGCGAGACATTGATCCCCAGAACGACCTGACGTTCCTGCGGATCCGCTCCAAGAAAAATGAGATCATGATTGCTCCAGGTAAAAGCCCCTCAGCATCAGGCTTCCAAGCCTCCTGTTGAAATTCCTTTCTCGCGGCATTTGTCTCATCCTTCCCTGTCAAGCTTTCCATGGCACAAAATCTATAGAGCCTGAAGAAGTGAATCCTCCCAGCGACTGTCTAATTTAGTATGCTGTAGCTGTAGCCAAAGAATTTCTGGTGGTATACTTGGTTCAGAGCTGGGTCTGTTTCTATTAAACTGAGACTGCCTCTTCATGGTTGGGTGTGGGAAGGAATCAGTTTTCCCATCTCACTGCCAGTCAAACTGTAAATTTGAAAGAAGATTATCTTGTGTTTTGCCTTTTTCAAGATAAGACCAGAAGAGTCTGAAATTAGCAGAACACGTTTTATGAGCTGCTTCAGACCAGCACTGCTAGCATAACTACTGAAACGAACCAGAGTGGGGGGCTGGCTGATTCTCAGGACTGGAGGAGCACGCATATTGTTACAGTACTTGCTGGTCCTAGAATCTCTCAATTTGAGTCTGTGTCTACACTAGACTCTGTTAATTTCTCGCCACTGGTCAGAGCATGTCTAGACAATGTAGTGGTTAAAACACCAGCAGCCTGGAAACACTGGAACTTGCAATGATCTAGCGTTGGTGGGACATGTCAGGAGAAAATGCCTCATGCTGAGAAGGCCAGAATGTTTCATTAAATCACCAACTCGTGTCACAGAGGAAACTGATGCAGTATGATGCAGTTCACCCAGGTGTAGAGGGCTCAGATACGTCCCTCCACATCACTTAAGATCTGTGGTGGAGCTGTGATAAGTAGGGAGCTGTTCAGTTTGAGTGACTGCACAGGGCAAAGGGTGCTCTTTGTATAACAACCTATTTGTGCTGGCCCAGAGGCGCTGGTTGTGGCTGCACTGGGGGAATGGCTGAGAGATTTATGCTGATGTGGATCTAGTGGTCCGGAATCCCCACGTGGAAGATGCAGAGGGGTAGTGAGAGTTGTTCCAGTATGTAGGAATGTGCGTTAAATTACATCGGCTTGGTGCATCCCGTTCTCTAGGGAGGCTGGAACTATTCCCCCACAGTAAGATTAGAGAGACTGACCTGATTTAGCCATGGGAAATACCTGTCAAGCCCACCTCGCTCACTGATGAACACTTGCTGTCAGGGATTTTAATTTTCTCATACTACTTTAAAGTCAAGGTAGAGTTGATGAACATTTAAGTAGGTGACATTTACTGTCATTAGTCAATGTATGATAAACGTGCAAGGTAAAACAAGAAAACAACTTTTTTCTTAATCCGTGAATGAGCATTAGCAATGGAGGAATAACTTCCTTTTTTTCCCTTGCAGATAAAGACTATTTCCTGATCGTCATCCAGAATCCAACAGAATGAGATTGTCCTAAATTAGTCTGGTTTTTCCCCCACTACCGAATATTTTTAATTTAATAGCCAAAAACAAAGCATTAGTGTTAATTCTACTGTGCCACCTTAATAATGACCAGGAGGACAACCTTGTGCTCTTTTTTTTGTTTACAAAGAAGTAAAAGTATCTTTCTTTTGTATCACTAAAATGGCATTCCGTGGAAGGGGTATGAGGATTGAAATCAAGTGACTTTGGCAGTCAGAAATGGACAGATTTCTTTTAGTGTTCAAGAAGATAACTTAATATAATAGAAATTCTAATAGTGTGATCTAAAAAATGAATCTTTGTGGTTTGCACACTCCTGTCAATTCTGTCTGAAATATGGTTTTACCTTATTGGTTTTGAATGACTGTAAATACGAAGCTTGATTACTCACAACTTACCTTCTTGTCTTTTTTTTTTTTTTTTGCCGCTTTTATGATTTATTTTGAAAAGGTTTTGCCTTATCAAATCAATAAAAGTGTCTCAGTGATTATTTTTGTCATGTCTCTATTCCTTCTCTTGTGAAATTTTCAGTGGCCCTTTGATTGAACTTCTTACTGCAAATCTTTAAAAGGTCTGAACTCTCCCTGAGGCTGTTCCAACCTCACAATGTTGTTATCTCTCTGAATGGTGAATCTTATAATCTCTCTGAATGGTGACTTTTTCAAAGTGAACGGGCTCTGTACTAGTAGTGGCCCATTATTTTCATCCATTTTCACCCCATACACTTGTCTTTAAACCAGGGACAAAGAAGAAAAATACAATTGACTTATTAGGGGTTTGTTCTGAGTAAGAACAGCAGGATTTCATCTGTTGGAATTGCCGTTCCAGTACAGTCCAATGATCTGTCTAATCAGGTATTCAGTCTTGAGCATTGACTGACAGCAAATGCTTCAGAGGAGGGTGCAAAAATCCTTTTCTGACTCCCGGTAGTGATCAGCTTATGCGCTGAAGCAATAGGATTGGTTGCTCTTTGTTTTCAGCGTACATGCAGCTGCTATTAATGGATTTGGTTTGTAAACAATTGAGGCATGCAAATTAGATACCTGCCTGTGCAAATGGTTACAGTAACCTGCAAACATGATGTGACTATACAATTGCAGTAATTCTTCAGGCAAACTAGATGCACAAATGCATGTGTCAGAGCATGCCTCTTGTTTTAAAAACAAGGCTGTGAATGTCTAATCAGTCTTTTAAAACCTTGTTTTATCTGCCCCAATACCCTATAGAGTGAGTTCTCATGGTAACTATATAGAGATTTTTTTTTTTTAAATGTTGACTTTAGTTTTGCACATCCTCTTGTCCCTGTATTATGGGAAAGGGTAAATAGGGGCACCTGAGTGGACTTCTCTGTACCATTTTTTATTATGTCTGATTTTACTCATCTTTACAAATGAAATATCCCCGATTTTTAATCTCTCCTATCTGAGACCATTCGTCTTCCAGGCATACATTCACTTATCCTTTTGGGAGGACCTTTATTTTTGTGTCTTCTTAGATGAGGTGACTAAAACAGAAAACTATTCAGCGTGACGATGTGCAGTGATGGCCATAATGGCCTCTGTAATAGTTCCAGTATGTCTGTTTATTCCCTACCTTGGTCACAGTTTTGGCTGGCACCACCCATTGAATGCTATTTGTTTGTCATGGTGGCAACCATGGTTTGTGCTAGGGGCTATCATATATGTATATAGACCAGGGGTGGCCAAACCGTGGCTCGCAAGCCACATGCGGCTCTTTTATAGTTAAAGTGCGGCTCCCGGAGCCTCCCACACCTGACCCCCTCATTCTCCGCCTACCAGACTGCAGGGAGGGAGCTCAGGGCTTCTGCCCTGCAGCAGGGTCGGGGGACTAGCGGCTACTGCCAGAGACAACTGGTACTTGCTGAGAGTGGGCAGCACAATGTAAAGGTTAAACGGTTGTGGGGACTGGAGTCGCACACCTCCAGGTATGTGCCCCCTCTTACCCTCAGTGGCCCCTCCCTGCAGCTTCCAGGTGTTAGCTCCGTGTGGAGAGGCAGCAGCAAAAGCAGCAGCTCTCCCTGCAGCTCCCAGCTGTTTACTGCTGCCTCTCCTCACAGCTGGCTCCAGCAGCTGCCATGCAGGGAGGGGTCCTGGCCACATCATCTGTCCGAGTGGAGCCAGCAAACCCTGGCAAAAATCAGGGGAGGGGGCACAGTGTGCCCCAGCTATCAAATTTCTGAAGATTGTTGTATGCGGCTTGGAGGATCGGTAAGTTTGGCCACCCCGATATAGATGGTGGGATGTGTAGGACAGCCCCTAGCACATTGTAGTTAGTGTGTAGGTGTGTGGATAGATAGGAAGTTCTGCCTTAAGGAGTTCACAATATAAGAATAGGGTTGCCAACCCTCCTGGTTTGGCCGGGAGTCTCCCAGAATCAGGCTCAATTGGCTTCAGTAGCCTCTGGGAAATCTGGGAGATTTTAGGCCACCAAAAGTGCAGTGGGGCTAAGGCAGGCTCCCTACCTGCCCTGGCTCTGCGCCACTCCCAGAAGCGGCCGGTATGTCCAGCATCAGCTCCCAGGAGGAGGCACAGCCAGGGGGTCTCCGCACGCTGCCCCCGTCCCGCGTGCCAACTCTGCAGCTCCCATTGGCTGGAAAGGGGGAACCGTGGCCAATAGGAGCAATGGGGGCGGTACTTGCAGGCAGAAGCAATGCACAGAGCCGCCTGGCCGCCCGTGAGCCTAGGAGCCATTGCCGGACGTACCACCACTTCCAGGAGCCACCTGAGGTAAGCCTGCATCCCGAACTCCAAGCCCACCACCCGAACCCCCTGCCCCAGTCTCAGCCCGGAGCCCCCTCCACACTCCGAAACCCCACCCACCCAGCCCAGAGCCTGCACTCCATCCCCTGTCCCAACCCAGTGAAAGTGAGTGAGGGTGGGGGACTGGAGTGAGTGGGGGCGGAGCCTCAGAAAAGGGAGGGGGCGGGGCACGGGTGTTTGGATTTGTGTGGTTAGACAGTTGGCAACCCTATATAAGAACGCTAAACATCTTGTTCTTAATGGGTTACTAATTCAGAACCCATCATTTGATAGCAGCTTTCAACTACCTGAAAGGGGGTTCCAAAGAGGATGGATATAGACTATTCTCAGTGGTGGCAGATGACAGAACAAGGAGCAATGGTCTCAAGTTGCAGTGGGGGAGGTCTAGGTTAGATATTAAGAAAAACTATTTCACTAGGAGGGTGGTGAAGGACTGGAATGGGTTACCTAGGGAGGTGGTGGAATCTCCATCCTTAGAGGTTTTTAAGGCCCGGCTTGACAAAGCCCTGGCTGGGATGATTTACTTGGGGTTGTTCCTGCTTTGAGCAGGGGGTTGGACTAGATGACCTCCTGAGGTCTCTTCCAACCCTAATCTTCTATGATTCTGCACAAGCTGTTGAAACTGTTAATTGCTGTGTGGTAATTAGGGCCTCATGTACTTGGCACAATTGGACAAAGTTCTGCAGCAAAGCTAATTTATTATTGTAGCTCCATGAAATATTCTTTATCCCCCATCCCTCTCCCAGCTCATAGTTTGAAGATACTCAGTGATGTGTAGTAAATCAGTGATTATGTTCAGCAGTGATTATTTTAGATGGTGGATTTTTTTTTATTTATTTTTTTTTGCACTGCATATTCTGGATGACTCAACTCTTTGGCAAAAAGAACAAGAGTACTTGTGGTACCTTAGAGACTAACAAATTTATTTAAGTATAAACTTCCATGGGCTAAAACCCACTTCATCAGATGCATGCAGTGGAAAATACAGTAGAAAGATATATATATATACACAGAGAACATGAAAAAATGGGTGTTGGAATTGGAATTAATTTGCAGACTAGACAACATTAAATTAGGCTTGAATAAAGACTGGGAGCGGATGGGTCATTACACAAAGTAGAACTATTCCCCCTACTGTTACTCACACCTTCTTGTCAATTGTTGGAAATGGGCCATCCTGATTATCGCCACAAGTTTTTTTTTCTCCTGCTGACAATAGCCCACCTTAACTGATTACACTCGTTATGGTTGGTATGGCAACACCCATTTTTTCATGTCCTGTGTGTGTGTGTGTGTGTGTGTATGTATGTGTGTGTGTGTGTGTGTGTGTGTGTATATATATATATATATATATATATATATATACACACACACATCTTCCTACTGTATTTTCCACTCCATGCATCCGATGAAAGGGGCTGTAGCCCATGAAAGCTTATGCTTAAATAAATTTGTTAGTCTCTAAGGTGCCACAAGTACTCCTGTTCTTTTTGCTGATACAGACTAACATGGTACCACTCTGAAACCTGTCAACTCTTTGAATATCAGTGGTTATGATGTTGCCTGAACAGTCCCCATCTTGTGTGTGCCAGAGAGGAGGGGAGCTTGCAAACAGCTTCATCTTCTCAGCTACCCAGGCTTCAGCTGCTGCTCTGTTCTCTTGGCAGCATAGCTCCCCTGTTTGTACTTCCGGCATCCCCTGCTCCAGAGCTTCAAACTGGACTATAGCTCTGGCTCCTTGCCCTCCTTGCTGCCTGGTATTAAGGTTGCCAGACGTCCAGTTTTTGACCAGAACGCCTGGTTGAAAAGGGACGCTGGAGGATCCGGTCAGCACCCTTGACTAGGCCGTTAAAAGTCTGGTCAGCAGCCTAGCCAGGCTAAGGCAGGTTCCCAGCCTGCCCTGTCTCTGTGCAGCTCCCCAAAACGGCTGGCATTTCTCCACAGGCCCTAGGCACAGGGGCGATCAGGGAAGCTGCCCCTGCCCCCAGCGCCGGCCCCACAGCTCCGATTGGCTGGGAACAGCAGCCAATGGGAGTTGCGGCGGTAGTGCCTGTGGGTGTGGGCAGTGTACACCCCGCGCAGAGCTGCCTGGCCACGCCTTCGCCTGGGGCCGCAGGGAAATGCTGGCTGCTTCTAGAGAACTGCGCAGAGCTAGAGCAGGCAGGGAGCCTGCCTTAGCCCCGCTGCACCACCAACTGGGAGCCACCTGAAGTAACCACCGCCTGGTTGGAGCCCACTGCACCTCTGCTGCAGGTCCGAACACCCTCCTGCACCCAAACTCCTTTCCTGAACCTGCACCCCCTCCTGCAGCCCAATCCCCTTTCCCAGCCCTGAGCACCCTCCTGCACCCCAAACACATCATCCCTGGCCCCACCACAGAGCCCACACTCCCCCAAACTACCTGCCCCAGACCTGGAGCCCATTCCTATACTCCAAACCCCTTGGCTCCAGTGCTCCCCCCCTCCTGCACCCTGAACCCCTCATTTTTGGCCCCACCCCAGAGCCCGCACTCCCAGCTGGAGTCCTCACCCCCTCCTGCACCCCAACCCCTTGCGCCAGCCCAGCGAAAGTGAGTGAGGATGGGGGAAAGTGAGCAACGGAGAGAGGGGGGCTGGAGTGGGTGGGGGTAGGGCCTTAGAGAAGGGGCGGGACAGGGGCTGGGCCTCAGGGAAGAGGGGGTAGGAGTCGGGGGTTCGGTTTTGTGCTCTTAGAAAGTTGGCAAACCTAGGCTGGTTCTATAATAGTGAAGGGAGCAGGCACTGTAATTATGTGGGGAAAGGTGCAGGGCAAGAGGCAGGAGCGCCGCCAGCTTTTCTCCCGCCCTAGGCAGTGGAAGGTCCCGCCCTGAAATGCCGCCCCCTCACAGAGGCGGCGGCGGAAGGTCCCGCCGCCGAAATACCGCTGTGGTCGCCACCCACCAAATTGTAGCACCCTAGGCGACTGCCTAGGTCGCCTAATGGGTTGCGCCGGCCCTGGGAAGAGGTGGTTGCAGGCAGGTCCCTGAAAACAAAGTGCCAGGTGCCTGGCTGCAGCAAAATGATGGATTCTACAGCAAAAATGGTGAATTCTGTGGTATCTTTGGAAAACTGCCAAATTCAGTGGCTGCAAAATGGAGTCTGCAGGGCTCGTTGCTGTGAGATGACTAGGGCGGGTCACACCTCTTAGAACCATTGTTTTGGGCTCTTTGCAGACTCAGGCTGGCATCAATGTACAATTTTTGAGATAATCTTTGCAAACATAAGGGCTGGAACCTTTTTTTTTGTAAGACAAGCTGCGATTCTGTAGCTCAACACTGCATGAAGGGGCAAATGCTGCAGCAAATTTCATGATTACAGAATACATGAAGCTCTGGTCTTAGTATTTTGCATTTGACTATACTGAATGTCTCAACTGCCATGTTGTTGCCTTGCCTAGTTTTTCTATGCCCATCAGCTGGTCCTCGTGCACCATAATTCTGACCACACTTAATCTAAATGATTTTAAAAAATTAAATGTTGAGTCAGTTGTGCAACTAAGTGAATGTTGTAAACAAATGTCTTCTATGTACCCAGTCCTGCCTAGGTAACTTACCGAATGTGTTGCCTATTATCTTTGATTCCCACCAGGGGCGGCTCTAGCTTTTTTGCTGCCCCAAGCACGGCCGGCAGGCTGCCTTCGGTGGCATGCCTGTGAGAGGTCCGCTGGTCCTGCAGCTTCGGCGTACCCGCCGCCGAATCCGCAGCACTGCCGGACCTCCCACAGGCGCACTGCCGAAGGCTGCCTGACTGCCACCCTCACAGGGACTGGCAGGGCACCCCCCGTGGCTTGCCGCCCCAGGCACGCATTTGGAGCGCTGGTGCCGCTGCTGATTCCCACCTAGGATGTGATGGATGCTCATTTATAATTTGTTAGAAAACCTGGTTGCTAATTATTGTAGAGTATTCCAGTCCTCAAAACTCGGTCTCCATCCTCTTTAATGAGTCTCTGTAGCTTCAACCGTGCATCAGGCAGTGGCTTCGAAGATACTGTTACATTACATCTTGCCGCTAGCACTGCTCTTAATATACAGCAGAGATTACATAATGCATGTAAATGGTCATAATTTATTTTAATTGAATTTTCACTCCATAAAACAATGTTGAACAGACTGGAGTCTCAGTGTTTCAACTGAATGTGGAGACAAGATAGAAGAAAACAATTTAGCACAAGCCTCATGCATATGCTTTATCGTTCAGAACCAGAGAAATGTTTCCGGATGGAGATTATGGCCTGTTCATTTGGTTTTCACACATTGTTGGCAATGTTACTGCTGTGCATAGTGAAGAATTTCTTTAATGCAGTATTCAGTAACTTGGTTTAGTATGGTCCTTTAGGATAATTACCCTTTATGATGGTCTTGGGTCTTGCATCTGTTTTAAAAAAAAATACCCAGTAGCTCTGCTGCAGAACTAAGGGTCCAGTCTGACAAGGTGATACACACTTCCATAGGGTCCCACCCTGCAAAGTGTTGAATGCTGCTCAACTCCCATTAAAGTCAATGAGAGTTGAGGGGGCTCAGTTCCTTGCAGGATCTCAAAGACGTTTGTTACTGTGCAGGGAGGAGCATTTCTCAAATTGTAATCAGCAGAGATCTGGCTGGTCACATGGTGGAGCCCTGCTTGCAGTGACTAGACCAGATCGTGCAACCTTTGCTCTTTCAAGTCCTATTGACTTCAAGGAGATTAATCATGTGAGTAAGGGTCGCTGGACTGACCCCATCGCTTGGCTTGATGAATCAAACCCTACTTTCCAAAAGCCATTTCTTATTGGTTCTGGTGTGTTTGTCCCATGCTGATTCCGATCGGTAGCATATGCTGATCAGTAGTGTAGGTTGGAAATAGTTTCCTTGGCACAGATCCTCAAAGAGATTTTGGTGCCTAACTCCCACTGATTTCAATGCGAGTTAGGTGCCTAAATCTCTTTGAAGATCTAGGCCTCTGTGTTCAAAGGTAGGAAAGAACGTTCAGTGCAGGTAAAGAACATCACAGGTTATGGGAGTGACACTTCATTTCCTGGCTTTGATGATGATAGTTCTTTCACAAGGGCTGTTTCCTGTGAAAAGTTAGCAGCGGCTGCAAAAGGAGGAAGATAAATATGAAAATAGGTATTGTAGCCCCAGTGCTTCACTCTGGCTGAGAAGTGGTTGATGCAGCTTGGGTGGGGGCGCAAAGGTGGGATTTACCTTTGTACTCCCCTGCACCTATAGTTGGTCTGTGCTAGGCTAGTCCCTGGGCATTAATTGCTGCTCTAATTTGTACCAGCTACAAGAGCCACAAGTGGCCATTATGGCAGCCTGAGATTGCTGAGGTGCATGGAAGACCTACACCAGGCCTACACTAGCAAAGCACTCTTAGCATGGACACAGCTTGTATCAGCAAAACTGTACTTTTGCCAGTATCGCTGCGGGCTTCTGCAGCCCCAACTATGTTGGCTAGGGATCACACCACCTCACACCCCTGTCCGGCGTAGCTTTGCTGATAGACGTTTCTATTGTAGACCCGGCCTTACTCTCTCCTCCTCTCGTCTGCTTTAAGGAAGTGGCGTACAAGGCCCAAAGGCCTCATCTACACTCAAGTTTTAACAGCATAGCTAGATCAGTGAGGGATGTGATTTTTTTTTAAACTGGAATAGCTCTACCAGTAAAAGCCCCAGTCTAGATGCAGTTATACCAGTATATCTGCTTATAATGGTGTAGAAAAATACAGCAGTTCCTTGCACCAGCATAAATAATACCAGTATAAGCAATTTACAGACAAAACTGCATTCAAACTAGAAGGTTTGCCCATATATAAACAAAGGCTACATTGGTTCTAGATCACCCAAGGATCCTCCTATACTAGCTAGTAGGAATAGCTGGACCCCTCCCTCCTGTACTTTTGTTTGTTTGTTTGTTTTTAAATCTAATCTCAGTCCCACTGAAGTTGTTGAGATTTGCCGGTGGCTTCAATAGGAGCAGAACAGAGCCCTGGATCACTGGAAGGCGGAAGGCTATTGGAATTTAGAGATGCAGAAATCACTAGAAATGTTATACTGTTGTATTAGCAGGAGAACCTCATTTATCTGAACCTCTCTTATGCAAAAGCACCCGCTATAGGAAGCTGGATTGTCGTCTCCTGGCATGCCTGAATAAATATCAGGTCTGCTGATTTATTTGGATGGAGTTATATAGAATTACTGGCCCAATGCCACAGCCAGATCTGCATAGGTGGACTTTGGGGCATTGAAAGAGACTGATTACATAGATTTGACTACAGGATCAGGGACCAAAATAAATAAGCAAGAAAGCTAACTCCCTCCTAATAAAAAGAAGAAAACTCTACACAAAAAGGCCTGTGTCTGCAGGGCATAAAGTTATTTAGTTTGCTTGATCAAATTCATTATGACTAGTTTGCTTTTCTGTATTAAGGTTAAAGGAACCTCCAACTTGAAATCGTATAACGGGGCGGGGAGGGTCTTTACTTGTATTTTTAACATCACCTTAAATTTAGTCAAACTGAATTCAAAGAGTCAAGTTTACTTTTCATTACTTAAGATGTGTTTTTTTTCATTGGACAATGAACATCAGTTATGTCAATTTCTTCCGTTTATAATCAATTTCAGTTAATCCAATATAAACACTAGCAGAGATAATTTAAAACAGCTGTTCCTTTGGGATTTTTTTCTATTAATGGTAACATTTCTACTATTTTAGGTTTTGCCAGCTTTGAGAAGGGTCCGTTTTAAAAAAGATTGGGATGTTTAACGGAATTGCTTTAGTGAAAATATTGTTATTCTTTAATACTATACACCAGCGTTTCTCAAACTGGGGTCGCCGCTTGTGAAGGGAAAGCCCCTGGCGGGCCGGGCCGGTTTGTTTACCTGCCCCGTCCGCAGGTCCGGCCGATCGCAGCTCCCACTGGCCGCGGTTCACTGCTCCAGGCTAATGGGAGCTGCTGGAAGCGGCGCGGGCCCGGCTCGCCAGGGGCTTTCCCTACACAAGTGGCGCCCCCAGTTTGAGAAACGCTGTTATACACACACAAACGCAGAGTTCTTGATTAAGATTGTTTGTAAATAATGATACATTAAAGTGGCATAACATTGCCTTTGCTGCAGCATATGCTTACAAGGAAAATTAAATTTTTCAGGAAGTAGCATATTTTCCTTTTTAGTCACATTATGCTCTTTATAATGTTCAAAACAGAAGTAGCTGTAAACTTACCAGGCAAAATAAAAGCATAACAAATTGATTTGTTCATAAATTGTAGAGACGCGAGGCAGGTGAGATAATATCTACTCCTGAGGGAATTCTGCACCAAAAGAAATTAAAAATTCTGCATAAAAAAAAACCCCTCTGCACATGATATTTTAAAATTCTGCATATTTTATTTGTCAATATTTTATTCGATCACCCTGCAGGCCGTCTCCTCCCCCAGACAGGGACTCGCTGGTGAGGCTGCACCAGACCCTGACACAGCGCAAGGGCCAGGCCTCCCTGAGAAACACCCTGGGCCCCTGCCCTTCTGTGCCAGGCACACTAAGATAGAGAGCATGAGGGACATAGTCTTGCATGCATGCCAGCCCTGGTGCCTGATCTAGCTGTGGGCAGGCAGGCTTAGCGTGGCAGGATCCAAGTGAGGAGGGGCTTAGTGTGGGGGCATCCAGGAGTGTGGTGAGAGGGTTCTGTGTGGGACAATCTGGGTATGGGGGTGGATCTGGATGCACAGGGGCTTACTGTAGGGTTCTTAGTGCAGGGGGAATGAGACTCTGCAGAGTGAAGGTGGTTGGGGCTCAGCAGAGGGAGCAGGCAGGGTATGGAAGGCTGAGCGGGAAGGAGGTCTGGGTGTTAGGGGAGTGGAGCTTGGTAGGGTGGGGATCTGAGTGTAGCCAGTTGGGACTCAGGGGGTGGGGGTCCAGGTGCAGGGGACTTGTCAGGATGTTCCAAGTGTAGGGGGTGTGGGGCTAATTGGGGTGGGGATTTGAGTGCAGGGTGATGGTCTGGGTGCAGGAGTGGTGGTCCGAATGCAGGGGGGAAGGGCTCAGTGGAGGGGGGGAGTTGGGTGCAGGGTGTGTGGCTTGCTGGGGAGTCTGGGTATGGGGGGGGTCTAGATGTATGGGAGTTGGGCAGACAGAAGAGCAGTTTCCCATACATTGACCCCTCCCCCTGCAGCTGGGGAGCGATGGGGGCAGGAAGCTGGGGAGATATGCAGCCAGGGGAAGTTTCTGGGGGTGGGTCTGACCCAGCCCTGGCCGCTCCTTGCTGGGGAAGAAGTAGTCCATCCTCCCCAGCCCAGCTGGCTGGGACTAGCAGCTGAACCCCATGCAGGGTAGGAGCCGCCAGCTGGGGCATCCCTAGATCCACCCCTGCAGTGATTTACCTCTCCACCAGCTGCTCTGGGCACCCAAAACCACCTGCCAGTGCTGCTGCGGAGGAGCACATGACAGCTCTTGTGGCTTTCTTTTGCTTCCCTGTCAGAAGTCATTTTTCTGCCAGGAAGCAAAGAAATCTGCAGGGGACATGAATTCTGTGCACATGCAGTGATGCAGAATTCCCCCAGGAATAAATATCTTTTATATACTGAACCAATAAAAGATATTACCTCATCTCTCTAATATCCTGCAACCAACACTGCTATAACACTGCAAACATAAATTATAGAGACAGCTATGAAGAGTACAAATATCTGACCAGATCCACAACCCTAGTTCATGTCTGGTTTTATCAAGCTCAGGGGTTCTCAAACTTGCTCAGTCTGGACTGCATTGCAATAGATTGTCTCATGGACACTTCATCACCCCTATCCTTCAGAATCACATACATTCCTGTGCTGACTACAGCAATTACTTAAGTGAAAAAGCAATCTTCTTCTTCTTCTCATGAATTTCTTTGGCAAAGTTGGACAGCTGGCTGCCAGCCTGATGCCAACCCCCCTCCTTTTTCAACTGGTGTTGGTACTAGCTACGATGAAGTTAAGTGTGTGTATGTGTGGGAAGTAATACCATTATGAATGTATTTGGGCTTGAATTTTCAAAGGCGAGGCAGGGAGTCAGGTACCCAATTCTCATTGGCACCTTGCTCCTTGGCGATCTCCAGCACCAATGTACTTTAGCTATCCCTACAGAAGAAGCAACGTCAGCTTTCCATAGACTGCAGCTTGGGAACCATTGATCTTCCTGGTCTGTCTTAATAAATAATACAGTGTGGATGATTGGTAAATTGTTCATGTAGCCTCTTTACTATCATATTATTGCCTGGAAATGACCTTACTGCCAACTTCAAAGTAGCTATCTATAGTATTTATAGAAGTGCCAGTCACTGTAGTATCTAGGCACTGATTAATAACAATACTTCTCTCGTGCTTTCCATCTGGTGAGCTGAAAGCACCCTGTAGCTATTAGTGAATTAAAGCCACACCATTAGAAAATGTACCTACTATTGTTACAAGAAGCCTCAAGGTAACTAGAACCGAAAGAGATTAGAGACAGAATTATTACACACACACCCGTCTCCATAGTTTATATATTCTGTGCATTTGACACACTTGATATGTAATCAATATTTCTCTCTCGTTGAGGGTCAGTTGCACTTTCTGTAAGCCAGGAGGCCAGTCCTTGCTTACAGACAGCCCCCCCCAACCTGAAGCAAATACTCACTAACAACTACACACCACACAACAAAAACATTAACCCAGGAACCAGTCCCTGCAACAAATCCCATTACCAACTCTGCATATCTATTCAAGGGACACCATCATAGGACCTAACCACATCAGCCACACCATCAAGGGCTCATTCACCTGCACATCTACCAATGTGATATGTGCCATCATGTGCCAGCAATGCCCCTCTGCCATGTACATTGGCCAAAGACAGACAGCAAAAGAATAAATGGACACAAATCAGACATCAAGAATTGTAACATTCAAAAACCAGTAGGAGAGCACTTCAGTCTCCCTGGATACACAATAACAGACTTAAACGTGGCAATTCTTCAACAAAAAAACTTCAAAAACAGACTCCAATGAGAAACTGCAGAACTGGAATTAATTTGCAAACTGGACACCATCAAATTAGGCCTGAATAATGACTGGGAGTGGCTGGGTCACTACAAAAAGTAATTTTCCCTCTGCTGATACTCACACCTTCTTGTCAACTGTTTGAAACAGGCCACCTTGATTGCATTGGCCTCGTTAGCACTACAAAAGTAATTTTCCCTCCCTTGGTATTTACCCCCTCTCATCAATTGTTGAGAATAGGCCACGTCCACCTTAATTTAATTGGCTCGTTAGCACTGACCCCCCCCCCACTTGGTAAGACAACTCCCATCTTTTCATGTGCTATAATATATATTCTGCTTACTGTATTTTTCAGTCCATGCATCTGATGAAGTGGGTTCTAACCCACAAAAGCTTATGCCCAAATAAATGTGTTAGTCTCTAAGTTGCCACAAGGACTCCTCATTGTTTTTGCTGATACAGACTCACATGGCTACCACTCAGAAATGGGATGGTAGAACTTTTTAAAACTGGGAAATAAACTTTCCCTTTGTCTATGGCTCTTGGGGCTGAAGAGATGGGGTAGCAGGAATGCTGTGTAAAGTTTGAACCAGATATGAAAATCATCAGATCATATTTAGAATTACTTTTAACAACCCAAAGGTGTAAGTAGATCAGAATGTTTAGCTAGATGCGATCAGGTTTATTTCTGTTTATTTTTTAACGCTTGTGGATCTCTTCTATGCTAACCCCAGATGCTTTTGTTTGCTTGTAACCTTTTAGCTGAACCCCCAAGAAAGCTATTTTGGATGCTTGATTTTTGGAATTGCTCTTTTAAAATCTAGCAAAAGCCTAAATTCCAGATGTATTTTCTTTCTTTTTGTTTTTAATAAAATTTTCCTTTCTTAAGAACAGAATGGGATTTTTGGTGTCCTAAGAGGTTTGTGCATGTGGTTTGATTAGCTGGTAGCGACAGCTAAATTACCTTTTTCTTTCTCAGCTCTTCCCCGGAGGAGGGAGGGGGGTGAAAGGCCTTGAGGGTATCCTACAGGGAGGAATTCCCAAGTGCTCCTTCCTGAGTCAAGGGTTTTTTTTGCGTTTGGATGGTGGCAGCGTTTACCAAGCCAAGGTCAGAGAGAAGCTGCAACCTTGGGAGTTTAATACAAGCCTGGAGGGGCAAGTATTAATTTTTAAAATCCTTACTGGCCTCCACTTCCTGCACACGGAGTAACAGAGTGGGGATTCAGCCGTGACGGGGGGCGGGGTGGAATATAGACAGGGGATGTAGAGGCCTGGGGAGGTATGGAGGAGGGAGGTAGAGGTCTGGGGGGGGGGATATGGAAGGGGGAAGTAGAGCCTGTGGTCCAGCAGGGGGGAAGCCTTGTGGGGGGAGTAAGGGTCAGTGGTACAGCAGGGGAGGCTATAGGACCCGTCTAGGGTGAAAAATCAGGAAGGGGGTGTGTGGGGGGGTAATAGGAGTCTATATAAGGAAAAGACCCCAAAAGTGGGACTGTCCCTATAAAACCAGGACATCTGGTCACCCTAGACCCGTCGAGGGAGGCACTGGAGCGAACCAGGGCGATGGGGGAGACATGGAGGGGGTGTAGGGGATGAGTAGGGGCGGGGCTACTGCAGGGGAGGGGTGTCGGCCAAACGCGCTGGGCGCCTCCCCTTTAAGGGCTGGGTGGTGACGTCACCGCCGCTCGCTCGGGGCAGGCAGTTGCTCCGGGAGCCTGGGTGCCAGGCGGCTGCACCAGGAGCCCCCTTCTCCGAGCGCCCGCTGCCCCTCGCGCCCCGCCCGGGGCTGTCGGGCTCCCGCCCCGAGCGGCTCTCGCTGCAGCGGAGCCCGACCGGCCGCGATGCCGTCGGATCGGCCCTTCAAGCAGCGGCGGAGCTTCGGTGAGTGCGGCTGGGGCCGGGCCGGGCGTGGGGGGCTGCCCGGGTAGGGACCGAGCCCCGGGGCAGGCACCGCCCGGGGCCGCTCGGTCTGACCCGCAGGTGGGAGCCCGGGGTCAGCCCGCAGCAGGAGCAGGGGGTGATGAGGGGACATAGCCCCAGCTCGCCCGGGGGGTGACCCGCGCCAGGGGCGCTGGAACAGGGGGGGGCTGAGAGCCACTGAACCAAACTGTGCCCCCTGTATAGGCTGGAAACCGCTTCAGCACCTGTGCCCCGCGCTGCACAAGAAGCGACCCCCGCCGCTGCTCGTCTGGCCTGGGGCGCGATTCCTTCCTGCACCCCCTCATGGGGCGATCAGCCGGACCCAGAGCAGGGGCGCAAGAACCAGCCAGCCAAGCTCTCTGGGGTGGCTCTCCCTGTGCGCAGGGATGGAGGCGAGACCCTGTGCGGATCTGCATGGGGTAGAATCGCTCTACGGTGCAGCCATGGTGTCGCTGAGTTTTCCACTTCGAAACCTGTACAGAGCTGGTTCTCCAGGGGCAGCCAGTCAGTCACCTGTCCTAAGGGACCACTCTGTTGTCTCACCAGCGTCCCAGGCAGCTCCGCTCCACCTTTATTGTTATTAGAAGGCCACCTCCGATAAGCAGCCATTTATCTATATTTTTGTCTTGGCCAGTTCCTCCAGTGGTGGCTTAAGACGGGTTTTATTGTGTGTGTCCGTCAAGAGCGCTGTGCGGGTGACTGCCAATGCGTCCAGGGGTTCAGCTCTTGGGGTGCTAGTGGCTTGGCTGCGGCATGGCTGTAGCAAGGTGTGCCTCTTTGTTTTGTTTTCAGATTGAAGTTCAGTTGTGCAGAGAAGGGGATGAGATGGGAGGAAGGAAGCCAGAGGTAATTAGCAGCTGCAGCCCTGCCCTAGTGGTGATGTAATCCCTGCAACAACAAAAAAAATTGTTGATTTGCTCAAGTCACTGCAATGGTGGGGAATAGAGTGCAGGCTCCAAGTGCCAAGCTCATGGAGCAAGGAACCTAGAAGGAGCCAATATTTAATGGGTGGCCTCCAGAACATCTTTTCGGGGGAGGGAGTAATGATGCTATAAGCATTTGCTTTTCCTTTGGTGATAATCTTCCTGTGCCTGTTGGATCAGGGAGAGAAAATGTGGTCCCCTTTACAGTTTGTCATTATTTAAAGACTCGATGCTTTCCTTGATGTGCACTTAGAAATCTGTATGCAGTGTAGTAAATAATGGGGGTTTTAAACCATTGTATTTTTTAGCTATTCCAGTTGTTGCTTCTTTCAGAGCTCACAAAAATACCCACAAATCTGCAGCAGTTAGCTCTCTTAAGTCACTCTTGATGGATAATACTGTTCCTACGTCCTTAATATGGTACACGAGTATTGTTACATGTGCAATAACTTGTTGTTTTTCTCTGCTACCTCCATTCAGAAAGAGAGGTTTTATTAACCAAAGATGACAAGACCCAAGCCTGTCTGTTTATGATGTCTTCCGAAAGCTTCCTTTCTAATCCCAGAAGGCAATGAGTTAAAGTCTAAAACAAGCTTTCCAAATCATAGTCTGTCCTATTCAAAGAGGAAGGCGATTGCTGCCTTGGGGTCTGTTGTTTCACTGACGTGGTTGGCGAAATGCGTGAGAAGCAGTAATACATTCCTATGTTCCCTTGCGCACCATGTAATAAGGATAGGAAACAAATCTGTGATTTAAATGAGCATGCTGTAAATGTATTGACAGTAATGGAAGGCATGCTTGGATTTAACTTCATGCAATTTAGTTTTGTATTGTTAGAAATAAGTGATAGTCCTAGTCTTTTATTTCCATTCTTTTGAGGGAAATACTGATAAGGTGGGCTTACATTTCATCCTGTTTTCTCTACTAGGGGATAAAAAAGGTGGCTGATCAGTAATTTTTTTTTTACCTTAAATATTCTGCTTCGGGGAGGAGAGGGTTAATAATTGCTGTATGTAGTTTTCATAAACCTCCATTTATGACCTTGTATTTCCCAATTCTGAGGGATAAATGGAACCTAGGAATTTTGATGATGGGCACTTTAAAATGCAAGTAATAAATACAATGAGACTATATGAAATGCAGGCCAGGGTGAATGTACCAGGCCCCAACCAGCATAGTGAGGCTTGAGAACAGTCTGGCCTGGAAAACTTTAGTTTCAAGATGGGCCTGAGTTGTAATTTTCAGCTCCAGCTCTTACTTAGCTCATGGGAGTTGTTCTGGCTTGGGTCCCATCACTAATATATAAACAAGCCTTGGACGACCAGACTTACAAAAATGTTGTGCAGAAATGCATTTTGGCACAATTATGACCGTTGTGTGCAGAACAGGTATCTGCAAAAACAAATGACAACTGTGTGGTTGCACTTGCACACACGCACGTACCTTATGTGTGAATATGGTGGGGGTAATTGCATGTGCAAATTAATCACACCCACATTCTTGTATACATTTTTTTAAATGTGTGCCACTCTAAATATCTGTTCCAAAAGGGTAAAGGTGGTTCTCCCTTTATGCAGTATCTACATATATATTTTATTTGAACTTAGCTCTTTGTATTTGTCCTTTTGAAAAATCTTATCATGCAAGTCCCAAATTGGGGGCTGGGGCGTGGTTTACCATGAGCAAGAGTCCTGTCTTGAAGTGTGTTCTAGTGGGTAAGGCACCAGATTGGGACCTGAGACTTGTTTTCTGTATTCAGCTGTACCACCAACTTGTTGTGTGACTTTTTCTTTGGTGCCTCAGTTTCCCAGTTGGCAAAATAGGACTAATGCTGCTTACTCCTCTTTATAAGGTGTTTTGAAATTTATCAACCACTTTTCATCAATACATTTAGCCTTTATTACCGGGGTGCCTTTTCCAATCTTTCAACCCTAGTGAGATGAAGAAAGCCTTCCCTTTCCTTTTAAAGATCCTGTTGGTACTGTTCTTCCTGAAAATATTTTTGAAGTTCAGAATGTATATTGCTCACACCATACAGCCTTTTTTTGTAACAAAGCACAGAAGGCGCTGTGATGACGCAGATATTTAATAATAATAAGAAAATTTAAATATAGCGATAGGCAGACTGAAGGAAGGCTGGATCAGTGCAGAAAGCAAGAGAACAATAAAACTACTATAAACATGTAATGTTTGACCGGAATGTTATTTATAGGTATCAGTGGAAGCTGATGAAACTGTCTGAAACTTCTTTTTCTTAAGTTTTTTTCCGTAGGCAGTAATTCGTCATGCTGCAGGTTCATGGAAGTTTCCCATGCCGGAGTGCAATATTAACTGTTTGTTTTTATATTTTTATTATGATAAAAGAGGCCTCCCTTAGGAATCTTGTGCTAGGCACTAAGCAAACATGCATGAGGAGACAGCCCCTACCTCATAGTTTACACAATAAATTCTCTCCCCCTTCCCACTCAAACTGCTGATCTGACTCTCAAATCACCAGTCTCTTGGGAACTATAATTTTTTAAAAATAGCTTATCACAGAAGCCTGTGTTCTTGGACATATGCCTGCTCTTTGTATAATGCAGCGAATCAAAGGTGACTCTAAACAAACGGGAATAGCATGCATGATGTGTGCTTGGTTGGGCTGTTGCTGTATTTTATACTCTTTCTTTAATTGCATATCAAAAGCTGATAAAGTCCTTCAGAAAAACAAGTTGGTTCCTTTAGCAAATGCCTGCTTGTGATGTGTCGGGGGCAGCTGCTTATGCTTCAGAAACCATGGACAGACCTGCTAACTAGTTTGCTCAGCCTTTATTAAGGCTCCCCAAAAAGGCTCCTTGGGTTTGAAAGAAAACAGGATTAAAATAGCCTAGGAGGGATAGGGGTGGGGTAGGGAGGTTGGATCAGGCAGCTGCAAGTGCTGCTTGTTTCTGTGTACTTTCCATTTGCCCTTTTGCTCCCTCAGCTGACTGGCTGGCTGAGCACTTTGGGGGAGGAGGATCAGGTGGCCCACGCATCTGCATTGGTTCAGGGCTGGAAGTGTCAGTTGGAGAAAGTAAATACAGCATGTTTTCTTCTTGGAATCCTTGCACAACTGGAGCAGGAAGCGATTGTTTACAGTGTGGGGGAGAGGATGCTATGGAAAACATCTCCACCCAAGCTATATTCCCAGCATGTGTCTCTTCAGAAGACTCAAAGTTACAGAAGTGTACCAGTCTCAAAAAATGAGGAGCACGGTTATGAAAATAGCTGATTACTACACACACACACGCTGTCCTTCTAATCTAGTGCTTTGCATGTGATTTGCTTTTTGTGACATTTCGCCCTTGCTTGTTGACATTGGTTGTATGATCCTGGATGCGATCTTGTGGAGTATTCCACCACCCCTTGGGTCATATTCCCATCATTTATTTCCCTCCTTTTTAGTGTTCTTAAGACCTAAGGTTTAATTTTTCCACAATTTCCTCTGTGTTCCTAACAGCTTGCCAGACTGTTTTCAACTATAACCCTGCGAGTGATTCTGCATTTCTGGACTGATGGATTCTGATGGGGAATCCTGAGTGATTGGACAGAGGTTCCCAAAGCCATTTTGGGGTAACCCGGAGAGACTTTTGGACATTAACAGACATTACATCTCTGCTATCAACTGTATTTACAAACACTGACTCACCTGTTATATACTTTACCTGCTTTAACCTCTCATATTTCTTTTTCTTAGCTAATAAATCTTTAGTTTACTAGAGAAATTGGCTGTCAGAATTGTCTTTGGTGTGTGATCTGGAGCATCTGTTGACCTGGGGTGAGTGACCGAACCTTTGAGTTGGAAGAAGGTGAGATGATTTTTAGTTTTAGTAACCTTTTATAAGGAAGTCCAGTTTGTCTGAATGGCAAGATCTGCTGGAAAGCCTAAGGCAGGGGTCCCCAATGCGGTGCCTGCGGGCGCTGCGGTGCCCGCCGGGACGTCTAAGTGCGCCCACGTACTTGCCGGCGGACAAGCATCCACCGAAATGCTGCTGACAAGCAGCAACGTCAATAGGCGTCGCCGCTGAAACGCTGCCGATTTTTGCTGAAAATCGGCAGCGTTTCAGCAGCGATGCCTATTGACGTTGCCGCTTGTCAGCAGCATTTTGGCGGATGCTTGTCCGCCGCCACAGTCCTCCGTGGCTCGTCATCTGGTGCCTGCCAGACGAAAAAGGTTAGGGACCACTGACCTAAGGGGACCCTCTGTGGCTCCATGGTAAGGCTAATGTAGTAATCCAGGAGTGCATGCTTGTTACTGGTTTGGTAAAATCTAATTCTAGAATATACCACCAGTTTGAGTGTTTGCCCTGTTTTCTGCCAGCCTGCCTGAATCTGGCACTCTCAATTCTGAGCCACATATCAGACAGCGTGACAGGTAATGGACCAACTTCTGTTGGTGAGAGAGACAAGCTTTCAAGTTTACACAGAACTCTTCTTCAGGTCTGGAAAATGTACTCAGTGTCACAGCTACATATTAGGTAGAACATATTGTTTAGCATAAATAGTTAAAACATAAAAAGTAAAGTGGCCAGTGAACACCTTTCTAGTCATAGGAGTGGCAGTTCATGGTAGATCAGCTCTTTCCTTTAGACTTCAGAGTAGCAGCCGTGTTAGTCTGTATTTAGACTTGCTTTTCTTTCCAGTCAGCAAATTCTTTAACACACACTCAGCTATCTTAATAAAATAAATTTAGTATTTTCTTTGCTTTCTGCCATTCTGCCTCCCTCTTGGAAGCTTGAAACATCATTTCAGCTTATTTAGTTCGTCAGTTTCCCTTTGGATGGCTGTGGCGTGAACAGAATGGCTCCCACTTACAAAAGTGTTGAACTTGTCCCTGTATGCAGGCCTGGTCCTGTATGCCCTTTCACTGACTCCAGCAGGGTGTCTGCACATACAGGACTTGCAGAGTCAGGCCCTGAGAATTGCTGGTGAAAGGTATTGGCGTCTTAAGGCCTCCAAGCCTAGGTACAGCAGCAGTGCAAGCTTCTCCCATGCACGCTGGCAGGGCAGCCTCAATCATGATCTGGAGGGACCACCCTTTAATGACAAAAGTATTCAATCTCCTTAGCCCACTGACTCCTTGGTGCCTCTGCTGAAGCAGCCAATGTGGGTGCCATAAGTAGGTGAGGTGGATGCTTGGAAGAAGGACCTGAAACTAGTCCACCAAAGTCAGTGTAGTAGTAGAGACAAGGTAGGTGAAGTAGCCTTTTATTGGACCAACTTCCAAGCCGCACAGAGCGCTTCTTCAGGTCTGGGAAAGGTACTCCCAGCATCACAGCAAAATGCAAGGTGGGACAGATTGTTTAGCACAAGTAGTTAGCGCATATTGTAAGGGACCATTCAAGGTAGAGTGGCCCGTTAACACCTCTGCCATCATAGGTAGGGCCCTACCAAATTCACGGACACACAAAATGCATCACAGGCCATGGCTACACTTGCAGATGTAGAGCACTTTGGGTTAAACCAGCCTTCGGAGAGCGCACCAGGGAAAGTGCTCCAGTCTGTCCACACTGACAGCTGCAAGCGCACTGGCGTGACCACATTCGCAGCACTTGAAGCAGCATTTGGAGCGGTGCATTATGGGCAGCTATCCCACAGAGCACCTCTTCCCATTCTGGTGCTGTGGCTTGTGGGAAGGGGGCGTGGAGTGCGGGGCATTCTGGATTCTGTCCCAATGCCCTGTGATGCATTGCTTCGCATCCCAGCAATCCCTGTGTTTCCGTCCACATTTGGCACCATCTTTCAACGGTTTCTCTGCAGAACGTGCTTTGTCTTTGGCAACAAAATGGCAAATGAAATTTAATGTGGATAAATGTAAAGTAATGTACATTGGAAAAAATAACCCCAACTATACATACAATATGATGGCGGGCTAATTTAGCTACAACAAATCAGGAAAAAGATCTTGGCGTCATCGTGGATAGTTCTTTGAAGATGTCCACGCAGTGTGCGGAGGCGGTCAAAAAAGCAAATAGGTTATTAGGAATCATTAAAAAGGGGATAGAAAATAAAATGGAGAAGATATTATTGCCCTTATATAAATCGATGGTACGCCCACATCTTGAATAGTGCATACGTATGTGGTCTCCTCATCTCAAAAAAGATATACTGGCACTAGAAAAGGTTCAGAGAAGGGCAACTAAAATGATTAGGGGTTTGGAACGGGTCCCATATGAGGAGAGATTAAAGAGGCTAGGACTTTTCAGCTTGGAAAAGAGGAGACTAAGGGGGGATATGATAGAGGTATATAAAATCATGAGTGATGTGGAGGAAGTAGATAAGAAAAAGATATTTATTTATTCCCATAATACAAGAACTAGGGATCACCAAATGAAATTAATGGGCAAGAGATTTAAAACAAATAAACTTCACACAGTGCACAGTCAACTTGTGGAACTCCTTACCTGAGGAGGTTGTGAAGGCTAGGACTATAACAGCGTTTAAAAGAGAACTGGATAAATTCATGGAGGTTAAGTCCATTAATGCTATTAGCCAGGATGGGTAAGGAATGGTGTCCCTAGCCTCTGTTTGTCAGAGGGTGGAGATGGATGGCAGGAGAGAGACCACTTGATCATTACCTATTAGGTTCACTCCCTCTGGGGCACCTGGCATTGGCCACTGTCGGTAGACAGGATACTAGGCTAGATGGACCTTTGGTCTGACCCAGTATGGCTGTTCTTATGTCTTCCCTTTCGGTCTGCGGGAATGGAGCCCAAACTGCTGCAGAACATGCTGACGAGTCTCGCCAGCATTTCTCGTTTGGCAGTCGAGTTACTGCTTAAGATCCAAAGTGACAGTGAGGAGTCCGATATCGAGTTGCGTAACGCATATGACACGAAATTGCTTGTCTCATTCATGGATGTGCTCTCCACCGTTGAACGCTGCTTTTGGGCTCAGGAAACAAGTACTGAGTAGTGGGATCACATCGTCCTGTAAGTCTGGGATGACGAGCAGTGGCTGCAGAACTTTTGGATGAGAAAAGCCACTTTCATGGGACTGTGTACTGAGCTTGCCCCCACCTTGTGGTGCAAGGACACGAGATTGAGAGCTGCCCTGCCGGTGGAGAAGCAGGTGGCTATTGCAATCTGGAAGCTGGCAACTCCAGACAGCTACCTATCGGTCGCTAACCAGTTTGGAGTGGGAAAGTCGATGGTTGGAATTGTGTTGATGCAAGTTTGCAGGGCTGTTAATCGCATCCTGCTCAGAAGAACCGTGACTCCGGGTAACGTGCATGACATTGTGGCTGGATTTGAACAAATGGGTTCCTCTAACTGCGGAGGGGCGATAGATGGGATGTATATTCCTATTCTGGCACCAGCCCACCTAGCCTCCAAGTACGTTAACCGAAAGGGATATTTCTCCATGGTTCTCCAGGCGCTTGTGGATCACCGTGGTCATTTCATTGACATTAACACAGGTTGGCCCGGAAGGGTGCATGATGCACGCATCTTTCGAAACACTGGCCTGTTCAAGAAGCTGCAAGCCGGGACTTTTTCCCAGACCAGAGGATCACCATAGGGGAAGTCAAAATGCCCATTCTGATCCTTGGAGACCCTGCTTACCCTTTAATGCTGTTGCTCCTGAAATCCTACACAGGGAGCCTGGACAGCAGCCAGGAACGATTCAACTCCAGGCTGAGCCGGTGCCGAATGACTATGGAGTGTGCTTTTGGCCATTTGAAGGGCCGCTGGCGCTCTCTTTATGGGAAGCTGGACTTGGCTGAAGACAGCATCCCCGCGGTTATATCCACGTGCTGTACCCTCCATAATATTTGTGAAGGGAAGGGTGAAAGCTTCACTCAGGCATGGGCCTTGGAGGCTCAACACCTGGAGGCTGAATTTGCACAGCCAGAGAGCAGGGCTATTAGAGGGGCCCAGCTTGGGGCTGCAAGGATTAGGGATGCCTTGAGGGAGCAATTTGAGGCTGAAAGCCACTAGTAATGTCTGGTGCTCTGCACGGGAGTTAAGTGCAGTGGCTGTGTTTGGTACACTGACTTGCAGTGCTTGTTGCTTTCCTGGGCTAAGGTATATTTTTGCTTTATGCACTAATAAAGTATGTTTTCAAAGTAAAGAAACTCGATTTATTGAAAAGAAAATTCATTTATTTAAAAAAAGCAAAGTAACACAGAAATACCAAAAAGGCAAGGGGGTGGGATGGGGACTGGTTCACTCATAGGCTTGAGTATGTCCTGATTTCATGCTCCCGAATCCTGTCTGGAGTGCTGTGCACTGGGTGCTGCACTTCAGGATGGCTATAAGGCACGTTGAGGGGGCTTGAGTGCGGTGGATAAGGGTTGCAGTTTTCGTGGGTGGGTGGTGAAGCTACTGGGGGCGGTAAGAACCCGGATGTTGGGGAAAGTGGGTTGGCGGGGAAATGGCACAAGGGGAAGAGTTTTGGGACAAGGGCTGCTTTTGGGGTGGGGAGGGGCGTGAGCGTGGTAGTGTTCCGCCTGCATGGCGACGAGTACCTGGATAGAGTCCGCTTGGCGCTCCATTACGCTAATCAGCCATTCCGTGCTTTGCCGCCGGTGTGTCGCGTTTTCCTGATGGATCCTCCTTTCGTTCTCCCTTCACTTCTGTCTTTCAATCCTCGTTTACGGACTGCTGCATGACTTCATGCAGCATGTCATCTTTGCTTTTATGCGGCCTCTTCCTGAGTCTTCTCAGTCTGTTGGCCCGTGATAAGAATGACGTCTGAGATCTCAAGGTTGCACCTATACAGGCAAAATGCAACACTTCACAGAGGCAGCATTGTATACACCAAACAGAGCAATGACTCCCCTGCACTTAAGGAGGGCAATCACAAAAAACATACTTTGTCTGTCCCAAAGCGAGCGCACATAACCCACGGGAGCCCCAGAAATGGTGAGTAAGCACAGGGTCCATGGGGACTGATTGTTTCATGGCCATACTGTCCTCCGGGTTTCTGTGCCTTGGGAAGAGCCAACAGTTGCAGGGGGCACCTACACTGATCACTGTCCCAACATTTTCCACAGGAGTTCGTCCTGGAAGATATTTCGCTGCTGAGGGTGACCAGGGAAGCAAGGGAGGGTCTTTTCCTACAATGCGGCTTCCGCCCTGGCCCATATGCAGCTTGCCTGTGTGCAGCAATGGTCCCCCCTCCTCGCCCAAAGAGCCCGTACCTAAAAACTTCCTTCCCTAAAAGAAAGCTGCTTACCAGGAACCTCCTCTGTTGTTTGTCCTACCCCAAGCAGTGGACACCGCAACTGGCTGCCTTCCTCCTGGCTCGAGAAGAACTCCTGGCTGCATGCATCTAGGGATTCTGGGGTATCTCCCCCCCGCCTCAGCACCATTGCTTGTGCTGTCTTCCTCCTCCCGCCCCCCCCCCTTGCTGTGCTGGGCTCAGAAGTATCTCCGGTGGTCATTGAAGTGGAGGTGGGATCGCCCCCAAGTATCGCGTCCAGCTCTTTGTAGAATTTGCAGGTCGCGGGGGCAGCACCGGAGCGGCCATTTGCCTCGCGGGCTTTGCGGTAGGCATTCCATAGCTCCTTCACTTTAACCCGACACTGCACAGCATCCTGGTCATGGCCCCTGTCCATCATGGCCCTTGATATATGCCCGAAGGTATTGTAATTCCTACGGCTGGAGCGCAGCTGGGACTGCATAGCTTCCTCCCCCAAACACTGATGAGGTCCAGCACCTCGCCATTGCTCCATACTGGGGATCGCCTGGTGTGTGGAGGCATAGCCACCTGGAAAGATGCACTGAGAGCACTCCCCGCCTGGCTGAGCAAACAGGAAGGGGATTTTCAAAATTCCCAGGGAATTTAAAGGGCGGGTCTGACACTTGGTCACCTGAGGATAGGGCAGCAGAGTTCAACAGTGATGACCAGAGTGGCTAGAACAGGCATTGTGGGACACTTCCGGAGGCCAATCAGAGTGCATTAGTTCAGTGGTTTGAGCATTGGCCTGCTAAATCCAGGGTTGTGAGTTCAATCCTTGAAGGGGCCATTTAAGGATGTGGGGCAAAAATCTGTCTGGGGATTGGTCCTGCTTTGAGCAGGGGGTTGGACTAGATGACCTCCTGAGGTCCCTTCCAACCCTGATAGTCTATGGTTAGGTGTCCACACTGGCGCCGCGGCGCTCCAGTGAGAGTGCAACAAACGTTATTCCTCTCGGGGAGGTGGAGTACCAGCAGCGCTGTAGCTGTGGAGTCAGAGCACTCTACGTGCCTTGCCAGTGTGGACGGGGAGTGAGGTAGAGCGCTCTTGGCGGCTTTATTGTGCTATAACATGCGAGTGTAGCCAAGGTCACAGATAGTGAAATATGGTCCCTCTCCCCCCCAGCCCTATGAAATCTAGCCTTCGGTGTGTTTTTACCCTATACTATCCAGATTTCATGGAGGGAGACAGGGTTTCTGAAATTGGGGGTCCTGACCCAAAAGGGAGTTGTGGGGGGGGGTCACAAATTTATTTTAGGGGGGTTGCAGTATTGCAACCCTTACTTCTGCACTGTCTTCAATCCTGGGCAGCCGGAGAGCAGTGGCTGTTGGCTGGGCATCCAGCTCTGAAGGCAGCGCCCTGCCAGGAGCAGAGCGGAAGTAAGGGTGGCAATGCCATATCATGCCATCCTTACTTCTGCACTGTTCTCTTCAGAGCTGGGCGGCTGGAAAGTGTCGGCTGCTGACTGAGGGCCCAGCTCTGCAGGCAGCAGCACAGAAGTAAAGGTGGCAATACCATACCATGCCATCCATACTTCTGTGCTGCTGCTGGTGGCAGCTCTGCCTTCAGAGCTGGGATCCCAGCCAGCAGTCACCGCTCTCCAGCTGCCCAGCTCTGAAGAAAGCGCTGTCGCCAGCAGCAGCCCAGAAGTAAGGGTAGCAGTACTGCAAACTCTCCTACAATATCCTTGCGTGTGGCACCCCCACTCCCCCCACTTTTTTTGGGGTCAGGATCCCTACAATTACAACACTGAAATTCCAGATTTAAATACCTGAAATCATGAAATTTGATTTTTTTTTTTTTAATCTTATGACCATGAAATTAACCAAAATGGACTGTGAATTTGGTGAGGGCCCTAGTCATAGGACAAAAAGGGGGTGTTTGGGTTACAGATTGTTGTAATGGATTTATGGTTTATTACATTATATCCATTGTTGCAACAATCTGTTGGACCAATAAAAGATATTACCTCATCCACCTTGGTTCTCTCACACACATCCTGCAGGGGGTAACCAGCGCAAGGTGATAGCCACATCACCAAATCACATTAGACTTCCTTAGCCAAATTCCGGGCTGTGGGTCACATGTTCCCATCCCAGATCCATTTCTCTGGCTGATCATCAGCCTTTAGCATTGGGAATCCAAACCCTTCTTTTATTTTTGTTTGGTGAAAAGGCAGCTGTTGATACAGGAAGCACGTAGGGTCAAATTCTGCCCTGTGCGGAGTGGTAAGGATCCTGCTAACCGGGACAGGTTTTCCCATGGTGAGGTTCAAGGAGGTGGCTTGGAGGAATGGTGAGAATTAAATGTAGTTCTCCTGTCTTTGAATTAGCTTTCCCTTGCTTTATATCTTGCACATGCACACATTGAAAACTGCTATCGAGAAATAGCTTGATTAGTTGGAGCAAGGCTCACTGTTACTTTCAGTTTAGGCAGGACCTTAGTTGAGCACAGAATTTTAAAGCCACACTTGTTTATGTAGATCTGGTCATAGCAGTGACGATGGAGGTTGTCTCCACCACGGTTTTATGTTGTATGATGCAAGGTTGATTAATGATGCTAGCAAAATACCGTGTACAAGAAAAACTAAACAAATCTCTCTCATTCCAGTTAAATCAATATCCATGTTCCAGAAGTCTGTCTGATAACAAGAGCACAGGACACAAACTACCAATTTGACTGCCAGGAAAAATAAGGCTTGCGTGTCAGTCATTTGTTCTTGGGAGGTGTATGTTGCGGTCAGACAGATCTACTGCTCCAATGACTCAGCAGTAGGGAAAGGGTGATCCAATGAATGGGGCTCCAGGCTGGGAGGCCGGAGACTTGGGAGCTGTTCCTGCCTCTGCTACTGGCTTAGTGTGCGCCATAGGGGAAGTGGCATCACTTACTGTCTGTTTCTCCATCTTGGAGACAGATGTCACCTCTGTAAAGCATGGTCCATGGATGAAAAGTGCTGTATAAGTGTATTGATGATCATCAGTTGTACAGAAATGATTTGATGCCTTTTGTGCTCTGCAAGATGGCTTAGAGAGATGTTGCAAAGGCCCCCCCACAAAAAAGGAAACTTGAGACTTTAAAGGCTGGATTTTTCAGTGGTTTCCCCAGTATAAGCCCTGCAAATGTGCGCATGCAGTCTGGCATATTTGTATGCAAAGCAAATAGTTCAGATCCTTTCTAGCCATTACCAAATGTGAGTTTTTGCATATGTGGATTTGAGCTTGTGTGGGCTTAAAATATTGCCCTAGAAATGAAATGGTTTCTTTGTCCATTAGTTATAAGCTGTCCTAGGCTCTGGGCCTCTATGCTACTGTTTGTTTTGCTCTTGAAATTTGGTAAGTTTTAAAGCTGTCTGTTTGGAAGTGGTTTTCTGCTTTGAAGAAGTAACTTTTAAGTTTATAAATATCTTGAAAATAAAGAGACTGAGGAGCAGGCCAGCAAAAGCTACAGAGAGGCACTTGCAGAAGACAACCTTTGTCTGTTTTTCAGGGAGGGAACTTGCTCTTCCCCTTGTCTTGAAATAGGAACAATGATAACGACTAAGTGAAAGCCCAGCTAATCTACAAAAACAACAAAGAGTCTGGTGGCACCCAGCTAATCTGTATCCCGAGCGCTTTTGTAAATTATCCAAACCCAATTTAAACACTGTGCGGAGACCATTAGCTCTTGTCATCCCTGCTTAGCAAGATGGGCAGGAGATGGTGTGTTCCAAACATCTGTTGTCTTGTTCCACAGCCCATCCAAGTCTTAAACTTTCTTTGCGCCTCACTTTCCCATGGGAAGCAGAGCTGTTTGCCACACAGATTAGTTCCATGCTGCCTCTTGTGCTGAGGTGTGTGGGGATTTGGTGAGAGGAATGAACGTATATATTAGGAAAAATCTGTTTCTGGTTGAAAATCTAGGGTTTTTTTTATCTATCTGAACATCACACACTCATCCTTTTCCTAGCATGAGCCTAGATGCTTCCAGCTCTTTGCTGGCTGATTGCCAGCACTTGAAACTAACCAAGGGGAAGGTTTATATTCTCAAATCTTGATCTATGTCCCTTTCAAGTCAATGGGAGGCTATTTATTTCATTGCTGAGAATCAGGACTCGTGATGCTCCCACTACCACCGCGTGCCCTCCTGTTGTCTTCTGCTCTTTTACTCTTTCCTCTCCCTTCTGCTTGCAGTCTAATCACTTTCCACTGAGAAAGGTAATAGCTACAACTGGATGATGGATTTAATTCCAGTCTGTATCTGCTTCCCTTCATTCATCCCTCCTGATTTCAGGCTGCCTGACTCATTTGGCAGCATTTTGTAAATTGCCTTCTGCAAAGAGGCAGGTGAGCGTTTTCCTCTCGTCTCCAATAAGTTATCTGGGTTAAGCTTTTATGTGGTTGTGTGAGAAAAATGGAGCAGTAAAGCTTCAACTACATTGAGCAGATGTCGCTTAGCCACAACTCAGTGCAGAACCCCCGAAGGATAGATTAAGACTCCTTTTCAGAGGTATATTAATAATAATGACTGCATGTTTCTGTAATTCCTCACATCTAAATGGATCCAGAATTGCTTTTCAGAATGTACTGTCTCTGTTCATATTTTAAAATGCATACTGGAACATACAATATTTATGTGGCTTTAAATTAGTTATAGGGGTTCTGTGGCATGCATACAGTAGTGTGTACAGCACCTATGTGAATTGTGTTGGTGTAAAAACACAAATACGTGTATAATACCTGTGTGTATTCTGTATATACAGTTAGGGAGAATACGTGATGGAATGGGGTGGTACACTGGTTATAGTGACATGAGTTTGGGTTGCACACAGTAGTGTGTACAGCACCTATGTGAATTGTGTTGGTGTAAAAACACAAATACGTGTATAATACCTGTGTGTATTCTGTATATACGGTTAGGGAGAATACGTGATGGAATAGGGTGGTACACTGGTTATAGTGACATGAGTTTGGGTTGCACGACTTATTTGTGGCCTGGCTCATTATTTATGAGCAAAGCGACAAACGTAGGTTTGCCACCCCTAAACATTCAAAAATCATGTCTGTCCCCCAAAATAACAAGATTGGTTTAAAGTCCATGAGACTCTAAGAAAATAATAAATTGGGGGTTCTTTATTTACGTTCTGGTTTTTGAGCTCTTGGGGTGCACCCAAGTCATCTTTTTTCCCCCCAGGCTTTTCTCCACAGCCTTGAGGGCTAGAAAGTTACATCTTGTCTAAAAATGAAATTGCATGAGAATCTCCGTTCGTTTGACTCCAGGAGCTGATTTGACCAGTTGCATGACCCTAAGTGCTTTTGCATTGATTGCAGGTCCCTGTAACTCTGGCAAGCCCAGAGACAGGGTGTGTGCATCCCATTGTAGCAATAGTTTTAAAATACTCCATTTAAAAATAACTGACCTCTTCCCAGTGTTTCTGACAGCCGTCAGCAAATTAAAATGGAAAGAATTTAAACAACCAGATTTGATGCTCCCTATTTCTGGATGGGCGGTTTACTTTTTTTATTTTACACTTCAGTCAGTTTAGACAATGGAAGTACAGGGGTCAGTTTAAATGTTTGTTTTAGAATCAGTCTCCCTTCCCTTAGCACAACGCTGCTGCTTTGGGATTCTCTGCCGAGGGAGCAACCTAAATTTTTTTTTTTCCATTGAAATACAATCATTCCTTGAAAACTAACACTTTTGTATCACCCCTGCATTCTGGCCCTGCCCTGAGTTGGCATTGTCCTCTTGCTTGTTCTCTGAATTACTTCATTTTGTGCACTCTGCAAACGCTGCAGAAACTCCCTAGTAACTGAAGCGGCAGTTGGAAGAGAAATAAGCCGTTTTCCTCGTTTATGTAATGTTACAAGAATATTCCTGGCTTCCAAGGGGCTCTAGCAATAAAGTCTCACCTGGCAGAACCAATCAGAAGCTTGTGTGTTCATCTTGTTGCCATGTTGAACTCTTACACCATGGAACTAATCAAAGGTCTAGCCTCCTAATTATTAATGTATGTGAGAGCAAGGAAACAGGCTGCTCTTTCACTCAGCTCGTGTGCTCAGGATCTTAATGTTTCACTCAGGAGTCTCAGTGACATCTGAATCTGGTGCTTCTCTTGTTGGTGCCAGGAGCATTGCAGAGCTGCTGGCATGTCCCTTCAGTGAGAGGTCTGGGGAAGAGGGTATAGTTGCAGCTCTGATAATGTAAAGGTTTCCGGTTTGGTGACATGTAGGTCAAGGATAAATTGTCTGGGATCCTTGCATTACTTAACTGCAGTTAACAAACACCGCCACCTGTCTACAGAGGTCTGAGGGCACTTGCTGCTTTCACCCAGTGGCTGCTGTCCTTAGCTGGCACATCTTTCCACTCTGCCATGTGAAAACTCATCCAAACGCCTGTTTAACAGGCATGCTTTATACTGTGCCCTGAAGCCTGGTGAATTGGCAGAGGAAAGGGCGCTGCACTGAGCAAACCCTGAAGCCATCTGTTCCAGGAACTGACAGCAGTTGAGACATGATGGGGCATAAAGATAGAGGTGACTTCTTTACTAATCTGCCACTAGACCTTGCAGGCTCTGTAGATTGTGACCACCAGCCCTTGGAATTTCATCCCAAAGTGAAGGGACATCCAGCAAAGCCCAGCATGAGGGTGACGCAGAAGCCTGCCTGCTTACTTGGAATGGGCAGCACCTCCCAGCGCTAGCTGAAGCTTCTCTGTGGTGCCCGCTGGGTAGCCCTTGGTATAGCGCATTATAGAGTGACAAAGGCAGGGCTGTGGCAGAATCTGGATCAGAGAGGAAAGGCTACAGCCTTTTAGCCAGCTCTGTAATGTAGGTACTTACAGGGTCCCTGTCACCACAGTATCTGAGCTTCTCATGGTCTTCGATGTTCTTATCCTCACAACACTCCTGGGAAGGAGGGCAGAGCTGTTGTTCCAATCCTACAGATAGGAGACTGAAGGCAAAGAAAGACCAAGTGACTTGGCCAAGGTTCCATACACTGTCTGTTGCAGAGTGGAGAATTGAACTTGGGTCTCCAATAACCCAGGTTAGCACCCTAACCACTAGGCCATCCTTCTCTCTGGGCCACCTGCAGAGAGAGCACCACTGTGGCATGCTGTTGCTACCTGATAACTCAGGAGCAGCAACTGAGATGCATCTTGGCAAAGGAAAGGCACTGCCCCCCATCCCTGCTGCCAGATAGAAGGGGCAGCCATAACTCCTGCCTGCTTCTTGGGATACGGTCCCCTGTCAATTAGCATTGCTTCAGGATTGAGTCGAAAGAGACTTTATCATCTCCAGCCGATAAAGAGGGACCTGAAGTGCACAGAAGACTTGGTGTATGTGCTGAAGTTTCTGATTGACTTGGGGGTGGGGGCACCTAAGTGCACTAGTCTGACACTGTAATGAAATTATTTACATTGCTCGTCCTAAGGAATAATAAAATGCCGCCGTTCAGAATCTGCCATAACAAAACATTTCTCCTTCTGACTCTGATAATCTCTTAGCAACCGATTTCAAAGGGGGACTTAAGTCTTGCTAAATTGACGTATGCAGCTGCCTGGGGTTGTTTGTAGTTGTCTGAGTCTCACATTGAAATAGTGTTGTTTGTGGCACAAATACGCTTTGGACTTGATCCTGTATTTGCATGTGCATAACGCCCATTGACTTCAGTAGGAGCTTTAGGTCTGCAAAGAACGAGGACCAGACCTTTTATGTATTTCACTGTGCAGAGCAGCATGTGGGCCGCAATACTGGATGTAGCTCTGTCCTTTGTCACTTGTGGTCTGCTTTCCTGAGGTGACAGGTTTCAGAGTAGCAGCCGTGTTAGTCTGTGTCCGCAAAAAGAACAGGAGTACTTGTGGCACCTTAGAGACTAACAAATTTATTAGAGCATAAGCTTTTGTGGGCTATAGCCCACTTCTTCGGATGCCCCTCTGCCATGTACATTGGCCAAACCGGACAGTCTCTACGCAAAAGAATAAATGGACACAAATCTGACATCAGGAATCATAATACTCAAAACCAGTGGGAGAACACTTTAACCTGTCTGGTCATTCAGTGACAGACCTGCGGGTGGCTATATTACAACAGAAAAACTTCAAAAACAGACTCCAGCGAGAGACTGCTGAGCTGGAAGTGATATGCAAACTAGACACAATCAACTTAGGATTGAATAAGGACTGGGAATGGCTGAGCCATTACAAACATTGAATCTATCTCCCCTTGTAAGTATTCTCACACTTCTTATCAAACTGTCTGTACTGGGCTAGCTTGATTATCACTTCAAAAGTTTTTTTTTTTTCTCTTACTTAATTGGCCTCTGAGTTGGTAAAACAACTCCCACCTGTTCATGCTCTCTGTATGTGTGTATATATATCTCCTCAATATATGTTCCATTCTATATGCAGCCGAAGAAGTGGACTGTAGCCCACGAAAGCTTATGCTCTAATAAATTTGTTAGTCTCTAAGGTGCCACAAGTACTCCTGTTCTTTTTCCTGAGGTGCTGAATTCTGCTGGAATTGGATCACTGGTACTGTATGGCTCCTCCTAACATAATGCTAGTTTCTGTGTAACCTACTGCAGATCAAAAGGGTTTCCCGAGATTATAGTTGTGTGGCAGTAATTTGGGAAATGGAAATGATTCCTTGCTTTTTTTGCAGAAAAGCAAACTCTGAAGAGTGCAAAACTGAAATGGAGAAACAGCCAATCCATTTTTGGGTAAAGCAGTGTCTTTGTCCTGTAGGTGTCTGTGGAATGGGTGTGTTGCGAGGATTGTCTTAGTGTTTGGATAAACATTAATAAACCCAAACATCTTGGTATTTACATTTAGTTTTTATGGGTATAAAAGGGATATTTTTCCCCAAGGGGGAGGCACCTTTGGAGTGAAATATCATGAAATCTGGTTGTCTTGTGATATTTTCACCATCCAGGAACTGAAATACCACTAGAAGATGACACCCTGCTTTATTTGGCCCCATAAATGGCGCTCAGAAGCATTAATAAAAGCTCCAATAGATGAAAAACATAAAACAAACATTAGAAACATAACTGCTACATCCCGTGCATGCCTGCTGATTGGTGTAGGATGGGCTGTTTAGTCTTTCCTAAGGATGGAGCTGGTGGTCACTCTGTTCTCTAAACTAACCCAGAGTCTGTATTCTCCATTGATTGCTCCCCCTATTACCCAGCCTGCCCAGCAGTGTGTTCGGTGGCTATGTCTGGGGTCTCTATTTTGGTAGTCCCATTGTTTCTAAAGGTACTGAAGGGAATGGGGAACGTCCTGAGCCAAAGGCGTCTCTGAAATTCTCAAATTAAAATGAAGAATCTGACTTGTTGCCTGTTGCTTTCACTGGAATAAGAGCCACACCTTGTGGGAAATCAGATTTTGAAGGGCACAGAACTGAAATGGAGAAGATGTTTGTGCAAAAATTTCCTCTCCTTTATCTCTTCCTCTCTGTTTTGTCCTGCTTCAGTAGTGAGATTGGGAGTGAATTCTCTCATGGTCAACAGAAAGTGCTTGTAGCTATAAATCTGTGATGGTGACACAAGTGGTTCTTGCTAAGAAGCATCATTTAGGATGCCAGATTAGGCTGTGACATCTAAAACCCTGCCAGCGGGTATCAAAGTTGAGGCCAGTTCTTCCTTTGGAGAAGCAACATGGGTGTGTAGATGGAATGTGGGCCTGGGAGCCAGGAAGTCGAGGGTCAAAACCTTCATAAATTAGGACCCAAAATTTGGGCTGTTGCCTGACTTGGAAAAGCGCTGAGCTCTGCTCAGATCAAGGGGGAGGTGTTGGGTGCTCAGTACTCTTCGAAATCAGGCCAGTGGCTAGGTGTGGATTTAGGAGCCTGACTTTATACTCCTCCTGAAAATCCGGGCGCCCTGTGGTGTATCTTAAATCACTTCACCTAGGTGTCTCCCCATTTTACGCAGTGAGATAATGTGTCCTCACCTCTCAGAAGTGGTCAGTATTGTAGAAAGTTTTAGGGCTATAAAGGGCTGTGGAAGTGCTAAGTGGTCTTCTGTACATTTGGAGCGTGTCTGTCTTATGGTTCTGCATGTTTTATCAATACTGGGGTCAATCTTGCTTCCATTTCTGCTTCTGTCGGCAACACGTCCCTCTCTTTCAAATTCAGCTCTTACGAATATTGCTTTGTATTGGTCTGAAACGCCCGACTGCGCTGGTTCAGACTCCTTCTCAAAGCTTTGTTCTCTTTCCTTCCCAGCGGATCGTTCGAAAGAGGTGCAGCAGATCCGAGAGCAGCATCCAAGCAAAATCCCGGTAAGTGCCAGACTTCCCTCTTGTGTGTTTTTTGTTCAGTTATTTTGACTGGATATCTGAGCAGAGCTGTCCGTTAGACAGTGCTGCATAGGGCAGAGCCTCTGCAGTCAGTAGCTATGGTTATAATGCTTCGGCCACCAAAGCCAACGCTAAACTGTTTAAAGGACTTTTCTCCCCAGTCTTTTTTTTGTGTACATGAGCTCTGCTCAGTGCTAGAGAATCTCATTGTGAACAGAACAAACCGATGGCCATTACTGTTTCCGCTTCCTGCACCAGCCTTACTAAGAGTCAAACAGCTGATCTGATCTACAAACTACCTAAGTGGCATCCCTGCCTGAGAACAAGACTTTAAAATGCCCTGCTTGATTATTGCAGTAACTGACCCTTTAACCTGTCCTGGGTAATTTGATGGCTCCTCTTTTCAGCCTGATCAACTGAGGACAGGGGGAGGGTATCTTCTATTTAAGTGAGTTTTGGGCTGGATAATTCTTTGCATCCATTATGTGGTATGCCCCCCGTCAATTGCTTAATTGGACACAACATGGCCTAATAGAACGTGCAGGTGACACCCAGGATTGAATGGTATCGAAGTGAAGTGCTGGCCAAAAGCCTTGCTATTGACACACCAGAAGGTGTTCAAGAGCCTCTGCTGCTTTTTGACTGTCTAGATTTGTCCCTGTTGGATTATGTCCTGGCTTCCCGCATGTTTCTTAGGATACTGTCAGCAATTGAAAGGTTCACGTGCGCTCTCCCTCCATAACTTCCTTTTCTCTCTGGCCTGTCTGAGCTTGTTCTAGCCCCGCAGTGGACGTGCCCGTCAGTGGGGAGGAATATTCTCTGCTCGGTAGCTGCTTGCTTTTGAACTCCACTAAAACGGGCCCAGGACTGGCTTGAATTGGCATTCGTGATGCTGGGGGACGTGCCACGTGAAAGTACAGGATCTGCTTCTTGTCTGGTTAGCACCTGTCTTTGGATGGCTTCAGGCTTCTGGTTCCGTCTCATCTGGGTTCAGTTCCCAGCTCAGACTCCCTATGTGACCTTGGGCAAAGTCACTGAATCACTGTCTCTGTTGGGGATACTACTGCTTCCCTCCTCCCACACATTGTCTGTCTTGTCTACTTGCATGGTAAGCCCTTTAAGGCAGGAACTGCGTCTTGCTTTGTGTACACCATTCCTGCCGTCATGGGCAATTTCACCCCATTATTAATACAGGGATGGTACTTAGCTTGTCTGTGTGGCACCTTACGCTCAAGGATCTCCAAGTCAAAGCACTTCTCAAATACTAATTTTCCATCCCACAAATAAGTAAAAATATCCATTTTTAAGTGTAGTGAGGCTGATGTGTGGTGCTAGTGTAATACCAGTAAGTGACAACAACATGGCGGGAGACAGGACTTTGCTCAGCTCCCAAAGCACCCTATGTTTAATTGTAGAAATGGATTTTTCGCTCAATGTGAGAGCACAAGATTGGCAATTAAGGTTTCCCAGACTCTCTTCATGGCTCTGCCACTGCCAGTTTGTGGTCTTGGGCAAATCACATAACCTCTCCACACATCAGCCTCACTGCACTTTTAAAATCAGATTGGATGTTTTGCTCTAGTCAGACTGGAATCAATTCAGGGAGGCCTGTGATATACAGCAGTTCAAACTCAACCATCCCTTCTGGCTTTATAATCTGTGGATGAAGTGCCCTGTCGAAATTGCGGGCTGGAATTTAATTCCCTAAACAGAACTTGGCAGGACACTGAGGTTAGCACTTTTACACTTAAAAGGTGCTGGGGGATCTTTCTGGGCAATAAGTTGTCAGGACGTCAACTTTTCTCATCCAGGAGCTGGTACCAGCAGTACAGGGCTCTCTCAATCCACACTGGAGCACTGGTTCCTCAGACCTGTGGAGAAGAGTGCCCCCTCCTGAGTCACCAAACCCATTTCCTGCAGCTGCTTTTCTTTGGGCTCCCATCCAAATTCTGATAAGGCTGAACCATACTTATCTTGTGAGATTGAGAAGAAAACTGTGCAGCCATGCACCTCTTCATGGCTGAGTCACAGTTCCATTTCTGACTGTGCTGCGAGGCTGCTTATCTGTCCAAACTCTACTGCCAACCCAAAGCATCCTTCAGCACTTCTACTGCTTGGGTAGAATCTTCTTCCTCTGGTCCCCTCCAATGTTCTCCACATCAGGCCGCTCACCTTCTGGTTTTCCATACACCCAGCGCCATCACTCCTTGCTGAACTGGCCATGGTCACCGGCTTCCAAACACATGACCACATGGAATTCTCTTGTGTAAATTCGCTGCTGTCTCATGGAGTCATGGCATGAAGGTCATCTATGACGGTTGAAGTGAGTCCATCTCCCTTCCCTCCAGCTCCCCTGTCTATGCTGGGTATTAGTAGCTGATTTTATGGCATAGTGTGGGGTGCTAATGGGATAGAACAGGGGTAGGCAACCTATGGCACGCGTGCCGAAGGCGGCACGCGAGCTGATTTTCAGTGGCACTCACACTGCTCGGGCCCTGGCCACTGGTCTGGGGGACTCTGCATTTTAATTTAATTTTAAATGAAGCTTCTTAAACATTTTAAAAACTTTATTTACTTTACATACAACAATAGTTTAAAGCCTGTAGTCATGTCACTCTGGGCTGTGATCTTGTCACATCTCAAAAGCAAAGCATAGTAAGGTCGTTGTTTAGATGGGAAACCCAAGGAAAGCCTGAATTTCTGAGTGGCTACCATCCTGCCGGGCTCCTGCCCCAGTTTGGTGTTAGGCAGTGCTTTTGTTGGGAAGTGCCAGTTCAGATGTGAACAGGATCTCTGTCTTACATTGAGCCTGATTTTGAACTAGGCCTCAGCCCTTCTGCTATTGCACATGCTTTTTGTGTGCTTGCAAGTAGATGCAGATGCAGTTACGTAGTCAGGTTTCTAAATGGGAGTGATTGTGGGCCCAGTTAATAGCAATTTTTCACCTGCATTTAATTGTGGATACAAAATTGCTCCAGCAACATTGGAAGAGGTCTCTGAAAATTTAGGCCTGTATCGATAATACTGCATTAACTCTATTGTAAGGTCGTGTTTGGGACCATTAACTGATGATTCCTTGTGCTGAGTCCTGTTGCACTGCAGTGAACCTGGTCCTTGAGCTTTGTGAGGTTGTGACTTCCTTGGGGGAGTACAACAGGTTTGTTTTCTGTCCAGCCTGAGCAATAGATGGCTTCTAAGGAGTTTGCCAAGCTACTCTCCCTCTGCCCCAATTGTCTTTCTCCATAGGCTCTTCTCTTGGGTCTGAGTCCATGCTCTTTAGGCAGCTACTCCAGATTCCAAGCCTGTTCATGGGAGGCTTGTGGGGTTTAAAATACCTTCTGAGTGAGCTGCTGTATTCCGCCCAGCATGCAGGTCTGTGGCTACAGTAGGAAACCTGCCTCCCAAAGGAATGTGATGTATATGCCCTGCATAATGCACTGACTTCATACAATGTAAAAAACAACAGAGTCCTGTGGCACCTTTAAGACTAACAGATGTATTGGAGCATAAGCTTTTGTGGGTGAATGCCCACTTCGTCGGATGCATGCATGCATGCATCCGACGAAGTGGGCATTCACCCACGAAAGCTTATGCTCCAATACATCTGTTAGTCTTAAAGGTGCCACAGGACTCTCTGTTGCTTTTTACAGATCCAGTCTAACATGGCTACCCCTCTGATACTTCATACAATGTATTCATGCGCTTCTGAGAGGAGCTCAGAGACTAGGGGGATGAGGGGAGTATCTGAACTGGAGTAGAGCGAAATAGGATATCGACCCCTCTTCAGTACAGAGTGGGCTGGGACAAATCACCGTTAGAACAGAGAGGCCAAGGATTGGGTGGGCCATGAAAAAATGGGGTTTGTTTAGTCTGGGAAAGAAAAGACTGAGAGGGGACATAACAGTTTTCAAGTACATAAAAGGTTGTTACAAGGAAGAGGGTGAAAAATTGTTGTTCTTAACCTCTGAGGATAGGACAAGAAGCAATGGGCTTAAATTGCAGCAAGGGTGGTTTAGGTTGGACATTAGGAAAAACTTCCTAACTGTCAGGCTGGTTAAGCACCGGAATAAATTGCCTGGGGAGGTTGTGGAATCTCCATCATTGGGGATTTTTAAGAGCCGGTTAGACAAACATCTGTCATGGATGGTCCTGACATGAGTGCAGGGGACTAGACTAGATGACCTCTCGAGGTCCCTTCCAGTTCTGATTCTATGAAGATGGCAATATCCCCTCGCCCCCGTAGCCTGTCCCTCCAAAACCAGGATGAGGAGGTGTGAGGCCGCATGTGCTATTTTGTAGTGTTGGCTCAGGGCTCTTTTCAGGGCCTTTCGCCTGCATTACATTCCCGTTATTCCTTAGGTAACACCCAGATGCCTTGATCAGGATCTGGGCTGCTTTGTGCTAGGCACTCTACAGAGTAGACCCTGAGGCACTTGAAATCTAAGAAGATGAGCAACATGCGAAAGGAGGAGGGAGGCACTTCTATATGTGTCTTTTGTGGTTCTTTTAGGGTGTAATCTTTGGTTTTATAATTCCATCCATAGCTGAATAAGGCATGTTCCAGTTGCCTCCAAACCACCTGGCCCTGCGACCCCTTAGTCTGCTTATTCAAATGTTAGCTGAGTCCTTGAAACAAAATCCCTAGAAGTTGTTGCGACGGACCATATGCTGGAGGCACTAACCAGCTGCCGCCCCAACAGCCAGGCATCTTTCTCAGACTAGTGCCATTGTAATTGAGATGGCAGTTTCTATCGGCTGCAGTGGCTGATAATTAGAGATGTCTGCCTCCATTCCCATTAGACATGATTGAGAAACAAACCACTGCCAGATGAATGGACCATGTCCATAAAGGAAGGCACTAGAGAGTGCAGAGTTGTGCTATTGTTCTCCGGTCTGTAGTCCTAGCATATGAATTACCTATGCCTGCAGGATCTGCTGCTGTTTGCATCTATTTGAATCCCAGATAATAACTAGAGCTGCATCCATACATGCGGGTCCTCTTATTTTGGCTGCCACCTTCTAATCGCTTCTTCCCTGCAGCTAAAGAACTTGGCTGTCAAAGTGAAGTATAGATGGAAGGGAAGGGGGGAGCAGGAGCAGCCATGAGAGAGGGACTATTCTTTAGAGATCCCCCTTCCTTTGCAGTTCCAAGATCCTCCCTAAATCCTCTATTGGTTTGTCACAGAAAATCAGCCCATCACAAAATCTTGCAACCTCAAGGGGACCGCAGGCCTGTCTCATGGAAGGGGCAGTGCTGTCATCAGACCTCGTAATGGAGCAGTCCTCTGCTAGATGCAGCACTTTGTTCAGCACCATAGTTCTGCCCCTCTATCCAGCATGGAGAGGGTCTGTGATGAGAGTGGAAATGGATTGACTGGTCCCAGAACCCATGTCGGAGGTTAGAGCCTGTGACGTGCCTGGTGAGTGGTTAGTGATTGTCTTGTGACCTATAACTTCACTCCCCTGAACACACTGATCTGGGGAATGTTTTCAAAGGCACAGAGGGCAGTCAGGCATGCAACTTCCTCTGAAAATCTCCCCTGTTGTCTCTGTTGTTCAGATGCAAGCTCAGCCACCCAGTGTGTGTCTTAGTGGAAGGTGGTGATGAAGTTACAGTTGACTTGCTGGAGGGTTGGAGGAGGCCTGGCTGGCCGGGATGCTAGGTAGACGTTACCAGCACGTTTGTAGTATTGTAGTTTCATAATGAATTTGAGATGAGCCAGTTTTATTGAGAACAGGGAGCAGTGTCATGCTTGTCCTGTATCAGAGGGGTAGCCGTGTTAGTCTGAATCTGTAAAAAGTAATCAATGGATTTCCATTACTTGCATCTGAAGAAGTGAGGTTCTTACCCACGAAAGCTTATGCTCCCAATACTTCTGTTAGTCTTAAAGGTGCCACAGGACCCTCTGTTACTTTATGCATGTCATGTTCAGCTGAGTGTTGATGGAGCAGGGGCTCTCAACCTTTTGCATAATGGCACCTTCCTAGCTGCCTCCTCTCCCTCCAGGCCCCATCTAGCTGGGCCTGGACAAGACCACCTCATCCATTTAGCAAGCTGAGAAGGGCAGGGTGATCCTGACACCTGTCTGCACCTGCAGGTTCAGGACCGTGATCTAGAGTAACAGCAGGGTATGTGATGAACAGGCACAAGGTGAGAGAATGCCATGATTTGGAGGCTGTGCTGTCCTCTTGCCCAGGTATGGTACAGTTGGAAAAGTCCAGCCATGATCTAAAGGCTTAGACAAGTCCAGAAGTGTGGAGAGTTCCAGACACTACTGCCAGCCATGTCTTCCACAGAGACAAGCTTGTGTGGGCTGTGCTGTGTGGGGGATTGGAGCCTGGATTGTCTTTTTGTTCTGTGTTTGTACAGTGCCTAACACAACAGGGTCCCGATTCAAGATCAGCACTCTTGCATGCTACAATAATGCAGCTAACTACTAATTCTCCCACAGGCAGATAAGAACGTATAACGGCCATACTGGGTCAGATCAATGGTCCAGCTAGCCCAGTATCCTGTCTCTGACAGTCACTGGTGACAGATGCTTCAGAGGGAATGAACAGAACAAGGCAATTACGGAGTGATCTATCCCCTGTTGTCCAGTCCCAGCTTCTGGCAATCAGAGGCTTAGGGACACCCAGAGTCATTCATGAGCTAAAGGAACAAAGGGCAAGGGGTCAACGATCTTCTGTAAGATGAAACAAGATGGTCTTTCTGGATTGATGTTCATATTGACCTAGTGCCATACTGTCCTTGCAAACTGCAGGATTACACAGATCATGCAACAAGGGGTAATGAACTGTAAAGGTTTTATTTCAGATTATTATAATGGGTGGCTTTACAAAAGCAGAATATAGTGTATGAATTAGTGTGTGTATCCTGGAGGGCAGGGGCAGAATTAAGGTGGTTGAAATTCTAATCTAAAGTGAATGTTTACATATCAGTATTGTTAACTGAAAGTTTGGAGCTGTAGTGGTAATGGAATATTTATTTAAGTTACCTTGACTGGTTATAGCCATACTTCTTAAGGCCTAGGGTATTTGAATTATAAAGTTCTTGTTATGTGTGTTGTACAAGGGTCATATGTAGCGTAGCAATCTCAGTTTTCAGCTAACCTCTATGTTAATTAAAACTCCTTTAAAAAGAACAGGAGTATTTGTGGCACCTTAGAGACTAACAAATTTATTAGAGCATAAGCTTTCGTGGGCTACAGCCCACTTCTTCGGATGCATACAGCGTGGAATAAATATTGAGGAGATATATATACACACATACAGAGAGCATAAACAGGTGGGAGTTGTCTTACCAATTCTGAGAGACCAATTAAGTAAGAAGAAAAAAAAAAACTTTTGAAGTGATAATCAAGATAGCCCAGTACAGACAGTTTGATAAGAAGTGTGAGAATACTTACAAGGGGAGATAGATTCAATGTTTGTAATGGCTCAGCCATTCCCAGTCCTTATTCAATCCTTTGTTGATTGTGTCTAGTTTGCATATCAATTCCAGCTCAGCAGTCTCTGGTTGGAGTCTGTTTTTGAAGTTTTTCTGTTGTAATATAGCCACCCGCAGGTCTGTCATTGAATGACCAGACAGGTTAAAGTGTTCTCCAACTGGTTTTTGAGTATTATGATTCCTGAGGTCAGATTTGTGTCCATTAATTCTTTTGCGTAGAGACTGTCCGGTTTGGCCAATGTACATGGCAGAGGGGCATTGCTGGCACATGATGGCATATATCACATTGGTAGATGTGCAGGTGAACGAGCCCCTGATGGTGTGTCTGATGTGATTAGGTCCTATGATGATGTCACTTGAATAGATATGTGGACAGAGTTGGCATCGGGCTTTGTTACAAGGATAGGTTCCTGGGTCAGTGTTTTTGTTCAGTGATGTGTGGTTGCTGGTGAGTATTTGCTTTAGGTTGGGGGGTTGTCTGTAAGTGAGGACAGGTCTGTCTCCCAAGATCTGTGAGAGTAAAGGATCATCTTTCAGGATAGGTTGTAGATCTCTGATGATGCGCTGGAGAGGTTTTAGTTGGGGGCTGAAGGTGACAGCTAGTGGTGGTCTGTTATTTTCTTTGTTGGGCCTGTCTTGTAGGAGGTGACTTCTGGGTACTCGGCTGGCTCTGTCAATCTGTTTTTTCACTTCAGCAGGTGGGTATTGTAGTTTTAAGAACGCTTGATAGAGATCTTGTAGGTGCTTGTCTCTATCTGAGGGATTGGAGCAAATGCAGTTATATCTTAGGGTACGTCTATACCCAGCCGCTAGTTCGGCGGCTGGCAATAGAACTTCTGGGTTCGACTTATCGCGTCTTGTCTGGACGCGATAAGTCGAACCCGGAAGTGCTCGCCGTCGACTGCGGTACTCCAGCTAAACGAGAGGAGTACGCGAAGTCGACGGGGGAGCCTGCCTGCCGCGTGTGGACCGAGGTAAGATCGAACTAAGGTACTTCGAACTTCAGCTACGTTATTCACGTAGCTGAAGTTGCGTACCTTAGTTCGATTTGGGGGGTTAGTGTAGACCAAGCCTTAGAGCTTGGCTGTAGACAATGGATCGTGTGGTGTGTCCTGGATGGAAGCTGGAGGCACGTAGGTAAGTGTAGCGGTCAGTAGGTTTCCGGTATAGGGTGGTATTTATGTGACCATCGCTTATTAGCACAGTAGTGTCCAGGAAATGGACCGCTTGTGTGGATTGATCTAGGCTGAGGTTGATGGTGGGATGGAAATTATTGAAATCATGGTGAAATTCCTCAAGGGCTTCTTTTCAATGCATACAAATCTGACCTCAGGAATCATAATACTCAAAAACCAGTGGGAGAACACTTTAACCTGTCTGGTCATTCAATGACAGACCTGCGGGTGGCTATATTACAACAGAAAAACTTTAAAAACAGACTCCAACGAGAGACTGCTGAGCTGGAATTGATGTGCAAACTAGACACAATCAACAAAGGATTGAATAAGGACTGGGAATGGCTGAGCCATTACAAACATTGAATCTATCTCCCCTTGTAAGTATTCTCACACTTCTTATCAAACTGTCTGTACGGGGCTATCTTGATTATCACTTCAAAAGTTTTTTTTTTTTCTTACTTAATTGGTCTCTCAGAATTGGTAAGACAACTCCCACCTGTTTATGCTCTCTGTATGTGTGTGTGTATATATATCTCCTCAATATTTATTCCACTCTGTATGCATCCGAAGAAGTGGGCTGTAGTCCACGAAAGCTTATGCTCTAATAAATTTGTTAGTCTCTAAGGTGTCACAAGTACTCCTGTTCTGTTCTTTTTTGCGGATACAGACTAACACGGCTGCTACTCTAAAACTCCTTTGTTAAACATTTGACTGTAACTTGCAGTCACTTTAAAAATAAACAATAAAATTAAAGGGACAAGATGAGTGAGATAGAACATCTTTTATTGGACCAACTTCTGTTGATGAGAGAGAGAGAAGCTTTTGAGCTACACAGAGCTCTTCTTCAGGTCTGGGAAATGTACTCACTGTTGCAGCTAAATGCAATCTGGAACAGATAGTTTAGAAGAAGTAGTTAACATATTTCAAGGGACCACTCAAAGTGAAGTGGCCATTTAACACCTCTCCAGTAGTGGTGGGGGGGATGGAAGGGAGGGAAAGGTAGTGGGGTGGGGTATGTCAGAGGGCTATAGATGGTTGTAATAAGCCATAAATCCAGTGTGTCTATTCAGTCCATGATTTTTAGTGTCTAGCAAAGTTAAGCTTTCGAGCCTGGGAGCTTAAATTCATCTCTCACCAACAGAAGTTGGTCCAATAAAAGATACTGTCTCACCCACCTTGTGTGTCTAATATCCTGGGACCAACATGGCTACAACAATACGGCATGCAATAAAATTAAAGGCGATCCAACCACACAAGTTTGGGCTAGATGAGAACTTTTCCAAAGTGTGAGTCTGTTGCATCCTGAGAGCTCAATGGGTTTGGACTCCTGTCTCAGTCACGCAATTATGAAGTAATTTCCTTTCATGCAAAGGGAGTGGTTACTGAATGAATAACCACTCTGCAAAACTGTCGATGGGTTTTTGTGGAGGAATCTCTGCTAGCCAGCAGGTTCTGTTTGTTCGATTTGTAATTGGCCAGAGGCATCTACCAGTAAACATTCATGACAACTTTTGTGGAGAACAAGAGTCTTCAGTTAAATTCAAAACTAACTTTTACTGGACAAAATATAAACACCTCATAAGAGATTTATAGCAGTAATTAAAAACAGTGCTGTGGACACAGCCCTGTCTGTTATCCTGCACTCTCTAAGTCGGACCTTTCCCCCTGTGGCATGCCCCAGGAGCTTCAGACCTGTCTCTTCAGAGCCCTCCTTGACATTAGTTTGTGTGGTCCCAGTGGCCTAATGGATATGGCATTGGCCTCGTAAGCCAGCGATTGTGGGTTCAAGTCCCATATGGGGTGAACAACTACTTTCTTTCTCTTTATTGCCACTCATCTTCCTTTTCGTTTTTCTCTCTTCCTCGTAAATGGGGATAAAGACCTATCCAGCCACATGTTCATTTCCCCCTGGATTGGGGGTGAATGGGAGGAGGGGATGACCAGCTCCTATCTGCCCAGGGGACTTAAGGAAGAATCTCCAGCTTCATTTTTGCTTTCATTTGAGATACTGTGATGTGATTTTCATTTTGAAATGCATACAAAAAATTACTACTACTGAACAAGTATCAGAGGGGTGGCCATGTTAGTCTGGATCTGTAAAAAGCAACAGAGTCCTGTGGCACCTTTAAGACTAACAGATGTATTGGAGCATAAGCTTTCGTGGGTGAATATCCACTTCGTCAGATGCACATCTGTTAGTCTTAAAGGTGCCACTGGACTCTTTGCTACTACAGAACAGACTCTTACCACCACCACCACCACCCTCCCCTGGTTTACATCCTGCATCTGATCCCAGTTTTTCCTCATCCTTTCTCTTTCTACAGTATTCGTTTTCTTCAATGCTTTTATTTCTAAAGACATTTGTGTCCCTGCCAGCAGGTAGGGGATTTTGGGGGACAACTATTGCACTGGTGGGGTGCAAAATAAACTTTATTAAGAAAATGCAAAAACAGAAAATTCAATAGTGAGGAGTATGGGGTTTAAGGTATACAATTGAGGAGGGGTTTCTTTTAGTAAATAGGATAGGGGGTTTCAATAGTGGGGTACAATACAGTTGGTAACCAATTAACACTGAAGTATAAATGTAACAGGTAGCTAACAATTTCTATGTAAAGGGTGTGTCACAGCAGCATATAACCAACTAACAATTATGGGTAAAATGTGTTAAATAACCAACAACTCTAGGTAAAAATGTGTCACAGTGGTGTAAATGTAAAATGTGAGGGGTGTTAGAGAGAAAAAGGGTAACCAATGGGGTTTTATGCTAGACTTCAGTAATACAATTGAGGTTTGGCAGCAATAGGAGCAGGGTGAGCACGTGGGGGAAGGGATTGAGAGAGAGAGAGAGAGAGAGAGACAGACACACACACACACACACACACAGCAGACAGGCCTCAAGTTTAAACAGCAGAGAGACAATTATACAGAACACAGCAAAAGCTTATCTATGATTTAACTTAACCAAGACTACACAAATTAGCAAGTACAAGTAACAAAACACAATGCAACAATTCTTTAAGCCTAACTTACAGAGTACAATGCAAGCAATTTTCTAAACCTAACTTAACCACAACTATGCAAAATGAAATTACAATTTATCTAGACTAAAGGCTAAATCTAACCTAATGGGTGCACCTTATACCAGGGGTAGTTCCAGAGAGCAGAGTGGTGTGTGCCCAGGATACAGCTTCAAGGGGGAGTGGGGGTGTTTAACTAGTGGTGGCTGCAACCAGGCTTATTTCTAGCAGCAAAGGCGCTGCGGAGCTAGAAGCAGATTACAGATACAGACCAAGGAGTTAGCTTGGGTCTGCCTGAGAAAGCCAGCAGCTAGGACCAGGGGAGTCTGCAAGAGGTTTTTCCTTACCAATCCCCAAAGCAGCAGCAGGAACGGCAGTAGCATCAGAGGACGCAGAGAGGACTCGATTCGCTTACAATAATCAGGAGATCTCCAGGCACAAATTTTGTTGTTCGTGGGAGGGGAGTTTAAAAACGGGGGTACGCTCAAAAACAAATGAGAGCGGGGAGAGGGCCCCCCAAAGACCCCTAGCTGATCAGACCAGGTGGCAAAGCAAGGACCTTCTCCGGGGGTCGGATCAGAAAATGTCTGGTTTTAAAGGCAAACTCAGGCAGTTTCCCGCCAGTAACTTTGATTGGTTCCCCTTAATCCAGGGCAGGAGAGAAGACCGGGAAAACTGCAGGTAGGCACAGGACATGTCTGGGCAAGTTCTGAGTCACAGGTATGACTCATATGCTCAGCTATGTGGCCACTTTAGGTCTTGCATACCTGGGCAGAGCACCCTACACCCAGCCGGGTCTGAACAAAGAAGCTTGACAAAGGAGCGAAAAAGCCCCCACCTCCCTGAGCAGAGCAATGGCTCCAGTCAGTCTGCACAAGCCATTTCCATGAGCAGGGCCAGGCTGTGACTTTGCTCAGTTCCATGGCCGGGGGGGGGCCCAGCCACTCAGCACAAACAGAAAGGAATCCAACAGGGGGACAGCTGTAATGGACAATTTGAAGTTGCTGTTCTTGTGGATTTTTTTGGTACGTTCTTTTTCTCATATGTGTGTATGTAATATATACGTGCATATATATAATGTCTGGCTACCTCGTTTTAATTTGTTACTTTTTCCTCAAAAGCCCTGGAATTCTTACAAGAAAGATTTTGAGACTAAAACATTTTTGTGCCTAGACAGAAAGATGCCCCTTTGGTTTGTAATTTTTGTTTTGTTTTGTTTTTCCCTAATGTGCCCCATCTTCACATTCTCTCTGTGCCTCTCCACTGGGGCTTGGGGATCCAACTATGCTTCTGCATTTTTATTCCTCTAGCACAAATGTATAATGTGTGAGAATCCATACTAAGGACTGGAGTATTGAAATGTGTGAAATGCACGTTCAGTTTCATATAATATATGTGACCTAATAGGCAAATATTCAGTCTCCTCTCCTTCCCAAATCCCCTACAATTAAAGGTCACTGTGAGGCTTCCTGTTTGTAAGTGGGGAGAGGAGCGGACACCTGAGGCTGCAATGTGCAGGGGAGGAGACTGAAATTCGTCTTTTACTTTTGTTCTGTCAGTGAAATGAAGCTGGTTCTTTAGATTAGTTGAATTATTTTAAAGAGGAAGAATAAGTGATGAATTTTTAAAGAAACAAATCTTGGCCTTTTTTTCTTTACTGTTTCTTTTAATTCAAAAATCTGTCTAGAGTCTGTGATGCTTTAGAGGAAGCAGCTTTCTTATAAATCTCTACGCTGAAATTAAGGTTTGTAGCATGGCAGGCTGGAGGGAAATCGATGGATACTGACAGTGAAATACCCTGACGCTAGTTGCTGGCTGCTGAGAAGAGGATCCATGGAAATATCCGCATAAACTTCCAAATACGTCCCTTCTTTTTAATAAACACCCTGCACGGTCTGAGCACTGAAATGTGGGAGGGAACCTCAAGAAGGCAGCCAGTGCAGCCCCCTGTGCTGAAGCAGGATTTGGGAATTGCTGCAACATCAACAAATATCAGACTCTTGGTGGCCTCTGCATCTTCTGGCCATGGGAGATGGTGCTAGGCTGGGGCAGCAGAAGGGAAGGGTTACTTATATACACAGTCTGCTCTCAGACCACTGAGAGAAATTCCTGCCTCTCCTAGCTGCCTAAGCTACTTCCAGCTTTCCGTCCTGCCCTTCTCCACCTCAGACACTCTCATCTGTGCTGCCATTTGCTGACTAGTTGGAATCCAGTGGCCCACTTCCAGTTTCTGGATGGAAATACTGGAACCTGGCCAGAAGGGAAAGAGTCCAGATGGCTGTACAGGGAATGAGGAGACTATTGCAGAGATTCTGTGCCTGGGACGCTCTTGTATTGCACCCCTTGCGGGGTCAGAAACTGTGACTCGCCCCTCAGGGTTTCAGCAGCATGGACCCTGGTCCTAAATAAAGTGCTGGACAGAGCAACTCCCTGCAGCCCATTTCCTAGTGCTCTCTGAACATTGCTGATCACTTGCATCTCAAACCAGGCACAACCCCACTCCTCTTCTTGGCACTGCATCCCTACTCTGTTCTCTTCCTGCTGCCCGGCAGTTGAGGCTGGCGTCATCTGAAAGTGGGCAGGTACCCTACAGGTGGCTAGTCCTAGATCCTACTGTCTGCCTTGATAGATGGTAAGCAAAAATCCCCGCTCTGGCCCGGGGAGGTGTTTCTGATGGGATATTTAATGCAGCGTTTGGTTGCTCCACGCCACGAAAATTGGTTTTCCCATTGGGATGTGGGAGCTGCCCTGTTCAGTAGGGCTCCAAGGGAAGCGATATAGGTTGGGGCCTTCAGTCAGTTTTCCCTCTGCCCCAAGCCCCTTCCAGCTGCATGCTGTAATATCTTCCCTGTGCTCTTCCTGCCTGCTGACTGCAGGCTGCTGAACTCTGGTGTGCACCTGTCCATTCCATACTACCTGATCTGATTGTCACCACGGCTCTGCCAGGTGTGATGCTTGCTCTGCTCCCATGGAGGGACAGAGAATGTCCCTCTGGGATGTGCAAAACAAAGTAACCTCATCAGAGCGTCAGGAAACAGACAGTGGGGATCAGACCAGAAAATAACGGGGTAGTACTTGATCTCTGCCTAAATCCCAGGCCCTGCCTTCAGGCCCAGAGTAGCTGGGTGTTCTGCTAAAACAGTCAGTGAAATAGTTGTGTGGTGACATGTAAATAGTCATTAGTAGCTTTCAGTATCAGCCACACCCCATTTGTATAACTGGGGTAGCCCACGTCTGGTGTGCAGCTGTTTTTCCAGGCTATTTGCAGAGTCAGGAAAACGGCACTGCATTGCTTCACATTAGGGAGGGTTCCTTCACAGCTCTGTGAGCTAAAATCTTGCCTAACAGAAGCTCTGATTCTTCAAAAACTCTGGAGCCTCCTTGAGCCGAGTGCTGGTTGCCCTGAGAGCCAGTTCAGTCCAGTCCAGCCCAGCCTGGGCTGCAGCGTGCTCTTTAGGGGAGAGATTTTTGTCTGAGCACGATGGTAGATGGTCATCAGCCCATTGCATATTCTGTATGCAGTGGGCAGGTCTTGCCCCATGCCACAGATTCCCTGCAACTGGATTGTGTGATCCAGCTCAGCTGGTGTATGTATTTGTGCACACCTCACAATAGGCATGTTTTAATTGTGTTTAGTCATTCTAGAGGAGGTAACAAAGTATCCACACAAACTCCGTCCTGCTGATTTGAGACAAGGTAAAACCAGTTTACTACACAGCTAGCAATGAATGACTCCATGATTCTGCCTCAGCCAATTGGATTGTAGTTTATCCCTTCAAAAGAAATGACCAATTCTCTCCTGTCTCACTTTCAGTTCACACCTCGGACCCCTGCTTTCTTTGCAGCAGGGGCAGGATGGCCTGGCTCCTTCCATTCTCCCATGGTAATGTGAGGGCACAGTGCACTCCGAGATCCTGCTCACCGTGCGACAGTTGGAATCCTGGAGAGTATCCAGGCCCAAGTGGATGCAAGGAAAGCACTTCAGAGGAAATAAGAGCCTCCCAGACACCCCACATGGGCCAGGGGGAGGGGGAAAGAGAATGGGGCAGAAGGAGCTAGATTAAAGGAAATTCCCTGCAGCTGCTGAGTGGGAGGGGCTGCTTTCTCACTTGACTTTGAACCTGATCCTCCGCTGTGGTAGATCAGCATAGCTTCATTGACTTCAGTGGAGCTGGGCTCATTTTACAGCAGACCACCACTGATCTCTCATCCTCTCCTGGCCCAAATGTCAACAAAACAGACCGCAGCAAATAAAACGAAACCAACAAAACAAATGGAACATCGCAGCGGATTGTTCAGCTTCTCCCAGCTTTGGCTCTCTCTTTGTGTCACTTCTCGCTTCCACGTCCGATCTGCTTACAAGGGCTGCAGGCTCCATTCACAGACTGACTAAATTCCCCAGCTACTTTTTCCTGTATGGAGCAGCCTAAACCAGGCTGAGCCTGTTCTTGCCGTTTCTGCTGATGCCCTGCCCTGAGGACGCCCTGCCTTTTGCTGGCCCCCTTGCCCTTCAGTTACAGCAAACTCTCTTGGCCCTGGTGTGGTTGAAGAGGTTTGTGACTCGGTCATAGAAACAAATTCATTCTGAGCTGCACTCGGGCGTCTCGCTCAGCCCCTGAGCCATCCAGTCTGGTTACTTTAAAGCCCTTTCCTTCTCCCTATTGAATATTCCCCTCATTCTTTTACCAGGGTTTGAGGGTGAAGGGTTGGATCATTTGATTTTTTTCCTCTTGTGTAGCTTTGATTTCTGTGTAACCCCCTGCCCAAGTGCCTAGCCCCCTGCATGTTGTAACCCTTCTGCTATTGGGACATTAACCCTCATGGAGAGCAGCCTAGATAGACTTTGTGAAGTTGTGGACAGGTTTCCCTGTCCGTCTGCTTATCACAGTAGCACATGGTGAAATAGCAATCGTACATTTATTAGCCCCCTTTTATCTCAAAGGATCCCAGAGCACTCTACATGCTGCTAGACTTACCCACAGCTGAAATGTAGCTGCCTCTGGGGTGGACACAGCACCCTATTTGCTTCCTGTAATCCAAACGTTTGTACCATCCATGTCACTTTCACTGGGTGCTTTTTTCACTTGTCCTTCGTCCTCCCTTCTCCAAACAATCTCCTGGGGATGGAGTGAGTACAGAATGGCCCGTGTCAGTCTGCTTTTCCTGACTGCTCCTGGGAGCTATGTGCTGTCAGCAGCAAGACCATTGTCATGGTGTGGGAGGAGGTGCCGCACCAGCACTGTCGGGGCTTGTCTAAACATGGAAGTTGCACCGGTTTAACTAAAGGTGTGGTATTAAACCAGTGCACCTTGGAGGGTGGGCAGGCCTTGTGCTCATTGATGATTGGAGCAGGAAGAGGTTGCTTTGAGCCTGTGGTTAGGGAGCAGGGTTATATTTCCTGCTGTTCCCTTTCTGCTTAGAGCAAAAGAAACAAAATAAGTGTCTCTAAACTGTGTGTGGGGTTCAGCTCTGGTCCTGGTGCCCCTTTTCTGCATATCTTTGATTTCTAAGCTCTCTGCCATCTACGGAACAGACAGCTGGTTGTGTTCGTTCCAGTACACACTTAACTGGGAGCCACACCAGTGCTCTCGTGGCAACTTTACATTTGTTCTTTCTTGGTATGGATCTAAAATAAGTCATTCAGCCAGAGGGGCCCTGGGGGGAGATTGTCAGTACTGTGGGGCTCCGGGATAAAATGTTCAGGGGGGGAACTTGCTGAAAGACTCCTTTGTTGTTGCTGGAGGAGCTGCCGCTCTTCTCCGGCTTTCAGAGGGTTAATGCAGGCACTTGTCTTCACGGAGATGGTGGCACCTGTTAGACTGGCCTGTTGGCAGCTGCAGGTGGGGCCTGACTCTGTCCATTTCTCTCTCCCCAGGTCATCATTGAAAGATACAAGGGGGAGAAGCAGCTGCCTGTGCTGGATAAGACCAAATTTCTAGTCCCTGACCATGTCAATATGAGCGAATTGGTAAAAATTATCCGGTAAGTGAGACAGCCCAAAGCGAAGGTACCATGACCCCTCCTGCCCCGCCCTGGCCGTGTGACCTGGCGCAGGATGGGGTGGCCGTGCTGGGTTGGGACAATGGGAACTGGCCACCGATGTGGGGGAAGGGAGCAATGGACAAGCTGCCTGGCTGTCACCAAGTGGTGGATGGATTCTAGGGCCTGGGAGGGGTTTGGAACCCAGGCCCTGCAGCCATCGCCTTACAGAAGGAAGCAACCGTGTCTGCTGCCTGCTGCGATGGGCTCAGGCTACATTAAAGCCCCATCGTCCTCCCTCCATCCCCACCCTCCTGCTGTGGGTGCCTGTGCTGAGCTTCCAGAAGCAAAGCCACCTCGTCCTCTCCAATTCCTTGCCCTTTGCCGTCCGCCATTTCCCTGTGGGGCCATGCTCTGCTGCAGCCCAGAGTGTGATAGTCATCCTTCTCCTGGCTGGCAGGAGAGGGGTTCTTGGGAGGGCAGCGTGAGGGTGGGAGAGCCCTATTCTGCAGCATGCCCTGCGTTGATGGGGCATGGGTTGGCTCTTTGGTAACAGAGGTGGGAGCAGAGAGGTAGGGCCAGGCCCTAGGCCACAGAGGGGGTTGATTTCTGAGCCAGGACTGGAGCTCGGAAGTTGTTGACTCCCCTTCCAGCGCTCAGATCCCTTGATGCTGCCTTGCTCGGAAAGCCCATTCAGTGAGTGTAGCTCTGAGGCTATAAGCATCGTGGGAGGATGCTGCCAGCCTCAGGGGGCCGCTCAGGGGCAGGGGTGCAATGGGAGGGGGTGAAGCAGGTGCAGCAGCCTCGGATGGAGAGTCTTTCAGGAGGCAGTAAGAGCTAGAGCCACAAAAGGGCGTGGGCGCCTAAGTGCCATGTTAGTGGGCGGGGAGTGCTCTGACCACCAGCTCGGCCTTGCTCTCTCTGGCCCAGGGATCGTATCCGCAGTGGAACAGCTTCAACACTGGGCCACGGAGAGAGTGAGCATGAGAGTGACTGTGTAGCCTGGTGGTTAGAGCCCTCACCTGGGAAGTGAGACCCAGGATCCACTTCCTCTGCTCCAATGATTCTTTTCATTATCCGCCATGGAGAGCTTGAGGGAGCCCACATCACAATAGCCCAGGGGGCAGATCCCGCTTCAAATCCCTTCTGCCCTCACTTGAACCAGGCCTCTCCCACGGGCCAGGTCTGTGCCTGAACCACTGGGCTGAAAGGGAGGGGTTCCTTTCAGAGCGGGGCGGGGCTTAGCACCAGTGATTTGGCATCTCCCGTTGGCTAGCTGAAGTGAGGCATCCCGTCTGTCCCCATTGGTTGTACCAGGAGGTTGGGTGCCCGGCTCAGGCTTCGGAGTTCCCGGTGACTTTCTCAGCGTCCTCACAGTGGCATTCCTGCCCTAAATGCTGCATTACCAGGAGCCCTGGGAACCCGAGGGGGTTGAGTGTGATGGCTCAAACCTGGAGAGAGCTCAGCCTGAGAGGACAGCTAGTGCCTTCCTGCCCCCCATGCCCTGCCAGAGGCTGTAGTGCTTGGGGGCCACAGCGAAAGGGGCTTCCGAGCCCCCTCGGCTGCACCAGCGCCAGAGCGGCTCAGCCCTTCCCCCCTAGAAGCACGGGGAGGGCCACGTATCAAAGCAAGAGCCTTGGTAGAAGGTGGGCCTGGCTGGGCAGGCTGGAATGGGCCCAGCTTAATGGGCAAAGGCTCCCTTCCCACGAGGGCAGTTCTGGGTCACGCCAAGGGAGGCTGAGCGCCCAGGCCTGGCCTTGTTGAACAGTTGGAGGGCCTCCAGCTCCCCAGGGAGGTCACTGCTCCACTGCCTTCCCTGCCGTTCCTCGTTTGGTCTAACCACCCCTCCCTCCTCTGTCACCCGCAGGCGCCGCCTGCAGCTGAACCCTACCCAGGCCTTCTTCCTGCTGGTGAACCAGCACAGCATGGTGAGTGTCTCCACCCCCATCTCGGAGATCTACGAGCAGGAGAAAGACGAGGACGGCTTCCTCTACATGGTCTATGCCTCGCAGGAGACCTTCGGCTACTGAAACGGATGCGCAGCACGCGGGGACAAACTGAAACTGTTGCACATGGCCCCCACCCCGGGAAGATGACGTGGCCAGAGGCTCACGGCGCAGGAGCTGTGCAGACCCTCTTCCCCCCCCCGCCCCCCCAGCCCCCATATCGACTTCACCCCTGTAAAGGCACAGACAAAGCTAGTGTTTGACTCATGCCTCCCCTCCCCCACCCCCCTGCCCCAGGCACAGCACTAGTCCCTCACCTCCCCACCCCACCTCCTCCTCAGCAGGAACTTCAGCTGTGTGTGTGTATTTGTTCTTAGCCTAATGCCAAATCAGCCTGGGCTGGTGATGGAGTCAAAGGGGGGGCCATCTCCTTGACTTGTAGTGTGTGTGTGGGCGGGCTTGTCCTCTGAAAATTTAATTAAAGGGCAGGAAGTCTGCAAAAAAAAAACAAGCCAACAAACAAAATCATTGCTCTTGAGTTTTAATTGATTTTAATTACACGCATATCAAATTCTTGGTGCTACCGAGTAGGTGTAGGCGTCTGTAGGACTGTGGATAATGTATATCTGTTAGATTTATTTTATTATTGGTTTTTATTTTTTAACCGGGGGCGGGAGGGGAATAATTTGCCTGTATTCTGTAGATAAATAAACTGAGCTTCTTTGCACTTTAAAATGCAGCAGAGTGGAGTTAGCCTAATTTATACACATACAGCACTGCTTCTCTGGCAACTTTTGGACCTTGAGTTCCTTTATTCTTCTTCTTTGGAATTGTTTTAAAAAAAAACAACTCCCCTCCCCCCTCTCTCTCTTGCATGGGGTGTTTTGGTCCCGTTGTGGCAGAGACCCTTGAGGAATGTACTGATTTACATTTTTTCCTTTTTTTCATGTACTATACCAAAAGAAATGTATATGAAAAAACCCACCCAGTTAAAGCGATACAAAAGTCTATATACATTATACATACAAATAAATATGAATTCAAGTTGTGTCTTGAGGAATGTTCTTTTCCCATCTCATTCATTTTCACTGTGAGCATCCCCCAGCAGTTGGGGAAGGGACGGTCCAAAGCCCATGGTGGTAGTGGAGCCATGCCAGCTGCATCTGGGTTTAAACAAGGCTGTTGGTACTGGATCTGGCGCAGTTTCCCCAGGCCGTATGGTCAAGGGTGGCAAGTGCTGCCCTAGGAGATCTGGATTCTATTCCTGGCTCTGCCACTGGCCTGCTGGATGACCTTGGATCAGTCACTTCACTGGCCTGTGCCTCTGTTTCCCCATATGTAAAATGAGATAATGATCCTGTTTTGTAAAGCACCCTGACATCTGCTGCTGAAAAGTGCTCTGTAAACGCTGGGGATTACATATCTCTCCTGTGCTCAGTTCTCTGGAGTCCCCTCCTGAACCAAGCTGTTAAGCTGCATTGGCATCTGCAGAGACCAGAGAAGGCCTGTCTGCCAGGGGGGAGGGAAATGATGCTGCTTACCTGCTATCTCGTACCTTGTTTAAACCTGCTTGCTGCTGGCAGATTCATGTAGGATGCCTGCTAGTGGCCTGACTTTCTCTACAACAAAGGGGCCTGATTCTTCTCTCCCACTGGTCTCAGGCGGAAGTCACCCCCTGAGTTACCCTAGTGCCAGAGGGCGATTGGCCCCAGAGAAGGTAGAAGAGGAAGCCATTGGAATCCCCCACTTTTCTCCGAGGGAGGATTGGTCCTGGTTCATATTCTAGTGCTCAGTCACATGCTAGTTTTAGAGAGGGGTTTGCACTGCTTCCCTTGGGAGGCAGTTTCAGGTCGCGCTGCAGCTCACTGCTCCAAAGCCTTGCTTAATGTTGAGCCTAACTTATCCCCCTTTTTAAAAAATCTTCATCCCACTCCCAGGCCTGTGCTTGGAAAAGTTACCAGGTGTCTTCTTGCTCCAGGCCAATAGGGAAGCTAAGGGCCAGGGAGAAGCTGGGGTAAGAATCTCCCATCCCGAGGGGAGCTGCAATTCCTCTGAGGATGCTTCCCCTTGGTGCCATTCAGTCTCTTTGATGTAAGCTGCTGGCTAGTGGGTGTCTGGTACATTTGAAGCCTTACTCAGTGCTGGCTTCTGGAACAGAAGGAGCTTTCTTCACTGCTCTTCCTTCAGAGCTGCTGTAAGGAGGAATGGGTGGTGGAGAGGATCACACTGTTTTTACTGGAGCTGTTCCCCCAACCTTTTAATTTCTGGTCCTCTTTCCCTCTGACTATCACTCGTCCCAAATGCTGCTCCTACCTTCCATTGCACTGGCAGAGTAAAACCAACCTGAGTCTTGTTCCTTTCACTGCTGGCTACAGCATTGCCTCAGTGCACTATGTGGCATTTTGTCCTAGAGCTCCAGGAGTCATCCGATTATGTGAGAATATCAAAGTGTGTTTCTAGCCCTCATGGCAGTGGAGAAAAGCTTAGGGGGCGGGGGAGGAAATGTGTGTTAGGCCCAAAGCAGAAGGCCAAGAACAGATGTGAGGCTCTGGCTGGCTTAAAAATCATGAGATTTTAAAGAACAATCTCATGCTAGTTCACTGCTCGAGCCTGGCAACATTCACATGGGGTCCTGAATGGTGGCACAGAGTGGTTGGGTGAGGGGGTGACTTACAATTGCACTGTGCTGTTAAGGGAAGCCCTGAGCAGGAGCAGCTGACTTGTATTGGGGTTGTAGTTTGGAAGGTTTCCTCACGACCACAGGTGCTAGCCACTTAAAACTGGAAGCTTAAATGCTACCTATGCCACTGATCTGGGAGCGGTTCCTCACCTCTTTGACACCCCTGTGTGTTTTCAAGCCCTGGCTTATATCAACCTAAAGAATTCCTCTCCAGCCCTCCTACTGTTAATATCTTTGTAGACACTGTCACTGCTTCACCCTGCTATACAAAGGCACAGCCACGGCCGCTTGAAAATATTGCAGCTGCACTGACCTCTTCACCGAGCCTCAGCCCACCCACCCTGCGTCTTGCTGAGAACCAGTAGCTCATGATGGAGCACAGCATTGTGGCGTGGGCCACTCTTTGCAGCCCCAACTTTACTGGCCTCTTGCCACCATCTTGCAGTACAGTGTCATGGGGGAGTTACCGGCAGACTCCATTGGCTAGGTCTTACAGCACTGGTTATTCTCCCCTCACATGTGTTCCTGCAGCTTCCCAAACTGAATCATAGTTGTCGCTTGCACCCTTGTGTTCTCTGTCTCTTCTCACTGCCACGTTGAGGCCTCTGCAGTTCACGGTGGCTGGGTGGTTCATTACCTTGCTGTTTATGCTCGCTGCCACATCATTAATGATGACGTTAACAAATCCTGGTCCTAATACCATTCCCTGCCATTCATCCTCCACCTGCTTTATTGGCCCAGCTGCTGTTGGTGCCAGAGCCAAGTGTTCAAACTCTCAAGGAGGGGAAGAAGAGTGCTGTGTAAGCTTGAAAGTTGGGCCAATAGCAGTTATTACCTCACCCAGCCACGCTCTGCTCCAGCATGGGCATTTACAGGCAGCCCATCACCAGGCTCAGGCCTCGGTAGACCCCAGCCAGTCCATTAGTGCTAAAAATGTCCCTTTACTGGCCCCCTTCTTAATCAGTTCATGCACACACACCTAAAAGCAGCTTAGTTGTTGGGCAAGCTGGTTACCCACCATCACCCACAGTGTAATCAGCCATGGCCGAGTAAATCGCGCTGGGTGAAAAACATTTTATAAGACTGAGTAAATTTGCGTCCCTTCCTCACCCCCAAAAAGAGTGTGTCATTTTGGGGGGGGGCACATCTAGTTGCACGTTTGGTGACAAAGTTTGAAACAAAACTCAGAACTGGCCAAAAACATGGTTCCTTGAGTGACTGTTACTTTGTTGTAGCAGTAAGGGGGAAAAAATTGTTTGGCTCATAATCACTCAGCTCGTGTGTCACACTTACTCTTTCACACCCAAACGCACACCCCACCCTGCCATTTGTTACCAAAGGGGCCAGCCTCGCCAGGCGCACGTTGCGTGCCACTTTGAGACAGCCCTACCCATGTGCTGGCCTTTCTGCCCGTGCGCATCCTTCATGCTTAGTGCCTTTGCGCTCATTCTAGTACCCCTCAAGGGTGTGCCAGGGATACTCTGCTTGCTTCAGTCCCATTCCCACGTGTTGTGTATGTCTGACTTAGCAGGAGGGTGAGCCCTCGGAACCTGGCGCCTGCTGGATAAGGGCTGAGCTCACATTTTGTGGGCTCCTTAGCGCTCATGTGCCAGCAAAGCTGCATCTCACCACCTCTGTGAGGCAAGCAAGTCCGGGCCTTGCCTCCCGTTTGCCCCCATTGCCAAAGAGAAAGCAACTGGGAGCAGCTGCACTCCTTGTGGCAGGTGCATGAGGCTAGCACAGGCCAGGGAAGCGCAAAGCTGCTTGTGCCCATTGCGCTAAGCCATTGGGTCACACAGTGCAGCCTGATCTCACGCTCAGCTCTGGTAGCCACCAGCCACAAAGCCCCCTGCCCCCGACTCACCATCTGAGGGCACTGGGGGTTCAGCTCCCGCCCCGCAGCTGGGGAACTGGCCAGCCAGGTGTGGTGGGGCTCTGCATGTGTCCTGGTGGTTGCTATGGCCACTTCTGCCTGCTGCCAATCTGAGGCTTGTAAGGGAGCACAGCCCCACCCACCAACCATGCCCTCTGTCACAGTACACTAGCCCCGGCCCTGCTCTCCCCCTCCCCACCCCGCCCAACGAGCCTCCTGAGGGATTTTTCCTGCACTCTTGCGTCGTGCCTGCACATGCGAAGGCCTGACTGGCACCTGCTAGCGGCCACATCTGCCCCCAGGCCTGCCACAACCCTTTGAGTTGCCAGCACTTCTCCCATCCAACTCACTGGGCCGGGGCAGTTGCCGCATGCTTCTTTTGGGTGGGGGGGGGGAGGGAGAGGAAAGCCCAGTAAAACTCTATATTGTGATAGCACCCAAAGGGCTCGGTCAGAACCCAGCCCCCAGAGTGTCAGGTGCTGTATAAATACGGCACAGGACACAACCCCTGCTGTGACGGGCGCCACAGTCTAAAGTGACAAACTCCCTTCAGGGGAGCAGCCAATGGTAGTGCCCTTCACCCAGGCCTGCGCTTCGCTGGGTCTAATTGAGCTGCCAGGCAGCCCACGTGGCCAGGTGCAGTGCCACACAAGGCTGCACCTGCTCTGTGTCGCTTGACATGGCTGCGCTAGTGCCCAGCAGGGCGTGCTGCTGGCCCCGCTAGGTTTCAGTGGAGTAACAGCCTCTAGTGGGTGAGTAAAAGTCCCTGCCCCAGCAGTCTGGGAAGCTGTGCAGGCCAATGGGCTTTAAGAACAGCCAGCCCCACGCAGCCCTAGGAGCATTTAGGCCACCTCCCGATACTGCACTGCTTTATTACCAGCAAGCTAATGCTGCCCAGGTAACCCTTCCACAGGGCTTGGTCCCCCTCAGCTACGAGCTGAGTCTAGATGTTCCCCCCACATTGCTCTCGCCTCATTAAAACAAAACAGTCCCACTGGTTGAGGGGTGCTGAGGGGAGAGGCACAGAGTGTTACAGCAGTTTTTACAAAGGGCCAGGCTAGCATGTGTAAGCTCTAAATGACGGGGGGTTTACAGACGCTAATAGGAATAATGCTTTCATGAACTTAAAAACATACAGGTGCCAGCCAGGCACTCGCCTTCTGGGCAAACTCTCCTAGAAGAGCTGGAAACCTAAACACATAAGAACATAAGAACAGCCATACTGGGTCAGACCAAAGGTCCATCTGCTGCCTATGAATTTTATTAGGTGACCCATGGTTCTTGTGTTATGTGACTGAGTAAATAACACTTCCTTAGTCACTTTCTTGTTACCATTCATGATTTTATAGCTCTCTATCGTACGTCCCCTTAGTTGTCTCTTTTCCAGGCTGAAAAGTCCCAGTCTTTTTAATCTTTCCTCCTACAGAAGCTTTTCCACATCCTTAATAATGTTTGTTGCCCTTCTGTGAGCAGAGTTTAAAATAACATCTCACTGTACTGGGCCTAGGTGCTGATTGGAAGCCAGAGACTGGAATGCAATAAAGGGGGTTGGGAAATTTCTTTTTTGCTACTGGATAACCAGTGTGAGGGATCAGAAACGCAGTTTGTGACTGGTTGAGAGGTTTAACTTCAGTGTTACCCACCAGTCTTGGGAGTATCTGCTCTCCCTTGTGCAGTCTGCCCTGATCTTGGCATTACCAGTGCAGGCTGCCCCAGTCCCACATTCTCTGTACCTTTTTGAGTTCTAATCTCTTTTTTTGAGATGGGGAGACCAGAACTGCAGTATTCAAGGTGTGGATGGATTTATAGAGTGGCATTAGCATATTTTCTCTCTTCTCTATCCCTTTCCAAAGGGGTCCTAACCGTCTGGTAGTTGTTCTGACTGCTGTTGCACATTGAGCAGGTGTTTTCAGAGAACTATCCACAATGACTCTCAGATCTTTCTCGCAGGGTAACAGTTAATTTAGACCTCACATTTTGTATGTATAGTCAGGCTTATGTTTCCCAATGTGCATTACTTTGTGATTATCTACATTGAATTTCATCTGCCTTTTTGTTGCCCAGTCACCCAGCTTTGTGAGATCCCCTTGTAACTCTTCGCAGCCTGCCTGGGACTTAACTATCTTGAATAGTTTAGTATTAGCTGCAAATTTTGCCACATTACTGTTTACCCCTTTTCCCAGATAGTTTATGAATATGTTGAGCAGCACTGAGCTCAGTACAGACCCCTGGGGGATACCGCTGGTTCTTCTGTAAGTGACTGCGCATATCGATTCTAATTAGATGTGTACGCACCACCTACACAGTCATCGGAACGTTTTTCCCCTAGCAGCACCTGTTGGGTTGACTGTGGAGCCCCCTGGAGTGGCATCTCCATAGTGCTCGATACATGACCCTGCCAACGCGGCGCCACCTCAGTTCCTGCTTCCCACCAGTGACGGTCGTTGGAACTGTGTCATCTTGCTCAGCAAGCTCTCCATTTCCCTAGTTTCTATCTACTTGAGTGTTTGTTTTCCTTGGTTTGTTATTAGTGTAGTGCAGTGTTAATAGTTCAGTCGGGGTGGGGGGTTCCCTCCACCCTGACTGCGCTCTCCCTGGAGACTTAGGGCATGCCTACGTCCCAGGGGTTCAAACCCTGCAGGTCCTGCAACAAGCCTATGCCAATGGGCAACCCCCATGACGCTTGCTTAAAGCATCTGGGGGAAACACACAAGGTGGATAAGTGAAGGATTTGCAAAGGGTTTCGCCCGAGAACGAAGGAGGAGCAGGACTTTAGACTGAAACAGCTCCTCGTGGAGGCAGCAGTTAGACCACAACCAGCATTAGGGTGGCAGGACCTGGCGCTGAGTGCATCAGTGTGTAGTGCCCCAGCAGCGGCAGAGACAACACCATGGAAGGACTCTGGACAAGACCCGCAGCACTGCCGCTCGCCAGGGCGGAAACAGTTAGAGAGGACTCGGTCCCAGTCACATTCCCTGGGTCAGAAACAAGGGAGGAGTGGTTCCCCAACTTTGGGACCCACCCCTCGTAACTGGCCAATGGGGCGCATCCCAAGAAGGAGCTCCGAGTGCCAAAAACCTCAGAGCTGGCACCATCGACTTCGGTCCCGCAAGTGGGACAGTTGATTTCGGTGCAATTGGACTCACCATGTCAGGTGGTGGAGGAGGTACAACTGCCTTCCACCCAGACACATTTGAGGCTGCGAGAGACCTCACAGACATGATAGCACCGTGTCTCCGGCCCTTCGCGCCAAGCCCCCGATGCCCACAGCATGCAGCATCTTCCCATGGAAAGCCTGCAATGCTCCGCCCCTCAGTGCCACCAGAAACAAGATACTGCTTGGAGTCCTGGCACCACTCAGAGTCCCTGGGCCGATCACGGCATCGATTGCCATCGTGCAGCAGGTCCTGGTCCTGGCGCAGTCCATCTCGGCACGGTTCCAGGTCACCGCGCAGACCCCGCTCGTGGCACCACTCCCCAGCCTCGCGGCAGCGCTCCCCAGCCCAACAGCATTTGGCACCGCCCTGGCCTCGCAGTCTAGGTCCACATCTTCGGGCTCAGAGATGGGGTCTAAAGTCTCGGTGTGGGCCCGATGCAAGCCGACACAGGGCAGACCGCCCATACAGGGGTATGACACCATGGCACGCACCATGGCGGGGGCCAGCGCAGTGGCCATTTTGGACCCCTTGGGCATACCCCCAGGCCCAGGATATTCAGTCCAGGGGCTCCCGAGGGGTGCAGAGGAGTTACCAGCCCTACCACTTTCCCCAGAACCCATCCCTGTTCCTGATCCTGACCCTTGGGTGGCTGACCCTGGATTAGAGGCAGGACAGAGGGTACCGGAGACCAGGAAGGTCAGGAGGACCCAGTTCCCCCTCTGGCCTCCTCGTCTTTCTCCCTGGACAAGGCTGTGGCGGGCACCTCCACTTCCGGGCCTTCCCCTATAGATAGCTGTGCCCACCAGGAACTCCTACGCAGGGTGGCACGAAATATGAACCTGCAGGCCAAGGAGTTGGTAGAGTCAGAGGACCCTATGTTGGATATCCTGGCACTGGAGGGACCATCTAGGGTCACTCTACCACTCATCAAAACTATCCAGGCCAATGCAAAGACCATTTATCAGACCCCAGCTTCCATCCCTCCCACCGCCAAGGGGGTGGACAGGAACTATTTCGTCCTCTCTAAAGGGTACAAATACCTATTCACACACCCGCAACCCTGTGCCCTGGTGGTGGCTGCAGTGCATGAGAAGGAGAGGCAGGAACAGCAAGCCCCAGTGCCTAAATGCAAGGACGTCAAGCACTTGGATTTATTTGGACGCAAAGTATACTCCACAGGGGGATTACAACTCAGGATTGCCAGTCAGCATCAACTTCTGGAACTCGATGCTGAAGTTTAAGGAATTCTTACCAGCAGAGTCCAAAGAGGAGTTTGGGGCTATTGTCGAGGAGGGCAAGGCAGTGGCACGGACCTCATTACAGGCTTCACTGGATGCTGCGGACTCGACAGTCCGCACCTTGCACTCAGGAATCGCCATGAAGCATAGCCCATGGCTGCAGGCCTGGGGGCTCCCACCCTAGATTCAACAAACTATGAAGGACCTGCCTTTTGATGGGGTTAGTCTGTTTGCTGAACAGACAGACTCCAGGCTGCATAGTCTAAAGGATTCCAGGGCTACAGTGAAATCCTTGGGTATGCACACCCCAGCAACCCCAAGAAAACCCTTTAAGCCCAAACCCCAGTAACAGCGATCATATCCTCCTTGGCCGAGGCAGGATCCCTATAGACACAGGGGCAGAAATGGCTGGTGCAAGCCATCCCATCCTCAGTCTGGGCAGGACAGGGCCCAACTAAATCTTTGTCGGGCTCAAAGCAGTCATTTTGAAAGTGTGACCGAAGACAAAGCACCTGTCTCAGCACCGGACCCTTCCCTGTTTTCTGAATCGTCTATCTCACTTCTACCACATTTGGTCCCAAATAACATCAGACCACTGGGTTCTTCGCACGGAAGAAGTGGGATATTCCCTTCAATTCTGCTCCTCCCCTCTCTCCCCCCCCCCCCAACCCATCCCTCTTCAGGGAACCTTCTCACGAGCAATTCCTTATCCAGGAGGTACAGTCGCTTCTTGCCCTAGGAGCGGTGGAGGAGGTTCCTCAGGGGGAAAGGGATTCTACTCCCGCTATTTCCTAATCCCCAAGGCAAAGGGGGGGTCTCAGACCCATTCTAGACCTGCGAGGACTCAACAAATTCATGGTGAAGTTGAAGTTCTGTATGGTCCCCCTGAGCACGATTATCCCTTCCCTGGATCCGGGAGACTGGTACACTGCCCTCGACATGAAAGTCGCGTACTTTCACATAGCCATTTGCCCCACGCCCAGGCGATTTCTAAGGTTTGTGGTCGACCACAAACATTATCAGTTCACGGGCCTCCCATTCAGTCTACCAACAGCCCCCTGAGTTGACTGTGCGCTGCATGAAGAAGAACTTCCTTGTATTTGTTTTAAACCTGCTGCCTATTAATTTCATTTGGTGACCCCTAGTTCTTGTATTATGGGAATAAGTAAATAATTTTTCCTTATCCACTTTCTCCACATCACTCATGATTTTATATACCTCTATCATATCCCCCCTTAGTCTCTTTTCCAAGCTGAAGAGTCCTAGCCTCTTTAATCTCTCCTCATATGGGACCCATTCCAAACCCCTAATCATTTTAGTTGCCCTTTTCTGAACCTTTTCTAGTGCCTTTTTAATGATTCTGTTTGCTTTTTTGACCGCCTCTGCACACTGTGTGGACATCTTCAGAGAACTATCCCTGATGACTCCAAGATCTTTTTCCTGACTTCTTGTAGCTAAATTAGCCCCCATCATATTGTGTGTATAGTTGGGGTTATTTTTTCCAATGTGCATTACTTTACATTTATCCACATTAAATTTCATTTGCCATTTTGTTGCCCAATCACTTAGTTTTGTGAGATCTTTTTGAAGTTCATCACAGTCTGCTTTGGTCTTAACTATCTTGAGCAGTTTAGTATCATCTGCAAACTTTGCCACCTCACTGTTTACCCCTTTCTCCAGATCATTTATAAATAAGTTGAATAGGATTAGTCCGAGGACTGACCCACCCTTGGGGAACACCACTAGTTACCCCTCTCCATTCTGAGAATTTACCATTAATTCCTACCCTTTGTTCCCGGTCTTTTAACCAGTTCTCAATCCATGAAAGGACCTTTCTTTTTATCCCATGACAACTTACTTTACTTAAGAGCCTTTGGTGAGGGACCTTGTCAAAGGCTTTCTGGAAATCTAAGTACACTATGTCCACTGGATCCCCCTTGTCCACATGTTTGTTGACCCCTTCAAAGATTGGTAAGACACGATTTCCCTTTACAGAAACCATGTTGACTATTGCTCAACAGTTTATGTTTTTCTGTGTCTGACAATTTTATTCTTAACTATTGTTTCGACTAATTTGCCAGGTATCGACGTTAGACTTACCGGTCTGTAATTGCCGGGATCACCTCTAGAGCCCTTTTTAAATATTGGCGTTACATTAGCTAACTTCCAGTCATTGGGTACAGAAGCCAATTTAAAGGACAGATTACAAACCTTAGTTAATAGTTCCACAACTTCACATTTGAGTTCTTTCAGAACTCTTGGTTGAATGCCATCTGGTCCCGGTGACTTGTTAATGTTAAGTTTAATTCCAAAACCTCCTCTAGTGACACTTCAATCTGTGACAGTTCCTCAGATTTGTCACCTACAAAAGCTGGCTCAGGTTTGGGAATCTCCCTAACATCCTCAGCAGTGAAGACTGAAGCAAAGAATCCATTTAGTTTCTCTGCAATGACTTTATCATCTTTAAGCCTCCTTTTGTATCTCGATCATCAAGGGGCCCCACTGGTTGTTTCACCAAGTGAGTGTTCACCAAGTGCATGGTGGTTGTAGCAGCCTTCCTCCGGAGGAGGCAGGTGTGGTATACCCCTACCTAGATGACTGGCTGCTCAGGGGGTGCACCAGGGAGCCGGTGGAATCTCAGGTCCGTTTCGTCAGATCCACTTTCGAGAGACTGGGCCTCCTCCTCAACGTGAACAAGTCAACCTTGTCTCCGACCCAGAGAATAGAGTTCATCGGAGCAGTGCTGGACTCTGCAGGCATGAGCATTTCTGCCGGAGACATGATGCAAAGCCATGTCAAACATCATTCAAGGCCTCAGGTGATTCCCAACTACTACTGCAAGGGGTTGCCTAGGTCTCCTCGACCATGTGACAGCCTGCACTTACGTGGTCCGGCAGGCCAGGCTGAGGCTCAGACCCCTGCAAGTGTGGCTTGTGTCAGCCTATCGCCCGGGATGCGACAACCTGGACTTAGTAGTGAGAGTACCAGAGCACATACTTGAGTTCCTCCAGTGGTGACTTGAACCTCGAATGGTGTGCGGAGTCCCTGTCCACAGCCCCCAGCCCGCCTTGTCCTTGGTAACGGATGCATCAGCTCTGGGTTGGGGTGTGCATTTGGGAGATCTACAAACGTAGGGACTATGGTCTCGGGATGAGCTCTCCCTTCATATCAATATCAATGAGCTCAGGGTGGTACACCAAGCATGCCAAACTTTTCGGGCCCAGCTGCAAGGCCAGTGCGTGGCAGTGAGACTGGACAACACCACTGCCGTGTTTTACATCAAGAAGGAGAGTGAAGCCCATTCCTCCCCTCTGTGTTGAGAAGCCCTCAGGCTCTGGGAGTCTGCATAGCTCACTCCATTCACCTGGAAGAGTCCTATCTCCCAGGGGCTCAGAACAACCTGGCAGACCACCTCAGCAGATCATTCCACAGTCACGAGTGGTCAGTCCATCTGGACGTCAACACTCCATCTTCCAAAGGTGGGGGTTTCCCCAGGTCGACCTGTTTGTCACCCCCAGCAACAGGAAGTGCCCAATGTTCTGTTCTTTCCAGAATCACAGCCCAGGCTCAGTGACAGACACATTTCTGCTACCCTGGGGAGGACGCCTGTTGTACGCCTTCCCCCCCTTCCCTCTGGTGCACGAGGTTTTCTCCAGGCCTGCAGGGACAGAGTGGAGGTAATTCTGGTGGCTCTGGTGTGGCCTCAACAACACTGGTACACCACGCTCTTGGAACTGTCAGTGAATGCCCCGATTGCATTGCCACTCCACCCGAACCTGATCATTCAGGACCACAGTCACCTGCTCCACCCAGACCTCAAGTCTCTCCATCTCACAGCTTGGAAGCTTCATGATTAAACCCTATGGAACTTCTGTGCTTGGAACCTGTACGGGAAATCCTACTTGGCAGCTGGAAACCATCCACCAGGGCCACTTATCTAGCTAAGTGGAAAAGGTTCACTTGCTGGTGTGCCCAGCATCACACCCCTCCAATCCAGGTGCTTATACCACTCATCCTAGAGTACCTCCTACCCCTAAAACAACAAGGCCTGGCAGCGTCATCCATCAAGGTACACCTCGCTGCTATCTCAGCCTTCCACCCAGGAGTGTCTGGACGCTCCATATTTGCCAACCTCATGGTGGGATGTTTTCTCAGGGGCCTGGAATGCCTCCACTCCCAGATTAGACGGAGAGTCCCTGTGTGGGACCTTAACTTGGTCCTCTCCAAACTAATGGGGCCCCCGTTTGAACCGCTAGCGACTTGCTCCCTCCTCTATCTGTCGTGCAAGGTAGCTTTTTACCTCAGTACGCAGGGTGTCTGAGTTAAAGGCCCGCACCTCTGACCCACCTTATACGGTCTTCCATGAGGATAAGGTGCAATTTAGGTCTCACCCGGCCTTTCTTCCTAAGATCGTGTCACGACATATTCCTGCCTGTTTCCTATCCTAAGCCTCATGCCAGTAACCGTGAGCAGAGGCTGCACTCTCTGGATGTTCAGCAGGCGCTAGCCTTCTACATCCAACGCATTAAGCCGTTCAGAAAGTCGAACCAGCTATTCATCGTGGTGGCTGACCGGATGAAATGACTCCCGATATCATCTCAAAGAATATCTTCCTGGTCCTGCATCCGCACATGCTACGAGTTGGCCAAGATCCCAGCCCCGGCACTTACAGGACACTCCACATGGGCATAGGCCTCAGCGGCAGCATTCCTGACCCAAATCCCAATCCAAGAAATCTGCAGGGCAGTGACTTGGTCCTCGGTACATATGTTCACCTTTCATTACGCCATCGTCCAGCGATGATGCAGCTTTCAGCAGAGCGGTGCTCCAATCTGCGATTCCATAACTCCGATCCCACGCCTAGGTAAGGCTTGGGAGTCACCTTCTTGGAATCGATACAAGCAATCACTCGAAGAAGAAAGAACAGTTACTCATCTTCTCGTAATTTGTTTTTTGAGATGTGTTGCTCATATCTATTCCAAACCCACCCGCCTTCCCCTCTGTCAGAGTAGCCGGCAAGAAGGAACTGAGGAGGCGCTGGGTCGTATATAGAGCATTATGGAGGTGCCACTCCAGGGGGCTCCACAGCCAACTCGAGGGGGAAACTGCTAGGGGAAAAACTTTCCGACAACTGTGCACGTGGTGTGTGCCCACCTAATTGGAATGGACTTGAGCAACACATCTCAAAGACCAACAGTTATGAGAAGGTGAATAACTGTCCTTTACCCCTCCCTACAGGGAGGCAGTGCAGCAAGCCTAGGAAGTGAAACTGCTCAGAACCAAAACAAAACCAAGCAGGCTAGCACCATTTGGTACCTTGTGCTGTAATCCACACCTGAGCCAAGTGGCTACAAGAAGCCATCAGTGGTGGGAGGGTGTGGATATGGTTGCCAACCTTCCAGGATTGTCCTGGAGTCGCCAGGAATACGTCCAATCAAAATTGGCAACCATAGGACTGGAGGATTCTGATTGGAGAGTGAGTCCCTTTGCACTGGTGTGAAGGATGATCCAAGGTGTGAGGCAAGAGGAGAACTAGGCCCATTGTACCAAAAGGAGAGAAACGGTGAAATACAAATGGGATGTGCTCTTCAAACATGCAGGGGTATTGTTAATGCAGCGCAGGGATTTCATTTTCATGTTGGCGGTGTCCCTTTAGCCACATTGCCTGCTGCTGAATGCACACACGCATTAGCTGGCCCTTCCTCCCCTTGCAGAATCAGGCTGTAAGCTCATCGGCACAGCAGCTCAGCTCTGCGTCGTGCTTCTGACGCTCAGGCCACCCCCAGGACTCCTGCTTTACCCATTGTCCAGGGAGGCCAGCTGGAGCGGCCCTTGGGTTCCTGGTGCTGCGGAGCCCGGGCTCTTTCTAGGAAAGACTCAGGTCAGCCACAGAAAGGTCATTCCAGCATTTTTCCCTCTGTAGCCCCTAAGCGACTTTGTTCAGTACAGCCCACAACGTGCTCTGGAGTGAAGCCAAAACTACTGGGGGAAATCTTAGATCACATTCCAAAGGCAGCCAACCCATGGAGTTAGCTGCACGCTCTGCACAGAACAAGCTCTCTTCCCCCCTGCGGAGACTTAATAGATTGCAAATGGGAGGGGCTATGGGCACCAAACACATCGCATCCAGGTGGCAACCACAGCAACTAACTTTCCTAATGTTACTTTGAATGGTTTTCAGAGCAAGGCATGGAGCAAGCCCCAGCTACATCAAAGAGCAAATTTTGATCAATCAGCCGCTGGGACAGTGGCTCTCTGAGACCATGCAGATCACAAAGGCCAAGATGAAGCATGGACAGCTCGGGACAGAGGGTGCTTTGTTGCGGGGATCCAGTGGTGGAACAACATGCCAGAAGAGCTCAGGTGAACCCAAGTCTGACCATCTTTAGGAAACGCTGTTGCAAAGTGTTCCTCTTTGAGAAAGTCTTTCCACCTAAGTGACACTCACAACGCAAGCACCCCGTTCATTCCCAAGCCGCCGGCCTCCTAAAAATAACCAATCTAAGCATAGGCACTGAGTTTTATTTTTCCCCAGGGGTGCTCCACGTAGGGTGACCAGCTATCCCGATTTTATAGGGACAGTCCTGATGTTTGGGTCTTTTTCTTATACAGGCTCCTATTACCCCCAACCTCCGTCCCAATTTTTCACACTCGCTGTCTGGCCACCCTAGCTCCACCCTGAGGCCTTGTCCTCACCCCACTCTCTCTCCGCCCCCTCCCCTGAGGGCCTGTCCTCACTCCCACTCTTCCTGCCCCCGCTCCAAGCCTTCCCCTGAGGCCCTGCCCACCCACCGCTTGCTGCTCTCTGCCCTCCTCCCAGTACCTCCCCCAGCCACCAAACAGCTGATTGGCGGCTGCTGCTGAACAGCTGTGGCTGGTGGGTGCTGAGCACCCACTATTTTTTTTCTGTGGGTGCTCCAGCCCCAGAGCACTCACAGAGTCAGCACCTATGACTCCAAGGGGAGTTCTGACCCCATAAAGGGAGATGGGCCAGAGACTCCCTGAAGTCCATTAGGGATTGGTTTAATGTGTTATTGATTTAACCTGGAAGATGCCCAGAGACTATGGTGATGGGCATCAGTATAAAGCTCCAAGCTAGAAGGCAACGAGTGCCATGCCCCCAGCCAGCTGTCTGCAGGCCACCGGTGATCCCTAGAGCAGTTTGGGACCTTCAGGGACCAATATTAAATCACTCACTTTGTCAAATCACACAAGATGTAGATGTGAGGACCAGACTGCAAGTGAGATTCCAAATCCACCCTCCAATGCTGGAACTAATGTAGCTGCCTAGAATAAGACCTGCCAGTATAAGGCCATGGAGCTGAAAGCAGCAAAAAATGTCATTGCAAGAGAAAATTCATTATGGGTTCCAGGATGGGGGAGTCCCAGCCAGACGGCAGCCTGCACCCCACAGATTGGCAGCTGCCATTCAAACATTCAGCTAGCCAGCTCCAGCATCAGTCAAACAGGCTGCATAGAGCCTTTTCCGCAACACGATGGGGGTTTAAAGCAATCAAGCCAAGCCTGCGAACATGTGACCCCAGCCATAGGCCTGGAGCGATCTCAGTTAAGATTTCAGCCATTCTGAGGGGAAGAGGGTGGGTGTTTCTGATTTTGACCCCAAGAGAGACACACACAAGCTATTTCATACCCACAGCTCGCCCCTCCCTCCAGCCCAGATGGGCCCCAGGTCTTGGAGGAAACATGCCCATTCTGGGTAATCCGACAGAAAGAGATCGAGGCTGCTGGCTTTCTAATTCTGAAAACCTCAAGGATGCCAAAGACGGGCAGAAATGTTTTCTAAAAAAGCATCAGCAAAGGGTCAGCCCATGGCCCTAGGTTTTATATAATCCACGAGAGCAGCTGGGTCTGAACTCAGGATCCTGCCTTCCACAAGCAGGGAGAGGTGCCTCATGAGGAGGAGAAGCCCCTGTGCCAGGCAATCCGCTTTGGAACAAAACAAACCTCATTTATCCCACACCGAGGGTAAGGAGAGAAAGTGGCTGCTGCCATGACAACTGCCCATGGCAGGACACTGCAGCTCCAGGGCTCCCGCATGCCAGCTGAGATTAGGATTAAGAGGATGAAAAGGGGGCGGGGGGGGGAGACCCATGGTAAAACCGGGACACATTTCAACTAGGCAGGGAAGCCAGACTGTCAGTTACATTAACTAATGGCTTTAGCAGAGCTGTGTGTGGCTTGAAAGCTTGTCTCTCCGCCCAGCAGAAGTTGCTCCACTAAACGCTATCCCCTCACTCACCATGTCATTCTAAAAGTCTCACCCCCAAAGAGCACTCTTGGGCACCCCGTTGCCACGGCAGCATCGCCAGCCATCAATTGCTCTGACTTGGCCTCTGGAGGTTGCCATTTGGGCAGGACTAACCAGTTCACCCTCGGAGATCAGGAAAAGCTGATGACTTTGAAGGCCGAGTTTCAGACAACTTTCAAGGGTGCAAATTCAGTTGGCCTAAGCAGCTGTGCTGGCACCATTGGCTTGCATGTGGTTATACTGACCGAGAATCTAGCCCAAAGCCACCTGCTTGCCTCACTCCTGGAAGTGCACAGTACCAAACCGTTGGTCCTGCTCCCTTCCTGCGAGATAGAGTAGCCTCTGGGCTCCTTACCCAGATTTACATTAACCACAATTTCAGGCAGTTCAGGCCTTGGAACAAGAAGAAACCTGGATTTATTTAAACAGGAAATGACCCTGGAGTTTTCCTCCAAGCACAAGCCCAAAACAATGGGCTGGGACAGAGGGTAAGGAGCCCCTCTGCCCCCCAGCATCACTGCTGCACAGAGCACTCGGAAAGCATTTAAAACTTGCACGATTTATTATTCACTTTGTGATGTGCCCCAAACACCTGACCGCCGAGTGGAGAGCTGGTTCCGAGTGCCCTTCTGCAGCCAGGATCAGGAACCTCTCTTCCAGGGGATTCCCGCGCGGGAGCGGCTGGGTGTTGTGTGCAGCAGGTTGGACTCAGCCCAAACCCACCCGCCCAAGCGCCAACAGTAGTGCAATAAGGCAAGAGTTTATCGTTTTTTTACAAAAAGAGATTTGAACAACTGCTCAACCAGACAGAAAATGTAGGAGAAAGGGCACCACGTCCAGCGGAGTGACTCTGTAAAAGTGGCCGGGGGAAGGACGGTATGACTGTCTCTCAATCATTCTCTGCTGAACATGCTCGGTTTAAAAGTAAAACGATGAAAGGGGGTTTCGAATTAGCAGCCCTTCACACCCCCTTGGGATCTGAGAGTTGAGCTGGGTTCTCTCTGGTTTGTGTTGCCAGCATCAGTGCCAAGGACCCTGGCTAGGATCCTGCTTGGTTTCTTGGAGCTGTGTCAGATCTGAAGAGTTAATAGCAGTAGCAAAACTTATCTTGGTCCCTAAAGCGTGTGGCTCTGGCACACAGGGACCAGAGCTGGGGAGTAAGATGCCATTTTTGCATAGTCACTTTTCTGAGCGTAGCCCCATTGTAATGCTGCTCTAGGTGCAAGGGAATAACACTTTGGGTAAATGTCTCTTCTTGCTAAGTGGCTGCAGCCCATTTGGAGCCCAGGCACCCCAAAGTACTAAAAGGCTCCTTCCAGTTTGGATTTGTATTTCTAGATAGAGGAATTCTCCCTCCTGGCCTGTCTCCCAAAATCCCACAGCTCCAGGATCTAAACACAAGCCCCAAATAATAAGAGGGGGTAGGCTGAATGGGAGGGACCTTCCTAGGAAACTGAAGCACTGGGCTGACACTCTGTATTCCACATGCAGCCACGCTCCGCATGGATTCAATAAGTGATGCTATGTTATTTCTATTATTTTGTCCTTTCCCCTGAAACCTCACAATGCTGCTGACTAGCTTCCAAAGGGATAGTCTCTTTTTTCCCTTAAAGGGAAACCCCCAGACTATCCCCAACCCTCCCTCTCCATGCACTCACTTCCCTTCCTACTCTTCCTGGCGGTTTGTATTTCAGTTTGGTGACTTTCCTGTACATCCCTCCCAGATGGTTCATGCTATCGCTTTCCCTTTGCTATGGAAAGCCAATGGATCATCTATTCATTGCAGGAGCTGTCCACTGTGCAAGAAACTCTCTGATTTCCAGACGCAACGACAGAATGAAGGAACAAGTGTCTGAGTCAGTCACAGCTAAGTCCCTAGAGCTCGCTGCATGCCAAGCAGGAGCATCGCTGAGGAAAGCAATGAAGGAGGAGGAACCAAAGCAGTCTACAAAGCGATTTCCAGTGGCAGTCAGTTCCAGAAAGAGAAACACACATCTCCAGTGGTTTTCCCCACAAGTGGTGATAATAAATTAAAGGGTTTATGGCCTTAACTCTCTAGGCCTGAGATGCAGCCCTGATGTCAGCCCAGCTACCTGCTCCGATCCCTGCTGGACTGCCCGAAACTGATGGTTGGTGTCATAGCAGAAAGCACAGCTGAAGGAAGAAGGGAGGTGCTTCGACAGAGGCCACGTGGCCCTAACAGCAGCAGTTTTTGGCCAGTTCTTATGATCTTGGCTTTGACCTCAACGTCACTGCCAATGAGGGTACTCCCATCCAAACCTCAGCCCTTTCTTCCACCGCACTAGGTAACTTCCCACCAGTCAGACCACTGTCAGGGAACCCTCCCCACCCACCCCAAGCTTTGCGTGTTTCAGATAGAAGTCCATTCCCCAAGTCATGCAGGGCAGGGTGATTATTTCAGAACCAGCATGGCCTCCGTCCCGTCTTTCCTTGTCAAGTAGAGTCCGTGAGTGAGGTAGTACTCTCGCCGGAGGAAGGCGTAGAAATAATCAGAGATGAGCAGGATCTGCAGAAGTGAAATGTACAGGGTGTAAGTGACACTTCAGACCAAAGACTAGCTAGCTTTACAGACCACTGATGCAAAGCTCTCTTTCCCATATCACTCCCAGCCTCGTCTCTCATTCAGGAGAGCAGTAACACAACCCAGTCCGATCTCTCCCATCTCAGAACCCCATGCTGATCACTTCTAACGGTCTTTAGTTTAAAGTCTGATCACTTCTGAGTGACTGTTTTATTCAGAAAGGACAAGAGCCTAGGAAGGACTAGAAGAAAAGCCACAAACACGCAGGGTCTAACACAAAAGGAAACGAGATAAAGGCTTTTGGAACTTTAGTGCTACCAATACACATTGTACTGATGGGTAAATCGCAGGAAGACTAAGGCCCAGCTTTTTAAAGGTATTTAGGTGTTGCATGCTGAGCGGAGCAATGCCTATACACTTTTCAAAATCTGGACCTAAGTGACTTGCTCAGGTTATTACAACAAGTCAGTGGCAGAGTGGGAAAGAGACCACAGGAGTCCTGTGCACTAACCACTAGGCTACCCTTCCACCCAAATGAATCTCTATTTTGCAGTGAGGCCCCATTGTGCTGGGTCCTGTACAAGTGTACAGTACAAGGCACCATTGTTTGTGAAAACTCAAGAGCTGACTCAATAAACAGTTCTGGGGGGAAGGCCTAAACTCCAACATTTTGGAAGGGCTTGTTTTCTGTAACTGCCAACCCGGGCAGCTCCCACAACAGGACTGGCTTTCAGTGAGTGCCAAAGTTTGATCATTCTTAAAACACTATTTGTTATTTATCCACTTGCCATTCATCCACTGATCCCATTGTCCCCATATCTGCCCATCAGCACTTGGATCCAGTCCGCCTGGGAACAAAAGCAGTCACATTCACCAGTGACCCTGACCCATTCTGGAGCTGGAGACCTTTATAGCACTGTACAGGGGTAGCTATCACTATAACAACCAAATAACAGCGTGTCATAGCTGCAAAGCACTTCCTGAGCATTCATTATGCTACTCCATGAATTAATTCAAGATGGAATCTTACCTGACAGTCCTTCTGGGTGCTGACTGGCCCAAGGGAATGGGGTGATGGGCTGGGTGGGAGAGGTGGGAAGGGAGCTGCACTGTCAGCAGGAGGCAGTTTGGTGGTGGAGTAGGTAATGTGGCTGCAGATGGGAGGGTGGGGCGGGTCTGATGGAGTGGGAAGGGCAGGGGATTGTGGAAGTGTGGGTGGTCAGTGGGGCTGGCAGAGATGGAAGGGGAAAGCACGAGGTAGCAGAGAACTGAGGCAAGGCTGGGAGAGAAGGAGCTGGGAGGCAGTGCCTGAAGTAGGGTGTGAAGAAGGCTCAGATCTCCCGCTCTCTCCCACAGGGCTCACTTCACAAAGATGAGTCAGCACTTCCATGGAAGGCTGTCAAAAAATTTTCTGGAAAACAATTCTGCTTCCAGATTCTACATTTTCTGCATCCCTTTCCCCACCCTGACTCTTTATTACTGAAGAAATCTGCAGCTTAAGGAGCTAATCTCTAAAACCCTGCAACAACACAACTGCTTGCTGTGAAAAGGAGGATGCTGTTCCCAGTCAAGGCTGATTCCTTCAAGCAGAAGCTCTGGCATATCTTGTTTGGACATGCCGCTCTCACTAGTGGCACAGCAACACAGGAGGTGTCAATAGCCTCAAGCGAAAGAGGTTCTAAGTCCCATGCAAGGCAATGGCAAAGACACCTGTAGTTAGTGTTCTCTGGTTCCAGGGGAAATCAGTGTTACCTTGCATGAAGGATGCTGACAACAGGTGATCCCCCATAGCTGCAACACATTCCAGGAAGGCAATCTACTCATTAGGTGCACCAGCACAAAGCTTCCACTAATCTTCCCTTTAGACTGGCAGCCTTGCTTATGCGTGGACATGCCAAGATGCAAGCCTGGACCTTATGTGTAGTAAATACACACTCTCCTTCCAAGGGGTTTCTTTCTGGAATATTTATTTTCTCTAGCACAGATGGGGAAATAATTCCCACCCATTGTCACTGCAAACGTCTCCAGCTATATGGAACTTTTAGGAGCCCCATGTAGCTGAGGCCTGGCCTGACACGAGTAATTAACTCCTGGAAGGAGGCCTCATTTCTTGGAGGACACAATTAGGGAGGTAAACAGATCATTAAGTTGAAACACACACTATGTCTGAGCCAGCTAAGATAAGAAGGAGAACACCCAGGGAACCATTTACTAACAATGGACAAGATTAGTTAGGAACATAAAGATGAGGTAAGGAGTAAGTTGAATGTGGACATGCATGGACAGAGCATGCTGCACAGGGACTGGTTCCTGCAAAGTAACCACACCAGTCCAAAAGTGTGTGATATAATATATTGTAAATGCAATGAGATGTGTAAATGTATATGAAGGGAAAGGATTTCTGTGTAACTCTGGACCTGTGGTACACCCTATACCCATTGATGGATACGTCCATCAATGGCTATTAGCCAGGATGGGCGGGGATGGTGTCCCTAGCCCCTGTTGCCAGAAGCTGGGAATGGGCGACGGGATGGACTGCTTGATGATTACCTGTTCTGTTCATTCCCTCTGAAGCACCTGGCATTGGCCACTGTCGGAAGACAGGATACTGGGCTAGATGGACAATTGGTCTGATGCAGTATGGCCGTTCTTATGTACTCACTACACTTGAGTCTGATCAACTCAGAGTAGCTTCGCTGTATGCCAAATAAAGACACCTGAGTGATGAAATCTGGAATCAAACTGAGCTTTTTGGACCCCAGAGAATTGAATGAAGTTTTCTCCCAGAACTGGACAAGGTGTCTGAATAAGCTGAAAAAGGTCTCGGAGGGAATCCGAACGGCCCAGACTTGCTGCACTGGAAGAAGCTAAGTATCAGAGGGGTTGCCGTGTTAGTCTGAATCTGTAAAAAGCAACAGAGGGTCCTGTGGCACCTTTAAGACTAACAGAAGTATTGGGAGCATAAGCTTTCGTGGGTAAGAACCTCACTTCTTGCATCTGAAGAAGTGAGGTTCTTACCCACGAAAGCTTATGCTCCCAATACATCTGTTAGTCTTAAAGGTGCCACAGGACCCTCTGTTGCTTTTGGAAGAAGCTAATGCTCTGTCTGACGTGGCACCCCATCTCTAATAATAGCCAAAGCTGGAGGTTTCAGAAGAAAAAGTGTAAAATCCAAAATAATACCCTTCGCTCTGCAACATCTCCTGGGGAGGAGTTTCTGTCTAACTCCACTTGTTTAAGCCTTAAGAGCTAATGATTTTCAATTGGTTAAAGTCTTGAGCAGGGAAGCCACAAGAGTTTCTATTTAGGCCATTTCCCTCTTCTAGCATCTTGCTAAGAAATACCTGGGCAGAGGAAGGAAGAAAAGTGACTCAGGAAGGGTTTGCAGTTGTACTGGCAACAAGGGTGACCTGTCAGACACTGCAATATACTAGTAAAAGAGAGATGCACATGACAACTGGTCCCACTCTCGCCAGAGCTGCCAGTAACAGCCACCTCAGGTTTTCCCCACAGGGTCATTTCAGTGATGACAGGAATGCCTACCACTTACATGATACTGTTCTTTTGCAGGGTGCTGTGCAGACATTAATGAAGCCTCAGAACAGTCCCATTTCACAGCTGGGGAAACTGAGAAGTTAAGTGACTTTCTCCAGACCCCACACCAAGCCAGTGGCAGTGCCAGGACTAGAACTCAGAACCTAGGTAAGTCACAGCCCCTGGGATCCCCCAGATTCTCCACATGAGGTTGATTACCTCAGCCATGAGACTGTGAGGCTCAACTCATTAACATCTGGAAAACACTTCAACAGCCTCATATAGAGGCACCACAGAAATGTAAAATATTGTCTATAAATCTGCCTTGTCCTGAACCACCAGGTTAGTCCATAAATCACTCACAACTGCACCCATTTGCTGCAAGACTTGTTTTGGCCCGTGACTGAAATATTCACATCTTCCAACTATTAAAAGCATGAGCACTCCTGTGAACACATAGCTCTGCTGCAGCCAAGCAACTCTGAGAGCAGCATCATGTGTGCAATGAGAAAGCATCTCTGTGCTAGAGAGCTGAGAGCCATTGGATGGCATTTCTACCTCTCAGTTATCCTTGGAAGTGTAACATGACACTCCATGTGGGAGTGCATCTCTCTGCCTGCAGCATCCACTTGCTATTAATGACAGGGCAGACTGACTGTAAGGGCCAGTCTACACTGTGAAACAGAATGGGGACAATTGTGTTGTAACTGGTTTACACCACAGGTTGTTTGTGTAGTTTTGTTGGCATCCTAAGGAGCTCCAGAGGTCTGGCAGAATAGTTGGTGAGGGAGGCAGTGTTGCCTAGTGGCCAGAACTCTGGACTGGGACTCAGGAGGCCTAGGATCTATTCCCGCCTCTGCCAAAGGGCACTTGGGTGACCTTGGGCAAGTCATTTCACTGCTCTGTGCCTCGGTTTCCCCATCTGTAAAATAGGGATAACGAAGCTGAACTCATTTGTAAATTGCTTTGAGATCTACTGACGAAAAGCGCTACATCAGAGCTAGGTACTATTATTAGTGACAGTGCATCTTAATGTGCACCAACCAGGTTGTCTGCTGAAATAAATACACAAATGAGTGGGTGCTCTGATGATCACACATTAATTTCAAGGTCAGATTGTTCTGGGGCTGAATCTCCCATGTGTGACAGCACAGCAAAAAGGATGCCAGACCCAAGGAGGGACTGGCACTGCAAAGCTCAGATGGGGGGGGGGGGGGGGGGGGGGGGCACGTGGCCACAGGGTGGGTAATCTTTCAAGCTAATCGCACAGTCCCCTATCACACAGGCACTTCTCACCTGCCTCCCTTCAGATTTCACCCCCTCATGGAACATGCAGTCCTGCTTCCCACAGGAACAGGAACAGCACAACTCTATTAAAAGCCCTGGAGTCACCACTATCTAGAATACAAATTTTATACTGTGACCATCTTTAGAAAGTCGATAATCAGTTACCACACAGCAGCATACTTAGAACAGGAGGTAAGCATGGTACCTTAGACAGCATGGTATGGTATCTCTTGGGAAGTGCTGATTTTAATGGAACCTTTTTAATGCACAGAAGGGGTCTGAGTTACGACTGCTGCAGGGAACACAGATTATAAAGGCACAGAAATCAAAGTTAAGTCCCAGTGTTGCATTAATACAGCTTTCTGCATGCAACAATAGCTCCAATCTGGTATTGATTGGCATGTGAGTAACAGTGAAAACAACAATATTGCTGCCCTGACAGAAGGACAGAACAGGTAGAGTCCCAGGGTGGGCCAGCTCCCTGCAGCCCTCAACCCCAAGTAGTGGGGAGGGCTTCTCCCTGGAAAAGGCAGGCTCAAGAGGAGACTGACGTTCACAAAATAATGGTAAAAGTAATCCAAGACCAGTCACTCAGCAATAGATCCATGGCCAAGGCACTGTTGGAATATCAGCCCTCACCATTCTCAAGGGAGGTGGGTGAGCGTTGTTATCCACAGTCTACAGATGAAGACTCTAAGGCACAAAGAGATGAAGCGATTTGGCTACAGTAACTCCTCAGTACTCTATGACCATACAGTGCTCTGATTGGGGCTGTTAGGTGCTGCTCTCACATAAATTCTTAAAAACACCTGCGACAGAGCCAAGGCTAGATCTTAGGGCTTCCCGAATCCCAACCTTGTGCTCCTTCGCCATTCCTCGCAGCCCTTCGCCTTTCTGAGAAGCAAGGCCAGTCACTTCAGACAACCAGCTCTGGCCAAGTCAAACTGCAGATGCCCTGGCTTCCCTGACACTGTGAATGATGACATCACGCATGCCAAAAACAAGGACACAAGAAACAACCCTTTGCGAATCCCTATTTTCTTTCCTTTCCTTTATGGCCCTCGGTGACATGTTGCTCTCATGGACAGTAACCAAAGCACTAGCAGCAGCTCCTTTTTGTGAAGGCTCCCAAAGAAGTCAGCCTGTGACATTACAGCGACAGGTTCCTTGTTAAACAGCCGGAGAGTTATGGGATCTTACAAAGAGGTGGTTTATTTCCCACACCCTTTAAACTTAATGCTGATATGCTGCAGCTTGTGGAAAAACTGCTGCGCCCACCTTACACAAAAAGCCCACAGATTAAAACAGGACAGTACCCCGGGGAACAGATTTGATGTGAACGCGGATAACAGGCAACTTCTAATGTCTCTTGAGCAGGACAGCAAATGCTTTAAACTGGTTCCAATGTTTTGTTTGATTTTAGCCTTAGAGTTTTTGCTTAGAGATTGCTCTCGTTCTTCCTTTAGAAAATGAATACAATCCAGTAGAGGTTTTAGGAGCCTGTATGATACTGAGACACACAACAACCAACCACTGTTCCTTCAACTAGACAGAGTGTGAGAGGCTGCTACTTGTGGGGACAGTTCCAATCTTCCCCACCCCTGATTTTAGCCTAAAACTTGCTCCTGATATAAATTAAAAAAAAAAAAAAATCTGTCATCTTTTCTGGCTTCTCCTCAAAACTGATGAAATCTCCCAGCAATCTGCAGAGTTTGGATTTCATTTTATGCCTTAAAGTGAAATACAACTGATCGAAGAATAGTTAAAGAAATACAAACATAACAAAAGGAAAGTTGTGCAAATCTTGTCTGTACACAATCTTGCCGCTGTCGACGCAAGAGCCTTCTCCTATGCAGCCCCTGGAGTCCTGTACCTCAATGTCTCATCCACTCATACTCTAAGATCACTCAGAACTCCTCCATTTCCATAACCTACCTGAAAATGGATCTTTTCTCCTTGCTTAATATATCTGATTTCTCTCAGTCTTTACTTGTTATTTACACTCTGAAAAGCATTTTAGGATACTGATGAAAGAATCTTCACAAAACAAACATTTACTTTGTATTCTATTTTGTGTTAAAATGCATTTGATCAATGGGTTTAATGCAATATAAATGGAAGATCCTTCTTTGTTAATGAAATAACTTTGTAAGATAGATGGTTCTCATATGACAAACACATACTTCCTGGTGATGAGATGACTAAGGAAAAACATTTTCAAAAGCGTCCAAGTCCTGTTGATTTTCTCTGAGACTCTGACTCTTAAGTAACTTAGGTGCTTTTGAAATTGTACTTAAGTCTCATAAGGCCTGTACAAAAGTCTCATAATGGCCCTTTTATCATTGACCTCAATGTATGCAGACACGTAGTATTTATAGCTTTATGACCACCCTGGGTATTATTCTTTACGTAACTGCTGTTATTCTTGGTAATGCATCTTGCTGAGGAGGGGGAAGTTTCCAAACTGGCCAGTTGCATTTCTAAATCTATATGAAAACAACTCAAGATAACTATTAAATGACAGAAAACCACTGCTCCTCCCAGACCACATCAGTGGGCAAGTAATTCGTTGCCTTGAATTCAAGGTTTGCTGGCTTGTTGTACCGCTGGCTAGGAAATCTGTGCACAAGGATTTCAAGAAAGGTTTACACAGCGACAATCTGGAGGGGTAAAAGGGTTTCTGGCAGTTCAGCAAACAAAGGTCACACACAGACAATGCATGGTCTTGTATTACTATCACAGTATTTTTCATCCTGTTGGCTCCCCAGGCATGCTGCAAATTGAAATGGAAATGGAGACTAGATACACAGGGATAACTCCGTCCACTAGCGAAGTGGTGATAAGATGCAGGGTGAAACAAGGAAGCTGTTTAACAACATGCAGCAAAGCTATACAACCGGTTAGCAAGTGAAGAAGAATTCTTTGTCTTGCTGAAGCTGCAAGAGAATTAAAGAAAGCAGAACATAATTACCTACGCTGGAATGTGGCCAAATCACTTTTACAACTGTTCCCTGTACAAAGATTTCCATGGGAACTTTAATGATCACAAGTGGTCAGGACCCCAACAGCACCTGCAACAGCCTAGCACCATGCTGATGTATTGGTTCTGCACTCACTCAGAAAGAAGCAGTGTCACCAAGGCCCACATCTCCAGCATCACTACCTGCAGCATCTAGGCATCCCCTGGAGGTCTCCTATTCAAGCACTGAACTGGCCTGACCTTCTAACAACATCACAGCACAAAGCAGTATTGTCTGCTGCACGACCCTACACAGGTCACTTGATCAAACTGAAGGTGCCAGCCAGAAAAATGGATTCCAATTTGTTTTCTTGAATCGAATAGCAAAATAATTCTAGATACCTTGCAGACACAGCACCCTCCCAAAAATAAATAAAAAGAGAGATTTCCAAGGGACTGCCCATTTCAGGACAGCAATTATTTCTGTTTAAAGCTCTAATGGGTGTTGTGTGTTTGTGTTTTGGAACTTTAAGATGATGACTGGCCAGAATGCAGCTTGGCCAGTCATTAACAACCTTCTGATGACTGCAACATACTATCTGCAGGACAGCACTGAAGGCCAGAATGATTAATGCCCAGGGATGCACCAGTTTTGAAACTGCAACTGGGAGAACCTGAAAGTCAAGACAGGAAGGGAGTCCTTGCAACGCCAACAGGAATGCTGAGGTCACAGACAAGACTGCTTTGGTGCTACCCTCCCTTCCTTTTAAAGCCGGTCTGACAAGAAAAGCTGTGTGAGTAACTGATTTTTCAGTTCGCTGTCAATTCCAGGAATAGGGTCAAACTCAAAACCACATTTTTTAATAATTTTCAATGAATTGAAAAAGTCAGAAAAATTCCATTTTGGATCAGACAAAACGTTTTGGGTATTTTAAACTTTGTTTTTACAAAGGAAAAGGAAATGAAGGCCTAGATGGTGATGTCATGCCCAATAGCCCGGTAGGATTGGCACTCACCTGGGATGGGAGAGGGTCTCTCTCTAGGTGAGTACCCTAACTACCAGGATACGATGTCATTCTCTCTCTCCCCGTCTAGCACATTAGCCATTCAAGAATTTTATACGAAGTGGAACAGCTTCAACAGGACAGCCAGAGAGAAACCCACCCCAGGATACCCTATAGCCTAGGGGTTAGGACACTGACCTGGGAAGGGGGAAGCCTTGGTTCAAGTCCCTACAACTCCAGAGCAGGTTTCAAACGTGGGTCTCCCACATCCTCAGTGAGAGCCCTAACTACAGGCCTAGTGGTTGTAAGTATGGGGGAAGTGGTGGCAGCTCCTCCATTTTGTGAATGGCACCTTATTCCTCTTGTGACTCTAGCTCCCCAAAATGAAATGTTTTGTTCTCATAGACTCATAGACTCATAGACTTTAAGGTCAGAAGGGACCATTATGATCATCTAGTCTGACCCCCTGCATGCTGCAGGCCATAAAACCGTCCCTACCCCTTCCCTGGACTCTGCTGTTGAAGTCCCCAATCCTGTTTTAGGTGACTTCAATCGGCAGAGACCCTCCTGCTAGAGATCCCTGCCCCATGCTGCGGAGGAAGGCGAAAAACCTCCAGAGGCTCGGCCAATCTGCCCTGGAGGAAAATTCCTTCCCGACCCCAAAAATGGCGATCAGTCAGACCCCGAGCATATAGGCAAGAGTCACCAGCCTGACCCCTGTCAGCCATTATACGATTTACCTACCATTGTTTGGTTTTCCTTGACTACTATGTTTTACCATTAAACCATTCCCTCCATAAATTTATCTAACTTAATCTTAAAACCAGACAGGTCCGTCGCCCCCACCGTTTCCCTCGGAAGGCCGTTCCAATATTTCACCCCTCTGACGGTCAAAAACCTTCGTCTAATTTCAAGCCTGAACTTCCCCACGGCCAGTTTATATCCATTCGTTCTCGTATCCACATTAGTACTAAGCTGGAATAATTCTTCTCCCTCCCTTGTATTAATCCCTCTAATATATTTAAAGATAGCAATCATATCCCCCCTCAGCCTTCGCTTTGTCAGACTAAACAACCCAAGCTCCTCTAGTCTCTTTTCATACGACAGGTTTTCCATTCCTCTGATCATCCTAGTGGCCCTTCTCTGCACCCGTTCCAGTTTGAGTTCATCTTTTTTAAACATGGGAGACCAGAACTGCACACAGTACTCCAAGTGAGGTCTCACCAGCGCCTTGTACAACGGGAGCAGGACCTCCTTATCCCTACTAGATATACCTCGCCTAATGCATCCCAAGACAGCATTGGCTTTTTTCACCGCCACGTCGCATTGTCGACTCATAGTCATCCTGCGGTCTACGAGGACCCCTAGGTCCTTCTCCTCTTCCGTTACTTCTAACCAATGCGTCCCCATCTTGTAACTAAAATTGTTATTAGTCATCCCCAAATGCATTACCTTACACTTTTTACTATTAAATTTCATCCTATTTCTGATACTCCAATTCACAAGCTCATTCAAGTCTCCCTGCAGGATATCCCTATCCTCCTCCGAATTTACAACGCCTCCCACCTTCGTATCATCCGCAAACTTTATCAGCCCACTCCTGCAATCGGTCCCGAGGTCAGTTATAAATAGATTAAATAAAATGGGTCCCAAAACCGAACCTTGAGGCACTCCACTAGTAACCTCCCTCCAACCCGACAGTTCACCCTTTAATACGACCCGCTGCATTCTCCCCATTAACCAATTCCTTATCCACCTCTGGATTTTCATATCGATCCCCATGTTTTTCAGTTTAACCAATAATTCCTCATGGGGTACAGTATCAAACGCTTTACTGAAATCCAGGTATATTAGGTCCACCGCATTTCCCTTATCTAATAAATCCGTTACTTTCTCAAAGAAGGAGATCAGATTCGTTTGGCACGATCTGCCCTTCGTAAAACCATGTTGTAATTTATCGCAATTGCCACTAACCTCCAGGTCCTCAACTAGTTTCTCCTTCAGAATTTTCTCTAACACCTTGCACACTACAGATGTTAAACTAACAGGCCTGTAGTTACCCGGATCACTTTTTTTCCCTTTCTTGAAAATAGGAACCACATTAGCTATTCTCCAGTCTAACGGGACCACCCCCGAATTTACAGATTCATTAAATATTATCGCTAACGGGCCTGCTATTTCCCGCGCCAATTCCTTCAATATTCTCGGATGAAGATCGTCCGGTCCTCCCGACTTAGCCCCATTAAGGCAATCAAGTTTTGTTTCTACCTCGAATACGGTAATCCCCCATCCCGAATGCCCCTCTGTAGCGGTGCTAGTATCCCTAATATTCTGACATTTCTGGAATTTTTCCTTTTTTCGTTTCAGCTGAAATGAGCTGCCAACGCTGACCCGAACCCGCATTCTTTGGGGAAAAACAAGTTTTGTCTAACGTGTTTCACCCAGCTCCACTGACAAGTGACAAGACAACACTGCAGATGGTCTTCTGCTGACTGAGTCTCCCACCAGACTCTGCCTACAGGGAAAGAGTCACAGAAAGGGGTGATGCTTGCAGGAAGGGATGCAACATCCAGGGATCTGCGTGGGAGAGGGATCATGTGCCAATATGCGGCATGTGACATTGAGCAGTGCTCACTAACAGCAGGGAAGCTGGTCTCTGTAGCTCTCATGCTATTTGCAAAAGAAAATCCCAGCTCATGATGTCAAGTCATAAAAGCAGCCAAGACTGTGGACACCTCTCTAACAACAGGTTAGGGATGCTACACATCACATCACATTCTGCTGAACAGAATGCCAAGTGAGGATTCAAGGTACCCAACTGGTGAATGTTGTTGACTTGTAGGCAAGGCTCTCCCAGAGGCTTTATGGCACGTTTGTAAGCAAGAGTCCTATGATGCTTTGTAGTAATGTTAAGAGTGGAAAAGTACTGGCTTATGACAACCTTTGTCATATTTCCTAAGAGCTAATAAGTATTTTTAAACATACTAACCACAATAACAGAGTTATGAGTTAGCCAAATGTGAAGGATAAATCACAGATGTTCAGTCATGCAGTTGGACATTTATAAAAATGTAATGAGTTAGGAAATATAATAAAATAAAATGTCTGCAGGCTGGGGAAAAAGAAAACTACAGTAATGAAATTTAAACAAGTTGGGTATAATAGACAAAACCAAGACAGTATTAAAAAAAATGGCATCAGGTTGCAAGGCATGGTTCTACAAACTTGGTAATATATATACACTTCTCTTTTGCACTAACCATTGCTTAATAAATCAAATCAAACTAAGTTACTTAAGGTCCCTTACTTAATTACATTTGAACCTGAAATACTTCATTACATTGATTAGCAATGTATAAGGCATTTATTATCTAGTAATACTCTATACATTCCAACTGAACCAACATCATTGGTAAAGAGATCCCTGCTTTCAGCTTGCAATAGCAATACTCATGCAATTGCATGGCACTTCCTGAAGATTAATGACCTGAGGGGAGCAGTCCACGTGACTATTAACCCCAGAAAAACCCTGCAGTTATTGACAAGTCAGCATATTCCTTTCCCAAAAAGGGGAGACATTGCAGAATTTCTTGCAGATTTCTAGGATGAACGGTTCACACTGGCAGAAAGCCTGACTGTGTGTAGCTTCTAGCTCCATGAGTAATGCGCTGTAAAGAACCGAATGTTTAGAACCAAAAATAAAAACGGAAATGTCACTGAGAGAATGAGACTGAACTGGAAAAGGACGCGAGCGTGCCTTTGCCACTTTAAATAAGACAACAAAGCCAGGAAGGTGCAGCCTCCCACTGGGGCAACTCCTACCCTATCATGAGTGCTTAGGGCAGGGCAGGCAAACTTTTTGGCCTGAGGGCCGCATCGCGTTTCAGAAATTGTATGGAGGGCTGGTTAGGGGAGGGAGTCATCTGCCCCCCTCCCCGGGACTCCTGCCCCATCCAACCCCCCCACGTCCCCTGACTGCCCCCTGCCACCCCATCCAACCCCCCCCTCATTCCTGATTGCCCCCCCGGGACCCCTGCTCCCTGCCCACCCCCATGAACTCCCCTGCCCTCTATCCAACCCCCCCACTTCCTGCCCCCTTACTGTGCTGCCTGGAGCACCAGTGGCTGGCGGTACTACAGCCGCACTGCCTGGCTGGGGCCAGCCATGCCGTCGCCACCATGCAGTATAGAGCACTGGGTCATGCCGGGCTCTGCATCTGTGCTGCCCCAGAAGCTTGAAGCCCTGCCATCCAGAGCATTGCGCTGGCAGCGGAGCGAGGTGAGTCTGCGTGGGAGGGGGAACTGCAGGGGAGGGGCCAGGGGCTCAGGGGCTGGGCAGGAGGGTCCCGCGGGCCAGATGTGGTCTGTGGGCCGTAGTTTGCCCACCTCTGGCTTAGGGCCAGGGTGCAATGGAACTGATGTGGCCCTGTCTGCATGGAGGTTCTGGGAGTTCATGTACAGGGTTTCACACATTCTACCTTCCACTAAGCACAGGACCACAGAGGGTCCCTGCATCCCAGCACATGGGAGATTAGGGGATAAGGTAGGCCAAGACAAACAGGGAGACTACAGGGATCCACTGGACATAGAATCATAGAATATCAGGGTTGGAAGGGACCTCAGGAGGTCATCTAGTCCAACCCCCTGCTCAAAGCAGGACCAATCCCCAGACAGATTTTTACCCCAGTTCCCTAAATGGCCCCCTCGAGGATTGAACTCATAACCCTGGGTTTAGCAGGCCAATGCTCAAACCACTGAGCTATCCCTCCCCCATAACGTCTGTTGGGGGGGCGGGGAGTGGGTTGCACCCAGTAGAAGTGCCTAAAGCACTCCTATGGCAGCCCTGAGAGCTTAGTGACAGCTACAGAACCACTCTATCATCTGTTCGTGACCTGAAGGGCAAAGGGAACATCTTGCTTTTATTAAAAGTGATGACTCACTAATGCTCTAACTTGCTACGTCACGTATTGTGAACATTGTTGAGGCAATCCAACGCCCTTACTCCAGCAGAAATACGAGTCTTTCCACAAACTAAATCCATCCCTTCCAGTGATAGGGACAATTTCCCTCACGGTACTGTGTTACAGACAAGCAGAATCTCATAGGATGTGAGAAGATTGCTACCTACTATTGCTTCACTGGAGGTCCCACTGGACCAGTAGACTACACTTCAGCAGTAGGGATGGTGGGCAAGTTAACGTGTGCAGCTGGAGTCTGCCATTCAGCAGACAAATGCACTTCCTCCAGTGATCATCAGTCAACTGTTAATTTTCAGTCTCAGTTGGGACCATAATAACATCAGCATGATTAAATCACCATCCTTAGCATCACCACTAAGTGCTACACACATCTAGCAGCAGCAGCAGGCGGACACTGGTGCTGACTCAGGCCACACTCCTGTGTCTGGGCTTGTTTTTGGACAGAAGCACTAGTGGAAGCATAAGAAGGAGGCCTGCCAACCCTTCTGTTATGTCTCCCCAGACCACCAGAAAGAAAAATAATTTAGTCAATGTGGGCCACTGATTCCTGTCTTAAATCTGAACACCCTTCCAGCCAGCAGGCAAACACTCCTGCTCTGTATGTCCACAACAACTTTCATCTAGGATCACAAAGTGCTTTCTAACTGTTAATTTAAGTCAGTCCCCGCAACACTCCTGTGAGACAGGCAAGTATTATTCCCATTTTACAGAGGGGGAAACTGAGGCAGAGAGAAAGGAAATGACTTGCCTAAAGTTACTGTCAGAGGAAGAATTGGGAACAAAATTCAGGAATTCATGATTTTCAACCTTGTGGTCCTCTCTCCAGACCAATCATCTCTGCTGATTTGGACAGCCCTTCCTTGCACACTTACTTCTCTGCACGAGAGGTGAAATTGCTTACTGCACTAGGGGTTGGTTGTTTCCGACACTGAAATCAGAAAGGTGTTTGGGAGAACAGACAGACAAAACTTCTGAGCACAGAAATTGCACAAGAAACTGTGGAAGTCTGAAATGATCCAGTAAGACTGAGAACACAACCCTCTGTGCATTTTCTTTCCAATTACAAAGCTACATGAAATTGCAGTTTTACTGCTCCCCTCACACATTAGCTAGGTGCATATTTAGAGAGCTAAAGAACCACCATCTGTCCCTGATTTCTCCTACGACCCACTGATTATACTATTTTGCTCAGTATCTTTACAGCCATCTCTCCCACTCTTACCACTGTTTGCTTTCACATTTCAGAACTTTCACCCTTTATAAATCTGTTTTATCTGCACAAATGGTTCATTTCTGGCCTCTCAATAAGCTTGCCTGTCTAGGACAAGGTGAAGCACACCCCCCCCAGAGTGCCAAAGGGTTAGAGGTGGTCTAATTTTTAACATGAAAAGAATATTCAGTTTCTTCAAAGGGCAAACAAAGAAATTGACACAAGGCTCAGTGAAGATCAGCAATATGGAGTGGCTTTGTTACTCCTTTAAGTTTTCTCCACACAAACTGTAAATGGGAGACATGTGGATGGAGTTTGGGGATCTGTCTATTGCCAGTAAATACTAGTTTACAAAGAGGAAAAAGAAATTAGCAAATTGCAGAAATTGTGGACAAGGGTCTCAATCCCACGAGGTGCTGAGCACATTCAGTCTCAGTGAAGTCAGTGGGAGCTGGGGATGACCAGCACCTTGCAGGACTTGAGCTCAAGAGGAGGAAAGAAGATTATCTGGATACTTTTGGGTATTAACTTTCCTTTGTAGGACGTTAACTTAAATACAAGCTTTTACTGCTGTTTTACAAATCTGCCAGCTTCCAAACCAGACACCTGGGATCCTTCCTTTATTTCCAAGCTACAGGCTGTATTTTTTTGCAGCATTAACTGGACAGAACATTAAGATATGGTTCAAGTCATCAGACATAATAGTTCTGCTTCTTATTAATGTGTTAGAACCTCGTGACTAAGCTCTTGGCAGCGCAGATCTCAGCTTGACAAGAGAGCCAGGACGCTTGCTACAATCAGTGCAGGATGCACAAAATGGACCATATTCTGTAACACCAGGGTTCTCAACCTTTTCTTACTGAGCCCCCCAAACATGCTATAAAAGTCTCCATGGCCCACCTGTGCCACAACAACTGTTTTTATGCATATCCAGTAGACTAAAAGCCAGGGCTGGCATTAGGGGGTAGCAAGCAGAGCAACTGCCTGTGGGGCCCCACATCACAGGATGGCCAGCAAAGCGAACTTGCTTGGGCTTTGGCTTCAGCCCGCCCACAGCTTGGGCTTCGGCTTTCTGCCCCGAGCCCCAGTGAGTCTAACGCTGGCCCGGCTTTCGGTTTATTGTGGAGGATCCCATCAAACTTGCTCGTGGCCCCCCAGGGAGCCCCAGACCTCTACTTGAGAACTGCTGCTGTAGCAGATCCAGATATCGCTTCTTTGACAGTCATGTTACCAGGCACCCAGCTGTGCTGCATAAGTGATGCCAATTGCCTCATTTTACTAACCTGCCCTACATTGAACGTCAAAGTGATGGCATAATAAAAATTGGAATTGGCGCTTCCTGCGTAAATCCAGAGATGCCAGAGCACTGGGAACAGCAGGGAACAGACAATGAGCACACAGGAGAGGATAAAGATGTTCCGAAGGACTGTAAGAAAAAACAAAGATATTATAACAGTGTAGTTGAGATAATAACAAGCAGCTGACCTATGTTACCTGAGGATGGTGCTTAGCATGTCTATAGAGCCACCCAGCAGCTTGGAGGCACTAATTAAAGGGTGGTTCTCTCCACCAGCACAACCAGGAGCGGCACCAGGGTTTTTGCTGCCCTAGGTGGCAGCACTCCTCCTCTGAAGCTGCGTTCTTGGCATCCAGGTCTTCGGGGCACTTCGGCGGCGGGTCCCGGAGCGAGTGAAGGACCCGCTGCCGAATTTCCGCTGAAGACCCGGAGCGGAAGAAACCCCTCTGGGCAGCCCCGATTCTCTGCGGCGTTTCCGCGGCCGCTTTTCTTCCCACCCAGAGGAATCGCCGCCGAAATGCCACCCCCCACATCCTGCCACCCTAGGCGACCGCCTAGGGTCGCCTAGTGGAAGCGCCGGCCCTGAGCACAACCTTTCATAATGATAAAGATTTGCTATATTAATCTCGCTATTGCATTCTATAATAAAACTGGGATTTTTCTTTAAAAGAAAAGAATTTTGCCTGTCTAATTTTTAATTGGATCCCCCATTTTGCGGCTCCTGGTTTCCAAGAAGTGCTGCTCTGATAACAGCAAAAGCAGGAGACCTCACAACAGCAGCGGGGGGCAGTGTCTCTGGGTTATTCTCTGAGAGGGATATTGCACCTCACCTCAGCATCAAATCAGGTTGCTCTGCTTGCCTACAGGAGAGCTGGAGTGATCAATTATTGAAGGTACCCAAATCACTTTAGATTAGCCTGGAACCCAGGGGAGCTTTCCAATTGGCTGTCAATGTTGTCGTAAAGGATGCAGACCATTCTCCCTTTAATATATTAATTCCCTATTTCATAACTATAATAGGACATTGCAGGATAGTAGAATCATAAAGTGTAGGACTGGAAAGGACCTCAACAGGCCATGTAATCCACCCCCCGCACTTAAGGCAGGACTACGTAATAACTAGACCAGGGGTCGGCAACCTATGGCATGCGTGCCAAAGGCGGCACGCGAGCTGATTTACTGTGGCACACTGCTGCCGGCCTGGGGTCCTGGCCGCCGGCCCCGCTCAGCCTGCTGCTGGCCTGGATGGACGGAACCCCGGGCCGGCAGCCGGGACCCCAGCTGGCAGGGGCCGGGAGACGGAACCCCAGACTGCTAGCGGGCTGAGCCGCTCAGCCCGCTGCTGGCCAGGGGTCCCAGGTGCTGGCCCCGCTCAGTCCGCTGCCAGTCTGGGGTTCCATCCGCCAGCCCCTGTAAATGTAAAATGTATTAATGGCACGCAAAACCTTAAATTACAGCGAATAAATGAAGACTTGGCACACCACTTCTGAAAGGTTGCCGACCCCTGAACTGGACCATTCCTGACCGGTGTTTGTCTAACCTGTTCTTAAAAAACCTCCAATGAGGTACTGAAAGAGGATTGTCTTTCTTGGGTAGCCATGGTCCCTTGGCCGTGCGTAGCTGGAGCGCCCTGCGGACCTATGGTAAACCAAGGTGTTTTGGAAACGTGCTGCCTCGGTCTGTCAGGCCTGGCTGGCTAAGGAATCAAGTCTAACTGATGGAGTTACTGGGCTATATTATCAAGGCTGTTTTATCCTCTGCTATAGTAATTCCAAGACTGGAGGAGCAGCTGTCCTCAAAGGCAGGGCTGGCTCCAGGCACCAGGTGAGCAAGCTGGTGCTTCGGACGGCAGATTGTTGGAGGCGGCATTCCGCCCAATCCTAGGGCGGCACAGACGCTTTTTTGGGGGTTCTGCTCCGGTCGCCCTGTAGGGGGCGACAGCGTGGAGAACCAGGGCAGTCCTCTTCCTTCCCTACCCACCGACCGGAGCGGAGCCCTCGCAGCAGGAGGTGGCGCAGCGGGAGGGGCCGCGTGGCAGCACCCCTGCTATAGCCCTGGCCGCCCCCTTCTCTCTCTCCCACCCGCTCCCTCCCTCTGCCCCCCAGCCGGTCACCCGCACTCCGGCTGTGCCACAGGTTTTTTTTTTTTTTTTTTTTGCTTTGCAGTTCTGGCCGCCCCGTTTTTTTTTTTTTTGCTTGGGGTGGCCAAAAAGCCAGAGCTGGCCCTGCTCAAAGGAGGTAAAAAGCCCCACCTACTAGTAGCTAGTGCTGCCACAGAGAACCAGCCATGGGTCACTTCAATGAAGCCCTGACTACATGACAACCATTCAATCCCCTTCGTTATTCCTCTTGTTCCCTTTTGAGGGCTCAGGATTAGCTTGGATTTTCAAAGAACATATAATTTGTAATGATTTCAAAAGCTTCATAAAAATAACGAGCAGAGAGGCCAGGATGTGAGTCTTGTGAACCAACCCCCCCTAGTTTTGGATTACAAAAGCCAAAGGGAAACAAAGATGGCAGGTTTCACATTTCCAGACCTAACTAGGCTTCTTTGTCTTAAGGCTGAAATTGCTTATTAAGGAAATTGAGGTCATGTTTGGGTTAGTAATGGATTGACACAATCCAAAGAACAGCCAAGCAGGGATGGCTGGTACTGACTGCTGTAGCCACCCCAAACCACTCACTCCAGGAAGCAACACAAATCTTCCTGGAATGTTAAACTGCCAAGCTTATTAGCTGCTGCAACATTATCTCAGCAGACATTTAAAGTCACCCTGAGGTGGTACATCATGGAATCTGAGTCTGTAAAAATGAGCTGCAAGCTACCTGACAATTACACCAAGTCCAATGCTCAGGGGCTGGAAAGGGTCTTTGTGGTCTAAGAGAGGCTAAGCAATGGCTTGGCTAAATGGGGTGATCCAGTCAGCACACATTCTGAGTGTGTGATCTCACACACAACAAACTGACAACTGTGAATTATAATTTGTATTATTGTAGCACCTAGGAGCCCTCATCCTGGACCAGGACACCAATGTTCCAGGCACTGTACAAAACACAGAACTAACAGTGTTAGAACGGAGGGGGTCTAGTGACTGAATTAACTGTAGGGTTGGTGCTCAGATTACCAGTCATAAACTGAGATTAGAGACACTCCCAACCCAAAGGGTGCCTGTATTTTATATCAATGATATGATAATAAATACTTTGCACTCATGAAGTATCCTTAATGAAAGGATCTCAAAGAACTTTACACACAAGCATTTAATCCTCAGAACAACCTGGGCAAGGAGGGAGGGAAAGTTGGTCACAAAAGTCATAAAATCTCCCCACACACTTCATGGTTTGTATTGATCAGACTTGTTTCCTTCCAGACAGCGGACAGTCCAAGGGAGACAGTGCCCCCAGTGGCATGCAGCCCCAGGCCACATCTGGTTTTCCTAGCTTCATCCTGCAGTGAAGAGTTTTGGGGCAGGTCTACTCTTAAAACACTGCATTGGTGCAGTTGCACCACTATAGCGCTTAAGTGAAGACGCTCCTACTCTGATGGGAGAGCTTCTCCCATCGGCATAGTTAATTCACCTCCGCGAGAGGCAGTAGCTATGTCAATGGGAGACGCTCTCCCGCTGACATAGCACTGTTGACCCTGGGGGTTAGGTTGGTACAACTACATTGCTCAAGAGTGTGGATTTTGCATACTCCCAAGCGACATAGTTATACCGATATAAGCCTGTAGTGTAGAGCTGACCTTAGTTAAGCCCCTCACCTCAGCCATGTCAACAAACAAAGGTTTGGATTGAGACCCCAGGGACTGTGGGGGTGGGGGGAGGGAAGAAGCAAACACAAAGAACTTACATCTGTAAAGGTGGCTCCAGAGTGGAAGGAAGGCCATGTACAGCGCTACGTCTCCCACAGTTGGGTAGGACTTGAAGATAGAAATGATGGCAAGCTGAACGAACAAGAAGAAGATGGGGTGCTCCCTAGAGAAAGGAAAAAGGCAGTGACTGGACATAACAGGTACTGGAGGAGCAGCATTTGTCTCTAGAACCTGGTGCCAAGGATTGGCAGGGACACACGAACATACTGTGGCCAGACTCCTACAAGCTTTCATGCTCTTGCTCTGTTTGCCCAGCAAGTCTCCCAGTGTGCTGGGCTGCAAGCACTGAGTCAATCTGAGAGGAGTATTCCCAGGGCATTCGTGTACCTACACATGGATACTTTGGGCACATACACACGATCATCCTGTTGTGTCCAGGCCTTTCCAGTGCTGCCTTCTGTTGTTGTGGTAGGAAGAGCAACCAATGCTACTTCACTCGGATGCTTTTGCCCCATGAGGACTGTTCTGAGAAGCTCGCTGCCTGGCAGATTCACCCTACGGCATATCAGAGCAGCAGCTGTATACATTCCAAGTCGTCATAACAGTCCCATCTGAAATCCAGACAGTTACCGGGCTGCCCTCAAACAGAATGGCACAGTTCTTGTCACAACCCTTTAGTATCTTTCTTCAACCTTTTACTTTACAGGACTGGCTTTGAGTGTCCTGCTGTCCAGTCCACAGCAGGATCCATCTCAATTGCCAGCTGTGATCAAGCATCCCCTCCAGCTGTCCCTCCACTCCCAAGTCCATGTTTTTGACTACTGCATGACACATAGCCCTACCTATGGGTCAATATGTATTAGGGTAAGAATATAGCTGTGACGGGTTGGATCACAGAAACCCCCTTGGAAGCTGCCACCCAATGTGCAAAGACTACCCCTGCTTCTGTTTTTTCTGCCAGCTCAGGACTTCAGCACCCTGTCTTGCTGAGCCAGACACTTTCGTTTGGCTCCAGACACAGACCCAGGGTCTGAATCTCCTGTCCGAAAGCTGCAAGTTTACCTGAAAACAGCTCACAGTAGTGTGCTTGTCTTTAGCACTTAGATGCCCAACTTTTAGTGGGGTTTAAACCCAGATAAATCCGTTTTACCCTGCATAAATTGTTCACCCTCTATAACACTGATAGAGAGATATGCACAGCTGTTTGCTCCCCCAGGTATTAATACATACTCTGAGTAAATTACTAAATAAAAAGTGATTTTATTAAATACAGACAGTAGGATTTAAGTGGTTCAAAGTAGTAACAGACAGAACAAAGTAAGTCACCAAGCAAAATAAAATAAAATGCACAAATCTATGCCTAATTAAACTGAATACAGATAATTTTCTCACCAGTTTCAGAGTGCTCCCTTTTACAGGCTAAGCTTTTTTTAGCCTGGGTCCAGCAATCACTCACACCCCCTGTAGTTACTGTCCTTTGTTTCAGTCTCCTTCAAGTATCCTGGGGGGGGGGTGGAGAGGCTCCTTCTTTAGCCAGCTGAAGACAACCTGGAGGGGTCTCCCACAGGTTTAAGTAGACTCTCTCTTGTGGGTGGAGACCCCCCTCCTCCCTCCTATGCAAAGCCCAGCTCCAAGATGGAGTTCTGGAGTCACCTGGGCAAGTCACATGCCCCTGCATGACTCAGTCTTTGCAGGCCGACGCCATTGTCCACATGGCATCTTGCATGTCTCCAGGAAGACTTCTTATGTGGATTGGAGCATTCCAAGATGCACTGTTCCCTAAGTGTCTCCTGATCAGGTACTTAACCTGGCAAATTTCTTCCTAAAGAAGCTGACCAAATGCCTCACAAAGCTTACTTAGAAATCAGGCAAGCATACAGCCCATATTCTTAACCTCAAGTAGAAAATGATATATATGTACAAATAGGATGAATAGATATAGTAGACCATAACCCTTACGGAGATATGTTACATGGCACAGGCAGCACAAAACATATTCCAGTTATGTCATACATACATTTATAAGCACCCCCTCCCCATAAAGCCTTATGGGGTACACTGTCACACCCTCCCCCTGAACTTACTGCCAGAGACTTGGACACTGTCCATGGCGGAGGCAGTACCTGTAAAATTTCTGTTTGTTTTTGGTCACACTTTCTTTCAGTACCTTGAAACCATATGATGTCACTCCTGGGGGTTCTAGCCGTTTTGGGGTCCCTGGTCCCCAGATGCTTGCAAACAGGTAGGGATGTAGTATTGCTAACAGAATGCAGGCAGCAATACTCATTAACGTGGAGGTATCTTGGCATTTAGCCACCAATGCCATGAGGCGGTGTGCCTCAGTTTCCCCTTCTACACAGCAGCATAGGCCTGTTATGCTTTTGCTGCTTTTTACAGGTATGGGCTGTAAAGTACCATGCTGGTGGGGCTGTCCTGTCACCATCCCCAGCATGTATAACAGCTTATTTCACAAATTAAATATGTTTCACATCTTTAAAGGGTTTACCACTGGTGTGAATTCTTTTGTTTTAACCCATAGGTGAATTAGCAAAAGACACAAGGTTAACAGCAAATCTACAGTGGACAGGCTTCGTTCACTCAATTTGACTTGTTTAGCATTTATTGCATTTTCCCAGTTCTTTGTGCCCTCTGGTAGACCTTCTGATGCAGATTCCTCTGCCTCTTTGGGGAAGACTTCTAGTTTGGGCATGTGCTTGGGTCTTTGGCCAGGAAAGGGTGTACTACAACCATACTTGTCCTCGGCCCCTCCCTCTGGAGTTTCTCTGGGCTGGGCCCCACTCCCTCGTGAAGTTCCTCCCATGAAGAGATTTCCCCCCCCTGTCTTGGAGAGAGAGTTTTATCTCTTGCAAGTGTAGCAAGAACAGCAGCTTTCCCTGGGGTGCTCTGGACCCCTTTGGGCACCCCACTTTTTGTTTCCAATGGGTCAGCTGGATAGACCCCCTCATCCTGGAGACCTGACCTAGGGTTACCATATTTCAGCAAGCAAAAAAGAGGACGGAAGGAGCCCCGCCCCTGCCCCTCCCACTTCCCGCCCCCCCAGAACCCCCAACCCTCCCCCCGTTCCTTGTCCCCTGACTGCCCCCTCCTGGGACCCCTGCCCCTAACTGCCCCCAGGACTCCACTCCCTATCTAAGCCTCCCTGCCTCTTGTCCCCTGACTGCCCCAACCCTTATCCACACCCCCACCCCCAGACAGACCCCTGGGACTCCCATGCCCCATCCAACCACTCCCCACCCCCTGACAGCCCCCCCCCGAACTCCCAACCCATCTAAACCCCTCTGCTCCCTGTCCCCTGACTGCTCCGATCCCTCTCCCCACTCCTGCCCCCTGACAGCCCCCCCCAGAACTCCCAACCCATCTAAACCCCTCTGCTCCCTGTCCCCTGACTGCTTCAATCCCTCTCCACACTCCTGCCCCCTGACAGCCCCCCCCAGAACTCCCAACCCATCTAAACCTCTCTGCTCCCTGTCCCCTGACTGCTCCGATCCCTCTCCCCACTCCTGCCCCCTGACAGCCCCCCCCCAGAACTCCCAGCTCCCCACCCCCCTGCTCCTTGTCCCCTGACTGCCCCTTCCTGGGACCCCTGCTCCTAACTGCCCTCCAGAACCCCACCCCTAAGCCTCCCTGTTCCTTGTCCCCTAACTGCCCCCTCCTAAGACCCCCCCCAACTGCCCCCTAGGACCCTACCCCCTACCTGTACCCTGACTGCCCAAAACTTTCTCCACCCCCCCCCAAAAGCCCCCCCCCGTTTCTTGACTGCCCCCTCCAGAACCTTCCTGCCCCCGGTCCCCCTTACCCTGCTGCTCAGAACAGCGTGTTGGGCTCTGTGCGAGCCGAGCCGGACACGTGGCTGCGCTCCCCAGCACAACAAAACCCGGTCCCTGGCCCTGCACAGTGCTGCCGGACCGGGTTGCAGGAGAGGCCAACTCAGAATGCAGGGCGGCTCCGGCTCCTCTACAGCTGCTCAGGAGTCCAGCCCGGGATTTTTCTGCAGCCCTCCCAGCCGCTCGCTCTGCCGGGGGAGGGGGAAATCCCGGACATTGTGAGTGCTTTACAAATTCCCCCCGGACGCTATTTTTAGCGCGAAAAGGAGGACATGTCCGGGTAAATCCGGACGAATGGTAACCCTACCTGACCCCCAGGTTTCCCTTAAAACCTGATCCACAGGAGAGGGGGCTGGCATTTCGAATGCAGACTTTTTACCCTCCTCCTGGGAAAGCCCCTCCCCACAAAAGGTGGGTGGACTCTCTGGCCCCCCCGACCTTCCATTTGGGCTTCCCTCTTTGGGCTCCCCGCTGGGTCCGACACTCTTGTGTCCCCTGAAAGGGAAGGTGATCCTGCCCCAGCTGTGGACTCACAGCTACCAGCTACAACAGACCTCTTACTGGCCCGCAAAATCCCTCCCCTTCCACTCGGGTTGGGCTGGAACTCAGCTATAGAGTTCTTGGGGCCTGTTTCCACCACAGTGGTCCCCAGGACCCCAACTTTCACCTTTGGGACACACACCTCTGTTAGGGTTACCATATTTCAGCGAGCAAAAAAGAGGACGGGAGGAGCCCCGCCCTAGCCCCGCCCCTGCCCCTCCCACTTCCCGCCCCCCCTGACCTCCCAACCCTCCCCCCGTTCCTTGTCCCCTGACTACCCCCTCCTGGGACCCCTGCCCCTAACTGCCCCCCAGGACTATCTAAGCCTCCCTGCCTCTTGTCCCCTGACTGCCCCAACCTTTATCCACACCCCCACCCCCAGACAGACCCCTGGGACTCCCACGCCCCATCCAACCACTCCCCACCCCCTGACAGCCCCCCCCAGAACTCCCAACCCATCTAAACCCCTCTGCTCCCTGTCCCCTGACTGCTCCGATCCCTCTCCGCACTCCTGCCCCCTGACAGCCCCCCCCAGAACTCCCAACCCATCTAAACCCCTCTGCTCCCTGTCCCGACTGCTCCGATCCCTCTCCCCACCCCTGCCCCCTGACAGCTCCCCCCCAGAACTCCCAGCCCCCTACCCCCCCCGCTCCTTGTCCCCTGACTGCCCCCTCCTGGGACCCCTGCTCCTAACTGCCCTCCAGAACCCCACCCCCTACCTAAGACTCCCTGTTCCTTGTCCCCTAACTGCCCCCTCCTAAGACCCCCCCCAACTGCCCACCAGGACCCTACCCCCTACCTGTACCCTGACTGCCCAAAACTTTCTCCACTCCCCCCAAAAAGCCCCCCCCCCGTTTCTTGACTGCCCCCTCCAGAACCTCCCTGCCCCTTCTCCTGCCCCCCCTTACCCTGCTGCTCAGAACAGGGTGTTGGGCTCTGTGTGAGCCGGACACGTGGCTAAGCTCCCCAGCACAACAAAACCCGGTCCCTGGCCCTGCACAACAAAACCCGGTCCCTGGTCCGGACCGGGTTGCAGGGGAGAGCTGCCCTTGTATCAGCACAAAGTGCTCTCGCTCCCGTTTTGCTACCCTGCATGGCAGAAACCGCTCCCAGTTGCAAAAGGGGAGGGCTGCACTTTGTGCTGAGACACTTGCTCAGAATGCAGGGCGGAGCTCCTCTCCAGCTGCTCCGGAGTCCAGCCCGGGACTTTCCTGCAGCCCTCCCAGCCGCTCGCTCTGCTGTGCCGGGGGAGGGGGAAATCCCAGACATTGTGAGTGCTTTACAAATTCCCCCCCGGACGCTATTTTTAGCACAAAAAGGAGGACATGTCCGGGTAAATCCGGACGAATGGTAACCCTACCTCTGTGCACCCCAGGGCAGGCCCGGCCCCCTGCTGACCTGCAACTTTCTGGCAGTCAGCAGCTGTGGTGGCCTCCTTGCTACAAGGTGGTACATCCCCCTCCCCCGGGGAGATGATTAGGGGACAGGAGCTGGCTTCATCCAGCTCCTCCCTCTGGAACTTCCCTTGAGCCCCAGAGCTACAGGAACCCAGCTCCTCCCTCTGGAACCTCCCTTGAGCCCCAGAGCTACAGGAACCGGCTACAATCAGCCTTGCCCCCCGAAGCTGCATCCTTTACTGCTGCAGAGGAATTTAAGAGACACCCTCCTATTCCCCCAGCAGTCTGTGTGACTTCGCCCCCCCCCTGGGGCTTTTGGCACAAGATTCCTTCTCACTGCTAACCAACCCTGGGACAGATTTTGCCACACTAAAGAAATTATTCCCCAGTAGAAACGGTGCAAAATTGTGTGCCACCCTTGCAACAGTCAGCTCAGCCTGCAAATCCCGAGTTTGCATGTGTACTTTAGCTAAAGGTGCAAGGACTTTGTAACCCCCGACCAGCTCTAATTTTGCCATTTTACCTGGCAACAGATTCTTCTCCTGGATTAGGTCCCTCCTGACCACAGAAATCTCAGCACCCGTGTCCCTTAATCCAAGAAGCATTTGACCATTCAATTTAACAGCATGCATATGCTCATTGCTGGGTTGTGTGGAAGCAAGCTTTACAAATCCTGTGTGGAAAGAGGCCACAGCCTGGCTCTGAGAAGCCGCAGCTTTACTCAGTAAGGGACACTTATTCCTCAGGTGCTTAGTGGACTTACAATGATAGCACCTTTTGGGCTCCTCTGCTTGCACAGGAAATTTGGGTCGAGTACCAGGGGAATGGGGAGGTGACCGCCCAGCCTCTTTTTTTCCCAGACCCAGGGGTAAAACGGTGATTCCGCTTTCCCCCAACCTTATACCCTTCTGCCAGTGGTTTGTGTTTGATTGCAGCTTGGGCTTGTTCATAAGAGTTAGCATACTTAGCTAACTCACCCACTGCATTTACCTTTTTGTTCCACAAATACTGTTTTACCTCATCACTGCACATATTCAGGAAATGTTCCTGAGTAACTAGATCACACATCCCTTCAAAGCTGGTAATGCCTCTCCCCCGCACCCATTTATCTACCAAATCTCTCATTTCATTGGCATAAGCCACATTACTTAATCCAGATCCCCTCTTAAGGCTCCTGAATTTAACCCTGTAGGTTTCAGGTGTAACCTGAAACTGTTTCAAAACCAGTTCCTTAAATTTACCATAGTTTGAAGCATTATTAATAGGCATCTTATTGAATATGTCCAGAGCTCTGCCAGTTAATTTTGCTATCAATGTGGTCATCTTCTGATCTTCAGGGATGGCATGGAGGGTGCACAGTCTCTCAAAGGTGATGAAATATTCGGCGATATCGCTGGACTCATCATACTGTGGACATAGCCGCTCCCATTTGTGGATTTTTGGGGAAGTGGAGCCAGCAGGGGGAGGGTTTCGTCTCTTTGACTCCATAACAGCCAGTTTATGCTTCCGGGCCTCCCTCTGGGCCTCCATAGCCCTCTTGTGGGCAGCTGCCTCTGCCTCCGCCGCCGCTCGCGCCCTCGCTGCCTCCCTCGCTGCCTCGACCTCCATAGCTCTCTTGTGGGCAGCCTCTTTCCTTGCATGTTCTGCCTCCATGGCACTAATTTCTAATTGTCTTAGTTCCAGCCGTCTCTTATGTTCACTTTCTCTCTCTTTTGCTTCCAACCTGGCCAGCTTTAGTTTAATAGCAGCGTCACTGGTACTCATTGTCCTGCTTTCTTGTGCTGGGCCACAACCCCTCTGCAGTTCACTGAAACTGAGATGCACTCAGCTCAGGGGATTCTTAGTTAACAGAGAGCTTCCTTTTCTGTCCCTACTTCCCTTGCCCGAAATAAGCAAACAGAAAATAACAAACCAGTAACCACTTTGTTTGTTCTCCAGCCACCACACTTAAAATCACTACCAGTATCTCAAAGCAATCAGCTGTGCACAGATCCTGCCGACTACGCCACTGTGACAGGTTGGATCACAGAAACCCCCTTGGAAGCTGCCACCCAATGTGCAAAGACTACCCCTGCTTCTGTTTTCCCTGCCAGCTCAGGACTCCAGCACCCTGTCTTGCTGAGCCAGACACTTTCGTTTGGCTCCAGACACAGACCCAGGGTCTGAATCTCCTGTCCGAAAGCTGCAAGTTTACCTGAAAACAGCTCACAGTAGTGTGCTTGTCTTTAGCACTCAGATGCCCAACTCCCAGTGGGGTTTAAACCCAGATAAATCCGTTTTACCCTGCATAAAGCTTATGCAGGGCAAACTCATAAATTGTTTGCCCTCTATAACACTGATAGAGAGATATGCACAGCTGTTTGCTCCCCCAGGTATTAATACATACTCTGAGTAAATTACTAAATAAAATGTGCTTTTATTAAATACAGACAGTAGGATTTAAGTGGTTCAAAGTAGTAACAGACAGAACAAAGTAAGTTACCAAGCAAAATAAAATAAAATGCGCAGATCTATGCCTAATTAAACTGAATACAGATAATTTTCTCACCAGTTTCAAAGTGCTCCCTTTTACAGGCTAATCTCCTTTTAGCCTGGGTCCAGCAATCACTCACACCCCCTGTAGTTACTGTCCTTTGTTTCAGTCTCCTTCAAGTATCCTGGGGGGGGTGGAGAGGCTCCTTCTTTAGCCAGCTGAAGACAACCTGGAGGGGTCTCCCACAGGTTTAAGTAGACTCTCTCTTGTGGGTGGAGACCCCCCTCCTCCCTGCTATGCAAAGCCCAGCTCCAAGATGGAGTTCTGGAGTCACCTGGGCAAGTCACATGTCCCTGCATGACTCAGTCTTTGCAGGCCGACGCCATTGTCCACATGGCATCTTGCATGTCTCCAGGAAGACTTCTCATGTGGATTGAAGCATTCCAAGATGCACTGTTCCCTAAGTGTCTCCTGATCAGGTACTTAACCTGGCAAATTCCTTCCTAAAGAAGCTGACCAAATGCCTCACAAAGCTTACTTAGAAATCAGGCAAGCATACAGCCCATATTCTTAACCTCAAGTAGAAAATGATATATACGTACAAATAGGATGAATAGATATAGTAGACCATAACCCTTACGGAGATATGTTACATGGCACAGGCAGCACAAAACATATTCCAGTTATGTCATACATACATTTATAAGCACCCCCTCCCCATAAAGCCTTATGGGGTACACTGTCACAATAGCAGCTCCTCAATCAGAAATATTCATCCAGCTTCCTGCATAACTACTCCAAAACCAGCATAACACGCATAGGTATTTTACAAATCGTGTTCCACAAATAGACCTCTTCCTCCATAATGAAAGTATGTGTCACAGTCAAAGGCCTGTAGGCCAAAACAATGACCTATACATTGAACTTATGACAGTGCAAGCATTTGGTACACGTGTAAGAGACATATTTACAAGAATCTCCACAGTGCAGCTTTCTGCCTGTTTTACAAGCATGAGTAGTTGTAGCTGTGTCGGACCTGAAGAAGAGCACTGCGTGGTTCAAAAGCTTGTCTCTCTCACCAACAGAAGTTGTTCTAATAAAAGACATTATCTCACTCACCTTGTCTCCCTTACAAGCATGAGACAGAGGGCTACAGAGTGTGTAGAAAGCATCAGGCTCTGAAGCACAGTTTGTTTTTAATTAGGGCTGTCGATTAACTGCAGTTAACTCACACGATTAACTCAAAAAAATTAATCGAGATTAATCGCAGTTTTAATCGCACTGTTAACAGTATACCAATTGAAATTTATTAAATATTTTGCATATTTTTCTATATTTTCATATATATTGTGTTGTAATTGAAATCAGTGTATATTATTTTTGAATACAAATATTTGCACTGTAAAAATGATAAATGAAACAGTATTTTTCAATCTCTTTGTCATGAAAGTGCAACTTAAAAATGTAGATTTTTTTTGTTTCGTAACTGCACTCAAAAACAAAACAATGTAAAACTTCAGAGCCTACAAGTCCACTCAGTCCTACTTCTTGTTCAGCCAATCACTCAGACAAAAGTTTGTTTACATTTACAGGAGATAATGCTGCCCTCGTCTTATTTACGTCACCACAAAGTGAGAACAGACATTTGCATGGCACTTTTGTAGGTGGCATTTCAAGGTATTTACGTGCCAGATATGCTAAACATTCGTATGCCCCTTCATGCTTCGGCCACCATTCCAGAGGACATGCTTCCATGCTGATGATGCTCGTTAAAAAAATAATGTGTTAATTAAATTTGTGACTGAACTCCTTTGGGGAGAATTGTATGTCCCCTGTTCTGTTTTACCAGCATTCTGCCATATATTTCATGTTAAGCAGTCTCGGATGATGACCCAGCACATGTTCATTTTAAGAACACTTTCACTGCAGATTTGACAAAACGCAAAGAAGGTACCAATGTGAGATTTCTAAAGATAGCTACAGCACTTGACACAAGGTTTAAGAATCTGAAGTGCCTTCCAAAATCTGAGAGGGACGAGGTGTGGAGCATGCTTTCAGAAGTCTTAAAAGAGCAGAAACTACAGAACCCGAACCACCAAAAAAGAAAATCAACCTTCTGCTGGTGGCATCTGACTCAGATAATGAAAATGAACATGTGTCAGTCTGCACTGCTTTGGATTGTTATCGAGCAGAACCCGTCATCAGCATGGACGCATGTCCCCTGGAATGGTGGTTGAAGCAGAAAGGGATATATGAATCTTTAGTCCATCTGGCACATAAATATTGTACAATGCCGGCTACAACAGTGCCATGAGAACGCCTGTTCTCACTTTCAGGTGACATTGTAAACAAGAAATGGGCAGCATTATCTCATGCAAATGTAAGCAATCTTGTTTATCTGAGTGATTGGCTGAACAAGAAGTAGGACTGAGTGGACTTGCAGGCTCTAAAATTTTAGATGGCTTTATTTTTGAGTTCAGTTTCTTTTGTACATAATTCTACATTTGTAAGTTCAACTTTATGATAAAGATACTGCACTACAGTACTTGTATTAGAAGAACTGAAAAATACTATTTCTTTTGTTTTTTTTACAGTGCAAATACTTGTAATTAAAAATAAATATAAAGTGAGCACTGTACACTTTGTATTCTGTGTTGTAATTGAAATCAATATATTTGAAAATGTAGAAAACATCCAAAAATATTTAAATAAATAGTATTCTATTATTGTTTAACAGTGCGATTAATTGCATGATTAATTTTTAATCGCTTGATTAATCACAATTATTTTTTTAATCGCTTGACAGCCCTATTTTTAATACAAATGAACTGGCTTTGCAGTACTGAAGAAAAATTAAAATAAAGAAGAGAGACACTGAATGTACCAGAATGACCTTCATATTTGACTTTCAGACTATGGCACTGGGCAACCTTGCATGCTTCAGGCACAATGAGAGCTCTCTTTTTTGGTCTTTAGAACTGTTTATACTACATTTAAAAAGCGAGGCTGAAACTGGACTGACATGTTCTTAAGGAGAGAGGACTCCTGAAGCACAGACAGCAGCCAGTTCATTCCCAGACAACTGTGAGTAAGAATGGGCCCACCACAGCTATTCTGGGTACTGGTGAAGAAGGGGAGAAGATGCTGTGAAATATCCTGGAGTGGTCTGGTTCACCTTAGCAGCCTCTTGGGAAATACTGGTCCTGGGAAGCCCCGCATAGAGGTGCTGGAAGGACTGCAAAAATGGGGCTAACAACTGGAGTTGTGACCCTATGCGCCAGGTCACAACGCCACTCACTCTAATTTGGCCCAGCTATCCCTCTGTCATACCAGCAGGGAAGGGACTTTGCCATTATGCCACCCAGCTCTGATCCAGGGCCAAGTGGGGGGTCTGGACCCTCAGGGTTCCCCCTTGTTGTGCCCTGCCAAGCTTAAGTTCTCAAAAGTGGAGGGGCATCGGCATTCCCTCCCACCCCCTGGCTCCAGCACCTGTGGCCCCATAGTGATGCTAATGCCTTACAGCCAAGAGATATGAAGATGTTTCCTTACACTGAATTCTCAGGGCACAGTTGTGTTTGCCTGTCACCACCCATGACCACACACTATTCTTAGCCTTCCAGGCTGACAGACAGAGAGAGAATGGCCTAGCTCCAACAGAGCGGGGAACGCATATCAGCTATTACCTCAGAAAACTGCCTGCACTTCTAAGGCAATCTGCAATTAAACAATCTTCACAGCTCCATAGCAGAAGAGGACGATGCATGCTAGGAGGGGAGAAGTGTGGGAGCTCCCATGATTCCCCATACAGGAGCAGCAAGAGTTCCAAGCCTTGACACAGGCAATGAGGGCAGCTCCTTCCTTGGAAAACCAGTTATTAAGATGATTTTGTCCTTGCACAGAGCATTTCATGAAAGCACTTTACAAACATTAATGGTCTGAGCCTCACACAACTTCTGCCTTGAAGGTGGTATATTTTTATCCCCATTTTATCGATGGGGAAACTGAGGCATAGGACAAGATAGCAAAATTGTTCCAGCCCACAGAGCTGATTCAGAGGCAGGAACAGAATCCATGAAGTCCTGGCAACCTGTCCCTTGCTCTAATCGTTCTGCAGTGTTGCCTCTCCAGAATATTTGAGGTATCCTGGTATCTTGTACTTCCCAGTGTTACATGAAGCAACGTGCTTCTCTATAAAAAAAGCTGCTTTCCACTATTCTAGGGAACAACTAAAAATATGCACTAACATGCAGGGTTCTTAAAGGATATGAGGTACATTTTCAGTACACCAAAGGCTTAACACCCTTCCCTACTTGAGAGAAGAACACTGTCACTTTAGGAAGTGAGAAGGAAAGAGTTGATAAAAACCTAATTCTGCTCTTTTTCATTTCACAGCTCCAGATGTTTGACACTGACCTACATGGGTTTCTACTGGACAGTAACATGACAGTGGGCTTTGTGGGCTGAAATCATTTTTGGTGTAGGAAGTATATCAAGAAGAAAAAGTCTCTATCATTCCCACTCCTGCCAACAGAGACAGAACAGTAGCAACTCCTTAGGCTGGCAGATCACAGAGACAAAAGGGATAGCAAATAAACCCACTTACTTTAGCTTTACTGCTAAGGGAATGGTGTAGAAGAAGACATTGATCTGAAATACACACACGAAGAACAGACTGAAGTGTTCAAACATCTCAGCAAAGAAGTACCAGAAGAGGCCAATGTTGGGAGTCAGATCTGGAACGGAAAGGCTGAAATTTAAAGAGAAAAATCAAGGTAACATTTTAAAGCAGTTGGTATTTGACTTACTTGCTTCTATGAAATTATTGAACCACTGTGTGCTACTGGAAGGAGAGGTGTGTGGGGGGTGGGAGGGTGGTGGCTATGTCTTAAAATGCATTGTGAGGAAACCAAAGGGGAGAAAACTCACGGAGGGAAATCACCCTCCATAGTTGGTGTCAGTGCTTCTAGCTGTCAGCACTAGTTACATATTTAACTAGTCAGAGAGTTCATCGCAGCAGTACAAAACTGAAGGTGCCACATGAAATCGGGGCAGAGTGGACAAGAAAAGGCTGCATCCACTTATTGAACACCTATGATCCCCAAGATATTTAAACATCCTAATCTCTATTTTCTCAAGCAGCACCTAACTTTTTCCTTAATGTCACTTTAAGGCCATTTTATACAGTCAAACACACATGCAGCTTTACTCCTGTGGAGTCCATCATCAGTGACACCCACTGCGGTCAGTTTGGCTAATCCAAAGCACATGCCAAGAAACAGATCCACTTCTAGTTAATTATAGGGAGACTGAAGAAATTCCAGTATCTTCTCCCCACGTAGTTCACCTTTAGTTCAGTGGCTCTCAACCTTTCCAGACTACTGTACCCCTTGCAGGAGTCTGATTTGTCTTGTGAACCCCAAGTTTTACCTCACTTAAAAACTACTTGCTTACAAAATCGGACATAAAAATACAAAAGTATCACAGCACACTGTGACTGAACAAGTGCTCATGTTCTCATTTTTACCATATAATTATAAAATAAATCAACTGGAATATAAATATTGTACTTATATTTCAGTATATACATAGAGCAGTATAAACAAGTCATTGTATGAAATTTTAGTTTGTACTGACTTTACTAGTGCTTTTTATGTAGCCTGTTGTAAAACTAAGCAAATATCTAGATGAGTTGATGTCCCCCCGTGGAACACCTCTGTACACGCGGGGATACACATACCCCTGGTTGAGTACTACTGCTCTAATTCTTGCTGTGATGGTTTAATGGAACTTGGGTTATATATTTTTGTTATTAGTGTGTTTGTTTGTTTCCCCTGAATTGCTGGTAAATTTTTCCTGAGACTGAAAGCTCTTTGGGACAGGGAACGGGTCTCCCGTATGCATGGATAATGCCTATCACAGTATGGGCATTCCCAGAAAACAAATTACAACTACTTACATGAAACCATACACAGATGGGATAAAGTCCCAGGAGTTGAGGAGGAAGAATGAGAGGCAGACAATTACCACCAAGCTACAGAGATACAGTGCTGCATATTGCGTGGTGTACAACCAGAAGCCTTTGCTTTTCAGTTTCACTGGTATGAACTGACGCTGGAAACAAAACACAAACAAGGAAAATAATCGGACATCCTGTGGCCTTCTATTAACAAGACCTGCCCTGCTGCACTGCTGACAGAAAGCAGCAAACACTGGCCCTGCTACAATGGGAGTAGCAGCATTCAGCGCACACTGCTCCAATGTGCTCTGCCTTGGCCAATCAAATCACACACTCTGCCCAATACTTTCAGAACTGTGCCTGAAAAGTCAGGTAATTTCACATTCAAGTAACCCTAATGGGCCGTGTGTGTGTGTGTGTGTGTGCACGATTCCCTGATGTATGTGCAGAATGTTGGTAACTGTGCAGCCAAGCAAGCATGCCAGGTTTGGAAATCAGGGCCACCTCTGACAGAAGCTCCACCAGAATTCAGCAGCTCTAAAATCAGTGAAGCTGCATTGCCATTTGGCACCCACATTTGTACTTTAAATGCCTTGCCAGGGTTCTGAGAGGCAATACTGACTCAGGCTGTAAAGGGCTCTGATGGAAGGGTGCTCTGTCCCTCTGAACCATGGCAGATTTAACATCAGAAAACTTTCTGGAACATCTCAAGCCAATTTACACAGACTTCTTGGCAGGATAGACAGAAAGTGCAGGAGAGCAGCCATTTAATTCGGTACAAACATCACAAGGGAGGCAGTGAAGTTCAACAACAAATCCTGATAAACAGACATCTTTTTTCAGCTCTGAATGCTTTTGAAAGTCCCCTTGTAAATCCAAAGGCATTAGGTGTTCATGTATCATCACAGGTCACCAACTCTGGAAACACTATACTTATGCTCTGCCACCGCCATGCAGATGTTTTGCTTAAAATAAAGAGAAGTGCACAATTGGGACAATATGCAGGGAACTCACTGCTCCCCAAACAACAGCACAGTCTCTCTTCAGATTTAACAAATAGTTTTGACTTTGTAGATGCTCCATTACGGCAAAGATTTAAAACAACAATGAAATTTCCTGGATGTTTTGGAGAAAAATGAAAGACATGTACACAGGGGGAAGGAGGAAGAGTGTGTAAGTGACTCTTCTCCATTTTCTTTCAGAGTTAAAGAAATTGAGAATGGGTGTGGAAGCAGAGAAACTCTGTTTTTCTCCGACATGGGCTTCAGGGAAGAGAGAGAGAGAAATCTGTAATGAACATCCACTGTAAAATCACAGAGTGAGGCATGGCAGTGGAAATATATGACTGACAGTCATCTGGGACCTGGCAAGATTTTTTCAGACACTACTTATAAATCTCTGTACAGATGCTGGGTAAGAGTCCTTTCACTAGTGTCCATAGCCTTTCCCTGGAGCATCCCCTTGCTTTCCCAACTAGATGAAACGAGAAACTGATCAGTTTCCATAAGGACCTTTATGATTTAGGCTCTTGTTCCAGTCACCTCTCACAATATCAGCAGAAGACTTAAGACAGGTATCAAGCCACCTGAAACCCCAGACAAAGGGAAAGGAAAGGGATATACTGAATATCGTGGTGATGGGTATGGTAGAAGCACCTAGAGGAACAGAATAGATTAGTAGGGAGACACCCATTTCCAGTGAATTCTCTCTTCTTCCAGTGAACATGAATAGTCTCTTTACATCATCCTCTCTATTCCACAACATTGTGCTCTCAGCAGTAGCTATCAGCATGCATTTGTGTTTTACATCACTAGCAAAGAGTTGCCTCTGCTTTAATACCCCTTTCCAGTCTTGGTAAAGATAAATTAAACTGCTTTGCGGTTCAGTGTTCGTCTTGCAGGGCTTTGGGCATCCATTAATAATTAAGAATACCATCTTCTTCAGAATCCCTGGTACAATCTGATCAACATTCTGTAAATGGAGGAGGAATGAGGCTGGGGAGAGCAGATGTTTGCAAGTACCACAAGTGCATGCCTGGCACTGTGGGGCAAGTTAGACATGATCACTGTCTTTTGCAGTGCATTGTTGGGCCTGGATGATTCAGGCAGAAGGACTGTCACTATACCTCATGGCACTGATGCTGAGTCACTATAGAAGAAACTCTGCTACTCCAAAATTCTCTTTGGTGGTCACGTGACACCAAACGCAGCTTTGTGTTTCAGTAAGGAGAACTGCCTGTAAATTTGCAGACAGGGAGTAAATGAGTTTCTGCTTTCCTCCTTCTATCCACGTGACTACTGCAAGATGTTAAACCGCCACTGGCCTGGGGAAGGATAACATTATTTTTTCCAGATCTTGAGAACTGGCCACTGAATTCACAGTGTATCTCCTCCCTCCACCTAGACACAGGACAACCATTGCTGGCTGATAGGAATTGGCCATGTATAGGATATCAGAGGTTACGGCCAATACAATTACTCTTAAGAGAATATTTACCTGTAGAAGATACAGCAATGCTGGTGCAAACAAGGTGAGAGGATACAGTGACTGGTATGTCGCTAAGGCCAGGAATATAGCACTGAGGAGGGTACTACCTGCAGGGAGGAAACAAACCTCAATTAACAAACCATGATCATAACGATGGTCATATTCAAACAAACAGTCCTTTAAATACTGAGTCACTGCTCAAATAGGGGGAACTACTGCACAGTACCAGCTGTGATCATCAGAACTCCACAAGCAATTAGAGGGGGTAAAAATAACTATTTCAGCGTGTTCTGGAGCTTGTCCCTCTCTGTATTACAGGGACACTGAGACAAGAAGAAGGGCTCTGACAAAGAGCCAATAGCATGAAACAGCAATTGATGCAATTGGTTTATATCCCTATAATCTACCTAGAGAGATTCATATAACCCAAGTCTCATACATAGATGTCAGTCACTATTTATGTGGGAGAAGCAGCAGTCTGGAGTCATTTCTGCATGAAGCAGCTGTTCTATTAATATTATGCACTTGAGAGCCCGTTTTCACTGGACTGTCTCAGAGTGCTCTGCAAACACTACTTGAGCTTCACAAGTCTGAGTAGGGAAGTAGCATTAGCCCTATTTTACAGATGTGGAAATTTAGGTCCAGAGCTTAATTAAAAATTTTAAAAGTGACTTCTAATTTTGAATGCCTACATTTTTGGTTGCCCATTTTGAGACATTCTGGGCTGAGCTAACTGCTGAGCACTCACACAGCTCATCAACGTCAGCTGGAATTGTGGGTGAAGAATGAGGGGGGATTTGATAGCAGCCTTCAACTACCTGAAGGGGGGTTCCAAAGAGGATGGAGCTCGGCTGTTCTCAGTGGTGGCAGATGGCAGAACAAGGAGCAATGGTCTCAAATTGCAGTGGGGGAGGTCCAGGTTGGATATCAGGAAAAACTATTTCACTAGGAGGGTGGTGAAACACTGGAATGCGTTACCTAGGGAAGTGGTGGAGTCTCCTTCCTTGGAGGTTTTTAAGGCCCGGCTTGACAAAGCCCTGGCTGGGATGATTTAGCTGGGAATTGGTCCTGCTTTGAGCAGGGGGTTGGACTAGATGATCTCTTGAGGTCCCTTCCAACTCTGATATTCTATGATTCTATGTGCTCAGATCAGGCCCAAGGGATCTCCAGTTGGACACCAATAAAAGGAAGCATCCCTGACCAGGAGCTACTTCTCAACATTTTGGCCTAATTAATTTGCTCAAAGTTAGTGACAAAGACAGGATTGGAAAGCAGAAGTCGTGGCTCAGTCCAAAGGGCTAACCAGTAGATCACACTAATTCACTCCACATCACTAACACAAATAAGCTTCTCTCCTTCACTTCCATCCTCTTTAAGAGTATGAGCAGCACAGACCCTTCACTGGGATCTCTAAAATGAAGAATCCTCTCCCTTTCACTATTACATTCTCCTAGACAGAAACCCACCTGTTCTCTGTTTCAGTGAGTGTTAGATTAGAAATATCTATGTGCAAAGGCTTGCTATGCAGAAATCTATCGTTACATCAAAAACTCCCAAGAAAATCTTTTACCCATAACACTGGTCTACAATTTGTTGAGAAGTCGTTCACTTCAGAGATAAAATGTGCTATTTATTATGTATTTTGATGTGCTGAATTCAAATATGACAATTAAAACAACTGATTGGCTACTGTTTCTAAGATATTTAAGTTTTTACATTTTATGTCTATGTATATTGTGTAGATAGAGTTTTAATCATAAATTGTAAACCTAGGTCTTTTCATGTGTTTATGGTTGCTTTACATGATAAACAGGACAAATGAAATATTATGTAACACTTTAAAAATTAGCAAAAGGGTTATATAAATAAAATTTATTATGAAACAAAAGGCAAAAAACTATTATGTACATAGTTTAGTCCTATTCAGTGTCTACTCGGCGCTTCTTGGCTTGTCTCTTGTATTCATTAAATGGAGCATCTCTTGTCACTGTCTAGCAATAGTCTGCAAGCATTGACGGTCTCCATTTGCCCTGATAGCGTTTCTCCATTGTTGCAATGTCCTGGTGAAATCGCTCGCCGTGCTCGTCGCTCACTGCTCCACAGTTCAGTGGAAAAAAATCTAGATGAGAGTGCAAAAAGTATCTCTTTAATGACATGTTGCCACCAAGGCTTTTGTACTTTTGGAGGAGGTTTTCCACCAACAACCTGTAGTTGTCTGCCTTCTTGTTTCCGAGAAAATTTATTGCCACTAATTGGAAGGCTTTCCATGCCGTCTTTTCCTTGCCACACAGTGCATGGTCAAATGCATCATCTCGAAGAAGTTCACGAATCTGAGGACTAACAAAGACACCTTCCTTTACCTTAGCTTCACTTAATCTTGGAAATTTTCCACGGAGGTACTTGAAAGCTGCTTGTGTTTTGTCAATGGCCTTGACAAAGTTCTTCATCAGACCCAGCTTGATGTGTAAGGGTGGTAACAAAATCTTCCTTGGTTCAACAAGTGGTGGATGCTGAACACTTTTCCTCCCAGGCTCCAATGACTGTCGGAGTGGCCAATCTTTCTTGATGTAGTGGGAATCTCTTGCACGACTATCCCATTCACAGAGAAAACAGCAGTACTTTGTGTATCCAGTCTGCAGACCAAGCAAGAGAGCAACAACCTTCAAATCGCCACAAAGCTGCCACTGATGTTGGTCATAGTTTATGCACCTCAAAAGTTGTTTCATGTTGTCCTAGGTTTCTTTCATATGGACTGCATGACCAAGTGGAATTGATGGCAAAACATTGCCATTATGCAGTAAATGGTTTGATTCATCGAAGACGAATCTTAATGAACAGTCTCCACTCATCTGGATCGTGAACGATGTTGAGGGCTGCCATCACACCATCGATGTTGTTGCAGGCTACAAGATCACCTTCCATGAAGAAGAATGGGACAAGATCCTTTTGACGGTCACGGAACATGGAAACCCTAACATCACCTGCCAGGAGATTCCACTGCTGTAGTCTGGAGCCCAACAGAGGAGGAGGATGGGAGAAAATGTGGGGGTCCTGTGCCATTGATGGTTCAGGACCAGAAGTTTCATCCTCTTCCTCGTCTGACTCAAGTGAGAATGATTCTGGTGCATCAGGAACCGGCAGTCCTTCTCCTTGGGGTACTGGGCGTATAGCTGATGGAATGTTTGGATAATGCACAGTCCACTTTTTCTTCTTTGACACACCTTTCCCAACTGGAGGCACCATGCAGAAGTAACAATTGCTGGTATGATCTGTTGGCTCTCTCCAAATCACTGGCACTGCAAAAGGCATAGATTTCCTTTTCCTGTTCAACCACTGGCGAAGATTTGTTGCACAAGTGTTGCAGCATATGTGTGGGGCCCACCTCTTGTCCTGATCTCCAATTTTGCCGCCAAAATAAAGGTGATAGGCTTTCTTAACCATAGTGGTTATACTGCGCTTTTGTGATGCAAAAGTCACTTCACCACAAACATAGCAGAAGTTATCTGCACTGTTCACACAAGTACAAGGCATCTCTGCTCACTTTGGCTAAACAGAAATGTGTCCCTTTGCAAAATCACACACTGACAAATAAGAGAGCAAGACACTGTATGATTTCTAGAACTGATATAGGGCAATTTGTTCAGAAGAGTGATGTAAGCTTCGTTATGATTGCATCATCCATGACTTCTAGGAATAACATGATGCAATTCATATAATGTATGATGCACTACCAGCTTCAGATTGCATCATTCATTGTTTTGCCTAAAAAGCAAGTACTGTCCAAACCCAGTCATAGATTTATTCATAGATCCAGTCAAAGTTGTATTTTAGTCATTTCTGGTTTAAATTGAGATCCCTTCCCTTTATAACTCACTTAACCTCCACCATTCCCAAGTCAATGGTTGTATATACTGACCCAATAGCATATCTTGAAAACTAGAGCCAATCAACAATTTTAAGCATCATTTTCGTTCTCAGTGACCCAGAATTAGTAAAGTTTGACTACATTTATTTCAGAAGCATTTTGGCTGTAGAGCAGTGTAATCTGATTCTCCCCCTAAACACACTTTCAACACTAGAGGTTGCCACACACCGATTCAGGAAAGAAGAACATGGGACAATTACTACAGAGGAGTGTTTTTTAACCTTTTTGATGCCGGGGACTGGCTTGTTGTTTTTCTAAACTGTGTCAAGGAGATCTGAGTGACAGGTGTCAGTCCATGGACCAGTCGTTGGGAAACACTGCTACAGAATAGCTCACTGGGAATTATTCAATTTTCTGTATTGCTAAGTAGGTGAACAATTATAGAGCACTACACCAAAGTGGATCTCGTTCACTTATTTTTGCAAATGTAGTTTCAAATATAAACCCTCCTGCTTCAATGGCATAATCCAACCACTAACCAAATAGGGGTTAGGAAGAACCTTCCCTTACAGGTATATTAGCTTCTAATTGTTTATTCTGAAGTTTGTCCCTTCTTCCTCTGAGTCATCTGGTACTGGCCACTATTGGAGACAAGATAACAGACCAGACTGACCACCGGTCTGGGCCACTAGAGAAATCCCTATGTTCTTATGTGAATATTACAGAGCCACCCAGATGCTCTGCTGATAGGAGCTTAGACTGGAAAGAGAAATGTAGCTGTAGCTATGAGATTAAGGTAGCTGCCAGCCTAGTGTAATCTATTCTACATCTTCTACTATTTAAAAAATTAGGGACACTGGCATAATGTTCCTTTAGAGTTCATCTGCTCCTGCTGCTTACCCCTCTTCTGAAGCTATAGATGTTTGTAACACCACAATTTGCTGATACAAACAAGGTTATGATTGCAGGTGAGAGTTAGACAATAGAAGCAGGTGAACTCTCATGCAAATATCCTTAATAAGAAAAAAAGAGGAAGCAACAGTGCCCCACCTCCCCCTCAGAAATAAAAGATACAGAGGCAGACTGGTTTCTAAATAGAAAGATAATCAAAGTTGTCCAAAAGAGGGCACCAGCCATAAGAATTAATCAATATTTAGGGAATGTTTTCATTGCATTGTAAACTCGTGTCACTCAGATGCAGGTTTGTGGACTTGTTTCCCAGGCTGCGCTTGAGTGTCCACACTGCATTGTAAATAATTGCAATTGCTGGACTTGAATCTCACAGCTGTGCCAATGTGTCCACACTGCACCATGCAGACCTTTTGACCTGGGTCTGTGGCTTGAGATGTGTCCACACTGCAAAATGACAGGGGATGGACTTGAGTCACAGCAGGACTTGGGCTCTGACACTCCCACATCTACCAGGGTGCTAGGGCCCAGGATCCCAAGTCCTTGCTGACCCGAGTCAGGCTGTGTGTCTCTGTGTGGATGGAAGGATGGCTTCGGCTCAAACCTGAGTCCGAGCCTGGGCTTAGCGTGTAGTGTAGACACACCTCACAAGACCGGAGACTTTTATACATATTGGGATGACAGACCTTGTACTTAACTATGCATATGCCTTTGGCTTCAGTGATTCCAAGTAGACCTTTGACATTGCCTTAACCCAGTCTGTGATATGTCTACTATTAACTGCATTTCCAATAGCTTACGGTTCAAATATTTACAGAAAGATATGAGTTGGAGCAAGATTTTCCCAGTGCATTACCTTTTATTGTAGTCAAAATGAAGAATGCAATGACAGTATTGTTGATGGCACAGGTGGACTTTGCAACACAAGACATCACTGTGTATGGATTTAGGAGATAACTGAAAAAGAATAAAAACTCAATTACACTCATGCCATTAAAAAAAAAGAAAGAAAGAAAAATACCATAGCAAAGAGAAATATCAAAGGAAAATGGAAATGATTTGCTGTTTCTTTTTGATTGTTTAAATGTTTACATTGTATGGTTTCCTCTCAACCTCAAAGGGATCCAGCTGAATTGATGCTTTTCAAACGGTGCAAAATCAGATGCTGCACTTGTGTATAAGCATGTCATGGTGAAGGATGGGGTGATCATGGGAGAGCCCAGTGGGAAGCAGGAGATGGCAGAGGAAAAAGAGCCCATTTAAAATGCAATTCTGTTCTGAAAAGTGATCAAATAAAAATGGCCCATGTTACTCAGCCGGTCTGCTCCAGCTTTGTATTCAAAGTCACATATGCTGACTTTAGTGACTAAAATAAGTTCCTGCTGCATTTTTTACTCCTGTTAGCCCTGAGGGGCCAACATGGCTAAACAGACAGCAAGATGGATTCTATTCCTTCTTGTGCATAAACAGAACTGTTTCCTATGTCCCAGTCAGTTATACCTGTGCAACCCCACTGAAGGTAACATGACTGCATAGGTGCCAGCAGGGCCTAATTTGATCTGACGAATCTTTATTGCAGGTGGGATGTGCGAGAAGCAGAGAATCCAGGCTGATGCTCAGATCCCAGGGTAACTGCAAGGTTAGCAGTTTAAAATATAAACCATCTTTTTATTTGTGAATTGAGCACATCTGAGCTGTAATCACCGAGAGACAGTACACACAGAACCCCACAATGCTCTTTGAGAGTCACTCTTTAGAGTGCAACCATACTTTAGAGATACCAGCTCCTCTCTGAAAATTTGAAATGAATGATGCAGCGGTCTAATTTAACTGGGCTCCAAGGAGCAAAGAAACGCTCTGATACATTATTGATTCAATAAGTAAGACAGCAGATCAACCAACCTCCATTGTAACAGGTTAGTCCTTGGAGACAGGAGAGGGGATTATGACTTGCCAGCTGTTCTCTCCTATGAATATTTATCATACTACTGGGTTCTCGCAGTCTGAGGTTGGCCTTTTCATACGCCTGAAGTTAATGGCTACTTCAAATACCAGGCTATGCTAAGATACAATTCCGGTATCCCTGTGTGATATTGTGCACCAAGTGTAATAAAAATGAGAAATAGTCTAATTTTTTTTTTTTTTTTTTAAAAACAAAAGGGGAAAGCTTCAGCTTTCTCACCCGAGGTGGGGTGGTGGTGGTTTACTGACCTATACAATTCATATCAGGACAGGAAAGAATCATTCATGTTTCTTTTATGAAAATCCTTCTTCTGATCAAAGGACATCAATGGTAAGGGAGAGCCAAGAGGCAGATCCCTTTTGATTAATTCCAGACTCCAGGTTTATCTGATTTATTCAGATCAGGAAAGAGAGATTTGTTTCTTTTGATTTTGAATACCTGCCTCCTATACTGTTTGTTTTAATTAGAGCTTTACTTACTTCAAAAACTTAGAGCATGTGGTCTGAATAATGGGGTTTCTTATAATGCCTCAGAGGGATGTTATTAAAATTAACTAGGTGGAAACTGAGTACCTCAGATCCTTAAAAATAATTTCTGGGTTTTCAAAACAGTCATGCCCTGGGAACACCTTGCCCAATTACCCCCAAACTTTCAAAAAAAAGTTCTCTTCTAAAAGGGGAACACAACAGACACTTTGGATGCACTGGTTTAGTTTTGAAGAAGTTAGAAGATGGGCAAAATTGGGCTTTCAACAGAAATCTAAACAACAGAGAGACTACAATCGCTCCATATTAGAGACTACATTGTCAATCCCAAAAGAAAGGGGTTGAAAAATTTATTTTACTATGTGAAACATAAATTTGGAGAAGCATTAGCTTTCTGTTACTTGACTATGGAGATACAGTGCTTGGCACACTTTTTCTGTGTATCAGGAAAGAGAAAGCAACTAAAGAGAATACTTAACTAAGATGCTGAAACCCCTAAATAGAAAAATTAAAACATGGAAGGATTTGGAATCTAAGTTTCTTGCATCTGCTTGCAAGAAGCAATACTTACAACAGTGCTACTTTGAGGGGGATGTAGTGCATTTCCATCGGGGTCCGGATGAGTTCGGCCACATCTGATGCATACTGATCCAGTTCCATTAGGAGTTTTTGCTTTTTAAACTGAACAAGAGAGAATGACCGAAAGCTGTCAGACATGGAAATACATTGTATCTATCTAGGGTCTGCAACCACGTCCATCACCATGATGTCTATGTAGAGATGCTAGTCACCTTATACTTAAGGAAGAACAAAGGTTTGCTTAATAAGCCCAATTCTGACTCCCCTCCCTACTGACTTTGCCTGACCCAAACCATTCTGCTTGAAGTTGCAGAGACATGAATGAATGCCAGACTCGGATTTTACGGTCAAGTCAGGGAAGTCAGAAGAGGCACTGCGGAGATATAAGAGCTCAAATAAAAACAAAGTGTTTGCACTTCCTGGACAATTTCCTAAGGCTTTTCCAGCTCATAGTTCCAAAATAGCTTCCAGTTTAGTTTATTTTGTTGCCCCTAGTAACAGCAATAGTGACATTTGCTCAATTTGTGTGTGAAATGAGGGAGTTACTGAATTAGTTATTAAGAGTAATTTCTATGTACATTTTGAGTGCCCAGTGTGTTTTCAAATGCAACACGGCAGCTTTTGTGCACTCTCTAAATCCTGCATTGTCACCAAAGAATGGTGAACTTTACCCCCAATGTAACATCTAAGTCCTACACAAACAAAGTCATTCACTAAGCTATACTCAGGATTGTGCACCTCAGTGTACGCCCGTTGCTTCAGAGCATCTGTCAGAGATCTCCTCTGGGCACCCAAAATACGTTTCATATATCCCCCACTAAAAATATATGTTCTCCAGAGAAGTGAAAAAGGTGATCTGTAAATCTACTGAAGTGTCCCACAGACAGTTTGAAGAACTGTCTTACTGGTGAGGAGTTTTAGACACCAGGAGCTACAGCACCTTTTGCTATTATTCCTTCAGCTCTCCTAAGCTAAACAAGGTGAGGCCAGCTCCCTGCTTAGATGGGAGATTGCCAATGAACACATAGGTGCTGCAGAAAATGGTAGTACCCTTCCTTTTAAATTGGTAATGAATCAATGTCCCAGCATGATACTAGGGAACACTGTGCTGCCATTACAGACAGAGAGTCTTCTATTTGCAAAGTTTGCCTCAATTAAGTTATTTATGAAAGAATGCACACCCTCCTCAGGGAGAGTCACTAGCTTCAAATTCCATTTATTAATATTTTGAAGGGAATGGTAGGGATTAAATCACTCTGGTGTCAGATTTCTTGCCCAGTGCAGCAGAATTATCGATCCTCCACCATTCTGGATTATGTGAACTCAAACTACAACTTTCTTTAAGGCTAATAAACCTTATAGTTACTGTTAGGTACTTTTTGGTCTGTAAATTAACCATGCTGCATGTGGACACAAAGCCAGCCATGTGAGTAACTGGTTAAAAGCTGTAGTGCGAACAGGCCTAAGAATGAGAGCCCCAATGTCATGCCAAATTCCTACAACAGTAATTAGTTTTGCACACTTAAAATTCCTATTACAACTGAAAAGGAGTCCTCAATTCCTGTCTTAAATTATTGCATCTCATTAATGTGCATTGTGAGCCAGCTGCCACATTTCACCCCAGAAGTGGCTGCATTTCCCTGGTGGTTGACCTGATCCCAAGGTATACTTCAACATCAGTTTCTCAAATGCTTGAAGATCCTTTCAGACAAAAGGAGGTATGGATGTGAGATCCTCATTAAAACTATGATGTGCACAGCCATTACATTCACTTGAGTAACACCACAATACCTACATCATGCTGAGAAGCCACCCCCTGTGAAACACACGTAACAGCAGAAGTTAACAGGGTCCATGTTGGCTCACCCACATTCTGCATCCATGTTTTCTGACCTTTTTGCTGATTTCGTAGCTATTGCTAATCAATAGATATCGATAAGTGCATTGTCTGAGTAGACCTGGACTTGCACTTGTCGAGAGAACAAGGACCAGAAGATACTGCAAGTCTGCTTACCACAACTTTGTTGAAGTCCTGGACGGCCAAGTAGAGGGCAACAGCAGTTAGCACATCAGTTATCTAAAGAAAGGAAGGCAGACAAAGACTGACTGGTCACTCAAACAAGGAAAACAGTAGCAAATGCAACCACCACAGAAAGCTGAGATATTGTGCCAATATTCTGAATCGAACATTCACCATAGTAACTATTGGTAATAGTTCAGGGTGTGAGGTGGAAACATCTTTACAGATTCTAGCCCTGCGGCTTTTAAGCTATGGCCCATGAAGTAGCAGTGTTTCTTTAAGCCCTTCCTGGTGGGTACAGAGAAGTGAATATTCTGAGAAGCAAGAAGTGGGGAACTGGAAGAGGAGAAATTGTTCATAAAATAGGAGGTCTCTCATCAAGTGGCCGACAAGAATTACAGACCACTGATCTAGCCACAGCAGAGACAGCATGTTAGACACTGCACATGTGGCTAAGAACATGTTCATCAATGAACCAGAAGAGCAGCCTTCTGAACTGACCCACTGCTCACCAGATAACAGTACCAATTGTCTAGGGCTCATAGCAAATAATTTGAAATGGTTGCCATACATGTGTTATAATCAATTTGTAGCCCTTGTGAGAGGTGCTAGATTGCCTTTGTCATCAGAGCTGCAGAGAATAGATGCAAATTAGCTGGGTGATTTTTGTTTATTTGTATTATGCAATAGACAAAATAATTTACCGTCACACATACCCTGTTTCCCCGAAAATAAGACAGTGTCTTATATTAATTTTTGCTCCCAAAGATGCGCTAGGTCTTATTTTCAGGGGATGTCTTATTTTTCAGAAATGAAAAATGCCTTATTATCGGTGGATGCCTTATTATCGGGGAGGTCTTATTATCGGGGGGATGCCTTATATTACAACGAGAGGCAAAACTGTAAGTAGGCCTTATTTTCGGAGGATGTCTTATTTTCGGGGAAACAGGGTAGGTGTTTTTAATTCTAACGTGCTCAGACAGAACCTGCTTCTGCTCCCACTGAACTCCCCAGAGCATTGTCATTGACTTCAACGAGAAGCCCACAATTTGAAAGTATAATCTCTACATTCTTCACTAAAGGTCACTTGCAATGGAAAACCAGAGTTTGTACCTATTTATTTAGGGCAGTGGTTTTCAACCTGGGAGTCAGCAGACTATATCTAAAATTTCCAAAGGGGTCCAAAACTCCATTTGAAATTTTTTAGGGATCTACAAATGAAAAAAAGATTGAAAACCACTGCTATAGGGCACAAAACTCCCCCGCCCCTACCTTTTCAGGTCAGTGTTAAGGGTTTGTGTCAAGCCCCCGTTTTTCCCCTTGATGACATTTAGCCAGGCAGGAAGTTCTAATGAAGATTAGTTTTTGGAGGGAGAGGGAGGTACAAACTGAGCATGCATATGTATAGACATGACTTCCTTTCTAAATATCTCTTGGGCTCATTAGGGACCTAATCTACAAATTCTCACCGACGTGAATGGAAGCTGTGGGAACTGAGCACACTCAACACCTCACTGATCTCAATGATCCCTCTGCTGGGCTAAGGATTTGGTGGATAAAAATCAATAATTTAAAAAAATTAAATATATTTTTGCTTTTAAAAAGAAGGGCATTCTTGGAATGGGTTGTTTTGTTTTTTAAAAAGATTGAAGCAAAACTTACCATGAACACCAACTCAGAATATTCAATCAGGAAATGAAACAAGTATATTATTAACGGGGTCTAAGAGAGTGAAAGAGAAAGACACAGTCAAATCTTGTCAATCCCCTACAAACTCAGGCCCCAATCCTGCAAACACTTAGTACCATGAGAAGTAGTAATTACTTCATTGAGAATACTCACAACATTAAGAGCTATGCTCAGTAGCATTCACAAAATCAGGCCATTAAAAAGGAAAGAAAATGTTGCCCTAATAAGGCAATGAATTAATCAGTTTATAGAGTGTCACTACATTGACGCTGGCACCACAGGTTTATTTCTGAATCCTTCTCCTCCAGCTGACCATAGCCTTGATCTTGCAAACATTTACACATATTAGCTTTGCTGGTGTATCTACACTGCAGCTGGGATGTGTGATTCCCAACATGGGTAGACAGACTTGCGCTAGCTCACCTTGAGCTACCATGCTAAAAACTGTAGCATGGATGTTGTTGCATGGGTGGCAGCTCAGACTAGCCGCCCACAGCCAAGCCCACCCAATCCACTGGTCCAAGTTCAGGCAGCTAGCCCAAGCCGCTGCCAGTGCCGCAACATCCACAGTGCTATTGTTAGCATGTTAGCTCAAGCTGAGCTAGCGTGGGTCGGTCTGCCCATGCTAGGAATCACACCTCCTGGCTGCAGTGTCCACATGCAACTACTCATGTGCACAAATTTTCTCAGATGCATAAGTGCTTGGAAGATGAAGGCCCTCACGTGGAGGAGCAGGAAGAGCACCGTGATAGCAAAGCGGGCATTGATATTACTGCAAAATGTAGGGACATGTAGGAGCACACCACCCAATAACCGTACCAGTGTTACTAGTGCTAGCCTGGATGACACACAGCACAGGCATGATCACGGATAACCCAACACCGATATGTCGATGACTCCTGTGAAGAGTGTCATAACCTGATGTTTGTTTCTTGTCTCGATACACTAATGCATTATGTTTAGAAAATGAAAACAATTCTGTCCGGAACAATTCTGTTCAGACTGCCAATAACACCAATATCTGCATTTCTATTATCTCTTTTCTGCTAAGAAAATTTGCATGTGAACAGAATATTTGCAGCTAATGAATTCCCCTGGTTTTAATTTTGCATATGCAGTAATAATCACCAGTTAATGTCAATTAATTTTGCAACAGCCAGCTGTGCTGTCATGGCAGGGCTACTCACTGCATATATTTGTTACACAGACAACTACATGATTCTGACGTTTATAAATCAAGTCATTTATTTTTTGAAATTCACACAGTAGCACACACACATATAGCTGGACATTTAAAGGCACTGTGTAAGTATATAAGAGAATATGAACTATTACTGAAGAAAAATGAAACACATTCACTTACTTCACGGAAGACATCTCCAGAATAGGGCGAGACACCCAAATCCAGCAAAGCTAGCCCTTCGACAACTGAAACACACAAGATATCCACATTAGGATTCTGTGGACTGGAGACATAGCAAATCTCACAATGGTAGATTTATAGATTTATAGGTTTTAAAATATCTGTGATCATAAGAATTTCAAAATGAATCTCTGAACTGATCACAGAAAACTGACAGAGCAACTAGAGTTAGGTGTTTTCTGGTTTATTTCTACCACACAAATGTGTCAAAATTCTGGCCACTGTCAGAAGACAGGATACTGGACTAGATGGATCACTGGTCTGACTCAATATGGCTGTTCTCATCTCCATGCTTTAGTGCAGTGGTTCTCAAAGCTGGTCCGCCGCTTGTTCAGGGAAAACCCCTGGCGGGCCGGGCCCGTTTGTTTACCTGCCGTGTCCGCAGGTTCGGCCGATCGTGGCTCCCACTGGCCGCGGTTCGCCGCTCCAGGCCAATGGGGGCTGCAGGAAGGGCGGCCAGCACATCCCTCAGCCTGCGCCGCTTCCCGCAGCCCCCACTGGCCTGGAGCGGCAAACCACGGCCAGTGGGAGCCGCCATCGGCCGAACCTGCGGATGCGGCAGGTAAACAAACCGGCCCAGCCCACCAGGGGCTTTTCCTGAACAAGCGGCAGACCGGCTTTGAGAACCACTGCTTTAGTGCACGGTCTTGAAATTTGGCAGCAGAGCCTTAGTGTCAGGGATGTGTCTTTTGCTGAACCAGTTGGCCAAGTTATAAGCCTTTGAAAAAACATGTTCAGTAAGGACTTGCTAGAGCTTCACAGCTAAATTTCCAAAAGATTCCAGCTGCACTGAGCAAGCTCCAGCCTGGAGCCAAGCACAATCTTCCTTGTAATTTTAAAAACAAAGCAATTTAAAATTAAATATGAAACTAAGACAACTTGTTAAGGCCTAAACTTACTGTATTCTTAAAATCATTAAAATTAAAGAAAAATAACATTAAGCTGTACATGATTGCTGCTGAGGTTTTAAAGAAAGTCAAACCACTGAACTGGTGGAAGTCACTGGCTAAGCACCTGGAACCAGTGTGGTGAAGTGCTAAACCAGGTTTGGACAGCATTATCCTCTTCCACAGGTACAGAAAATATTTTCTTCATTTCCATTTATTCAACTAGTTTAGTTCAAAGGTTATTTCATTCAATGTTAAGAAGCCAACCAGGAGCTGAAAAAGCAGGAAAGCTTGTTTTACTCTTCCAATATATGAATAAAAAATAGGTGAGAGAGGATGAAATCTACTAGTTGTAAAATCTTGAAGAATATGGGCTCAGAGCCACAAAGAGACTTAGGTGTTGCAATGCTGAGAGTTGTGGTGCTTAACTTTTAGGCATTAGAAAAATCACTGGAACAACAGTGGGATCCACAAAGCCTGAGTTAGGAACCTAGGCTCCGAATGGGAAGAGACAGGCACCTATAGAATGCAATCCATAAAAGCCAGCAAGCTTTGTGGCTTCCCACCTTGGCCAGCCAATGGAAGATGTCAAGAAGAGGGGTGTATCCTAAAACTCTCCTCTCTCAGCCAGAGTTAGCCACCTCTTTCTGCTAGGGATCCACAACTAGGAACCCCTCTCCTGGAGTCAGGCAGCTTAGGTGTCTAAGCCGTTTCTTCCGAGAACAAGCCCTGGTCTATACTGCAGAGTTAGGTCAACAACTCCGCAAGCGTCTACACTACAATGTTGCTCCCACTGATGTAAGTCACCAACCTAATAACTCCACCTCCGAGAGAGGGATTGTGCTTAGGTTGATGTAGTGAGGTTGATGCAGTGTCAGCGTAGACACTGCGTTGTTTACGTCAGCCCACAGCTCCAGCTTTCAGCCCAGGGCGACCGTATGTCAACGTAATTTAAGTCAACTTAATTTTGTAATATAGGCTTTCCCTGAGTTAGGCATCTATCATGCGCCACACAAAATAGCAGGCGGAGGTGGTGCTGCCCACCTTAACACTTTAATCCTAATGGTTAGAGCACTCACCTGGGATGTGGGAGACCCAGGTTCAATTTGCCTCCCCTCCTCACAGCCAGAGGGGGAGAAAAGACTTGAACAGGGTTTTCCACCTCCAGGAGAGCTCTCTAAACACTGGCCTGTTCTGAGGTGGGGCTCACAAGCTGTCCCAGACCAGGAAGGAAGAGACTGCATCAAGCCTCTTTTGGCCACTGAATCGGGTTTTATAAGAAGAACCAGAAACAAGGAAATTACTCTGAGACTTCCAGCTCCAGTACAAGGGCTCCTGCTTCTGGGAAGAGCCTCGGCCTCCTGCCTACAGGGAGTACTTTGAGCCCATCTCAACTCCCATGCCAAGGGTTCACACCCAGCTACAAACACACAGGCTGGTTTCCAGCTCGAGAGAGCCATATCTTGCAGGCTCTAGCCCAGGGGTAGGCAACTTATGGCATTAGTGCCAAAGGCGGCACATGAGCCGATTTTCAGTGGCACTCACACTGCCCGGGTCCTGGCTACCAGTTCGGGGGCTCTACATTTTAACTTAATTTAAAAAAGCTTCTCAAACATTTTAAAAACCTTATTTACTTTACATACAACAATAGTTTAGTTCTATATTATAGACTAATAGAAAGAGCCCTTCTAAAAGCGTTAAAATGTATGACTGGCACGCGACACCTTAAATTAGAGTGAATCAATGAAGACTCAGCACACCACTTCTAAAAGGCTGCCGACCCCTGGTCTGGCCCCTCGCAACTTAGCACCAACCCCCCGGCCCAGGAAGTCCTGCTGGCAGGGGCCTGTCACGCTGCTTGTCTGCAAAGCGCTGCGCCGCTCGGGACCCCTGTTAACCGACAGTCCTGTCAGGGAGGCGCACGGCCCTGCAGGGCTCGCCTCGGGCCGGGGCAAGGGCTCGCAGCCCCTTCATCGAGCCCGGGACACGGGGGAAGGCCGGACCGGGCCGGACCGGACCCGGGAGGGGGAAGGGTGCAGGGGAGGGGAGGCTGCTCCCTCACGGCCGGGCGGGGGCCTGCTACCCCGCAGGTCTCACCTCGCTTCCAGGCATTTAAAGGGGACGCCACCTCGACCCGCTCGGAGATGAACCCGGCCAGGCTAGATCGGTACAACACGGCCCGGACCGTGACGGCCACCAGAATCCCCAGCACCAAGGGAGCCGCCATCTTAGCGGGGGAACAACGACCTCGGCGCCGGTTGTAGTTCCCAGCTTGGGCTAAGGAGCGGGGCGCCTATGGGTCAGTCTCGTACAAAAGACTACAACTCCCAGGATCCTCTGCGACTCAGTCGCCTTCCGCTTCCCGAGATCTCGTGCAAGCTACGGGCAGCGTATTAGGACAAGCCTAGGAGGGATGCGAAATAGTGGGTGGTCCCCAGACCAGCTGCTCCCAATCTCTGCGGAGTGTGATTGCAACACCTAGGGCGGGAGAGGAACCCCTCAGCCTCGAGGGGCTTCCAGGGAGAGTGCCCCTGGTTAGAGCCCTGCAAATCTATCTGCAGATCGGATGCAGATAGACATTTTGTATCCACGCAGTTAGGGAGGCTCTTGCACTGTTCTTATTGTTCAACAAGGTTCTCATTGCAATCAGCATCCAGCTGCCATCTGTCTGGCCCCATTGCACCCAACAAGACTCTGGGGCATATACCTCAGGTGGGGTGAGAGCACTGAAGTGCTCTCTAGTCTGCATAGGTGGAGAGACCAGCGCAGACTAAGTGCTCTTCAGAGGTCCCAGAAAGGAGGAAAAGTATTAAGGTCAGCGAGAGATGAGTCGCTGGTCACATGCAGGGCCGGCTTTAGGCCACTTCCACCAATTCCCCCGATTCGGGCCCCGCGCCTAAGAGGGCCCCGCGCCCAGTGGCAGGGCCGCCGGAGGGGAGGGGAGAAAGAAGTGGCCGAGAATCCCTTCCCTGGCTAGAGGCTCCTTTTTAATTTTTACTCACCTGGTGGCGCTCCGGGTCTTCGGCGGCACTTCGGCAGCGGGTCCTTCACTCGCTCCGGGTCTTCGGCAGCACTTCGGCAGCAGGTCCTTCAGTGCCGCTGAAGACCCAGAGCGAGTGAAAGACCCGAAGACTAGGAGCGCCGCCCGGTGAGTACAAGCCCCACGTGTTTTTTTACATGGTTTTTTTTAGTCATCCCTGCCGGGGCCCTGTCGAAACTGTTCGAATCGGGCCCCGCACTTCCTAAAGCCGGCCCTGCTCGCCATGCCTCCTCCTAGGGGCTGCAGGGACGTGCTGGCCACTTCTGGGAGCCCTGCGAAGCCAGGATAGGCAGGGAGCCTGCCTTAGCAGCGGTGTGCCATTAACCAGGAGCCGGCTGAGCGCCGCCTGGCCGGAGCTCGCACCCAGAAACCCTGCCCCAGGTCGGAACCCCCTCCCACACCCAAATTCCCTCCCAGACCTCACACCCGGCACCCCAACCCCCTGCCCCAGGTCGGAACCCCCTCCTGTACCCTAATCCTTCCCAGACCCCACACCCCCACCCGCACCCCAATCCCCTACCCCAGCCCTGAGCCCCCTCCCTCACCCAAACTCCCTCCCAGAGTCCGCACCCCAACCCTCTGCCCAAGCCCGGATCCCCCTCTGGCACCCCAAACCCCTAATCTTCAGCCCAATCCCAGAGCCCGCATCCCCACCGGAGCCCTCACCCCCTCCCTGCACTCCAACCCCCAGCCCCAGCCCAGTGAAAGTGAGTGAGGGTGTGAGAGCAAGCGACTGAGGGAGGTGGGCTGGGCTGGAGTGAGTGGGGGTGGGGCCTTGGGGAAGGGCATGAAAGGGGTTGGGTCAAGGGCGTTTGGTTTTGTGCAAGTAGAAAGTTGACAACCCTACTTAAGGACCTTTGAAAAGCAGCCTCCTTAGCACCGCTCCTGATACCAGGGGCCAAGGCACCCCCGGACATGAGAACCACAATAGGCCAGAGCAAAACGCTGCGTTAGAAATCAGAGCTCAGGCTGCCAAGCGAACGATAGGTGACAGACAGGAGATGCGGGAATTAAGGTTGTGCCTTCAGCCAGCAACTGGTGTTCATCCGTTTGCACCACACACACACCTGTAGGCAGGGCCACTATTTCCTTGTCTGTCTGCCTGTTTAGCATCTCTCGGTCCTTACTGTGCCCATCACCGTGGTGTCTGAGTGGCAAACCAAGGGTTTGAAGTGTGCATATGAAACTGCCTGACTGGAAGGACGTGGTTTGGTGTGGATCAGTGACTGCTGGGGCGATTGGTGGCAGAAGGTTCTGAGGGCCTGGCTCATTCCGACCTGGCTCATTCCAATGGCTTCTACAGCTGAGAGCAGCCCAGTCTCCTGCCTGGGTCCGACGCAAACCAGGAAGTACAAGACCACGGTTAAAAAGAGCAGCTCAAAAGATCATTTTCGCTGAGCCCAGCCCTGCACAGATTTCCAGCTTAGGTTTGCATTTTCAGCAAAAGTTCTTCTTGATTATTTTCTCCTAACCCCTTTGTGCCTCCATAATAGCCAGCCACCCCGTCAGTCGCATCCTGGGGCGCTCCAGGGACAGCGTATGTGTGTGTATGTGTACGTCTGTATATATATGTATGTGTACATGTGTGTACGTGTATGTGCACATGAGTATGCGTGTGTATGTGTGTACATGTACCCCAGTCAGATGTATACATCTGGATTTCCTTTGAAAGAATTTTCAAATTGAGCTGATCAAGTGCAATGGCAAAGCACCCAATTCCTCTGCCCCCCAACTGCCTTCGCTGCTTTAACGTACAACCTGCTCCGCTGGCACCTCTGACTCCTGAAAGCCCTAACAGTGCTCTGTATACATCTGTGAAGCAGGAGTGCTGAAACCCCAGTTACAGACGGGGTCCAGCCCCAGAGAGCGCCAGCCTGGCCCTGGGGGGTGGGGGTGGGAGGGCGACACGGAGAGCAGTTTGGTCCGATGGAGAGCACTGCTGCCAGGTGGCTTATGGGGACGGGCGGGAGTGGGCTGTGACGTATGAAGAGTTCAGGTTGTTTTGGAAGGGGAGGGGTAGCCATGTTCAGGGGGGAGTTGGGGTGTGGGTGGGACCCCAAGTTGGGGGGAATGGTGCAGGGGAACCCTGGGTTTGGCAGGGAGCCCCCAGGCAGCAAAACGGCTGAGCGAGCTGGTTGCCCGGGACAGGCTGAGGATGTCCCCGCTTGCAGCGTCATGCTCCAGCCTGGCGAGGGATGGCTGGCTGGGGAGGGCACCAAGCGCAGCCTGCAATGGGCAGAGTGGGGGGTGGGGGTGGCTCCCAGCACGGACAGTGGAAATGGGAGGCGGGAAGGGGAGAGGTCAGTGCCCTGGGCAGGGGGATCCCCCGCTCCCCCACTGCAAAACAGCACACCCCCACCTCACCACCAGCAACCGAGATGGAGGGGACAGCTTAGTGCATGGGGGGGGGGGCGGGGTCCCTGATACTCCCAACTGCAAAATAGCAACCCCCTCCCCCCTGTCTGCACCCCAGATGCTGAGGAGGGAGGAGGAAACCTTCCAGCTGCACCTCAGCGGCTCCCAGCTTCCCTCCCCCTGAAAACATCCCTCTTTCCAAACCTGCCCCCAACCCCCCCTCCTACGCACGCTCTCCACGCAGGATCTGTCAGGAAGGCCAATTAGACAGGGCCTTGTGTCCTGGGGATGCACTGAAGGGCCATGGTCAGGAGGGGAATGGAAAGATGCAGTTTGGGGGGGGGCAATGCCCCTTCACATTCCCCCCCATCTTCACCCCTGCCAGTGGACCAGCCAGGACTACATCATGGCCCATCTTTGGGCTACAGCCCACGATTTGGGAGCCCTGCCCGAGGGTGAACTTCATCAGGCCCAGCTGACTTGTTCTTTAGCCTGTTCTTTCCCTGTTCGGGGTGCTCCTGCCCCTGGCTGTTAGCATTAATGGTGTTCAGCATCTGGTCACAATGAACTTTGATTGAAGTGAAGACTGAAGCCAAACAGGCAGGAAATGCTCAGAGATGCTCAGAGGACGTCAGCCTGACAGATAAATACACTGCTAGGAGCTGGATTATACCATGTTATGGGTGGAGTTAAAATCTCATTGACACAGCTGTGAGGATGCACTCTTCATTTAAGACAGCTGGAAGCAACAGGTAAGGGGGCCTCGTGTAGAACAAGCCATGATGGCGTGTGCACAGAAACTAGCCCCAGGTGGGCAGAGGATGCCACCGAGCATTGTTCTGAGCTGGTGCGTGTGTGAAAGAGACAAGCCGGGCAGTGCAGCCAGGACACGGAGGCAGAGCAGGAAAGTCGAGCAGAGCCTGTCAGCATGGTGTGATCGTGGGAGGAGCATAGAGAGCTTTTGGGCCAGGTGCTGGCTAAAGAGGCTTGGAGCTGAGAGCAGGGAGGCTAATCCCTGCTGTTGGTTCCTGCTGTGTTTGGAGAAGCAGGACTCTGTATGTTCCTTGTCAATAAACAAGACATCAAAAAATTACCAGACTCCACTGCCAATTTCTGCTCCCCACTGGAACATCCCCAGGGCCCCAAACTTTGACTAGCCCCTTGGGTTGAAGAGGGACACCAATATCTTTGTTGTGTGGTTTCGTTGCATGTCTATCTAATCTCAGTGGTTTATCAGCAACTAATTATTGTTGCAATGTTTTCTCATGTAATAACCATATTTATTAAAAACACAGAGGCCAGGTTTTTGAACCCAAACTCACCACTGCTAATACATGCAGGATTCAGATGTAAAGTCCTGGCTTTGAGTCATCCCCCATTTAAATGCTCAATGACAGTTGCTAGAAATCCAGTGTCATGATTCATTGATCACTAATGCCAAGGGGCAGTGGCAGGGCTGGGAGAAGCAGAGGTAAATGTGGGTCTAAAGTCGTAGTGAGTGACATGGCTTCCAGCGAGGCAGAGTGGAAGCGGGGGTCCAGTTATACACACCAATCACACTCTTCGTGTCATTCGAACGCACCGGCGGGGTCAGCTCTCAGCGTTTATTCCAGGGGATTTACCGTGCAGAAGCCAACAGGGAAGGGGGTGAGCAGAGTGGAGGCATTGCAGGGTCTGCACTGATTAGGTGGGGGATGGCGCTCAGTGTCTGATCTAATATGGTCTCCCCTTTTCAGCGGCGCCGGCTCCCAAGGAGGATGGGCTCCTCCTGCCGGACCCAGCACACGTCTGTTGGCTTAACCAGGATGAGGGAAGACTTGCACTCCCCACTCTTACAGAACCCTGCCCAGTAGATGTAGCCTTTCCCATTGAGCAGGACGTTCTGACACTTGTAGCTGCCGGCCCATGACAGGTGCAAAATGGCAGCTTTTTGTGGGGTGGGGTGGGGCGGGCCGGGGGTGTGTGTGTGTGTGTGTGTGTGTGTGTGTGTGTGTGTGTGTGAGAAACCAGAACAGGCTAAAGCCGCACTGGAGTCCGGCACCGTGCTTTCTGTCAGCCATCATTGTATTCATGTGGTGTTGCAAAGTTAGAAAGTCCACAACTAACCCCAAAAGTGACCGTGATACAAACGTGCAAATGAATTAGAGAGAGAGAGAGAGAGAACACCGTGTAAACGACACACCGAAACACACTGCTGCAATGGAAACACTTTGCCCAGACATGATCCCCAGACAGATTTCATTGGAAACACCTTCTTTTTGGAGCTCCCTGGACCCAAATTCTTCAGACAATGTCACAGCCCAAGTAACTGTGACACGCTGCCAGCAATCTCAGGTATCCTTGTGAGAGAGAGGAGAGAGGCGTAACCCCATGGCAGGCAAAGGGTTAACGCTTTAAAGGAGAAGGATTTCAGTGAGTCTGACAAGCCAGAACTACAATGTTTGGAACTGAAGTGAAATACCAATCTGGAGTCACTCATCCTTGAAAACACGCCTCCCCTTCTCCTGACGCCCCAGAGGAGCGGGGACGCTGCCAGCTAGGAGCCGTTCACACACTGTAATAGTCTAAGACACAGAGGGCCTGAGTTCGACCTGTAACCTTGGAAAACTCATTACACTGCACCATACCTCAGTTTCCCCATTTTTAAAACATGGCTTATGCTAGTTCCTTTGTGTTCTAAAGTATTTTGGCCCCAATGCCCAAAGGTACCTGGGGCAGGGAGGGAGGATTCCTGCCTAGGGTCCAGCAGAGCGCTGGGCAGGGGATCCCCGCCAGGCTCCTGGTACCCCATGGCCCCGGGGGCACTCTTTACCCACCAGGAGGCACTGCCAGACTCCTAGCTAGCCAGGCTCATGCTGCAGCATGCACTTGCTGGGGGAAATGCTGCTCCGTTTCAAAGGAAAAGCAGCATGTACCTCACTGCGCCCCCGGCCCTTGTGCCTTGTGCCAGGCAGGGTCGGGAAAGCAGAGGATGCACCAGGGCTCCCCTCCCCCTTGTGCACCTGCCCGGGCTGAGGGGCGGCACTGAGAGGAGTGCAGGCTGCCCCTCTCTATGCGGTAGTTACTGCGTCTGTCTGGGCACGTTCCTTCCTGTGCCCGGGCACTCAGGGCACATGGTGTCCAACAGGGGCCACATAGCATGCCCTGCCACTGCACCTCCCCCACGTGCCCACACCGCCTGGGGCTCTGGTGCCCACCACCAGGCTCTGGCCCTACATCTCCAGGCTGTGTGAAATACTGGGCATTTCAATAAAACTCACCCATCCCGACGCTGCAGCTGAGCGGGCGAGTTAGCACCCTGAAGCGTCCCCCACTTCCACATCAGAAACCAGAGCCGGGGCTCCATGCCTTTATGGGGAAAGCGCCACTCCACACCCAGCTTATCTTGCTTTCTCAATCGCTGGCCTCAAGCCTGGCCTGTGGGCAGGGAGGGAACCCCCTCCGGAACGTCTGCCCATCCTTTATTTACCGCAGATACCAGATTTCTTGGGCTCCCTCCCTTCTCCGCGAGAATGCCAACGTTTCTGAAGCCGGGCAGGTGTGAGCCAGGGATTTAATTTCTCAGTGGGACTCTGCTGCATTACCGTATCATCGGCCTTCCAGACGAAGGATGCACTAAATGGAGAGGATCAAGCCAGAGGAGATGGCAGGAACGGGGGTTGTGCAGAACGTGATGGGGGTGTAACGCTTGTGCCAGGTGGTATTGGCAGTGACAAGAACGAGAATCAGGATCTCGGGGTTCCTCTTAGCATTGCAAAGCAGAACCAGCTGGAGCGCCCCTCCCAGAAATCTGGGAAACTGACCAGCACGCCCCTAACAGGCAGCTGTTGCCCATTGCGAGCACTGAGTCTGTGTCTAACACACGAGAACTTTTATTCAGAGGAGAAAGAAACGCAGTATGAACTGGGGAAACCACCACAAGAGTGACTCAGCAGTATGTGAACTGTGAGTGAAACGCCCGCTCTACAATCCATTGGGCAGCAGCCCCTTGCCTCAGTTTCCCAGCTTGCGATGAGAGAGTCCAATGGACGAATGTCCCTTTGGCACACCCCTCCCATTTTCCCTCTGCTGTCCCCTTACCCGGTTTACGGGCCCAGCTCAGCAGAGTTTGAGAGTTCAGGGGGTGTTCGGGGTGGGGGGGGTTGGCCTCCTGCCCCAGGGAGAGAAGGGGTGGGCCAGGGATGCCTCTGCCTCTGCTCTGCACCGCTGCTGCTCCATGCTGCCGTCTCTGCCTGGAGCTGCGATGCCATGCTCTGAGGGGCCTCCAGCCCGGAGTGAGTCCAGCTCTTAGTGACTTCCCTGGCTAGGGGGAACCTCGCTGCTGCTCCCCCCTGTACCGTCTTTCACCACAGCACCGGCTCTATGGTGCCCAGGCAAACCGGCTTCACAGTGTTTTCAGCTCTAGGGATCACTGAGAAGAAACCAGGACTTCCAGCTGAGTCCAGTCAGCTCTGTCTTTAAGCACTGGGCAGACCCAACGTTTTGTAGGCGCCTTTCACCAAACCCACACACCCGGTGGGAACCCCTCTCCCCACCCCCCTCGGACTTTCAGTTCCATTTGGTATCACTAACCCTTGCTTAGCACAAATAAGAACAGGAGTACTTGTGGCACCTTAGAGACTAACAAATTTATTAGAGCATAAGCTTTCGTGGACTACAGCCCACTTCTTCGGATGCATATAGAATGGAACATATATTGAGGAGATATATATACACACATACAGAGAGCATAAACAGGTGGGAGTTGTCTTACCAACTCTGAGAGGCCAATTAATTAAGAGAAAAAAAACTTTTGAAGTGATAATCAAGCTAGCCCAGTACAGACAGTTTGATAAGAAGTGTTACTCTGAAACCTTGCTTAGCACGTGAGGTTACAGAGACTGAACCCCCGCTCCCGCCATTGTCCCGACAGGTCATGGCCGGGTGAGGAGATACCTGAGTGGGATGGGCTGGAGCGAGACTGCGCTGCTGCTGCATCTGTCCCACAGGGAAGAGGATCAAACTGGATTCATTCAACGACTGTCAAGGCAGCTGCTCTCTGTGTCCCAGCTCTCTGGCTGGGATACAGGGGGCAGGAACTGGTGCATTAGAGGGAACAGCTCCACGTCCGTATAGTTCTGGAAAAGAGCACCCAGGCGGTTCACCCGCATGCACGCGTCTCGACCCTGCAAGCTGCCAGCACCTGGCACACGCCATCGAAATGTGCAACAAAGGACACGAGATGGGACCTGTTTATTTTGTTGAACGTGGCACCAGTTTGCTTAGTGTGATGTGCTCCAGTCTGCTCATTTGGGGACCAGGTTTTGGGATGAGGGGGAGTTTGTGCTGTCACACAAACAACGAATGAATCTCCCACATGCAATTCATGCTGCCTCCTCCCCCCAACCCGCACACCCCGAATGCCAGCTGCAGCTGGCCCCATAAGTCTGGCTGCCCCAACAAACTGGTAAAGCAGCTTCCAGTGGATTCTGGCTGATTCTGGCTACGCATCTGTGACGAACTGGGACTGTTCTTACTGTGGTCTTTGAATGCTGACTGGGGAGTGTGGCTAGGATAGTCTGCATTGGGGGATGGGAGACCGACCGGAGAATACCTGAGCATGTAACATGAGAACCCAAGAAGGGGTGAGAGGCCAGGTGACACCTTTGCCCGGGAAACTGAACAAAGGCTGTGGGAGGGGTCGCAGAAGGGAGAGTTTCAGGAGCTGGCTGGTGGAATGGCTGGGAGGCAGACAGGGCTCTGACCTCCCAAGGGGGCTGGGGTGCCCGAGGACCCCAAGATGGACCTAACTGAGGGGGTCCTGTTTTCTGTGCCTGCGGGACCTGTCTTGAACTGTGTCCCTGTCATCTAAATAAACCTTCTGCTTTACTGGCTGGCTGAGAGTCATGGTGAATCGCAGGAAGCCGGGGGTGCAGGGCCCTGAGTCCCCCCACACTCCGTGACAGGATCATCCCCATCAGCTGGGCGTGCTGGGCCGACCCCATGCACAACAGGGGCAGCAGCGCGGCCGCCCTCACGCTCTGATTGTGACTCGGGATTGTGGGGGCTTCTCACCTGTCCCATGGAAACGTGGCCAAAGGCGCCAATTGTCCCTTCATCAAAATGGCGCCATCTCCCACTGCTGCCAGCGGGGCTGAGGCCTGCGCGAGGGCCGCCCCGTCCCCACGCTCTGTCTGCATGTGGCAGGCAGGCTGCCCTCCTGACGCTGGCTGCCACCTCCCGCTGGGCTCCAGGAGGCTGAAGCCGAGCCCACAGGCAGACTGTCTGAGGCCATGGTTCAGGGCCTGGACAGTGCATGGGGACTGTGAGGGTATGTGGGGGGAAGGCTGAGCGGGTTGCAGGGGGGTGTGGGGGCAGGGATAGGAGGCAGGCTGAGGGGGACAGAGGGATATGGGCATGAGGGAGACAGAGTGTGCAGGGGGAACGCTGACAGGGGTAGTAGGTGTGGAGGGCAGGAAGAAGGCTGAGGGGGCCAGGGAGTGTGGGGGGCAGGGGGAAGGCTGAGGGGGGCATGGGGATGGGGCAGAGGGGAGGCTGAGGGGGTTGGAGGTGATCATGTGGGATATAAGAGCGGCTGAGGGAGGTGCAGGGCATGTGGGGGCAGGGGGCAGAAGAATGTGGGGGAAGGTTAAGGGGGCCGGGGTGTGGGGAGCCGAGGGAGGCTGAGGGCGTACAGGGGGATGGGGACAGGAAGGAGGCTAAGGGAGGCAGGAGGGAGGCTCAGGGAGATGTGGGGGGCAGAGGAGAGGCTAGGGTTTGTGCGCAGAGGACAGTCATAGAATCATAGAATATCAGGGTTGGAAGGGACCTCAGGAGGTCATCTAGTCCAACCCCCTGCTCAAAGCAGGACCAATTCCCAACTAAATCATCCCAGCCAGGGCTTTGTCAAGCCGGGACTTAAAAACCTCCAAGGAAGGAGACTCCACCACCTCCCTAGGTAATGCATTTCGGTAGGGCTTAGGGGCCACAAACGAGACCAGGGCCCCCTGGTGCTAGGCGCTGTCCAAACACATGACGAGAGATTGGCCCCACCCCAGAGAGCCTACAGTCTACACAGACAAAAAGTGGGTGGGGAAACAGAGGCACGGAGAAATGAAGTGACCAAAGCTAAAGAGCAGGTCAGGAATAGAACCCAGGTGTCCTGACGCCCAGGCCTGTGCCCTCAACCAAACCTATACGGCTATCCTGAGGTCAGCACATCCTTCAAACGGGGACCTGGGCTCGGAACCAAATACAGGGCACGTTCCTTTTGGCTTCTTTCTGATGAATAAAGGGTAGTTGTTTTTAAAGCCCTGTGGGGTTTGATTTGCTTTTACATTAGAAATGCAGATCTTGTCCACCCTTCTTTTTTCGTGGCTGGCTCTATGGGTGACGACAGAACTACTGGGTTGACGAGGTCGGTTTATTATTATTTAACATTTCTCTCGTGGTAGTACTGAAAGACCATTATCAGCTGGGCCCTACTTTTGCTGGGGCTGTACAGACATACCTCAAGTGTCACTCCCGTGCTATTCTGTTCTGTGCAGGTCATTATACCACGTTCACCACCACAGTATCACAGCACCTTCCAGTGGTGCATTACGCTACATGACTAACACCCATCACGTATTTGTTCCCTTGTCCTCTCCCAAGGGTGAGAAGTGTGCCCGATCAAGAGAGCTTTTTAATAATACACACACACACGTTGCTGTGTGTGTATATCAGAGAAGGTGCTGTAAAGAAATGCCTTGCATTGGAGCGGATGGTGGGGCGGTTTGGGATGGTCCTTAGTGGCAGCTTAGAGACTAACAGGTATATACACAGCACATGAAAAGATGGGAGTTGTCTTACCAAGTGGGAGGTCAGTCTAATGAAGTCATCTGATGAAGTGGGTTCTAGCCCATGAAAGCTTATGCCCAAATATATTTGTTAATCTCTAAGGTGCCACAAGGACTCCTCGTTGTTTTTGCTGATACAGACTAACATGGCTACCACACTGAAACCTGTCTCTTGTTACAGCGTCCTACTGTGCCAGAGAAGCAAAACTATCACCCACAGTCTGTGCCCCAGAGAACTTACAGTCCAAACAGGGTGACAGAGAAGTATACTAAGACGTGCACAGTACACTCAGTGTGATCACAGATTTGCACAGCTTTCTCACAAGTACCAAGGATATGAAACCTGAGTGATCAAGGGAGGAAGGAAGGGGGTTTTGGTCAGGCTGCTTGAAACAGGTGCATGGGGAGGAGGTCGGTTGTTCTGGTTGGCACCCATTTCACTCAAATGCCGAACACACAGTAGGGAGAAAAGCTCTCTTTGCTAAATATTCAGTGGTCATGCTCCTTTGGTTTGAGGGATTAGAAAACTCCCTCTGGAGCCCACCAGCAGAAACAGGGAAGCTAAGACTGGGTATGTCTAAAGTGAAAAACAAGAAAGAAACAATTAAAAAAAAAGCCTTTTCATGCTTTCTTTATCCACCATAAAGAAGAAAAAAATAAGAGCTCAAACCCAATTGTTTAGCATGTCACCTTTAATGAGCGGAGGTGAACTTTGTTGAGATCCTAGGAACAGAGTGATGCACTGTATGATTATAGATGTGTCACTGTGTGTTTGTGTGTGAATGCACCTTTGTTTACTCACCTATATCCACGCACATTTCAGAGGAGAGGGGAGGGGAAGGCAAAGCCGCCTCGGAAAGGTGAGCGGCGTCTGATATGGATTTTATTTGTGTGAACAGTTTGGGTGGCCGGCGCTCTCTTCCTTTCAGGCAGTATTTGCTAAATTAATGAGATGTCTCTGAGATGAATCACCGTGCAGCCTGGTGGCAGTACCTGCATTGCCGGCCGGCTTTGAACATTACTAGCGCACCTTTCACAGGAGTTTTATCTTCTAATACATCAGGGCTCAATAGAGAGAGAAGAACATTACTGTTCTGAGAACTCGGCCGTGGACGGATCAGCTTTGCATGCTTGTCAGGGAGGGGAACGCGCGCACACACTCATGAGAACATTGTTCCTGCCGAGGAAATCAAGGAGCCTAACGCATCTTTAAATTCATAGGGAACAACTGGGGCTGGCAGATGGGGGGATCATGGCAGCTCTCCCAGCCAGGGAGGTGGGGTGGCCTTCCTCTCCCAGCAGCCGGGGCTGGGCCGTGCTGCAACGTTCCCAACTCTCAGGCAGGGCTGGCTCTAATTTTTTTGCCGCCCCAAGCAAAAAAAAAGAGTGCCGCCCTCCATAGCGCCGCCATAACACACGCCCTCAGCACCGCGACGCCACCCCACCTCCGCGGAGCGCCGCGTAGCCGAACACCCACCCCCGCGGAGCGCTGCCAAATGCCATGCCGTCGAACCCCCCCACCGAGCGCCACCGAACACCCCCCCACCGCGGAGCGCCGCGCCGTGCTGCTGAACCCTCCCACCGCCACACATATCTCCCACCGAGCACCGCGCCGCCAAACACCCCACCGCCGAGCCGTGCTGCCAAACAGCGCCCCGCCCCCGCGGAGCACCACGCCGTGCCGCCACCCCCCCCCACGGAGCACTGCTGCCGAATCCCACCCCCCAGTGCCCCCTACACGCCCAACCGACGAAACAAAAACAACCCACCCCACCCCCAGCGACCAAACTCCCCCCCCCAAAAAACCCCACCACCCCAAGATTGGCCGCCCCTTACCAGGTGCCGCCCCAAGCATGTGCTTGGTCGGCTGGTGCCTGGAGCCGGCCCTGCTTTCAGGGGCTGAGTGTGAGTCCCGGGCTTTGGGCACCAACAGGAGGAGCTGCCGTGATAGTGGGAGAAGCTCCTCTGACGCCGTGATGTTCAGGGCTGGGCCTGCGGGCAGAGCTCTGTGCGAGAGCCCCGGGGCTGAGGGCACAGACCTGCCCTGCTCTCCCCGCGTGTCTGACCCCATAGCAGAGAGGGTGCCAGGGCAGGGCACGGGGGACCTCAGCAGAGGAGAGGGCGGCGGGAGGCAGATGAGTGTTGCTGCTGGGTGCAGACAGTACCAGGCAATGGCTGGCAGTTCCCCTGCCTTACGGGGAGGAGAGGGGAAGTGGAGTCTCCATCGGAGCAGCCAGCAGGAGCCGGGCATTACAGGCTGACTTTTCTACCTGGGATGATCACACCCGTTGGCCGGGGAGTCAAAAGCCGGATGTAAAAACATGCTCTGATTTGTTTTCTTTTTAGAAGAAGGAACCCACCAGCCTCACTGTTCCTTCTCCCCGCTCTGGTGAATACTGGGTCAGCCGCACGGACAAGCCAGTCTGGTGCCTGGCTTCAGGGCTCAGTTTCTTCTTCAGCTGAGGAGAAAGGAACCATGGAACAGCAACGTAACATCACAGTCCCTTTCCCCACCTGTCCTGTGGGGTCTTGTGGCCTTTAGAGCTACTGGTCAGGGCCTCCCGCAGTCTGCGGGGGGTCACAGGGCCTGCTGGCCTCCTCGCAGCCTCTGCTGAGGCTACAGGAGAGAGGCCTCTTCAGTTTGCAGAAAGAAAGAAATCTCTGGGGTGAACACACAGCAGATGTCTGTTTTCCCAGGGCCAGATGCTGCCACCTTGTCACTGGAAGGGCCCGTGTGACCTCTGACCACAGATGAGGGAGGACGCCCAGCCTGGCTAGACAGATTCCTTTGTGCCATGGCTGGGGACAGAAGCCTGCAGCCAAAGCTCACACTGCAGGAAACAACCTGCAGAGGCCTTTCATCTCCCCAGGGTCAGACGTCACCACTAGGAGAATGTGAGCGCCGGAGCACTGGGGGAGCTGGCCTGAGATGGCATCCCAGGGCACAACCACCTGTGTCAAGTCCATTCTGATTCCACGCTCAGCAGAGATGCAGGGAGCTGTGCGGTCAGGAGAGGCGCTGGTCAGAATTTGCCAGTGGAACTGTTTTTCCATCAGAAATTGCCAGCTTGTCAAAATCCAAACGTTTCGTGGGAACACGTCGATGTGGACAAACCTTCAGACAGAAAGCAGGCAGGTTTCGCACAGAAAGCTGCTTGGCTCCCTGCCAGCTCGCCCGCCTGCCCACCTGCTTGACAGGCTGATGGGGGGCCTGGGCTTCCAGGCTGCTGAGAGAAGCCCTGGCTCCCAAGATCCCAGGGTCCCCGAAACCCTCTCCTCGCAGGGGTAATGTTCTGGTTACTGCACAGCTCTAGGAGGAGGGGAGGTATCCGATGCCCCACAAGCCACCAATCCTCCCTGCCAAGGTCCCAGTAACTACGATAGCCTGTGAGAACATCCTAACCTTTAGGTCACTCTCCCTGCCAGGTGAAAGGGTGCGAGCTGGACCCCTCCCTGCCACCAGAGTCCAACACTGCCGAGAAAGCCAAGTGTGGACTAAACTAAGCCCCTGGTTAACCCTTTCCCAGAGGAATCCAGAAGCCACTGATAATTGCAGGCTACATGGTGACCTCTCTCCCAGCTCACTCCCCCATCCTGGAATAGGGGTCGGTGAGTCCTGGACGAACACCGTTCAGCTGGGAACATGCTCCCCCTCCCCGTGCCGAGGACTACATGCGATGGGTGTAGTGGGCACTCCCGATAAAGGGGACAGTGTGACAGCTGCCTTTCAAATAGGCCCCAGGCATGGGGGGGCCACAGCACCCAATTCCTCTGCCCCCCCAACTTTCTTCGCTGCTTTAACGTACAACCACAACCTGCTCCGCTGACACCTCTGACTCCTGAAAGCCCTAATGCTCCAGGGGAGCAGGCCGTGCCCTGCCCTGGCTGCCACGGGTGTTACCTCAGAGGGAATCGTTCCAGATTCCAATGAGTGGCAGGTCCAGGGAAGAGCCTTATCTGGGGGAGGCTGTACCAGACCCGCCCGACCCAGGCAGGTTCCCAGGTACTCTCTGCTCGGGGCTGATAAGGCTCCTTAGAAGTTTCTCTCCAAACAAATTCCAGTTCAAGACACCTGAGAGCTCCACAGCAGGGCAGCATCCCCAGAGCGCAGCAGGGCGGGGGTTAGGGGGAGCAGTCGGTAGCAGCACCTGCCCCTCGTACGGCAGGAGCGAGAAGTGCCAGCCTCTCTGCACAGAGCAGCAGCGTTCAGCCTGGGCCAGACGTGCTGCGGTGATGGGTAAGAGTGGGCTCGGAGAGCCAGAGGGTCTGTGGGGCAGCGCTGGGCCCTTCTGCTCCACACTAGGGCCGGGTGGGTGTGTTCAGCTGGGATTGGATAGGGTTACCATACGTCCGGCTTTTCCCAGACATGTCCGGCTTTTGGGGGCTCAAATCCCCGTCCGGGGGGAAATCCCCAAAAGCCGGACATGTCTGGGAAAATCGGGAGGGAGGGAGGGACGGAGGGCTCGGTGGTGCTCGGCCGGGGCCTCTGGGGCTGGGGTCGGCGGTGCGGGGCCGGGCCGGGGCCGGCGGTGCTCCGCAGGAGCCGGGTTGTGGGGCCGGGGCCGGTGCGGTGCCGGGCTGGGGTCACGGGGCTGGGCCGGGAGCCGGGCCGGGGGCGCGGTGCCGGGCCGGGAGCCAGGTCTGCGGGGCCGGGGGCGCGGTGCCAAGCTGGTCCGGGCCGGGGGCCGGGGAGCCGGGGTCGCGGGGCTGGGCCTGTGGGGCTGGGAGCCGGGAGCCGGGGTCGCGGGGCCGGGCCAGGAGCCAGTGCCCCAGGGCCCGAGCCAAGCCGGGCGGGAGACGCTGGGGCCAGAGCCTCTTGGCCTGGGCAGGCCAGAGGCCGAAGGGAGCCGCTCGGCCAGGAGGGCCAGACTGAGCTGTGCCGCACCCCGCCCCAGCCTACCTGCAGCCTCCCTGTTTCAGGCTTCCCGCGAACATAGATTCGCGGGAAGCAGGGGAGGGGGAGGAGCAGGGGGCGGAGCGTTCAGGGGAGGGGGCAGAGTTGGGGCAGAGCTGAGGGTGGGGAAGGGGCGGGGTTGGGGCGGGGCCGGGTCCCCATGGAGTGTCCTCCTTTTTAAAAACTAAAAGATGGTAACCCTAGGATTGGAACCCACCAGCACTTGTGGGTGCGAATGTGGGGCTGGAACGCAACGTGGGGCGCTCCCACTTCGCCCGGGGGCGACTGGGGGGAAGGGCAGAGAGACACCTGGGCTGAGACTCCAGCTCCAGGGAGACAGTCACCCTGGCCCAGCCGGGTTAAATTGCCCAGCTGTGTGACAGCCCCCCCATCCCCGAGGGGTTCCCCCCACCCGGTATGTCACAGCAGGGTAATGTGCGTACTGAAAGGCAGGGGTTGCCAGAGACTGGCTGGGAGAGGCCTTTGGGGATGGAGGAAGCAGCACTAAGGTACATGCCAACCTCCCTACAGAGCAAGGGCCGTGCCCCGCAGGTGTGGGGCAGGGAGCTGGGACACTGCGCGGTGGGTCATTGTCTGGCCCAGGCCCTTCCTAGCCGGAGGCCAAGGCATTTCCTTCAGGTCACCTTCTGCTGCAGCTTGGCCACGGGCCCCCATAGCCACTAGCCCAGCCAGGGATCCCAAGTGGGGATTGTCATGGCTGGCTCCTCCCTGCCGCCAGCAGCTCTTCACTGCCAGGGAATTCCTGAAATCCTGTGTGCCCCTCCCGCACCCACTTCCTGGGGCTGTGAGTGCCCCCCCCCCCGGACAGCCCCTCCCCCCCCGAGCTCTGAGTGCCCCTGGCCAGTCCCTCCCCTCAGCCCCCCCCACTTTCTGGGGCTCTGAGTGCCCTCAGCCAGTCCCCCTCCCACACCCCGGGGCTGAGTGACCTTGGCCAACCCCTGTCCCTTCAGGAGGAACTCCCAGTACCCACCCAGCCCCCACACCTCAGGGTTCCCCTCCCTGCGGCTCTGTGGCCATACCCCCACCAGGGCCGGCTTTAGGCCAATTCAACCAATTCCCATGAATCGGGCCCCGGGCCAAAGCCCAGGTACGGTGTTACGGCAAGAGCCGGTGTGCAGTACCAGGGTGGCCCGGCTTCCCCAGGGGGCAATTTAAAGGACCTAGGGCTCCCAGCAGGGGCCGGAGCCCCAGGCCCTTTAAATTGCCACCAGACCCCCACTGCTGGAGCCCTGGGGTAGGGCTGCGGGGCTCTGGGGGCTATTTAAAAAGTCCGGGGCTCCCGCTGCCTCTACGGCCCCGGCCCTTTAAATAGCCACTGGAGCCCCGCTGCTTCCCCAGAGCTCCCGCGGCTATTTAAAGGGCCGGGGCGGTAGAAGCAGGGGAGCCCGGGCCCTTTAAATAGCCCCCAGAGCCCTGGGATAGCGGGGGACTCGGGGGCTATTTAAAGCTGCCTCTGCTGCACCCCGTCCCCGCACCAGCCCCACACCCCCTGCCCTGCCCGCAGCCAGCCCCGTCTCCAGCCAGCCCTGCACCCCCTGTCCTCAGCCAGCCCCTGCTGCACCCCTGCCCTACCTCCAGCCCCGCCCCCCCTGTTCTGCCCGCACCAGCCCCGCCCCCCTGCCCTGCCTGCCGCCAGCCCTGCACTCCCTGCCCACAGCCAGCCTCTGCCGCACCCCCTGCCCTGTCTCCAGGCAACCCCTGCCGCACCCCCCTGCGGCCCTGCCCAAAGCCAGCCAGCCCCACACACCCCTGTCCCAGCCAGCCCCGCACCCCTTGCCCTGCCTGCAGCCAGACCCTACCTCCAGTGAGCCCCTGCCCTGCCTCCAGCCAGCCCCATGTCCACTGGTGCCCTGCAGTTCCCAGGGCAGTAACCCTGCACACCTGCTTCAATGAGGGGGGCAGGGAGCAGCTGGGACCCACACATGTGCACACCACTAGGGTGACCAGACAGCAAGTGTGAAAAATCGGGACAGGGGGTGGGGGATAATAGTATCCTATAAGAAAAAGACCCCAAAATCGGGACTGTCCCTATAAAATCAGGACAGCTGGTCACCATAGCACACCCCCAGGGAGTGGCGGGGACCCACACACGTGAGATGGAGCTCATTAATAACCGATCAACAGCATATATGATGCAATGTACATAATATATAATTTTATTATTTATATAGTTATGGAAAGTAAATACATGGAAGAAATGAAAGGCTTTTTTTTACATTATTTTTTTTGTTAGTGATCCCTGCCGGGGCCCCGCCAAAAATGTTTGAATTGGGCCCCGCCCTTCCTAAAGCCGGCCCTGCACTGGAGAGAACAGGAGGATTCAGTCAGCAGGGGCTGCCCATCTGTCCCATTCACCAGGGCTGCCATCCTGCGGCTTCAGCATTAGTGGCTGGGGTGACTTGGGGAAAGGTCTCAACCTCCCCACATCCCACTTCACTGCTGCCAGAATCCCTCCTGCGCCCCCCACCCCCGCTACAGTCCCCTCCCTACCCAACCTGGGTGGGGCTGGAGGAGAGGGGTCTGAGAACTTGAGCTGTGGATTGGAGGTGGAACAGCTGTCAGGGGCACTGAGGGGGAGGTGGCAGGAGCTCCCCGTACAAGGAGGGGGGTTGCCACTGGAGGTCACTAGGAAGGACAACAAGACTCCATCCTGGGGGTCAGGAGGGGGAATCCATCCCTCAGAGGTGGGCAGGGGCTGGGTGGAAATGCTGCTGGTTCCAGGGGCCGTTAATCCCCCCTGATTCCTCGGAGACGTCTGAGTCTCAGACAGGTTCTCGTTCCCTTGCAGCATGAGGACGTCACGGCCAATGTGATGCGCCAGCTCCGTATCATGCGGCACTTGCGCCAGGTGCCCAAGGCGCTGCAGGGCCTGTGCCTCTGAGGCCACCAGCAACTCCCGCTCCCTGCTGCTGGTACTGCTCTGGCTCTCTGTAAATGGGGAGCTAGTGGAAGGGGAAATGGAGCCCCCTGGCACTAACAGAAAGCTGATTACAGAATGAGCCCGAACTGAGAGGCACCATATCCGCCACCGTAAAGAGCCAGACTTCAGGGGTGATAGCAACAGGATTGAGAACGAGGTAGGAAGTTCAGAGCAGCAAGGAAAACCTGGAGGGGAACTTGAGAAGAGAGGTTGGAAAAGTGCAGCAAAGAGAAAGGTGCAGACCTAGCTGTTGGGTCCAGGGCCTTGAGCTGCTATCAATGTCAGGGTGGGACTGGGTTCCCCTACCGGCCCCAGAGGAGGCGGCGTACACGCACCTGGAGAGGGTTCCCAAGCCCAGCAAGGGGGCTACAGGCTGAGCAAGTGCCCCAGCGATGGCAGAAGGACTTCTGTCTGTGGAAAGACCTCTTTGGACTTTTAATGTGAGGCAAGCTGGGCCCCAGAAGGGTGGACTAAAGGTGGTGACCTGGCCGGCGTTACCAGGCAGAGAAACTGCCATGGTGCTGGAGCGACCATGGATGGGGGGACGCTAGCCCAGCGAGAGGGCTGTGATGCCATGCCTGGCCGCAGGGGGGCACCTAACGATGAGTAGATTCATTTATGATTGGCATAGTTGGCAGGATTGAGTTCCCCCTGTGATCCGTGAGGGAAGTCTTGGTTGCTGAAGGAATCATAGAATATCAGGGTTGGAAGGGACCTCCGGAGGTCATCTAGTCCAACCCCCTGCTCAAAGCAGGGCAAATCCCCAGACAGATTTTTGCCCTGATCCCTAAATGGCCCCCTCAAGGATTGAGCTCACAACCCCGGGTTTAGCAGGCCAATGCTCAAACCACTGAGCTATCCCTCCCCCAAGCAGGTGTATCAAGGGACCAAGCTGGTCGCTGGATTTCCCACTTCAGTTCCAGGGACTGGCTAAGCAGATCTAGGGGTTTCTCCAGCAGCTCCTAGAAAACCAACAGATGTAGAAGGAAGTGCAGGTGCAGCTACAGACGCAGCAGCAGCAATACCTGTGAGAGATCCTGCAAAGGGAAATCAACCCAGGGTCTGCTATGCCCATGGACAAAAAGAGCAGAGAAGGAGAGCATGCCTGGGCTGTGCTGAGAAGGTTAGCCCAGGGAGAAGGGCATGAGAAAGGGTACAAGCGTGGCCTAATGCCAAGATGGGAGCAAGAGTTCTTTGTTTTGGGGGCAGAGAAGCAGGCCATATCAAAAGACACGGCCTGCTTAGGAAATTGCTGAGTGGCTGAACGAGGGGCCAGGTCCCTAAGAAGTTAGAAAGAAAGGAGAAGGTGTCCTCTGACACAAACCCCCATGAGCCAGGCAAGGTGGAGGTGGCTGGGGTGGCCTTGGACCTTGCAGACCCTCCACCAACACACCCTGTCAGGTGCTGCAGGGAGATGAAGGACGAAATGATTGGCCCAGAGATGAAGCAGACTGGAGGAGGGACAAACACAAGGGTGGAGCAGTCCATGGGGGGTTCTCAGACCCTGACCGAAAAGGTTTTGGCATATGCAGCGGCAGTAGCAAAAAGGCAACAGAAGACGCTAAAGGCTTCAGAAGAGGCTCTGCAAGCAGCTGTTCATGAGACTGAGTGGCTGCAGGAAGAGCGTCGGGATACTGCAGAAGAGAAGGTTTGCCCCGAGCGAGCTGGCAGTGGAGCTGCAGACACAGCCGCAGCCGGTGACAGCGATGAGATGAGGAGGGATGAAGCTTGGAGAAGAATAGAACTTGCCCCCGCGTGGGCCAGGTTCTAAGGAGGAGGGTATATAAAGGGGGGCTTGGCCTGTGGGCTATAAAGCCTGGAGCTAGGCCAAATGGATTACAGAGTGAGCTCCAGCTGAGGGGAAACCAGGGGAAACCGCAACAAAGGTACAGGAGCAGGCCTAGCTGTTCGGTACAGGGCCTTGGGGCAGAACCTAGAATCCAGGGTAGGACTGGTTCTGCCACGGTCTCTAAGGAAGGGGATGTACAGGGCCATAGAAAGGGCTACCAAGGCCAGCAAGGGCAGGCCGAGCCAAAGTCAGGCTGAGGAAAAGCCCCCAAGGGACAGAGGATCTTGTTTCAGTTAAAGACATTTTTTGACTTTTCGTTTGGGATGAGCGCGACCCAGGAAGAAGTGGACTAAAAGATGGTCGCCTGGCCGAAGGGCTGAGTTCCCAGCCAAAAACCTGCTGGCGGGCGTGCTAGCCCAAGAAATCTGTGACCCCAGGCCTTGAAGGAAGGGGCACCTATCGGTGAGTGAACTCTGTTACAAGCCTGCTTCCATTGTGGAAACAGCCTGGTATTGGAGAGTGGTGGGGATGGCCTGTGGGCGAGGATGGCTGGAGGGGTCATACAGGAGGGGCAGCAGCGTCCAGTGAGATCAGGGAACGGGTTGTTTGCAGTCCTGCCACTGAGCGGTAACGTGATCCTGGCCAGGTCACTCTCCCACCTGGTGCCTCACTTTCTCTGTCTTTGAAATGGGGATCATCCCGACCCACATTAAGAAAGGGTTTTAGCCTCTTCTCTTGCTTCCCAAATCCCTGCCCTCCTTGCCCCACACAGGCCTCTGCCCTGTTGCTCAAACTCCCATGCACATGTTAGGGCCTGTGTCACCCCCGCAACTGCAAGGTCTCATGTACAGTCTCCTGCCAGCAAACTGAAGCTGCCACTAGATCCAGAATAGGAATCGCAGTTCCTGTGCGCTGCCCTGAATGGAGTCTAGACCCTGGGCATGGGGAAGGCCAACGCTCACATCCAGGTAGATCATCAACCTACTCCTCTGTCCCAGGAGCAGGAAGGCCTCTGGTTCATGCTCCCTTCGGTAGCTGGAGCTGCTGAGTTGGGAGTGTGGTGGGCAGAGATGGGAACAGGCCATAGGATGAATCAAGTGTCAGGGGGAGACTCCCTGTGTGTGGGAGATGATGTTGCCCCTCTGTGGGGAATCCCTTCCTTGCAGATGCTGGGCTTTGGGTGCTGGACTCTGCCAGGAAGCCCAGCTCCCATCCCTAGCAGCTTGGCTGTTCCCTACACTGCTGTGCACCAGGCCCTCTGCAGAGAGCTGCTCTGGGCAAGGACTACAGAGCCTGCTGTCATCCTGGCAGGTGTCACCCCAGGTTCCATAATCCTGACCCCTGGTCTCCCTCCGCTGGCAGGCTCTGAGCAAGGCCTGCCCAGAGAACATGGATGACGAGCTCTCGATCCTGCTGACAGCACCCCCCAGCACAGACAAACTCCAGCACATCTTGGAGGTGAGCAGAATGGGGAGGGGCCGAAGTGGTTTTACCTTAGCCCTGGGGACTCCTAGAAAGAAGAGACTGGAAAGTCCATGTTTCTATTGGATCCTTCCGAGTATGCATTCGTGATATAAACTCACTGGGTGACCTTGGGGTAACTCACTTCCCCCTTACGGCATCAGTCTTCTTCACTATCAAATCTACACTGGGGAAAAAGGACAGAAGCCCCGACAACGACCTTCACCTCTGGGTGTCTGGTCCTGGGAGCCGAAACCAACTGGACTATCTGCCCCATCTCCTAAACTGCCCTGTCTTTCCCCCCTAGGGCCTTGTCCTTAGTGCTCAGCCTGGCCCCTTCCCAGCTTGTCCCTGACCTTTAAAGGACTCTCCAAGCCTCTCCCATGCCTGCTTCCCTTGGGGTCTCTCTCCTGGCTGAGCACAGGCTGCCCTTCTATCTCTCAGCAGGCCTGGGTCCTAGTCACAGGCTGCGTCTTGTCACGTGACCCCCGCACTTATTCCCTTCACCCTAGGGAGCTGCATCACCTGGGCCAGGTGCAGTTGAGCTCCAACCCCTTTCCTGGCCATCTCACCCTGGGACAGGTTGAAACTGGTAACCTGTGGGTAACAGTAACTGGTTGCTCGCAAAGGTGCTGAAGACACAATGGAAGAGGAAATCCTTTGGCCTGGATTGAAATTATTCCGACTTAAAGTGAATGAGAGAAAATAGGTCCAGAGTTCTCTTCCTAGCAGCAGAAAATGTAGCGATTGATAGAGGTTCAGGTCAGAAAGGATCATTCTGTGCATCTAGTCGCCCCTCCTGTATAACTCAGGGCCTAGAATGTGACCAAGTGGTTCCTTCAGCCAACCATAGCATGGGACTGAGCCAGAGCACGTCTTTTGGAACGACATCCACATGCAGGAGAGCCAGCTGGCTACCAGAAAATCTCTCTTCTGCAGTGACGTGGGGTTAAGGGACACGGGGGAAAAGACATGGAGGCTGTGACTAAACTTAGAGCAGGGTGGGAAACCGAGACACAGTTGGGACCTGTGTACACTACAGGTCTGTCGTGCATTTGTAATCTGCTGACCCCCACATGTTGTTCAGAGCCTATGGATAACACAGCTCCTAAAGTGTTTTTGTTCTGTGCTTATCCCGTATGTACCAGCAGGGCTGGACGGCCTTTCTCACTGTGCTGTGGGGAGCAGGTCCTGGGTACTAAGGGTCTGAAGAAGCTCTCAAGGACTAGTTTTTTAAAATAATTGTTATCAATGAATTGGGAGAAAACATACAATCACTGTGGATAAGATTGGGGGGTGACAAAATACAGGCAGAGTGGTAATTCCTGATGGTGAGAGGGCAGTGATATACAGCGATCTGGCTCATTCGGCCAGCTGGACCCATTCAAAGAAAACAAGTTTGAGCAGAGCCCAATGCAAGGTCCTATACGTAGCCACAAGGCACGCCGGCCACACCTCCAGAATGGGGACGTGTATCCAGGAAAGCAGTGACTCTGAAAAGGATTTAGGGGCCGGAGTGGAGAAGCCACTCAACATGAGCTCCCAGTGTGATGCTGTGGTGAACAGGGCTAAAGCCATCATTAGACGAAGGAGCAGAGCCGTGAGTAGGATAGGGAGGTGACACAGCAGCAGTGAGACTGCTATTGGAATACTGCCTCCAGTCTTGGTGTCCTCCTTTGAAAAAGATGGTCCTAGAAATTGGAGCTGGGGCAGCAAAGAGCCACCAAATGTTCTGAGGGCTGGAGAAAAATGCCTTCTAGTGAACTATTGAAAGAGCTCAACCTGTTTAGCTTATCAAAAGAAGATTGAAAGGTGACTTCACTGAAGTGTTGAAATGCCTTAATGGAGAGAAAATATTGGGTATTAAAGGGCTCTTTAATCGAGCAGAGAAAGGCAGAACAAGACCCAATAGCTGGAAGGTGAAAAGAGACAAATTCCTATGACAAATAAGGCACAAATATTCAACAGCGAGGATGATTGACCACAGGAAGAAGCTACCATGGAAAGTGGTGGATTCTCCATCTCTTGATGTCATTAATAAAGACTAGATGCATTTCCGGAATGTGTTTGCCCCAAAAGTAGCTATTGTGGTAGACAGGAGGCCTGTGATATGCAGGGGGTCAGATTAGATGCTCTAACGGTCTCTGCTGCCCATAAAGTCTACTCATTTCTGAGAAACCGAGTGTAGCATTGGGAGCAGCCTCTGCTTATTAAACAATCAGTTTGTCAGCACCTGCAGGACAATTTGGTTCGTAGGACTAGTGAGCATGGGCTTGTCAAGAACAAATCATTCCAGACCAATCCTAGCTCCTTCTTTGGCAGGGTTAGGGGCCTAGTGGAGGTGGGTAAACAGAAGATGTGATCTATCTTGGTGTTAATAAGGCTTTTGACACAGTCCCATAGGACATTCTCACAAGCAAACAGATGCTGCTTAGCACTGTCAGAACAGCTTTTGCTGGGGGATTCTCCCAGCACTTTCCAATAGTGGGAAAGTATGAAATCCCCATTTGACTGCTGGGGACAGAGCCTAGAGGGGGCAGCAACTTACTTCAAGCCCACAGGTCAATAGGAAACCAGCAATGGAACCCAGGAGTCCTGACTCCCAGTTCCCTGCTCCAATCACTCCAGCGGAGCACACTCCCTCTCAAAGCAGGGGGACCGGACATGAGGGCCTGGTTGTAATTGCCAGCTGTGGGAGGGAGTGGGCAGCAGTGGTTAGTGAAGGGGCCTGGAAATAAGGTCTGCTGGGTCTATTGGAGAGTGTCACTAGGAGCAGTGCATAAGATGAGGTGTCCTATCATGTTTACTCAGATCAGATTAGGACATAATAGAATGGCTGAAATAGTTTATTTTATTTGTATTGTATTATTTTGCAATTGTTAAGAGCAGCAACTACTTAGCTCAGACTGAAGCATCTTATCTAATTTTTGAGATCTAAGTGTCTCCTCTTTGAGTGCCACGAGACAATTTAACATATTGTGACAAACAATTTTCATTGCCACTTGTCATGATTTCAAGAAACAAACTGGTTTAGTTTGAATAGGATTTTCGGTCAGAAACGGTTTCAATGAAATTTCCCCACCATCTCGATTCCTGGGCTCTATCTCTGCCTTTCTGGGGCGGCGGGGTTGCTGTCTGTTAGAACAGGAGTCTGATTTGGATAGGGATAGAGACCTCTTCAATGCTTTTAATGAAGTAAATACTAATGGGAATTGTGTGATCATGGGAGACTTTAACTTCCCAGATATAGACTGGAGGACAAGTGCTATTAATATAATAGGGCTCAGATTTTCCTAGAGGTGATAGCTGATGGATTCCTTCACCAAGTAGTTGCTGAACCAACAAGAGGGGATGCCATTTTAGATTTGGTTTTGGTGAGTAGTGAGGATCTCTTAGAAGAAATGGTTGTAGGGGACAGCCTTGGTTTGAGCAATCATGAGCTAATTCAGTTTAAACTAAATGGAAGGGTAAACAAAAATAGATCTGTGACTAGAGTTTTTTTTTTTTCAAAAGGGCTAACTTTAAAAAATTAAGGAAATTAGTGAGGGAAGTGGATTGGACTGAAGGACTTGTGGAACAGATGGATCAGACTGAACAGGTTCCAAACCTCTCGGAGGCTCTTACCTTCTAAACAGGGACGTCTGTTTTCTAGTAAAATCAGGAAAAAGAAAGGAGAAAAATCAAAAGAGGTTCCTCCTGGCGCTCACGTACGTGACCCCTAATACTCTCTCAGTCCTCAAAGAGAGACCTCGAGAAGGAGACTTGCTGAAGGAAAGCTACAGGGGACTCAGAGGTTTCCCTGGCCCTGAGCCCCTGTCCTGCCTGGCTAATGTCAGCATCTCTCTGTGAGGTCACCACCTCCCCTGCACCTTTGACCAATAGGCTGAGGTCCTGCAAAAGACCTTTGTGATGTCACTGCCACACCCACCCCTCTCCTGCAGTGTTAATGTCCTGCCACGGGGCAGACACTTTGGAGGTTTGAGCTACTCCCTGTGGATCACCCCGCTCAATGAGTGTTCATTCTAGGAAGCAAGCCGGCTAGACAGTAAAACAGCAGATGCTGCTCCCAATGCTACACTCGGTTTCTCAGATATGAGCAGACTTTATGGGCAGAAGAGACCGTTAGAGCATCTAATCTGACCCCCTGCATATCACAGGCCTTTCTGCACCATATGGGGCAGGCAGAGCTCTGCCTGGGCGCAGGGGGAATGGGATAGGGGTAGATCAAGGAAAGGGGGGAGGGGAATGGGTGAGAGGGAAAGAGCTCCTGTCCCAGATGAAGGAATTTGGGGGCAGAGGAAAGGACCCTGCTCCACAGAGAGGGGGGAGGGTTTCTGTGAGTATCAGGGCGCTCCATTTCCCCTTCCACTAGCTCCCCATTTACAGAGAGCCAGAGCAGTACCAGCAGCAGGGAGCGGGAGTTGCTGGTGGCCTCAGAGGCACAGGCCCTGCAGCGCCTCGGGCACCTGGCGCAAGTGCCGCATGATACGGAGCTGGCGCATCACATTGGCCGTGACGTCCTCCTGCTGCAAGGGAACGAGAACCTGTCTGAGACTCAGACGCCTCCGAGGAATCAGGGGGGATTAACGGCCCCTGGAACCAGCAGCATTTCCACCCAGCCCCTGCCCACCTCTGAGGGATGGATTCCCCCTCCTGACCCCCAGGATGGAGTCTTGTTGTCCTTCCTAGTGACCTCCAGTGGCAATCCCCCTCCTTGTACGGGGAGCTCCTGCCACTTCCCCCTCAGTGCCCCTGACAGCTGTTCCACCTCCAATCCACAGCTCAAGTTCTCAGACCCCTCTCCTCCAGCCCCACCCAGGTTGGGTAGGGAGGTGACTGTAGTGGGGGGGGTGCAGGAGGGATTCTGGCAGCAGTGAAGTGGGATGTGGGGAGGTTGAGACCTTTCCCCAAGTCACCCCAGCCACTAATGCTGAAGCCGCAGGATGGCAGCCCTGGTGAATGGGACGGATCGGCAGCCCCTGCTGACTAGGGTTACCATACGTCCGGTTTTTCCCAGACATGTCTTGCTTTTCGGCAATCAAACCCCCGTCCGGGGGGAATTGCCGAAAAGCCAAACATGTCCGGGAAAATGCCGGCCGGGCACTTCCCCTCCCACGGCTGCTCTGCTCCGCTCCTCCTCTCTCAGACTTTAAGAGCCGAGCTGCCCGAGCCAGCGCTACTGGCTTTGGGCAGCCCCCCTTGCCTCCGGACCCCGAGCCACGGGCCAGGCACTTCCCTTCCCGGGCTCCAGCTGAGCTGCTCCGCTCCTCCCCTCTCAGACTTTAAGAGCCCAGCTGCCCGAGCCAGCGCTACTGGCTTTGGGCAGCCCCCCTTGCCTCCGGACCCCGAACCACGGGCCAGGCACTTCCCTTCCCGGGCTCCAGCTGAGCTGCTACGCTCCTCCCCTCTCAGACTTTAAGGCTCCAGCTGCGCTGGGGAAGTGTCGGCCGGGGGCGCAGGGTCTGGGGGCTGCCCGGCAAACCATGAAGCCGGTAGCGCTGGGGCAGCCCTTTCCCCATGGCTGGGAGTGGGAGGGAGGAGGGGGCGAGTTATGGCGGGGAAGGAGCGGAGTTGGGGTGGGGCTAGGGGTGGGGAAATGGGCGGGGCCAGGGCCCGTGGAGGGTCCACTTTTTTTATTTATTAGACATGGTAACCCTACTGCTGACTGAATCCTCCTGTTCTCTCCAGAACGGGTCCACCCTTGCCAGCAGCAGGACAAGCGTCTCCTGCCCATGTGACTCAGCCCTGCCTGGTCAGACGCCATCACCCGTCAGTCCTTGGCCTCCCAGGCTGCCAGTGATGGGAGCAACTCTGGGTGGTGGCTCGGGTGACACAGACACCAGACCACTAGGAATTGGGTGCGGCCCTGTGGGACAGGAGAGTCTCGCAGAGGGCACTTGGGGGACTCTCCTGCCCTTCCCAAGAGCGATAGCACCGTGTCCTGAGAACATAAGTCTGGGATGAGGCAAAGCTTGTCACTAATTAGCCTGGCTAAAGAGCTGGGTGGAGCTGCTCCGGGGACAAGCTGGCTCGCTCCTGCTCATGGAGGTGAATTCATCTCCCTTCCCAGGAGCACCTGCTCTCCCTTTCATTCCCCACCAGGCTCCTTGTGCCAGGCCAGCGAATGGCCACAGGATGGGAATGAGGCCTGGGCCCCGCCCCAATCTCCTGAGTCTAATGCAGCTGCTCACCTTGTCCCCCATCAGCTGCTGGGTTTCCCCCAGGAGGGAGTAGGTGACAGGGAGAGAGACACACACACATTTGTCCTTCTGGTTGCAGGGCTTGTGTCCTTCCAATCCCATTGGTGGCTGCACAGTGGGCAGAGTCCTCGCTGCGTGCCTGGCCCAACAGAATTGCAGGGCGTGGTGTGGAACACAGAAAGAGATAGAGAGACTCATCCTCCAGCTGGGGTCAGTCTGAGAGAAATTGGCTGGGGTCCCAGTCTCACTCTTCTAGCGGGTGCCATTTCCCAGCTGGGTTCCTTACCCCTCTGGTGCAGCAGAAGCTGGTAGAGCCGGTAAACCCCCTCCCTGGCCTGCCGGCTGATGTCCTTGGCTGGGTCACTGACGGACAGAGCCAGCATGTGGTGACCCATCCTGGGGAATTCCGCTGAGTTCTAATGGACGGGAGAGAGAAAGGGGACTCCATCAGCATTTTCCTGTCAGCTCCCAGCCCCCCCGGGCCAGGACTCTCCTTCCCCTCAGCCCCTCTGCAGGAGATGCTAGAGGATAGGAGCTAGAGCCAGACCCTTAATTTCCTCTGCCCCGAAGGAAGCCTGGAGCAGAGGGCTGTGGGCAGGGCCCTCCATGAGGACTTGCTTCCCCAGCTGCTCCAGGATGACAGGGAGGCATGAACCTGGAGCACAGTCCCCTTAAAAGCCCAGAGTCACCACTTAACTAGGACAAGAAGAACTTGACTCAAGCCAGGCTCACTCTCTGCTCTGACTCTGCCTCCCCAAGAGGAACATTCCTAACCCACAGCCCCTGCAGCAGCAGATCCTACAGCCCGTCGGAGCCAGCCCACCTACCCCTGGAGTCAGGAAGCTGGGGTCAGAGGTCACTTACGTCAAACTCAGGGAGGGTGATGGTGGATCTGAGCAGGGCCGTGCTGCTCTTAACAGCCCTGCCTCTCTCTCGCGGCACCCTGGACACGATCCAGTAGTTAATGTGCTGTGGGGAAAGGAGGCATTGCACTGACTGCCCTGACCAAGGATGCCCACTGGGGGCCCGGCTAGGAGGACAGACTGGAAAATGGATCTAGAGTGAAGGTAAAATTGCCCCCACCCCTCTCGTCGGGCTCACCTCCAAGATGTACTGGAGCCTGTCGGTGTCTGGGGACTCTGCCAGCAGGTTCCCCATCATGGCGTCCAGGAGGTCTGGCAAGACTCTAGGCAGATCCTGAAAGCAAGGGAGAGCCATGGGTCAGAGTTAGGGAAACTGGAGCTACACCTGCCACAGGATGGGAAGAGGGGTCTCTGGGAAGCACTGGTGAGACCCCAAACACATATCCTGGCCTCTCTCATTCACATCCCACTGCAGGCAATTAGCCAGGATTCATGGCAGGATGACAGCTGGCTCCTCAATCCATGACTTTAGCATGATCTACCTGCACTTGGGTGGTGTCCTTCTCCATGCCCAGGGTGAAGACGGCGTGCAGGGCAGCTCGGAGGAGGTGGGTCTCCAGCTCTGGCTCCAGGGCAGGTGTCATGGTGCTGGCAAGAGAGAGGAGCCGATATTAGACTGTGCAATGCGGGGATGGGACTGGCACCAACACACAGGTGAAACTGCAGCGAAATAGGCACAGGCTGGCAAGAAGGGAAACTGAGGCACCGAGCCAGGGAATGATAAGGCCAAGGTTTCTCAGACAGACAGTGGCAGGGCAGGAATAGCCCCTGTTCCCTGGACCCTGCTGCCCCTCCTGTATCTGATCCTGGGTGTGAGCCTCTCCCCAAAGCCGTTGCAATGTTACTGGAGTGAAAAGAACAGCCCAGCCAGGAGAGAGTGAACCTCTCCCCGCACCTCTGCCAGAGGAGCCACCCTTGGGCGGTGACCTGGGAGTGGGAGGGGCAGTGACTCCCAGCCCTGGGCCTGAGCAGCACTGGGGTTAGGGGAACCGGGCCGGAGGGTCTCGGTACCTGAGGTTGCCCACAGCAATCAGGGAGTTAGCGATGACAGCGCCGGGTGGAGAGTTATCAGGCAGCTCCTCAATGAGCTTCTGTGAGACCCAAAGGAGACAACGGAGCGTGTGAGATTCGGGCCTCACTGACACTTCTCAGTGAGGAGATTACACAGCCAGGGCCCCACACAGCCAGCAGGATCCCCCCACCTACCTCCCGCTCCTCCGATTCCTGCCCAATAGTGACCACTCTCCGAATTTCTCCCGTCTCTTCTCCCCAGTCTTCAGCCCCAGCAATCCCTGCCCTCAGCTGCCCCTCCAGCACTAACAATCCCCCATCCATTGGCCTGGGGAGACCCCTGCCCCTCCCATGACTCTGTCTTTCCTCCAGCTGCTGGGCACCGTGTCTCACTCACCACAATCCTCTCTGCCACAGCCGCCTTGCAGCAGTGCGGCTCCAGTGTGTCCTGCCCTCTCTGCTGTGCAGCGAGACGCGGGGTGGATGGCGTGCAGGAACACGAGCTGCTGGGCCTCCTCCTGCACCCACCAGGAGTGGGGTTAGGGGAGAGAGAGCCAGTTAGCCAGGGACCTCCCTGCCCCCACACAGCAGCTGCAGGACTCAGGCCTGAATGGGGGATAGTGGGGACCCGCCCATTGTTCAAATCACCCACCATTCCACCACAAGCAGGGTCAGGAACTGGGACAGTGCCTGTGGGGGGAGGAGACCCGGCTGGTGTGTGACAGACACCCCCACCTCTGGGGTCCCAGATCATGGAGGAGAAAGGTCTCCATTAGGGCTGGTGGATCATCAGGGACAAGACCCTCTGCAGGGGGTCAGGTGCTGGGAAGGGGCAGGACAGTCTCGGTTCCAGCACAGCTGGGGTACGTTTGTACCTTTTCTCCGCCTTGGAGCTGCTCTCGGCTGTTATTGAGAGCAGCCTCCTCTGTGGCCACGTCCACCCATTCCTCCTCCTCGTCCCCTGAGTCCCTGGCGGTCCCTGCACCAGGGAGAGAAGGGGACAGGGTGACGCCTGCTGCCACTCGGGGGAAGGACAAGGGCACGGTGGGGCAATGTGTCCCCTTCCCACCTCCGGGACCCAGGGCAGATCGGGCCCCACACTCCCCGCTCTCAGTGATGCCTTCAGCCCCCAACTCCTTCAGGAGCCCATAGCAAAGAGACCCCCCCCCCCACGCTGTCCTGGACTCCCTGAGAGGTGCCTCCCCCCAACTGGAGCACCAAGGACCAAAGTGGCAGCATCTAGTGTCAGTGGGGTTCATGTGGCTCAAACCAGACCCCTGGGCTGGGGACCCGCCCCCATAGCACTGATCGAGGGCCTGGGCCCAGGGTGTTCACAGCCCCGCCCTCACCTCTCTCTGAGCCCAGCTTGACTCCTCACCTGGAACAAAGCTGCGGCGCCCATCGGCACTGCTGCTGCCTGAGTCCCATGGGGAGCGGGCCGAGCTGCTGGTGGTGGGACAGGGATCCTCCACCTCCTGCCCTGGGGAGGCTGGAAGGTCCTCACTGACCGGGCAGGGCGATGCCTCCTGCTGGGAATCAGGGCTGGGCTCCTGGGGCCGCTGCTGCCCACACAACATGCCCCAGAGTCACCCTGCCCGGCTCCCCTCCTGCACTGGGTCCTGCCTGCCCAGCCGCAGCCTGGCCCAGCTCCATTTCGACCTGGCCTCTCTCACCTCGGCGCCTGCACTGGGAGCGGGTTTTCTCCGCCAGAAGGCTGGGCACTTCCACCTCCTGGCCTGGCCGGGAGCTCCTTCCCCGCCAGGGGGACGGAGGGGCCGTTCTGCTCCTGAGGAAGATGGCAGCTGCTTCCCTCAGGCTCTGGGGCCACCTGCAGAGCCTTCTTCCTGAACATCCTCAGGAGCCTGGCCATCCTGGAACCGAGCGGGGAGTGGGCGTGAGTCTGGGGTCAAGGCAGCCTCTCACTAACCAGCCTGTTTGGTCCCTCCCCATCCCTGCCCCAGCCAGAGCAGCTCCTCCTCCCCCACAGGGGTGCATGTAATGCAATCTACACGCACTGGCAGGAGTTCATTGCATGATCTGCTCCCAGCGTTCCCCCTCGTCACCCCTAGGGCTGCAATGCCCGGAGAGTCTCCTTTTCGAACACTGGATTCAGTCACTTTGGACAAGCAGCTCCCTCCTGCCATCCCAGACCACACTCCCCCCAAGGCTAGAGAAGGAACAGAACCCAGGAGTCCGGACTTCTCCTGGGAAACCATTCCCCACGTCAAAGTCCCGAGGCAGAGCAAGGCCAGGACCCCTGCCTTTCCCATTGATTTCCACGCTCAGCAGCTCACAGGGTCTGGCCCAGCTCAGAGATGCTCAGCCTGGGGAACGGTCTCCCACAAGGGAAGGGTTGGGAGCCCCATTGCTGGGACCTTTCCAAACACACTGGAGACGGCTCTGGAGAAGCCCCTCCCCGGTCTGAGAGCAAGGGGCTCCTGGGGGCGGTTTGCAAATCCAATCTCCTTTGGGAGAGATTCTTTCCCCCTCTTTCTGCCTCTCCCCAGACAGACAGGGGACGCCAACGGGGAACCCTAATGCCACTCACTTGCTCTGCTGACGGAGCGATGGATGGAGGATGTTCAGTGTCATTCCTCGCCCTTCTCCTCACTCCCCAAAGCCAAGGCAGGCTGGAGAGGGTGGTGGTGACCTGAGGAGTTACCCTGCCCAGCCAGCAGGCAGGGTGATAGCACTGGGCGATCGACTGGCTGTGAAAACAAGAGTCTGTCTTATTGCCAAGGGACAGAGAAACTCGGCCAGCAGCAGGGGGTGCAGAATACTGGCCTAGTGCGGGGGTGACAGCGCCTCCCAGCTCCTCCCATCCCAGCACTTTACACACTTCCTGGAGCCTCCCAACCCCCCTGGGCTGTAGGGGCTGCGACCCCAACCCCACTGATGAGAACCAGGCCTGGGGCGGGGAAGCTACTGGTTCAGGGTCACACCAAGTGTCAGAGTCAGGGATTGGACCCAGCAGTCCTTATTTCCAGGCCCCTTCACTAACCACTGCTGCACACTCCCTCCCACAGCTGGCAATTACAACCAGGCCCTCATGTCCGGTCCCCCTGCTTTGAGAGGGAGTGTGCTCCGCTGGAGTGATTGGAGCAGGGAACTGGGAGTCAGGACTCCTGGGTTCCATTGCTGGTTTCCTATTGACCTGTGGGACTTGGGGTAAGTTGCTGCCCCCTCTAGGCTCTGTCCCCAGCAGTCAAATGGGGATTTCATACTTTCCCACTATTGGAAAGTGCTGGGAGAATCCCCCCAGCAAAAGCTGCTCTGACAGTGCTAAGCAGCATCTGACCATTAGAGGTCGGAGCGCACTGCCCAGGAGGAGGAGTGTTTGGTTCTGGGCTGTTGGAGTACGGGCTTGCAACCATCTGTGCACACATATTATACTAATTGCATCTAGACCACATCTCCCTAGTTTGTTTGTGAGAATATCCTTATTAACACCAAGATGGATCACATCTACTGTTTACCCACCTCCACTAGGCCTGGAACCCTGCCAAAGAAGGAGCTAGGATTGGTTTGGAATGATTTGTTCTTGACAAGTCCATGCTCACTAGTCCTAAGAATCAAATTGTCCTGTAGGTGCTGACAAACTGATTGTTTAATAAGGAGTTCCAGTATCTTTCCAGGTATGTTAATGGATGGGAAGACGTTCTTTTTCAGGGATCTCTGACGAGAACTGGGGCACAGCACTTAGTTTGTTGAGGCCATAAAATGGAGACAGGCACCTCTTCTCTTCTCCCAGCACCCCAGATACCTAAAAGGGTGGGACTCACATCCCTCAATGGGCTTTAAAAAAGACAATGGTTACAATGTGGCCCCAACCATTTCTGGTTTCTGCAGACTAGATGTTTTAGCAAAGTTTAGAATTCCTTGGTGCTCAACACCGTGAAACTCCCCTTTCTCCTTCACAAAGGGCTTTAACGCCCCTTATCTCACCCAGGCTCTCGACTGCCCAAAGTTGGAGAATTGTCCCTGTTCCCACTCCCCCACGACACACACACAGAGTCCTCCTGGTGGTGGGAGGGGAACAGAGGAAAGGACAGAAGACGTAAGAGATGAAGAGAAAGGAGGGAGGGATGGAGGAAAAGGTAAAACAAAAAGGACAAACCCTAATGTCCCCAGTGATTCTAAGGGACAAAATCCCAGGTGGGGAATAAAATTCGACCACCTTCAGCTTGTGTTTTCCATGCCTAGAATTCAGCTGGCGCCAGATGCAGCAGACTGAACAGGTTCCAAACCTCTCGGAGGCTCTTACCTTCTAAACAGGGACGTCTGTTTTCTAGTAAAATCAGGAAAAAGAAAAGAGAAAACTCAAAAGAGGTTCCTCCTGGCGCTCATGTACGTGAACCTAAACACTCTCTCAGACCTCAAAGAGAGACCTCGAGAAGGAGACTTGCTGAAGCAAAGCTACAGGGGACTCTGAGGTTTCCCTGGCCCTGAGCCCCTGTCCTGCCTGGCTGATGTCAGCATCTCTCTGTGAGGTCACCACCTCCCCAGCACCTTTGACCAATAGGCTTTGGTCCTGCAAAAAGCCTTTGTGATGTCACTGCCACACCCACCCCTCCCCTGCAGTGTTAATGTCCTGCCACAGGGCAGACACTTTGGAGGTTTGAGCTACACAAAGAGGAGACACTTAGATCTCAAAAATTAGATGAGATGTTTCAGTCTGAGCTAAGTACTTGCTGCTCTTAACAATTGCAACATAATAAAATACAAATAAAATAGACTATTTCAGCCATTCTATTATGTCCTAATCTGATCTGAGAAAACATGATAGGACACCTCATCTTATGCACTGCTCCTAGTGACACTCTCCAATAGATCCCCATCCTCCACCCGCCGGGAGGTAGGTAGGAGCAGATTGTTATCCCTACTTGAAAGCGGGAGAAGCTAAGGCTGAGAAAGGAGAATTGACTTGTCTTAGGTCACACAGCCAGTCCGTGGCAGAGTTGGGAATAGGACCCAAGAGCCCTGATTTTCAAACTAACCATCGGATCTTGAATTTCAGACATTGAATGACCTGAATAAAGTGCTCTCAAGTGAGTTCCAGACTAGCAAGAGTTCATAGTAATTATTCAGCAAGTATTTTAGGACAACTGGAATGGTAGAGAAAATAATGAACTGCAGAGAAGCAGCAAAATTTGTCGAACATATGACTGGTTACGACTATTTACTTGGTCTTAAAAGAAAACAACAGGGACCTGAGTCTCCTCCCTGTCAATAACCCCGTGCTCAGCCATTCAGGGTAGAGACCGAGGGGCGGGAGGATGAGGGTTCTCACCAGAGAGCCCAAAGGATGGCCCAGGTCACCGCTCGGGATCACTGTCTGAGCACTATTTCAGCCCCACATTTTTCGGTGGACCACCCACAATGGGAGTTGTAGAGCACCCCCCACGACACACACACACCCCTCCTGGTGGTGGGAGGGGAACAGGGAAAGGACAAAAGAAGTAAGAGATGAAAAGAAAGGAGGGAGGGATGGAGGAAAAGGTAAAAGAAAAAGGACAAACCTTAATGTCCCCAGAGATTTTAAGGGACAAAATCCCAGGTGGGGAATAAAATTTGGCCACCTTAAGCTAGTGTTTTCCATGCCTAAAATTCAGCTGGCGCCAGATGCAGCAGACTGAACAGGTTCCAAACCTCTCGGAGGCTCTTACCTTCTAAACAGGGACGTCAGTTTTCTAGTGAAATCAGGAAAAAGAAAGGAGAAAACTCAAAAGAGGTTCCTCCTGGTGCTCACATACATGAACCCAAATACTCTCTCAGACCTCAAAGAGAGATCTCGAGAAGGAGACTTGCTGAAGCAAAGCCACAGGGGTCTCTGAGGTTTCCCTGGCCCTGCGCCCCTGTCCTGCCTGGCTGATGTCAGCATCCCTCTGTGAGGTCACCACCTCCCCAGCACCTTTGGCCAATAGACTGAGGTCCTGCAAAAAGCCTTTGTGATGTCACTGCCACACCCACCCCTCCCCTGCAGTGCTAATGTCCTGCCACAGGGCAGACACTTTGGAGGTTTGAGCTACTCCCTGTGGATCACCCCGCTCAATGAGTGTTCATTCTAGGAAGCAAGCCGGCTAGACAGTAAAACAGCAGAAGCTGCTCCGAATGCTACACTCGGTTTCTCAGAAATGAGTAGACTTCATGGGCAGAAGAGACAGTTAGAGCATCTAATCTGACCCCCTGCATATCACAGGCCTCCTGTCCACCACAATAGCTACTTTTGGGGCAAACACATTCCGGAAAGGCATCTAGTCTTTATTAATGACATCAAGAGATGGAGAATCCACCACTTTCCTTGGTAGCTTCTTCCTGTGTTCAATCATCCTCGCAGTTGAATATTTGTGCCTTATTTGTCACAGGAATTTGTCTCTTTTCACCTTCCAGCCATTGGGTCTTGTTCTGCCTTTCTCTGCTAGACTAGAGAGCCCTTTAATACCCAGTATTTTCTCTCCATTAAGGCACTTCAACACTTCAGTGAAGTCACCTTTCAATCTTCTTTTGATAAGCTAAACAAGTTGAGCTCTTTCAATAGCTCACTAGAAGGCATTTTTCTCCAGCCCTCAGAACATTTGGTGGCTCTTTGCTGCCCCAGCTCCAATTTCTAGGACCATCTTTTTCAAAGGAGGACACCAAGACTGGAGGCAGTATTCCAATAGCAGTCTCACTGCTGCTGTGTCACCTCCCTATCCTACCCACGGTTCTCCTCCTACGTCTAATGATGGCTTTAGCTCTGTTCACCACAGCATCACACTGGGAGCTCATGTTGAGTGGCTTCTCCACTCTGGCCCCTAAATCCTTTTCAGAGTCACTGCTTTCCTGGATACACGTCCCCATTCTGGAGGTGTGGCCGGCGTGCCTTGTGGCTACGTATAGGACCTTGCACTGGGCTCTGTTCAAACTTGTTTTCTTTGAATGGGTCCAGCTTGCCGAATGAGCCAGATCGCTCTGTATAACTGCCCTCTCGCCATCAGGAATTACCACTCTGCCTGTATTTTGTCACCCCCCAATCTTATCCGCAGTGATTGTATGTTTTTCTCCCAATTCATTGATAACAATTATTTTAAAAAATTAGTCCTTGAGAGCTTCTTCAGACCCTTAGTACCCAGGACCTGCTCCCCACATCACAGTGAGAAATGCTGTCCAGCCCTGCTGGTACATAGGGGATAAGCACAGAACAAACGTACTTTTAGGAGCTGTGTTGTCCATAGGCTCTGAACAACATGTGGGGGTCAGCAGATTACAAACACATGACAGACCTGTAGTGTAGACAGGTCCCAACTGTGTCTCAGTTTCCCACCCTGTAAAATGGGGAGAACAAACAAAACCTTGGTTAGCTCCATTTGATAGCTGGGGAAACCGAGGCACCCAGCAGTGCAGAGACTCGCTCATGGTCCCAAAGCCAGGAATAGAAAACAGCAGATCTGATAGCCAGGCCTGGGACCTAACCCTGGTTTTCCTGGCCTTGCTGCTCTAAATTTAGTCACAGCCTCCATGTCTTTTCCCCCGTGTCCCTTAACCCCACGTCACTGCAGAAGAGAGATTTTCTGGTAGCCAGCTGGCTCTCCTGCATGTGGATGTCGTTCCAAAAGACGTGCTCTGGCTCAGTCCCATGCTATGGTTGGCTGAAGGAACCACTTGGTCACATTCTAGGCCCTGAGTTATACAGGAGGGGCGACTAGATGCACAGAATGGTCCTTTCTGACCTGATCCTCTATCAATCGCTACATTTTCTGCTGCTAGGAAGAGAACTCTGAACCTATTTTCTCTCATTCACTTTCAGTCGGAATAATTTCAATCCAGGCCAAAGGATTTCCTCTTCCATTGTGTCTTCAGCACCTTTGCGAGCAACCAGTTACTGTTACCCACAGGTTACCAGTTTCAATCTGTCCCAGGGTGAGATGGCCAGGAAAGGGGTTGGAGCTCAACTGCACCTAGCCCAGGTGATGCAGCTCCCTAGGGTGAAGGGAATAAGTGCGGGGGTCACGTGACAAGACGCAGCCTGTGACTAGGACCCAGGCCTGCTGAGAGATAGAAGGGCAGCCTGTGCTCAGCCAGGAGAGAGACCCCAAGGGAAGCAGGCATGGGAGGGGCTTGGAGAGTCCTTTAAAGGTCAGGGACAAGCTGGGAAGGGGCCAGGCTGAGTACTAAGGACCAGGCCCTAGGAGGGAAAGACAGGGCAGTTTAGGAGATGGGGCAGATAGTCCAGTTGGTTTCGGCTCCCAGGACCAGACACCCAGAGGTGAAGGTGATTGTCGGGGCTTCTGTCCTTCTTCCCCAGTGTAGATTTGATAGTGGAGAAGACTGATGCCGTAAGGGGGAAGTGAGTTACCCCAAGGTCACCCAGTGAGTTTATATCACAAATGCATACTTGGAAGGATCCAATAGAAACATGGATTTTCCAGTCTCTTCTTTCTAGGAGTCCCCAGGGCTAAGGTAAAACCCTGCTGCCCCTCCCCATTCTGCTCACCTCCAAGATGTGCTGGAGTTTGTCTGTGCTGGGGGGTGCTGTCAGCAGGATCGAGAGCTCGTCATCCATGTTCTCTGGGCAGGCCTTGCTCAGAGCCTGCCAGTGGAGGGAGACCAGGGGTTAGGAGCCTGCATTAGCACCCGTGTGCCATTGACCGGGAGCCGGCTGAGGTAAGCGCCGCCTGGCCGGAGCTCGCACCCAGAAACCCTGCCCCAGGTCTGAACCCCCTCCCACACCCAAATTCCCTCCCAGACCTCACACCCGGCACCCCAACCCCCTGCCCCAGGTCGGAACCCCCTCCTGTACCCTAATCCCTCCCAGACCCCACACCCCCACCCGCACCCCAATCCCCTACCCCAGCCCTGAGCCCCCTCCCACACCCAAACTCCCTCCCAGAGTCCGCACCCCAACCCTCTGCCCCAGCCCAGATCCCCCTCTGGCATCCCAAACTCCTAATCTCCAGCCCAATCCCAGAGCCCGCATCCCCACAGGAGCCCTCACCCCCTCCCTGCACTCCAACCCCCAGCTCCAGCCCAGTGAAAGTGAGTGAGGGTGTGAGAGCGAGCGACTGAGGGAGGTGGGCTGGGCTGGAGTGAGTGGGAGTGGGGCCTTGGGGAAGGGCATGAAAGGGGTTGGGTCAAGGGCGTTTGGTTTTGTGCAAGTAAAAAGTTGACAACTCTACTTAAGGACCTTTGAAAAGCAGCCTCCTTAGCACCGCTCCTGATGCCAGGGGCCAAGGCGCCCCCGGACATGAGAACCACAATAGGCCAGAGCAAAACGCTGCGTTAGAAATCAGAGCTCAGGCTGCCAAGCGAACGATAGCTGACAGACAGGAGATGCGGGAATTCAGGTTGTGCCTTCAGCCAGCAACTGGTGTTCATCCGTTTGCACCACACACACACCTGTAGGCAGGGCCACTATTTCCTTGTCTGTCTGCCTGTTTAGCGTCTCTCGGTCCTTACTGTGCCCATCACCGTGGTGTCTGAGTGGCAAACCAAGGGTTTGAAGTGTGCATATGAACCTGCCTGACTGGAAGGACGTGGTTTGGTGTGGATCAGTGACTGCTGGGGCGATTGGTGGCAGAAGGCTCTGAGGGCCTGGCTCATTCCGACCTGGCTCATTCCAATGGCTTCTACAGCTGAGAGCAGCCCAGTCTCCTGCCTGGGTCCGACGCAAACCAGGAAGTTCAGGACCACGGTTAATAAGAGCAGCTCAAAAGATCATTTTCGCTGAGCGCAGCCCTGCACAGATTTCCAGCTTAGGTTTGCATTTTCAGCAAAAGTTCTTCTTGATTATTTTCTCCCAGCCCCTTTGTGCCTCCATAATAGCCAGCCACCCCGTCAGTCGCATCCTGGGGCGCTCCAGGGACAGCGTGTGTGCGTGTATGTGTACGTATGTATATATGTGTATATGTACATGTGTGTATGTATGTGTATACGTGTATGTGCACATGAGTGTGTGCACGTGAGTGTGCGTGTGTATGTGTGTACATGTACCCCAGTCAGATGTATACATCTGGATTTCCTTTGAAAGAATTTTCAAATTGAGCTGATCAAGTGCAATGGCAAAGCACCCAATTCCTCTGCCCCCCCAACTGCCTTCGCTGCTTTAACGTACAACCTGCTCTGCTGACACCTCTGACTCCTGAAAGCCCTAACGCTCCAGGGGAGCAGGCCGTGCCCTGCCCTGCCCTGACTGCCCTGGATGTTACCTCGGAGGGAATCGTTCCAGATTCCAATGGGTGGCAGGTCCAGGGAAGAGCCTTATCTGGGGGAGGCTGTACCAGACCCTGTACTCTCTGCTCAGGGCTGATAAGGCTCCTTAGCAGTTACTCTCCAAACATATTCCAGTTCAAGACACCTGAGAGCTCCACAGCAGGGCAGCATCCCCAGAGCGCAGCAGGGCGGGGGTTAGGGGGAGCAGTCGGTAGCAGCACCTGCCCCTCGTACGGCAGGAGCGAGAAGTGCCAGCCTCTCTGCACAGAGCAGCAGTGTTTAGCCTGGGCCAGACGTGCTGCAGTGACAGGTAAGAGTGGGCTCGGAGAGCCAGAGGGTCTGTGGGGCAGCGCTGGGCCCTTCTGCTCCGCACTAGGGCTGGGTGGGCGTGTTCAGCTGGGATTGGAACCCACCAGCACTTGTGGGTGCGAATGTGGGGCTGGAACGCAACGTGGGGCGCTCCCCCGCCCGGGGGGCGACTGGGGGGAAGGGCAGAGTGACACCTGGGCTGAGACCCCAGCTCCAGGGAGACAGTCACCCCGGCCCAGCCGGGTTAAATTGCCCAGCTGTGTGACAGCCCCCCCATCCCCGAGGGGTCCCCCCCCGGTATTTCACAGCAGGGTAATGTGCGTACTGAACGGCAGGGGTTGCCAGAGACTGGCTGGGAGAGGCCTTTGGGGATGGAGGAAGCAGCACTAAGGTACATGCCAACCTCCCTACAGAGGAGGGGCCGTGCCCCGCAGGTGTGGGGCAGGGAACTGGGACACTCCGCGGTGGGTCATTGTCTGGCCCAGGCCCTTCCTAGCCGGAGGCCGAGGCCGAGGCATTTCCTTCAGGTCACCTTCCGCTGCAGCTTGGCCACGGGCCCCCATAGCCACTAGCCCAGCCAGGGATCCCAAGTGGAGATTGTCACGGCTGGCTCCTCCCTGCCGCCAGCAGCTCTTCACTGCCAGGGAATTCCTGAAATCCTGTGTGCCCCTCCCCCACCCACCTCCTGGGGCTGTGAGTGCCCCCCCGGACAGCCCCTCCCCCGAACTCTGAGTGCCCCTGGCCAGTCCCTCCCCTCAGCCCCCCCCCCAATGAGGGGGGCAGGGAGCAGCTGGGACCCACACATGTGCACACCACTAGGGTGACCAGATAGCAAGTGTGAAAAATCGGGACAGGGGGTGGGGGATAATAGGATCCTATAAGAAAAAGAAAATCGGGACTGTCCCTATAGAATCAGGGGCCCCGCCAAAAATGTTCGAATTGGGCCCCGCCCTTCCTAAAGCCGGCCCTGGTCACACGGACAAACGAAACCTGTTTGGCTTGAGTTTCCCTTTCTGCCCTGGGTATGAAAGCTCATTCCAGTAAGGACATAGCTTCCCTCAGCTCAGGACAAGGCCATCTCGTGGTTGAGCTCTGCCAGGCAGCAACCTGGATCTCCATCCAGCCCTTCATTCACCAGTATGAGTGTGCATCTGGCACTGTGGCCTTTGGGCTTAGAGTCTTGGGAACCATTGTCCAAGAGGTTCCATGGTCTGCTCTCCTGGTGCTGGTGTGGGTACTGCTAGGCATAGCCCATTGTGTTTCTCTCTCACATACAGCAGTATTTTGGTCTTACTTGTAAATACGTTTTCTGAGTGGGATACCCCCAAATCTGTAAACCCACCTGAGTCTCAGTCTGGGTAATCTTGGGTTAGATTGGCAAAAGTGGTACAAGCTCTTGCCAGGGGAACCAAAATCTCAACAAGGAAGTGGGGAAAAAACCCAGTTCATTTCAAAATTGGTGGTAGTGAGGTGTGGGGTGGGACTCATCTAGAAAATGAATCTACAAGGTAAAATCCCAAACCCACCATTTCTAGTTTATTCTTCAGATGTTGATAAACAATCTGCCTGTAGGATAAACCTGGGCTGGAAGAGCTTTGTGTATTGCTGCTGCTTTGACGACAGGTGGCATCATGTCCTTATTCTGCAGACCTTCTATAGATGAGATCTCTAAGCCACAGCCAGCCAGCCAGTGTAATCCATTTAATTCCTGTCATCTCTATGTTGCAGGGACAGTATAGGGTTTGGAAATGATGTCCTTTATTGCTTTGCTGAATCAAGGTACTCAAGCCTTTTTGTGTTTGAAGGAAATGATTCTAAAGAGCACAATTTTTATTCAGATCTCCTCAAAACCCAAGTACTGTTACATCCTTCCACAGACCACTGGTGATTTAGGATTGGATCTCAGTATTTTGTGAAGCGGCACATAAAGGCGGGTAGTTTGCCCTTTATTAATAAGTAAGTTATATTTTCTTAATTTAGAGGTTTATAACTGGCAAATGGAAAACTCTGATGTTATATGTTCCTGGATATTTGTTAAGAAAGCTCTTTGGATTAAATTTTCTGGTACTTTTGCCAAAACTATGAGACCAATCATTTAGTCTGGAAATGAGAATAAGAAGGGATTTAAGTAATCTATTAAAAAAACCTGAAAGACAAGGTAAAAACCTCAGCCCATCCGTTTTACTCAGATATTAGAAAACAGAGAAATACTTCACATGGTGGCAAATACTGAATCAGTCAAAGAAAATACTTATTTTCATAGCATCCAGTCATCTTGTGGAATTCTTGGTCATATAATGGCGGCTGCATTTATAAATTTATTCCTGACCACAATATTCGTACTGTAGCTATGCAATTTCAGATCTAGATTGTAGATTTTCAACCACTTGTGCGGATGGAGAGGGAGAAATGCACCATTTCTGTGCCCCTGCAGTTGCTGAGAAAGGCAGAATGCTTCTGGGACAAAGTCAGCAGAGGCAAGATCCTATAAAAGGGTGCTGCATGCGTTCTCCCCACCACCAGCCTACAAAGGCTAATGGATGTAGAAGGTAGATTGTTAGCTCTTTGGGGCAGGGGCCATCTCTTTGTTCTGTGTTTGTACAGCGCCTAGAACAGAGGGGCCTTCATTCATGATCAGAGCCCCTAGGTGCTATCACAATACAAATAGTAATAATAATATGGTAGGCAGGGACCTGCAAACATCCAGCCACTCCCCATTTGGGGCATGGAGCACTTCTAAGGAAGCTAGCCCATCTTCCCCATAGTCCATCTGCTTCCTGCATGGGTGCATGAAGAGCAGATGGCTCCTTGCATCCTGGTTACATTCTCCCTTTTGTGCCTGTACAATGGCAGATACAATCTGGCCAGAAAATAATAAGGATTATCATTCTCATGCTTCAGGGGGAACACAGTTCACTTTGGCAGGCAGGAAACGTTCCTCCCAAGGACCAGATGGCTTGGTGCATCATGATGGCAGTGGAAGCAATTTGTAGAGTTTGCCTCCTATTAGCACTGGGGATTGCATGGGCACTGCTGAAAGCAGCATACTGGACTAGATGGCCCCAAGGATTTATCAGGACTGACATATTCTATGAGTCAGATTTGATTTATTCTAGTTGATTTACTCATGCAGGCATTTGTAAAGAGCGAGTAGAAAATGCTGACTGTTTTGTTTGCAGCACAGCACCTTGCTCACATTTGTTAACAATGTTCCCCTGAGATTTCTCATCAAGCTCATATTTGTCCTTTCTAGAAGTGATTGCTAACTGAATAACACAATTCCGAACCAGCTTCATGGATAGCAATCGCCTAAGAACCCTACCATGCTGAATAGCCAGAATACAGTGTCGTGATTAAACCCACCACAGCCTCAGAGATACCATGTGCGCCGCAGCAGAAGCACAGACTGATTCGTCCCTGAGAGATGAGAGGGAATAGAAATGACCCAGAGACGAGCCCATGAGTCAGATGGACAATCATGCCCCTAGCAGTTTTTAGAGCACAAAAACCAACTAGAGCTAAAGGTCAAAAGAGTAATTCATGACAAATGCAGCCATTATTTCTGGAGCATAGGTTTGCTCAAATATTCCTCCAGTAGGAGATCCCAGGGCTAAGCAACACCTTGGTCCCTTGCAGTTATTAAAGATCCATGGTTCTTTTCGCAAGACTTTGGGAATTGCCCCAGTTTCCTGCCACAGGTGTACAGGAAAGATCATCTTCTTCCTCCTTGAAACTCACTAAGTTGGGGAAGTTATTTTGTGCTTCATCTCCTGAAGAACGTGTTGTGTAGCTTACTGATGCAGAATGTTTGCTACCTACGAATGTTACAATCTTATTAAAAACGGACATTTATCGGGCGCTTTTCATCCCAAGATCCCAAAGCATTTGAGCAGCTTTACAGGCTGGCTAGGTATGCACTGAGCTTTTTGTTAAAATCATTGCACTACCATCAGTGGCTGGAAGTGCTTGCAGGCCCAGACAAAATGCCAGTGGCTGGTCTACATTTGGGTTCCCCTAACTCTACCACCAATGGAAGATCTCATCTTAAAGCTCTTGTAGGCAAGATTACTCACTATAGCCTCTTTAGGAATGAGTTAGTTACTCTAATCCCTCTAGCCTTGTGTAAACGAGAGCACTCTGGTGTTGCCAGCATTGGTGAACACTGCCGAGCATGCCTGTAATGCACCACACAGCCACACACAAGAGTGCCTGCAGAGGTGCACAGGGCTTCACATCACTGCTATGAATGCACTTGGGCTGTGTTTACGCTGAACGTTTTAGCATAGGCGCCGACTCTGTGGGTGCTCCGGGGCTGGAGAGACCACAAGGAAAAAATGTTGGGTGCTGAGCACCCATTGGCAGCACCCTACCACCCACCTCAGTGCCTCCTGCCCACTGGCAGGCCCTGCGGATCAGTGCCTCCCCCTCCCTCGCTGCGCCTCCTGCTTGCCACGATCAGCTGTTTTGTGGCGTGCAGGAGGTTGGGAGGGAGGGGCGAGGATGCGGCGCGCTCTGGGGAGGAGGGTGGAGCATGTGTGGGAAGAAGCGGATGGGGGTGGGGCCTTGGGGGAAAGGGTGGAGTGGGGGCAGGGCTTGGACCAGAAAGTCATCGGAAAGTCGGTGCCTGTGCTTTTTAGCCTTGTCTACACTAAAGATTTTTCTAAAAATTTCTCAGTGTCGCTACTACTGGTGCAGCTCCAATGACAGTAGCAACAATGGGAGCTCTAGTGTAAACCGATCACTAACAGCTGCTGGCATTTCAACCGCAGCATCCTCTAGCTCTTCTCCTAGCAGGGTTAGAAAACGGAGTGATTAAAACACCAGCTGCCAGTATACGCTGGCATTCCCTTCATTGCTCCACCCTGGGGGAAATGGTAAGCCTAGAAACATACTGTCGAGAAGGCCATTGTTCTGAGTACCACTGTGTCACTATCTGCGCCCCATTTGAACTGAGGACCTAGCGAGAAAAGGCCCTCAGTTATTATTTGGATCGGCTTTGTGCAAGGCACTGTGCACACATGCAGAAAGGGGCAGTCCCTTTCCCAACCAGCTCCCAGTCTCACACATGGCAGGCAATGGGTGGGAGAAGGAAAGGATGATCACCCCCCCATTTTACAGATGGAGAATTGAGTTGCATAGATTTTAAAGGCACAAAGGGGAGTCTGGCTCTTAACGCCCCATGACTTTCAGTGGGAGTCGGGTACCTATTTCTCTGTGCACTGGAAAACTTCCCCCAAGTGACTTGCCCACAGTCACACCTGTCGGAGAATAACAGAGTTCTCATTTTTTGTTTGGGTACAGCAAGTCAGATACTTTATTTTCTCTAACAATTGCTTAGAGGGAGAGAGCTAAACAGGTCTCTCTACAGGTAAACAATTACAGCAAACCTTTATACCTTTCATTACAGACAATAATAAGCAACAGCTGCATTTTGTTTATACATAGGCCATCTTGATATCTTATTTTTCTCACTTGTTTTGACTCTAGTCTACATACAATATTTTCTACACATTATCGCAACAAATTCTCACACAGTTCTTTCCCACTCACCTCACACAATCCTCGCTTCTACAAATCTCGCGTTATTAGGGTTACAGTTAGCCTGACTCTTGCTAACGAACTGTCATGCATTGCATCCCCTTCCTGTCAGTTCTTTCTCTGCTTCCACACACCAGAAGGCAATGCTAGGAACTGACCCCAGAGCTCATGAGTCCCAGTTCAGTGCCTATACCACATGATATAATCCTTCCTCTCAAATCGGTAGCCCTGCTTTCCACGTTGTCTAATTCTTTTCAGTTTTAAAGATCTTTGTTGGTTTGGTTTGACCTTGAGGATGTGCAGGGGTGCTGGAACAGGAGGGGCCAGGGAGCCATGGCCCTCCCACTTTTTACCAGCTGTAAGGGCGAGTGATGGGGGGAGGGGTCGGAGAGGAGTGTGTGTGTGGGAGGCAGGGTCTTGGCGGGAAGAGGCAGCATGGGAGCAGGGCCTCGGGGGCAGAGGTGGTGCAGAGGCGGGGTCTTGGGGGAAGCGGGGGTGCGAGGATGAGGGCTTAGGGAGAAGCGGTGGTGTGAGTGCAGGACCTCATGGGGGCAGCATGGCACAGGGGGCCACAGTTTGGGCATCTGAGGGCCCCCCACTTTTAGGGCGCTTCCGCCGCTCCTGGGATGGTGGCATAAAGCAGGACAAGGGGGGTTTAGGCAAAGCACATACTGACTGCCCCAAAACTTCATTAACACAGTTGAAGTTGCCCAGCGGTGCCTCATGCCCTTCCAGGATGTGGTGAGTGGCTAAAAGTAAACTTCCGAAAACCAGGAAATGAAGAGTTAAAGTACACCCCGCTCCCTGCAACACAACCTTATCTCTAGGGCTGGCAATAGCCACTGGGAATGGTCCACTCTGGGAGTGCAAAGGTTAACAAGGGAAGTGGTGGATTCTCATACCAAGACTGGATGTCTTTCTGGAAGATGCTCCAGGCAAACACAGATTATTAGGAATAACTGGATGAAAATCTGGTTTCTCTTATACAGGAAATCAGACTAGACGATCTAATGGTCTCTTATGGCCTTAAAATAGACGTATCTATAGGAAGGGCTAAGAGAATGTGCCATTGTTTGTGTTACGTTTCACAGATTTGAATTCCAAGATTTATCCACATGCACTCCAGCTGCGTTTGCTATGTTAAGGCAGCTGTATTGGGTGGAGGAGGGATTAGCTAGAGCAGCTTGGCAGGGCTGTGATTGTGATATGAAGTCAGGTGCATGTTCAAATTCAGGGATCAAGTATGCCTCATTTCAGTGCTGAGTTCTGTAGGTTGTGTCAATGAAGATGTATATGGATGTCTTCTTGCCATGGGGCTTCGCAGCTTTCTGGTGGCAGGCATGACAGTGAGGGGTAAGTGAATCCTCAGGGCAAGGCCAAAGGGGTAGTAACATTTTGTAAGCCTGGGACAGTTTGCGTGAAGTGAACTCAGTGTTTGGATGTGGGCCAGGTGCAAATAGCTCCTGTTTGCTACTGCTCATTTAAACCCAAATTCAGCCATAGCAAAGAGGAGACGTTAGACTTTGGCCTGCAGGGCTCATGTGCTCTGTTCCCAAAGTGTTCGGGAGCATCAGTGAGGGGCAAAGTACTAGTGTGTGTGTCAGCATCTTCTGTCTTTTTAATTAACTAAAGTAAAACCAGAGCCTGCCTGTGGATCTCTTCGATCTGAAATTTTGGTTTCAGGGGAAAACTTCCAAAAGAAGCCCCTGCAGAATGCAGACAGAAAGCAATGAATATGCACAGCACATGTTCTCTGAAAGCTGCCCAGGGTGGGGCTTGACCTCTCACTGCATGGGTACAATTCAGGTTCAATGACCACAGCAGGTCATCATGAGTCACCCAGTTTCTCTGACAAGGGACTGCCTGCAAATCCTCTAGCTTTACCAGAGCCCTAGTCTTGCTGCACATGCACATTTCCCTCTTCTAGGAGCATCTCGCTCATGGCAACAACATTTACAAACTTACCCTTAATAACTTTTCCAATATTGTTTCCTCAAAGGGGCAGTAGGTGCCCTGCGCTAGCCGAAATAAGTCCTGAGCAACTGAAATGAATTGGGAAGGATTATGGCCATGGCTGGATTCCCACACGTGTGCAAAAAAAAAAGTTAGAAGAACCAGGTGATTTTGTAAACAGCTGATTTTTTGGGGTGGGGGGTTCTAGCTGAGGAACCCCTTCCTAAAATTACCCCAAATCTGGATAACTAACCCTACCCCACACCCTCACGAGACACAGCAAATTTCAAGACAATCCAAGTTGGTATGTACATTTTAGAACACTTGGAATAGTCGACTTTAAGCAGAAAATGATGCTCAACTTGAACTATAGCAGTGCTGCCACTCCAGTATAATAGTGGAAGAATCCTACCAAGAGACAAATTTCCTATCAGGAAATCATCTCCCCTCCCCACCACTCAGACATATGCAGGCTCCACCCCCTTGAATGATATTTTGAGTGTAAGACTCACATTTCAAACACAGATACAGGGTTTCAGGCCACAAAGGGGCACTAATGTAGCCACATAGAGGACTGGGTAATTACTGTAGAAGGCTGCTTACAATGAGGCTTAATTATCTTACTGCTGCACATGAAAGAAAAAGTGGCTATTAAATAAAAATGCTCAAGTTTGGATTTCAGGAGGAGAAGGTCCAGGGCTATTAAGAGAGCCACATGCTTTGTAGCATGAGATGTTAGTCACAGCACGTGTGTATCTGTCTCAAAATGACAGTTAAAATATATATAACATCTTATGGACAATTTGATGGCCTTCTTGGTATTCATAAGCTAAATGGCATTATGATAGTGGTCCTGGATCAGGCATTAGAACATGCAGATCTCAAGCACTTGTGGGATTAGTCAAGGAACACATTGAGATATTGCCCAGAGACCAAAGGCTGCACTTCGCATAAAGTGGGGCAGGTTTCACAGCTGTCCTCCTTTGTAATGCAAAGGTGGAGACTACAGGTCCCAGCTGTGCAATGAATACTTTGCCTTGATCCTGGCAGGCCACATCTCCATATACAGAAGGATGGAGGGATGCAGATCACATGATAGAACTTAACTGGCTGTACTTTGGCCACCCCTGTGCTAGACTAACTGAGATGGGATTGTTTTCCACTCCTGGATGGCCCAATCTGGTCTCCTGTTGACCTTTCCATCCTTTTCTTGCTGGCCTTCCATCATCCTTGCTATACTAACATATTTTGGCTCAGATAAACCAAGATCTGCTCAGTGCAGGATCGGAGGGGGTGTCACCTCAGAGAGCCAATTATGGCTTTCCTGATTCTGATGCTTCCCCAACTACCTCTAATGTAAGTTGTTACTGTATTCTAGACCTGGCACAATCTGGATTCTGACCAGGACATGGAACCGAAACTGCTTTAGTGACTTGGATGGGTGATCTCCTGTCATCCTCCAGGGCCTCACTGCCGCATTTGACAAGGTTGGCCATGAGATACAGCTGTCTCTCCTGAGAGAGGTGGCAGGGGTCCCCGGTAAGGCACTAACGTGGTTTGAGTCACGGCTGGAGGAACCCATGCAATGAGTAGTGATAGGAAACTGTACCTTCCCCACCCTCCCCCCGAGACCCCTTGCCTAATGGTGTCTCACAAGGATCAATTCTCTTTCCAGTCCTTTTTGACATCTACATGCAGCCAGGTGAACTGCCCGATGACTGCCATAAGCTGCCAGCAATATGCAAATGACACACGGTTCTGCCTATCCTTCACCACATAGGAGCATACCACAACCATCAGGATGGCCCAGTGCTCGAGTGAAGTCAGCTCCTGGATGAAGAAGAGCTAGTTGATACTGAACTTAAGCAAGGCACAGGGGATGCTGGTGGGCAGCGGGAAGTGTTTTGAAGAGCTGGCCGCCACGGTGCAGCCTCCTTTGGTTGAAGAGACACATCCACAATCGGTCAATTCCATCCATAGTTTAAGAATGCTCTTAGATTCCTTGCTGATGCTGAGTTGTCACATAGCAGTGTCCATGAGTAACACTTTCTACCATCTTCAGGATGGCATGGAGTCTCCTAAGCCAACTGATGGACCAAGAGCTGGCCTCACTTATTCAGACCTTGGTCACCTCTCCACTGTCATATACCTCACTATGAAGCCTTCAGTGCTTAGGCAACTCCAACTAGTACAGAATGTGGCAGCACATTTCCTCAGCAACATGGGTTACCATGAGCACATCACGCTTGTCTTCTGCTGCCTACACTGGCTTCTCACAGAATGTCAAAACAAGTTCAAGGTCTTGGTCCTTATTTTCAAAGCATGTCATGGCTTGGGCCCAGAGTACCAAAAAAGAGTCTAAAGCGCCGAGATAGAGGCTGTGGTTGACAACTCCACTCCTCTGGCATGATAGAACGCTTAACAATCATGGTAAAGCTTGGCTATTTGGGAGACAGAACATCCTCCTTGGGTTGGGCCGAGATTGTGGAATGAATTCCTTCAGGAACTATGGCCCGTTACCAACCTCCTGCACTTCTGCTCCAAGTGCTGGGTGCATTTCTTTGACCTTACCCTCTCTAATATATACACAGAGCAACAGGTATATTTTAAAAACAAAAAGAAACAAAAGTCCATACCAAAACAAGACACTCCCTTGCACATACTTCTCTGCTGGGGAGAGGATGAGAAAACGAATAATCTGACCAATGTGCTTACATTGCTTAATTAATAATAATAATAATATAATACCCAGCTATTATCTAGTAGTGCATTGCATCAGTACATTTCAAAGTGTTTTACAAAGGGGGGGTATCATCATCCCCATTTTACAGATGGGAAAACCGAGGCACAGAGAGGCTAAGTGACTTGCCAAAGGTCACTCTTGCACTACTGAGGACAGGGCTCAGATACTACAGTGATGAGTGTGGTGTAAGAACTTATATAGACTATAATAGAATTTACTACACAACTCTTTTTTATAGCAACATGCCTGAAGACCAATATGGGTTGGCTCTTAAACTTGAATATAAACATTGTGTGAGCACAGCCATTTGTGCAAACAATATGCACTTTTGCAAGCACAAGTGGGCACTTGTCCACACACATGCTGGGTAGTTTGACAAGCACGAACCTGGTTTGTGTGTGTAAATATGGATCGTTGCGTGTGAAAGCAGGCTCACACAAAAACATTGTGGCTGTTCTTCTGGAGATCAGAAGATAGATAAGTGTGTCTCCTCTTACCCACACTTGCCATACCTTGCTATATGCTAGACATGGGGCTAGGGGAAGGACAATACAAAAGTTGCTGTAAGCTGCTGAATGGAGCTTCAAAAATTTCAGCCTTAATTCTTTCCAAGACATTTTTTTTACAGACACGTTACATCACTTTGTATGAATGTGAGGTTTTAAAAATATGTATAGGGTTTCTGTTTTTCAGGGATTATAAATTTCATTTTTGGGGGTGTGATGGGTTGGATCACAGAAACCTCCTTGGGAGCTGCCACCCGATGTGCCAAGACTACCTCTGCTCCTGTTTTCCCTGCCAGCTCAGGACTCCAGCACCCTGTCTTGCTGAGCCAGACTCTCCCATCTGCTCCAACACGGACCCAGGGTCTGAATCACTTGCCCCAAAGCTGCAAGTTTACCTGAAAACAGCTCACAGAAGTGTGCTTGTCTTTAGCACTCAGATGCTCAACTTCCAATGGGGTCTAAACCCAAATAAATCCGTTTTACCCTGCATAAAGCTTAAGCAGGGCAAACTCATAAATTGTTCGCCCTCTATAACACTGATAGAGAGATATGCACAGTTGTTTGCTCCCCCAGGTATTAATACATACTCTGAGTAAATTACTAAATAAAAAGTGATTTTATTAAATACAAACAGTAGGATTTAAGTGGTTCCAAGTAGTAACAGACAGAACAAAGTAAGTCACCAAGCAAAATAAAATAAAATGCGCAAATCTATGTCTAATCAAACTAAATACAGATAATCTCACCCTCAGAGATGCTTCAGTAAGTTTTTCTCAGACTGGACACCTTCCAGGCCTGGGCACAATTCTTTCCCCTGGTACAGCTCTTGTTCCAGCTCAGGTGATAGCTAGGGGATTCTTCATGATGGCTCCTCTCTCCTTTTGTTCTCTTCCACCCCTTTATATATCTTTTGCATAAGGCGGGAACCCTTTGTCCCTCTGGGTTTCCACCCCCCCTCACTGGAAAAGCACCAGGTTAAAGATGGAATCCAGTTCAGGTGACATGATCACATGTCACTGCAAGACTTCATTACCCACTTGCCAGCACACACATATACAGGAAGACTAACAGGTAAACACAGCCATCTGCAGACAATGGTCCTTGTTAATGGGAGTCATCAAGATTCCAAACCATCATTAATGGCCCACACTTTACATAATTACAATAGGCCCTCAGAGTTATATTTCATATTTCTAGTTTTAGTTTCAAGAGTGGTACATTTATACAAATCAGATGATCACACTCAGTAGATTATAAGCTTTGTAATGATACCTTACAAGAGACCTTTTGCATGAAGCAAATTCCAGTTACATTATATTCACTTATATTTTTATAAAACTATTCCAGTTACATTATATTCACTTCTTATTATGTTTTTATAAAACCATATAGACTGCACAACGTCACAGGGGGGTATTTTTTAGCAAATGTTGAGTTCTTTGTAGGTGTCTAAAACCTGGGATTTTATAAGGCTCTCTCTTTGTATATACACATAGACTGTTTCAAACAGCACTAAGTTGAGGTACACTAGAGCACCTTTAGTGTGCACCAGCAGAATCTACTGAATCAATTAATGTGTAACAGGTCAGGGCGCTTCAGAAATCACACCTCTGTAGTCTGCATTATTGCTCCATCTAGACAAGTCCTTAGGTACAAGCCAGGGAACGGGGATATTGCCTATACAAACTGCATTGGGAAAGGGGTGAAGCCAACAAAAATGTCCAGGTTTTTTTCAGTGTTTATTGGGTATACAACAGTTTCTTTTTCTTTTGTATCAGAAGTGGTTTTTTTATCAGTGTTCATAGGTTAAAAATCTAAAACCAGAAACCCTAAATATATTATTTATTAAAAGACTCAGTCAACAGCTGATCCATCCTCTCACTGTCTTCTCTACTTGCATAGAGCAAACTGCCTTTATCAATCTGGGCAGCCACATGACAACAGGCAATGAATCTCTAGGTATTTCATATGCTAAGAAATGCAGCTGATCACGATATATAAGAGGGCATTGCTCCCAGTAGGATTTTCCTAATTCAGAGTTCTCAACCGCTCGAATATATTGACTGAAAGTCAGGAACAAGCACAGTCACAATGCAGCAAAATCTGAAATGGCTGTCGACTTTCCTAGGGTTACCATATTTTGTGCCTCCTAATGGAGGACACTCCCGGGGGCCCCGGCCCCGCCCCCAACCCCGCCCACGCCCACGCCCCAACTCCGCCCCCTCCCAAAGTCTCCGCCCCCTCCCCTGCTTGAAGCCTGAAGCAGGTAAGGGGGAGTGTGGGGGGGAGGAGGCGCGGCCCAGGCTGGCCCCCGGCGGCTCCAGCCTGGGTCGGCTCGGGCCCTGGCCGACCACCCCCGGCTCCCAGCCCCCCGGGCCGGCTCCTGGCTCCCAGCCCCCCGACCCCGGCCCGGCTCCCAGCGCCGCGGGCCGGCTCCCAGCTCCCCGACCCCGGCCCGGCTCCCAGCCCCGCGGGCCGGCTCCCGGCTCTCGGCTCCCCGACCCCGGCCCGGCTCCCGGCTCCCCGACCCCGGCCCGGCTCCCAGCCCCGCGGGCCGGCTCCCGGCTTCCAGCGCCGCGGGCCGGCTCCCGGCTCCCCGACCCCGGCCCGGCTCCCCGCCCCGCGGGCCGGCGGCTCCCGGCTCCCAGCCCCGCGGGCCTGGCCCGGCTCCCAGCCCCGCGGGCCGGCTCCCGGCTCCCCGACCCCGGCCCGGCTCCCAGCTCCCCGGCCCGGCTCCCAGCCCTGCGGGCCGGCTCCCCGACCGCGGGCCGGCTCCCGGCTTCCAGCGCCGCGGGCCGGCTCCCGGCTCCCCGACCCCGGCCCGGCTCCCCGCCCCGCGGGCCGGCGGCTCCCGGCTCCCAGCCCCGCGGGCCCGGCTCCCCGACCCCGGCCCGGCTCCCAGCCCCGTGGGCTGGCTCCCAGCTCCCAGCCCCACGGGCCGGCTCCCGGCCCCGCGGGCCCGGCCCGGCACCATGCCCCCGGCCCCGCACAAAGAGGCCCCGGCCGAGCCTCCCGATTTTCCCGGACATGCCCGGCTTTTGGGGATTTCCCCCCGGACGGGGATTTGAGCCCCCAAAAGCCGGACATGTCCGGGAAAATCCGGACGTATGGTAACCCTAACTTTCCTGGTTGGTTGGTCTCTCTCAGAGCTGCTTCTCCAGGCTTCTGTCTGCAGCACACCCAGGCCGCAAAACCCATATCCCAGCCCCTGCGTTTGCAAGCTGCCCACGCCATTTAGCTGTAACCTGCCGTCTGCCTTGGGTAGTCCCTCCATTGTTTGTAGCATTCTCATCGACATAAAGGGGATTGATTGCTCCTTCTGTGTGGTATGTATACACTTTGGGCTGGAGGTGTGATTTCCAGCTCAAGGAGACATACCGGTTGTGACCCTGAGGGCACCCCAATACCAGAAGGCAAGGAGCTCCCTGGTATGTAGCAGTGAGTCTCAGCTGGCCTGACCATCTCAGTGCACCTCACACACTGTGGTCATGATATTTATCCATAATGTGGTGTGTAATATATCATCGGAAAACCAATAACTCACTGATCATTCATATTCTTGCATGGTGTGTGTACAGTTAACCTACAAAGAATTATACAGATGTGCTGGAAATATGTGACTAAAATGTGTTTAAACTAGGCAAAGGAAAAGGGCCGAAACCCAAGCGAGATGTGGCCAAGGACAGTGGGCTATTCATTTGTATTGGAGATTGCAGGAAGGTCATCTGCACTGATGACCAATCTCCCCAATCACTAGTGGAAGAGAAGCCAGCATGGTGTCTACACCCAGCAGGGGAAAGGAACCTTTGTCTGAAGTGTATCCTGGATGACACATGTCTAAGGTTTATTGGACTATATAGAGAGGGTGAGAGAACCCCTAAGTTATCCATCGCCTGAAGAGACAAAGAAACCAAGAACTGTGAACTCTGCCTTTGGAACCTGGCTAAGGACTAGCCAGCCAGGCTGGAAGATTGACTATGGTGAGGAAATATCTGTGAACAAAAGACACTAGTTTGTAAGGTTGCGTTTCAGTCTTAGTAGCATGTTTTCACTTTTGTTTGTTTGTAACCATTTCTATCCTTATTCCTTCTACTCGGTACCAGTTAAACCTATGTCCTTTTGGTAATAAACGTCTTTGACTTTTTCTGTAAGTCAGCTCAGTGCTCTGATTGAAGGGGGAAGTGTATTAACCCCCAGGTAAGCTAAAAGTCTGCTGTGTACTGTCTCTTTAAAAAGAAGAACAGAAGTACTTGTGGCACCTTAGAGACTAACAAATTTATTAGAGCATAAGCTTTCGTGGACTACAGCCCACTTCTTCGGATGCATATGCATATGCATCCGAAGAAGTGGGCTGTAGTCCACGAAAGCTTATGCTCTAATAAATTTGTTAGTCTCTAAGGTGCCACAAGTACTCCTGTTCTTCTTTTCACACACAGTTGAGGCAGTAATACTGTACTGACCCTACCAGTTCCACAAGTGAAGGGTAAATGAGAGCAAGTGCTGTAAGGCACTTGTCCAATCAGCTCAGGGTAAGTCTGCAAGTTACAGCGCACACTCATGTTCCAGAATCCCACTGGTAATCAGATCGGAACAGGATGACTTTTCATTTCTATTGCATTCTTGCTCCAGGTTTTCAAAAAATATTTTGCAAGATGATCGTGGTGTTGTGATCCCAGGGCACGACTCAGTGGGCTGGTCTACACTGGAGGGGGGGAGGGGGGGATCGATCTAAGATATGCAACTTCAGCTACGTGAATAGCATAGCTGAAGTCGAAGTATCTTAGATCGATTTACCTCGAGTCCTCGCGGCGCGGGATCGACAGCCGCGGCTCCACCGTCGACTCCGCTACTGCCTCTCGCTCTGATGGAGTTCCGGAGTCGACGGGGAGTGCGTTCAGGGATCCATTTATCGTGTCTAGACGAGATGCGATAAACCGATCCCCGATAGATCGATTACTACCCTCCGATCCGGCGGGTAGTGAAGACATACCCAGTGTCTGAAATGTTCATGGTTAAGTTTCGTTACTCTTCTGCTCCAAATGAAAACACATTGTTACTGTGCAGTCCTTGTATGCAGTATGGGCAGTTATAGTGTTCTGCTATCAAAGTAGTGCATTCCCTGCATTGTGCGTGTGTGCAGCGATTATATTATTCTGCTGTCAAGGACTAATTAATCAGCTCATTATTTAGGTCCTGATCTTACGTCATTAAAGTCAATGAGCAGAGCATCAAGGCCTCCTTCAACTATTAGCAAAATGTAGCTAGTTTTTCAGGTGTTACGTGAGTGGGAGGGATAGATGGAAAAAGAAAGGTATTGAGCTGTGTACAGAAGTATGAGTAATCTAGATAGCCTGCAAACACAAATACACCTTTTCAAGATGCTATTCATCTTTCTCTCTCTTCTTAACCACACCACCCAGTGCATGAATAATTCTCTTTCAGGTCAGTATTGTGCAATGCATTTACATTATAGGCAGTTTATTCAGAGTATAACTTTTTTTTTTTTTAACAAAAACATAAAAAACTGGGTTAGTGCTTTTGTTGTGCGGTGTGCTTCAGGTTGGGGGGCTGTCTGTAAGTGAGGACTGGCCTATCTCCCAAGGTCTGTGAGAGTGAGGGATTGTCCTTCAGGATAGGTTGTAGATCCTTGATGATGCGTTGGAGCGGTATTAGTTGGGGGCTGTAGGTGACGGCTAGTGGCATTCTGTTACTTTCTTTGTTGGGCCTGTCCTATAGTAGGTGACTTCTGGGGTACCTCACCAGCAACTACACACCACACAACAAAAACACTAATCCAGGAACCAATCCCTGCAACAAACCCCGTTGCCATCTCTGTCTGCATATCTATTCAAGGGACACCATCATAGGACCTAACCACATCAGCCACACCATCAGTGACTCGTTCACCTGCACATCTACCAATGTGATATGTGCCATCATGTGCCAGCAATGTCCCTCTGCCATGTACATTGGCCAAAGCGGACAGTCTCTACACAAAAGAATAAATGGACCAAATCAGACATCAAGAATTGTAACATTCAAAAACCAGTAGGAGAGCACTTCAATCTCCCTGGACACTCGATAACAGACTTAAAAGTGGCAATTCTTCAACAACAAAACTTCAAAAACAGACTTCAACAAGAAACTGCAGAACTGGAATTAATTTGCAAACTGGACACCATCAAATTAGGCCTGAATAAAGACTGGTAGTGGATGGGCCACTACAAAAAGTAATTTTCCCTCTGTTGATACTCACCCCTTCTTGTCAACTGTTGAGAATAGGCCACGTCCACCTTAATTGAATTGGCCTTGTTAGCACTGAACCCCCACTTGGTAAGGCAACTCCCATCTTTTCATGTGCTGTATATATATATTGCTTACTGTATTTTTCACTTCATGCATCTGATGAAGTGGGTTTTAGCCCATGAAAGCTTATGTCCAAATACATTTGTTTGTCTCTAAGGTGCCACAAGGACTCCTCGTTATTTATAGGACTGTCATCCCAGTGTTGTAACAATACTTTATCTTCCCATAGCATCTTTCATCCAGAAGGTTCCCGGAACTGTTTGTCCGTCTGTCTATCTGATCTCCCAGCAGCACGGTACCTGAGTGCAGATTACCATGCATGGCAATTACCATGCTCCCCACGGATATACTGCCTCCGGGTTGTAGAAACCTTTATTCAGGTGGAGGGTCATCCACTGAATGGCACTGGAAGTAGGGAGCAGAAACGGAAGGGAAGGTTAAGATGTATGTCTGGGATGTGTGTGCCACTCCACCATAAATGAAGGTTTCAGGGTAAATAGGATCTTCTTCTTCTACAGAAGGAATTCAGCATTGGCCACAGTGGGGCCCTTATTTGATGCCAAGAGAAGTTGATTGATGGAAGAGAAGCAGGCACTGCATCTGTTAAAACTAAAAGTTCCTTTTCCGTTCACAAGCCAGGATGGGAACACATGCCTGAGACAGACAGAGCTGTATCTCCCATGGGAAGGAAAAGAAATGCGGAGGGAAATCAGAACGCCCCTGGAACCATGGACCCAGTTTGGAGGCTAACAAAACTTCAAGCTGCCTCAATGCAACACAGGCTCATCCTCAGCCCACCCACATATCTTGTCTCTGTTCTCGGTGTTCTGCTCTGACAAATGCTCACATCACAATACCAGCCTCTCTGCCATCTGCTGCGGTTCTTTCAAATTCTCACCTAGTCACTTAATTAGCACCCTGCTAATTCTCCATCTGCGGTGCATCCTCAGCACTCCCACAATGGCACCGTGGTCTTTACTGAACCCTTGGTGGCAGTAAATTCTTATTCATACCCTAGTGGTAAGTATGCCTGAGCCGTGCCCGGGCTGGTTTCCCTACTGGTACGCTGCCACTCTAGCTCTAGGGTCAGTACTGTAAATCGCTCCAGAAAAGTTGCCATCCACATCTTGGAAATTCTCTCGCTGCTGCTGTTCATCCCAGATCTGCAGGATGATTCTTTCCCAGCAATCTGCACTGGTCTCCCAAGCCCAGAAATGGCTCTGTAGGCTGTGAAGCTGCTCCAGAAACCAGTCCTGTTGCTCAATGTGTTCCTCTTCTACTTCGTCTGCATCCTGGTTCCACCTCCATGGAAGACCGACCTGCTGCTGGAGGAGCTGCTGCTGCAGGTCATCAGCTCAGTGGTGCGGCTGATGAAGTCCCAAGCTGAATTCATAGGCACCGACTCCGTGGTGCTCTGGGGCTGGAGCACCCACGGGAAAAAAAAATAGTGGGTGCTCAGCACCCACCAGCAGCCCTGTGGATCAACGTCTCCCTCTCTCCCACTAGCACCTCCTACCTGCTGCGATCAACTGTTCAGCGGCGTGCAGGAGGCAGAGGAGCGGAGGCAGGAAGAGGTAGGGGGAGGGGGCGGGAAGAGGTAGAGTGGGAAGAGACAGGTTAGGGGTTTGAGGGAAGGGGTGGAGTGGGGGTGGGGTCTGGGGCAGGGGTTGAGCTCCCCCCAGAAACTGAGGAAGTCAGCACCTATGGCTGAATTCATCTGGCTTTGAGGGCTAAAATACAGCCCAGGCGGCCTCTGTGTATTGGAGGCTGCCAGCATAGCGGCGCGGCACATGGTTTGGTCCATGCTGGCCAACCACAATTTGAAAATGGCACTAGCCTGCCCAGAAAGAGAGTACTAGGCAGGGACAGATGAATCATGGGAACTTGTAAAAAATTTCAGCTCTCCTGGCTTCTGCTATGCATCTCACAATGCCCAGAAAGAAAAATCCTAGAATGCACCCTGCTCAGCAGTGAAGCAAAGGAGCATGGGATACCGGCTGAGAACAGGGCCGGCTCCAGGCACCAGGCACGTGCTTTGGGTGGCACCTGGTAAGGGGCGGCCAATCTTGGGGTGGCGGGGGGGCAACGCAGTGCGGCGCTCGGCGGGGCGTTTTGGCGGCGCGGTGCTCCAGGGGGGACGGGGGGTGTTCGGCGGTGCGGCGCTCAGCTGGGGGTTTTTGGCGGTGCTCCGTGTGGGGGGGGCTTCAGCTGTGCAGTGCTCCGTGGAGGGCGGTGGTGTTCGGCGGCGTGGTGCTGGGCGGGGGTTTCGGCAGCGTGGTGCTCCACGGGGGGCGGGGGTGTTCGGCAGCGGGGTGGGGGGTGTTCGGCAGTGCGGCGCTCAGCAGGGGTTTTGGCGGTGCGGCGCTCCACGGGGGGCGGGGGTGTTCGGCAGTGCGGCGTTCAGCGGGGGGTGAGAGCTGTTCGGCAGCGTGGCAGGGGGCAGGGGCTGTTCGGGGGCGTGGCGCTCGGTGGGGTTTCGGCGGCGCAGCGCTCGGTGGGGGGCGAGGGGTGTTTGGCAGCGCAGTGGGGGGCGGCGGTTGTTCGGCGGCGCAGCACTCAGCGGGAAGGGTTTCGGCGGCGCGGCACTCAGTGGGGGGGGGTGTTACGGTGGGGCAGCATTTTTTTTTTGCTGCTTGGGGTGGCAAAAAAGTTAGAGCCGGCCCTGGCTGAGAACACCATGCTCTCAGGTTGCAGCAAACTGCCACGTGCACACAGTGATGTGCACCGAATGAGGGCACACTGTCCCATGGGCCGGCTGTTACTGTGGCTTGCAGAATGCATGTTACTTGACACGCAGCGAGAAGCTGTGGATTAGTTGACCTCCCCCTGGCCCTGTGTAAACAAGCCCCATGTTCTGCAGCTCTAAGGAGAATGCTGTTTTCTTTGTTGTCAGAAAGTTCCTTGTTCGGAGTGAGAACAGGGCGCCTCTCTTTGTGATTCTTTGCCTTTGTCAAATGACAGCCCCAGCCCATTTGAGCACGATCTCTTTGCCAACCGTGCTTCAGCATCTCAGCCAAGCGTGATTACAACGTGGCCTTTTAAAGAGCTCTTTAGTGCTCAAGAGCATTGCAATTAAATGTTAATTCAAACCTTTTCTCCATTGCGTACTAAACAGATATATCCAAAGAGGCCCTCAAGCCACTAATGCTTTCAAGGGCAGAAAAATTACAGAGCTGGACATGGTCACTGGTTTCATTCTGGTAGCAGGTTAACTCTACTAATGAAACAATAATGAACTGCGTTGCCAGGGCCGGCTCCAGGCACCAGCCGAGCAAGCTGGTGCTTGGGGCGGCAGCTTGTAGGAGGCAGCATTCCGCCCAATCCTAGGGCGGCACGGCCGCTTTTTGTGTGTGTGTGTGTGTGTGTGTGTGTGTGTGTGTTGTTGTTCTGCTCCGGCCGCTCTGTAGGGGGCAGCGGCATGGAGGACGAGAGCACCCTGCAGCAAGCCCGGCAGGGCAGCCCGCGTCCTTCCCTCCCCGCCGACCGGAGTGGTGCGGAGCCCTCCCGGCAGGGGGCACGGCGGGAGGGGCCACGTGGCAGCCCCCTTCTCTCCCCGCCCCAGCTCCCTCCCCCTGCCCCTGCTAGCCAGGGCACATCTGTCCTCCTGCATCCGGGCTCCGGCCGCGCCACAGGTTTTTTTTTGTTTTTGTTTTTGCTTGGGGCGGCCAGAAAGCCAGAGCCGGCCCTGTGTGATGCCATAGATTCATTCCACTTTCCCTGCTGAAGATCATCATTTTGTTTTGGAAGTGCTCAGCTGCATTCAGCATGCTGACTTTGGCATTTCTTTAGAGCTATAACTATTTCAAGCAGATTAATAAGGCTGCAGGATTTTCCAGCGAGACAGTGTATAGCTAGCGTCATGCTGTTTCAATAGTTTAGTAATTACATAGAAAGGAATAGATTTGTTCAGCTTTCTCTCAATTTATGCATTTAAAAAAGTTGAAATCTTGTTTTGATCCTTATGAAATAATGGATCTGTATCCGCAGGTACACACATGCATTTCTCTGAGAGGTTGGATCAGATCCGACTCACTATCCCAGAACACTTTGGGCGCATTCAGATGTGGATCCAGACCTGCTTTTATAGAACAATTGAAATGTAGGGTTACAAGGACCCTCCAGCAATCATCTAGAGGGAAAGATGGTCTTGTGGCTGGGGACTCTGGAGAGCTGGGTTCGATTCCTGCCCTTTCAGAGACATTCTCCGTGATGCTGTGCAAGTCTCTGTGCCTCGCTGCAAAACGGGGCTCATAGCAATGTAGCGCTGGAAGGGACCTCAAGGTGCATTTAGTCCATTGTCCTGTTCTGAGACAGGCTTAAGGATACTTGTCCAACCTGTTCTTAAAAACCTCCAGTGACAGGGATTCCACAACCTCCCTAGGTCACCTGTTCTGTGCTTAACTATCCTCAACTTTCCTAATATCAAATCAAAATCTCCCTTGCTGCAAACTTAGTGGATTGCTTCTTGTCCAACTCTCAATGGACATGGAGAGCAAATGATCACCATCCTCTTTATAACTCCTTTTTACATATTTGAGGATTTATCCATGTAGACTTATTTAATACTTCTCTACCTATAGGGGGGTTGTGAGGATTGTGACATGCCCAGGCACTAGGGCAATGGGGCCATACAAGCACCCAAGATGGCTAGTGTCACAGCTAGGATTAGACCACTGGAATCTCTGCTTTGCAGAGCTGTGCTAAAACCACTATGTCCTTATGGAAGGCCTGGAAGAATGACCCTATTTTGCAATCAGTGATTATGTGGTTCTGGCATTCCAGCAGGTCTTTTAGCCTTAGGTGGATCACCTTCCTCCTCCTCCCCACCCCGCTCTCTAACCCACTGAACAGTTCCACAAGTTCCATCCCACTTCCATGGGTCTCATGTCCCCAGGGTAGTGAATCTACGCCAAAATAACCAACTCTCACCACAGACTAAGGCTATGTCTACACTTGTGCACGTAGCCCAATACTGGCTTATGTAAATGCTCCCTTGGGCTCCCCAGACCTGTGCCTGAGAGTCCACATATGCTGTACTGGATACAGGTATAATGCTGCTTACAGGTGTATATCTGTGTCCACGCTGCCACTATAGGTATGAGACATTAGTTCTACATTACAGGGGTGTACCTCAGGGTTCTGTGTATCACAGGGAGACACTCTAGGAACTGTTTTGTTGTGGGATGTTGGTCCTGTCCCGCACCTTGATGCAGTTGCAGATGGCAGTTCCTGACCATGTCACCCCTCCTTGTTATTCCCTACAAAAATGGGTAGAAGACATGGATCAATGGGATGATGATGTGGTTCTACTCCTGCTCCTCATTGCGGGACAAATGGTCATACAGTATAGCAGGTGCTCAGTGAGGTGCTGCATAGAACTTGGGCAGCATTTACTGGTCTGTCAAAGATGGCGGACCTTGAGGGTTGATGACAACTCATTTGGGTTATACCGGACAGATAAGGTGAATGCCAATATAGCCACAGTATGCCCTGATGTGGAACACTTACACTTTTTAAATGAGCTTATGATGGTTTGCTTTCACAGAGGAGGGAATAGTATTGCAGCTATGGTGATTTTGGATTTTTATTGTCAGCAGCGCTAGATGCAATCAATGCCTGTTACAGAGCCCTGATCCCTGGTACAGTTTAAACTGCTTAAAGTTTTGGGGGCAGAAGGGAGACACTTCTGTACAAAGTACTGGCAGATGCTGTTATTGCCAGAATATTCCCCCTCTTGCTTGGTGACAGTTCTTGGGGTTTGATTTTCAACATGTTTGATAAAGCCACTAAGACACTGATCAACCCCTTGTGACGGGTTGGATCACAGAAACCCCCTTGGGAGCTGCCACCCGATGTGCAAAGACTACCCCTGCTTCTGATTTCCCTGCCAGCTCAGGACTCCAGCACCCTGTCTTGCTGGGCCAGACACTCCCGTCTGCCCCAACACAGACCCAGGGTCTGAATCACTTGCCCCAAAGCTGCAAGTTTACCTGAAAACAGCTCACAGTAGTGTGCTTGTCTTTAGCACTCAGATGCCCAACTCCCAATGGGGTCTAAACCCAGATAAATCAGTTTTACCCTGCATAAATCTTATGCAGGGCAAACTCATAAATTGTTCGCCCTCTATAACACTGATAGAGAGATATGCACAGCTGTTTGCTCCCCCAGGTATTAATACATACTCTGAGTAAATTACTAAATAAAAAGTGATTTTATTAAATACAGACAGTAGGATTTAAGTGGTTCCAAGTAATAACAGACAGAACAAAGTAAGTCACCAAGCAAAATAAAATAAAATGCGCAAATCTATGCCTAATCAAACTGAATACAGATAATCTCACCCTCAGAGATGCTTCAGTAAGTTTTTTCTCAGATTGGACACCTTCCAGGCCTGGGCACAATTCTTTCCCCTGGTACAGCTCTTGTTGCAGCTCAGGTGATAGCTAGGGGATTCTTCATGATGGCTCCTCTCTCCCCTTGTTCTCTTCCACCCCTTTACATATCTTTTGCATAAGGCGGGAACCCTTTGTCCCTCTGGGTTTCCACCCCCCCTCACTGGAAAAGCACCAGGTTAAAGATGGATTCCAGTTCAGGTGACATGATCACATGTCACTGCAAGACTTCATTACTCACTTGCCAGCACACATACATACAGGAAGACTCACAGGTAAATACAGCCACCTGCAGACAATGGGAGTCATCAAGATTCCAAACCATCCTTAATGGCCCACACTTTACATAATTACAATAGGCGCTCAGAGTTATGTTTTATATTTCTAGTTTTAGATACAAGAGTGGTACATTTATACAAATCGGATGATCACACTCAGTAGATTATGAGCTTTGTAATGATACCTTACAAGAGAACTTTTGCATGAAGCAAATTCCAGTTACATTATATTCACTTATATTTTTATAAAACCATATAGGCTGCACAACGTCACACCCCTTTTCTGTGTTTGAGGCATCTGCTAGGTTAAAAAATAGTAGTGTTTTTTAAAGCACATAATGGATACGTTGCACTATCCCCATCCCTTCCATGTATCCGTAGGACTTCAGAAATATTTTAACACGGGGGGAAGAAGAGACTCAATAGTATTTGCATGATCATGCTGCCAGATTTTTAAACACCATTCCATTCCATGGTGTAGGAAGTATGCAGCCCATTCCAGAACCCACAGACACCTTCAGTTCATCATCGTTGGGAAGGAGGCCCCACACCCAGCGAAACAAAGCACAATTATTAGAAGTCTAAGGCTTGGTCTACACTACCCCCCCTAATTCGAACTAAGGTACGCAACTTCAGCTACGTGAATAACGTAGCTGAAGTCGAAGTACCTTAGTTCGAACTTACCTTGGTCCACACGCGGCAGGCAGGCTCCCCCGTCGACTCCGCGGTACTCCTCTCGCCGAGCTGGAGTACCGCAGTCGACGGCAAGCACTTCCGGGTTCGACTTATCGCGTCCAGACTAGACGCGATAAGTCGAACCCAGAACTTCGATTTCCAGCCGTCGAACTAGCTGGTAAGTGTAGCCAAGGCCTAAGGTAGAAGGTGTCATGGAAAGATCAACATATTTATAAACAAATTCACTGTTCACAACAGAGAACACTGCAGCTTATGCCTGTCTCCTTCCCCTCCTCATCAGAAGGGGCGAACGACAGGGGAAAGAGGACTCAGTGAAAACTGGGGACTTCTCTTGCAAGGAGTGTCAGAGGCTGGTATTTGGTGGAATTCCAGGACTGCTGCAGGCTCAGCGTTCGCCTCCTGGTTGGCCAGTCGGTTAATGCTCCAGTGCTCTAATCACACAGTGGTGAGTGAGGGGAGAGCTGGGTTTCAGAGATGCTCATCCAGAGGGCGTGTACTGAAGGAAAAGGCACAATGTGCCACTGTAATAAGGAACTGACCACATGGGGCATGTTGTTCCAAATCGGCAATTAAGAAACATACTCAGAGGCACAGACAGCTTTGCTGAAGTGCCACATGGCAATACGTTCTCCTGTTGATCCTAAGCAAATTTTATCCTGTTCTGTCTGCAGCAAACAAGCTGAGTTTGGACAGATGGCATTGGCCACAATGCCTTCCTCCCAACAGAGCCAGAAACTGCCACAATAACTTAAGTCATCAAACACTGGGACAGCCCCGGGCATCTCCTTGATGCCTCCTGAGTGTTGGAATGTGGAGCCAAACTCCCTCCTCAATATTAATAACTTTATTACAGAAAGGGAGCCTCTCCACAGCTAAAGTTGCAACCACTTTTGATTGTAAGCTCTTAATTTATACCCACTGTAACTTGGTCTTGGAAAATTAGTTTGGCTGGAAATTGCCTGGTTTACTATCAAGGTAAAGGAGATTCCTTCAGACTTTGCAGAAACAGACTCAGCTCAGGTGGTCTGAGTTACCAGTCATTGCAGAAACATACACTTCTCTCTATTGTTTCCTTAGTCCATATATTGCAATATCACCCAGAAGCCCAAATCAGGCTCAAGGTCTCACTGTTCCAGGTGCAGCACAAATACAGATGAAGAGACAAAGCCACCATGCTGAGGGGGCTGGCATCTTCATTCCTTCCCCAAAGGGGACAAATGAGGCACAGAGGAAAGTTGTGGCAGACTCAGGAACAGAACTGGCACCTCAGCAAACCCCTTGTTATCCACTAGACAACAGCACCTCTCATTCCCTTTGGTTTAAATTTCTATACTTGGTTATACCAATTATAAAACAGGACTAGTGATCCATGCCCGCTCTGAGGACTGCAGATGACAGAGCTCTGTGCAAGTGCAAACTAGTATTGCTACTCACATTCCGCAGTAACTAACAGATGCTTACCTGCAGTGGGAGTCAAGGTAAGATGGGCTGTGCTCATATGTGTGGTTGGTTTTGCTGTTTATTGAACATGATGACGCATTTATCTTTTCAGGGGCAGATAGGAGACAATGAGCACAGCAAAGATAGTGGGAAGAGGTGTTCCTTGTTCCCAGTACGCTCTGCAGATGTGTGTATAATCCTGCGACGGTCACCAGCTAGCATGACATCAAAGGGTTGTGGACCACAACACGACTACCAGGGGAATGTGAAGGGGCTGGAGGAGCAAGCAGCAGTCTCACTGTGGCCTGGCTAGGCAAATATACTACGTTTTGCACAGAAGCCTGAATCATAGAGCCATAGAATCATAGATCCATAGGATCAGATGGGACCACAAGGGTCATCTAGTCTAACCACCTGCCAAGATGCAGGATTTGAAGCTATCACAGGGGCTAGTACACAGTGATTTCCCACTACAGTCCATCAATTGGTGGTTCACCTCTGACTTCAGCGGAGTTGCAGCCGCTTACACAGGGTCTGAATTTGACCTTAAAAGGCTGAAGCTCAGCTACTCATGTCCAAGGAGAAAACTGTTTCATGACCACTGCAAGAGGAGACACTTTGATCTAGAAAAGATGATAAAATGTTTAAGTAGCAGCTGCCCTTAATTATTTGAAAGATAAACATTAAATTAAAAGAGAATATTTCAATTGGTAGTCATCATCCAGGTGAAATAGTTTATACTAATGTACAAATAAAAATACAAAAATGAAACAACTTTGAAGCAGAATTTCAGAATTCTGAAATAATTTTTTCCCCCCAAACCTAATTTTTTCTGAAATTCCAACTCATGGAAAATTTCAAGAATATTCATTTTGGTTCTGATTCAAACTAAAGACAATGTTTTTTGAAGTGTCAATATTTCCCACAAACTGAAAATTCCAAATTTTGACCAGCTACACACGAGTTCCTGCCCCGGGGCTTTTCCACCAGAGAGTCTTCTTCCCTTTCCATACGGCTACTGGGTAACTGTTGTATTAGGTAACTGAGCAAGTCGGTCAAGTAAAATCAAAGAGTTCACAGAGGTAGATGCACCTGCTGACTGAGGCAGCTAACTGAAATAAGCCTGCTTCCATAGATTAGGAAATAACAGGGCAGGCTGATAAGACAAGGAGTCCCCTGCAGAGAGGGAGAATGATCTGGATGGGAGTGGAGGAGCTCTGCTGTTTCATTGCCATTGTTTCCCTGGTCTCAGTGCAATTATCGAACCCTCTGGAAACTAAAGCAAACCTTGAGTTTGTGGAAAAGCAATTTGCTTTTCTGGTAACTCTTCAGTTCCCAATTCTAGCCTTTTTATGAATGGTCTCGAGAGCTTTACTTACACCAGCACATTGACAGGATTGCAAGCACCAGAAATACAGGCAAGCTGGGAGGTCACATGCAACCTGTGAAAGGTTGAAACCTGAGAGCCATGGTGAAGGTTTTTCCCCAGATCCGTAAGTGAAGGTTGCTGCTCTTTGTACCTATGCACAGCTGTGCTGTGTGCGTGCGTGAGTGGAGTCCTTTCCTGTAACTAACCCTTAGAAATACATGGAGGGGGGGGTAATAACCGAAAAGCAAAGATGGGGGAAGGGGGATTTTCCCTGTGTTACAGGAGACTGAGCTAAGACAGTGAAGCACTGAGCAAACCCATCTGTGCCTGCCCCATCCTGTTTGCATGGCCATATGAACTGCACCCTCTGACCTGGTGTCCCCCTGGAGGGAAGAGCTCTCTGCCAGCAGGCAACAGGACAGGTTAGCCCGAGCTGTTGTGAGGCATCATCGGCCATCTATGATGTCACATCCCTCGCACACGCAGACACTAAAATGAGCTTCTTTAGTCCCACCCACTGGGCTTCCCTGAGTGCAAGGGCCGCTCTGAGGGTGAGGCAGTCAAGGCTATGGGCTATGGGCTGACTCCACCCCTACTGCACTGGCCAGTAGAAGAGCGAATGTTGAACACCTTCCTATACACTACCCCTTGTGCCTTCTCCTGGGGAGATAGAGCTCCATGCCTCCCCTAAGATGGGCCGATGCCATGCAAACCCCCCAGCCCTTCCTCTGAGCCTTGTTTAAAACTGTTTAATGTTGGACAGTTTCAGGGTCATGGTAACACCTTTGCCTCTTCGGGCCCCTTTATTCCATCTAAATTGATGCAACAGTGGAGTTGCTCTGTAATTCAGGAGTACAGTCTGTAGAAATACATTGGTTTAGTTTAATAGGGGGCTGCAAGGAAAAACAAGCATAAAGAAAAACAGCTTCAGCTAAGCCACTTCACTGTAAACACTTGACAGCTGTTAAGGGACAATGCCCCAACTGTTCGCTTTTCATATTTTACACCTCCCCAGCCAACCTTCAAAATGAGCTTTGTACGGAAGGGTCAAAACCCAGGAACAAAGAAGAAGAAGAAGACTATAGCAACTTAAAGACAGAGAGGGAATCATACAGAAGAACCAGAGTAAGATCCAGGCACCTGCTGGGGTGTTGGAAGAAGCTTGGCCTGACTATGTTACCATCAGTGATGGTAAGCTGTTGGGGAAGATAGGCATGTTTGTAGATGGTTAAAACCCTTCTCTCTCTAAATGCTTTGTTCCTACTGTGAAAACAAGCAATACTTTGGTGTAAGAACAGGCTGTCTTGTCACCATACTCACCACTAGTCACAGACTACCAGAGGGAAGGACTACAGAGGTCTGAACTCAGTGGACCTGCTGGGTAAGCATGGCAGATAGACAGGACCCTGGGCTACAGGACACGGTGTAAGAGTGGGGAAATTGTGCAATTCCACCCTTGAGGTATCAGAGCACAAGGCCAATAGTAGTGTCCAAAGGGGTACACTCCTAGAGAGCAGAAAGGGGACAGATGGAGCTAGCCCTGCAACTGTGACAATCATTTTTATTTGTATTGTGGTAGCCCCAATCAGGGATCAAGGCCCTATTATGCTAGGCGCTGTACAAATGCGGACCAAAAAGCACAGTCCCTAATCCAAGCTCCAATGTGGCATTACTGGAACTTTCTTGCACTGTAATCTTTAAAATGTTTTTAATGTAACAATATGCCCAACTCCTACTACAATTGATTTCTATGCATCTATTGTCTAGCTGCACCGAAGAAAACATATTACACTTGTCATCCTGATTGTGTGCTTTTGTTATGATAAAACAAAATTATAGTATTGGCTCCTGCTTTTTTAAATGTAAGTGCCATTGTTCACAACACCAGAAGAACAAAGCACAAGGGCGGCAGAATTTAACGTTCCCTTCAGACAAAAGTTCACTGCGCAATGCTTTTAGAGAACAGCTATCTACTTCTACAAGAGAGTTTAATTATTATAATGGTGATTTTTAAAGGGACAGCAACTTAAAAATAATCACACCTCTGTCTGAAAATGGTGTAGTCACTTTCGCTGTGTCTCCTGAACAGCCATTTTGTTTTCCCTTGTTGCTGTGGGGAAAGATCCACACAAACAACAAGGGACAGAACAGCATAGGAAGAGGGGATTGTGAAACCACAACAATCACCTGTAGAGACACAGATGTGGGTGTTGGACTTGCAACTACTTTTGACTCAGTGTTTGAAACTGACTAGGTTTCAAGCAGATGGTGCCCTCAGGATGCATCTTTCAAAGTGTTATGTTCATGGCATACATACCGAGAAGTTAGAGTATAACACTTTGTGGTTCAACCCAGACCAGTAAGGGAGTTGTCATAACCTGCCCTGTAACTCTGGTTCCCTCTGTGCTGTGCAACAGTGGCTTAGAGCCCTAATAATGTAAGATTGATTTTTTAAAATGTCTCCAGCGGTGATCTGGGCAATTACAGGCCAGTAAGCCTAGCTTCAGTACCAGGTAAATTGGTTGATATGATAGTAAAGAACAGAATTATTAGACACACAGATGAACACAATTTGTCAGGGAAGAGTCAACACGGCTTTCATAAAGGCAAATCACGCCTCACCAATTAGAATTCTGTCGGGGGCCAACAAATGTGGACAAGGGTGATCCAATGGATGTAGTGTACTTAGATCTTCAGAAAGCCTTTGACAAGGTCTCTCATAAAAGGATCTTGAGAAAATTAACGTAGTCATGGGAGAAGATGGAAGGTCCTAGGGTGACCAGACAGCAAGTGTGAAAAATCGGGACAGGGAGTTAGGGGTAATAGAAACCAATATAAGAAAAAGACCCAAAAATCGGGACTGTCCCTATAAAATCAGGACATCTAGTCACCCTAGAAGGTCCTCTCATGGATCAGTAAATGGTTAAAAGATAGGAAACAAAAGGATAGGAATAAATGTTCCGTTTTCACAATGGAGAGAGGTAAATAATGGAGAGGGGACCCCCAAGGATCTGTACTGGGACCTGAGCTGTTCAACCTATTCATAAATGATCTGGAAAAAGGGGTAAACAGTGAGGTGGCAAAATTTGCCAATGATCCAAAAGTATTACCCAAGATAATAAGTGATAATACTTGTACTCTCGTCAGAAAAATGAAATCAGGTTTCTTTGTGGGACCTATTTTCCATAAAACTATGTTGAGTGGCATTGATTATATCCCTATCCATTAGTTCTTTATAGATTGAATCCCGTAGCAGCTTTTCCATTATTTTGCCTGGGGTTGATGTCATACTAAACAGCCTATAATTACTGGAGTCATCCTGCTTGGCCATTTTGAATACTAGCATGACATTATCACTCTGCCAATCTTCTGGACTTACCCTGCTACTCCAAGATTTATTAAAAACTAACATAAATGGGCCAGAGATCTCCTCAAACAACTCTTTGGCTGTTCTCTTAGGTAAAGACAACGACTGGAAGAAGAGCTCTGTGTAAGCTTGAAAGACTGCCAATATACGATATTATCCCCTGGGACCAACATGGCTACCACAATACTGCATACAGAGATTATTCTAGAAATCAATAGTTCAAGTCCTACTGATTCAGGAAAAAATTGGAAAACCACAATGGGGAAAATGGGGGACTGAGGGCTTGTCTAATATGGAGAGTTAGTGCATGGTAAATTAGGCTGTAAATTTACAATGCATTAGTCTGTTGCACACTAACTGGCCATGACACAGTCCGTGGCAAGGAGAGGAAGTTGCAAACAGGGGCAGGGGAAGAAAGACCGACTCTAAAATGGGGTAAGGCAGGAATGCGGGGGGGAATACTAAGAACTCCTGGTGAGGGGGTCAATTGAGGGAACCAAACAGAATGCCTGTTATGGGGAAAAAGGGGTTGCACACAGATATGCTTGTATGAGGGAAAATGGAGGACCATGGTAGGGAAAAACAGAGAGGAACTGCAGGGAGTCCCTGAAATAGAGGGGTATAGGAAGATAGCCCACAGGGAGCTCCCAATGTGAGCAAGGAGCTCAGCCTACACAAACTATGAAGTGTGTGACCCTTTAGTAGGGATCTTGGGTACAAGTTACCAGGGTCTGCTGATTTAAAAATGTTTATCCCTAGTAGATATATAACATCCTCCATAGTCACTAATGAACTGGAAAGTACTTCATCATCCTGCAACCAGTATACCATCCTGTTTCTTTCCAAATACAGCACAGCAATATTTACTGAACACTTTCACCTCTTCTGCATCATTAACAAATTTACCATCTCCCACTAGTAATGGGCCTATAACAGTTAGAATTTTTTTGTTCCTGACATACTTAAACTCTTTTCTATTGTCCTCAGTCATCAATATAAGTTAGAAAATGTAGAAAATTGATAAGGGAAGCTAAAGACAGGAAAAAATATCCATAAGGCTGTCTACTTCCCCCTTTTTCCATATCTCATACATTTTATATATAATTATTTCTAATTGCTGCCTTCACTTTCCCACTGAACAGAATGGGACAGTGGCTACATTGCAGCACCATAGAATTTAAACCTGAAACTATGGGCTAGCTATCTGCCTCCAGTCATGGAGACAATTAACCAGGTGAATAACTTAACTCATGTGAGTAGCTCCATTGAATTCAAAGGGATTATTCATGTGAGTAAGGTTACTCACATGCATGAGTGTTGGGATCAGGCCCAGTACTAGTATAAAAAACGCCCCCAAACATTAGAGAACATGGGTTCTGGTTTCTGGATAACAAAGACAGACATCTTGCATTGGCTGACAGTCCTATGCCAAACCAGTGACAGGTAAACACTGAATGAGACATTTGTAAGGCACCCATTCAGTGTGTTTCTCACAGTCTGTAACTGGAAAACCATCGTTTTGATTAATGGTGCAGTGATTGGAGCTCTGTGGGGAGTTCAGCGATTAAAAGAACCTGCAGCAGCATATTTTAAAAGAGACTGTCTTTCTACTGAATGATTTATTGATTTCCAATGCTATTAAAAACTCATAAATACCCAGCGATTTCTGAACATCCCTGTGATAATCTTCTCTTACAACTGATGTTACATAAACGCTACTTTCCATTCATCCTCCAAAGTGAAGCATTGGGCTGTGACCATGTACAGAGTCAATCATTTTTCTGTCTGTTTTCAAGTGAAGATCTATTTTTAGTCTGGCCGCACAAAGACTTTCGCATGCTACTGTAGCCTCTTAAACACATATCTTCACTGATGTTATCTCCAGTACTCCACAAAAGGAATAACGAGCCCATTCCTAGGGGTGTTGGGCCAGGGGAGGAGGGATCATGTCCCCCCCCCACACACACACTTTTTACAGGCTATAAGGGTGAGTGACAGGGGGAAGAGGACGGAGAGGTGTGAGCAGGGGGGGGGAGGGGGGAAGGTGGTGGCAGGGCCTTGGTTCGGGCCCTCCCCACCCCAATTTTAAGGCTCTTCCTCTGCTCCTAGGAGAGAAGCATTTTTAAAGCAGAAGGTTTGGTATTTTTGTTTGTTCAGGACAAGATTTTTATTTGCCCAACATGCAGGGCAGTAAATCAGCACAAAGTGCCTGGTTATCTTCACCTGCGAGGCACAGCACTGCTCACAACAGAGGAGAGAGCAGGATGGATGAAGCTGCTACGCCCCTGACATGCAAGGAGCAGTGGGCAGGCAAGGGAAAGGAGTGTGCAGAGCCTAGCCCCCCCCCCCCATGTTGCAATGCCACAATGAGTAGGGTTACCATACGTCCGGATTTTCCCGGACATGTCCGGCTTTTGGGGGCTCAAATCCCCGTCCGGGGGGAAATCCCCAAAAGCCGGGCATGTGTGGGAAAATCGGGAGGGAGGGAGGGCTCGGCCGCGGTCAGCGGTGCGGGGCCGGGCCGGGGTCACGGGCCTGGTGCCGGGCCGGGGGCCAGGCCGGGCCAGGAGCCGGGGTCGCAGTGCCGGGCCGGGCTGGGCGCGGGGCCGGGCGGGGAGCCGGGGGCGCGGTGCCGGGCGCCGGGCCGGGGGGCCAGGCCAGGGGGGCTGGTCACCGGTCGCCGGTCCGGGGGGCCGGTCGCCGGTCGCAGGGCCGGGGAGCCAGGGGGCCGGTTGCGGGGCCGGGGAGCCGGGGGGCCGGTCGCCGGTCGCGGGGCCGGGGAGCCGGGCCTGCGGGGCCGGGAGCCGGTCCGGGGTCGCCGGTCCGGGGGCCGGGAGCCAGGGTGTGTGCCGGGCCGCCGGGGGCCGGCAGTGCTGGGCGGGCCGGGGGTGGTTGGCCGGGGGCCGGGGCCGGCACCCCAGGGCCCGAGCCGACCCAAGCTGGAGCCGCCGGGGGGCCAGCCTGGGCCGCGCCTCCTCCCCCCACACTCCCCCTTACCTGCTTCAGGCTTCCCACGAATCAAATGTTCGCGGGAAGCAGGGGAGGGGGCGGAGACTTTGGGGAGGGGGCGGAGTTGGGGCGGGACATGGGCGGGGCTGGGGGCGGGGCCGGGGCCCCATGGAGTGTCCTCCATTTGGAGGTACAAAATATGGTAACCCTATTGACAATGAGCAGTGCTTAAAGTGGTCTGAAAAAAAGTGTGTGTGTGTGTGGGGGGGGTGTCTTTCACAATGTGGGAGCAGTAGCTTTAGAAGACAGTCCTTCAAGTGCACCCCTCAGCAAGTCAGCTCCATGACGTTTTTTCCCTGGGTTTGCAATCCACTTTAAGCGCTGGTGACCAGCAGAGCTGCCTGGTGTGGAAGGGGAAGTAATCCATCACTGGATGAGAGCAGCAGCAGATCAGGGGAAGATGGCAACCAGGGAACAAACTGTGAATAGAGTTTGTGCCCTGGTCTGCTCCTGGGGCCAATGCAGCTGCCTATTTAGCCATCTATAGTATCACCAAGGAGTCTAGTGCTCTGGTATCTAAAATACCAATGTCATGATAGCAGCTATGTGTTACAGAGTCTCCAGGTGCAGGTACAAAATTTAAATGAACGATATTAACAAATAGAAATGAATCCTTCCCTCTGGCTGTTCTCCAGCTGGACGTAGAAGTGGCTGCGAGTTTTAACCTAGAAAGCCATTTTCTTGGCTTTATAGGCTCAGGCATTAGTTTAAGCCACACACTACTATATATACCATGAGATTACAGACCTTCAGCAATACTGTTATTGAGTTTATTATCCGAGCTACTGAAGAGTCAGGAAAGATCTGGGCTCCTGGATGGCTGCTTACTCTGCTTGGAGAGAAGTGAATGGCGAGAGACTCATGCTTTTCTCTCTCTCTTTATTTTTATTAACAGTTTGCTCATGGTTTCAGAGCTCCAAGAAAACAGCTCTGCCCACTTGGGCCCTGCTAGACTGCACTTCCCCTGTGTCTTAATGCTTCTCCTTTAAGATCATATTAAGATCCTGCTGTAAGAACATGCACCAGAGCTGTCAACGGGTGCTATGCCTGACCCAACCTCCCTAGATCAGGTGGATGGGCCTAATTCATCCCTGGTGTAGGTATTGACTTGTAGATGGCAGAAAGCAGTCTTCATTGCTGGTGCAGTCTGAGCATAGAACCAGACTCCTAGGTGATGCATGCGGCGAGAAATGGTGAGCACCTATGCATAGGCAAGCTAATCGGTTTAATATGTACTGTGCCTTTAAATGATACAGAGGCCCTCCCCCTCCCGCTCCAGAGGCAGCTGCTATTCTGTATCAATTCAGCTGCAGAATTAGTGAGTGAATCACTGTGCATTTGCTCTCCCCAGTGCAGAAACTATACTTGCTCTGTCTGCGTTACAGACTGAGGGCAGCAGCAAACATCACCTAGCTGAAAGATACATGCTTTGCCCTTTCTGTGCGTGGAGAACAGAGCACTGGCAAGATACTTCACACAGCTAGTTAAAAAGCTACCTAGGACATATGGAGATTAGAGCTATTGCCATCCAGGACCTGGGATAATAAATGTAAATTAAACAGGCAGCTTTTGTGACAGACCTCTTCATACTCAAAGGGCTATGTGACCTCCAGGACATACATGCCTTTCATTGCCTTCCTATCTCATAGAACTGGAGGGGACCTTGAAAGGTCATTGAGTCCAGTCCCCTGCCTTCACAGCAGGACTAAGTACTGTCCCTGATGGCTTTTTACCCCAGATCCCTAAATGGCCTCCTGAAGGATTGAGCTCAAAACCCTGGGTTTAGCAGGCCAATGCTCAAACCACTGAGCTATCCCTCCCCCCCATCAGTTTGCCTGATGTTAATGCTTTGTAAACACACTCCCTATTCTCACTGCTCATTGGTGGGGAAGCAGTCAAAACATGAGCTTTTCACGGATATTGAACCTCTATAGTTCTCATTAGTATCCAAACGGATACTGTGCACCCAGTCTCTCAGCATTTGGCCTTTAGTCATTATTACCCACCCTCCTATTACTAGGGCACGCACCAAGCTGATTTGATTCAACATCGGGCTTGAGACTTGCCCCAGGATGAAATATCAGACGTGCCCCGCTGAAATATCTGCTCAGGCACTAGAGCAGTTGCTATTATTGTAGTGATCTTTCTAGACTGGCCACTTGAAAGTTTATTTTCACCTCCATGTGTTAGAAGCTCTGTCTCTTACATAATAAGTGTCTGGGACTCTTTGAGAACACATGATGAGTGACATTTTCAAAAGCGCCTAACTGACTTCAAAGGTATTTAGGCTCCTAACTACCAGAGATTGAGATCAATGGGAGTTAGGCACCTAAATACCTTGGAGGAAAAAAATTCATCCAAAGTTACCTTGCAAAAGCCACATTTTCCATCAAAGAGTGTTTTCCAATCCCCCTATCCTTCTCCCCCTGAAATGTAATATTGGCTCCTCCATCACCCACCCCAGCAGGGCTGTAGCCTATAGAGCAGTGGTTCCCAAACTTTAACAACCTATGAACCCCTTTCACTAAAATGTCAAATCTCGTGAACCCCGCTCCTAAAAATGAATATTTCCAGGGATTTTCTCCTTTACCCGAGTATAAATTATAAAAGCAGTGATCTTGGAAATATAAACTTTGTTTTGATGCCATGCTTATTACACACTATTTATTATTATTAATCATTACAGTATTTTTATTACATTATGAAAATGGCAGCACTCTTCCAAGATCTCACTTTCGTAGCTTGTATCACTTTGAATAAGTCTGTTATAAAGACAAGGCTGCTATGTTTCATCAAGGAGTATCAGATGTGAAACCAGCATGAAGATATTTAAGAAGCCAACTTAAAGAGTTTCTCCTACACAAGCATTCAGGTCTTGAGCAGTCCAGGCAAACAACGCACGTTACAACAAAGCTTAAACTTGTTCTTCATCATAATTTTAAAAACTATACTAGCTGCCTATTTAATTTTAAAAACAGCAAAAAATATCCAACTCCCTTTCCATTTCTTATAAGGAGTCTTGAAGTTTAAATCTCCTCAGTGTGATAGATATGCTTGCTTTGGTCTGCTTAGCTCTTGGAAGTCCAGGGACTCCAGGCTGCTGGCCCCATGGTGCCTGGGGTCCGGGTCCCTAGGGACAGCTCTGTCCGCCATTAGGGATTTTTTTCCCCCCGAGAACCCCCTGTAACATTTTGCAAACCCCAGTTTGGGAACCACTGCTATAGAGCCTTTAGTGTTTGCCAGTTTGAGACATTGGTGCATTAAAAAGCACAACACGGAGAAAGCAATTCTGTGGAGGCCTTCCAAATTATTGCACAGTTTGTGCTGTGGCTGTTCCTATGTAAATATCCCACGCCGAACAGTGGGGGTCCCAGAAGATTATAGACCTCAGCAGCAGCATTTAGGACATGCTGTCATATGTTCAGTCAGATATTCCCATAAATCACCTACTACCTAGTGGGGTTGTTTCCAAAGTAACCACTGCCATGGGCATTACATGGTCATGTTGTGGCATTTGCCATGGACAGGCACCAGCAAATGCTGGATTCAAAGGAATGGAAACAAGGACCTATCTGGCACAATATTTAATTTAAATTAATGATGGACTTTCCATACCAAGGATGCCCTTTCAGGGCTAGCTGAAGTGCTGCTCAAGGCATTACTTAAAGCCAGTAGGAGCTTGGGGAACTCGGCGACACTAAAAATCCAGCCCATGAGAGAGAGAAGAGAAAGCCCTGCATGACCCTCACTGTACAAGTGCCCCTCATCTGCAACCCCCTAGAACACAGGCAGGCTGCCTTCTGCGTGGAAATGCAGCACATACATAGCATTGGTTCTTGATTTGTTTTCAGGCAGACAGGGAGAGGAAAACTGTCTGTTTTCAGAGGCTGCAGCAAGGTAGTGGAGACCATAGAGATTAGGGTCCAGATCCACAAAGCTTCATAGGGGTGTCGGTGCTTAAGTCTGGGCTTTAGGTACCCCCATGATCCACAAAACACCTGCTTGGCTGCAGGGCCAGCTCCAGGATTTTTGCCGCCCCAAGTGGCGGGAAAAAAAATAAAAAGAAAAAAAAGGCCACAATCAGCACTTCTACCACCACCGCTTCATTGTTCGGCAGCAATTCAGCGCAGGTCCTCCCCTCCGAGAGGGACTGACGGAACCGCTGTCGAATTGCCGCTGAAGAACCCGACGTGCCGCCCCTTTCCATTGGCCACCCCAAGCACCTGCTTGCTGCGCTGGTGCCTGGAGCCGGCCCTGCTTGGCTGCCATTGAACTCTGTGGACACCTAAACTCTCTCAGTGTCTCAATTTTCACTGTAAAAGTTCCCTAGGCACCTAGGTTTTGCCTCTAGGCGGGCACTGCTGTTTCCCTCTGGGTGCCTGGACACTTACCTCGCAGCTAAACCCAGAGTGATCCACGAACCCGGGGGAGATAGGTACTCCTCCACCAAGCTCACCCATGGGCCACAATCTGGTCGGCTTGCTCAGAGGCCACCTACTGGATAAGGTCTCCCACTTCTCAAGGGATGGCCCTAATCATGGGGCTAAAGTTATAAAAGTCACCACCTCCTCTTTTGCCTGTAGTGAGGCCAGTGCCTGACTCAGACAGGAACGATCTCCGGTTCCTACCCTGCCTGGCGCCAGGCAGCGGGTTTCCATTAGTGGATCATCAGTCACCTCCCTGCAGCCGAACTCAGAGAGAAGCAGGGCTGAGAACACACCCTCATCAGCATCTCTCATTGGCTAGCTTAGGCGGCTCCCCAGCTAGTGTGCTGGCGTGTGCAGATCACATCATAAGGCGCCTCTCTCCCTGATCGTTGTACAGGAGCCTACACGCCTACCGCAGGCTGTGTGGATTGCAGTGTTGTTCTTGTGATTTTCTAGGCCCCTAAGTCTCTTTGTGGATCCAGGCCTCAGAGTGTTGTGGAGAGCATTTTGCCCCCACCAACCCTTCCTGTATAAGCCTCCTTGTTTCCCCAGGAGATTCAGACTCCCAGAAGGGAACACACAAGATCAGGACTTTCCCCCAGGAGGCTCAACTTGTCTGAATTACCCTGTAACAGACCAAGCAAGGCAGCAGCCAAGGGGTTGGTTTTAAACCCATCTGCCACAGCCATAGTCCATTCATAAGGTAACTGGACCACTGAGGATCTCAAGTTGCCAGAGCCTTGGATCTAGGCTCAACCTCCAGCAGCCTCATGCTTAATAAATAAAATAAATAAATTAATGGAGATATCCTGTCTCCTAGAACTGGAAGAGACCTTGAAAGGTCATCGAGTCCAGCCCCCTGCCTTCACTAACAGGACCAAGTACTGATCTTCTGCCTTTGCAAAGGGCAGCACCTTCAATAGAGCCACATCTCCTGCCAGCTCAGTGTCAGCAGAGCAGGTAGACCCCCCCCCCCATCACAGTGCAGGGCTTGAAGGACCCCATGTCCCAGAGGCAAGGGCACCACACGCTGTGCCCAACTGAGCCCTTCCAGTTGCATGCCCACGTTCCCCATGGCACAGGATGCTGTCAAGCAGCACCCCCCATTGCTGTTTTAGTCTAGCATCATGGTGGATCTTTTTTGTTGACTTAACTTTCAGGCCAGTTCCCCTCCCACCCCACAGACAATGCTTCAGTGATTGTTGCCAGTGGTAACTGCTGCTTGGCAAGGAGCCAGAGGAAAGCACTTTATCACAGCGAAGCAGGAGAAAAACAAGGTTTCACAAACACGCCCCCGCCTACCCCCGACCCCCCAGCTGCCCAGGGCAGAATTCTTCCCATCGCTGTAATGACCAGCCTGTGTTCATGGCTAAGCACTCCCAAGGACTTGTCCGTGGGGCTTGATCACAGTGCATCTCAATCAGTGCATCGGAGGTGCTTGGACTCCTGGCTGAGGGTAACCGGTGCTGGACCCAGGACCAGTCTGAGCAACGCAGTTGGATATTTTGGAACTCCATGGGGGGGAAGGGCTATAGCTGCCTAGGTGGTCATGATTCCTCCTCGGCAGAGTTGAAGGGCAGGGCAGGACGATTTGTGTAGAAGTGGACCCTCTAGCAGCCTGTTGTTTTGTGGGAGCACTCCCCATCCCTTGCATACACTCCTGGTATCCTACCACTCCTGGGCAGCAGAACTGGGGCAGTTCTGGTGTCTCCCCAGCTGTCAGTCAGCTGCAGAGACTCCACCCACCCCCACAAGAATGCCAGACACCTCACTGCCATATCTAGGGATAGGGAGCGGGGGCAAAGCCATAGGCTACCTTGGTTGGGGGGAGGGGGAAGGTTGTGCAGCCACAGAGCAACTCATGGCTACAGCCAAGAGTTCCTGGCCCTTGTAGGTCCCTCTGTGGGTGCTAAGGTGGGCTGCCCCTTAGCTCCAGGCCCACTTACTGATAGGGTCAAGATTTCCCCCTGGGAAATAACAGAAAGAAGAGCGAGGGGCTAGGAAAAGGGGAAGACGCTGCATTTCTCCTAATACCTCATGTACATGTTGCATGGCCACGTCGAAGTGTATGATCATCACTGCAAAGCCGTTACCAGGGGACCTTTCCATTACAATCATGCTATGAAGTAGTTCTTTTGTCATGACGTTTCCTGTTATTGTGCAAACGGCTCCTGCCTTTTTTGATCTTGATTATTTTGCTAAATTAATTTGCCATAATGAATGGGAGCGGTTTTGACTATTTCCCCATCAGCAAATACACATGTAAAGCGGCATTGGGGGCTTCTAATTGAAAGAGCAGTTGCCTCAGTGAGCTTCAGGGTAGGAGGTCCTTACACTGGGCCAGATTCTCATCTGGTGTATGGCTCTTGAGCAAGGCAGTGCTATGCCAATTGACAGCTCCTGAGAATCTGGCCCAGTACCTTTAAGGTGTTCTACATAATACTTTCTCCCTCCACAGAGCTATCCCCTTATTAGGGGATACTAACTGTACAAAGAGTAATTAAGTGCTTAAAATAATCAAGCAGGATCTTAGTTTTAAATAGTCAGCTACTCAATTCCCTATGTTTGACTTAATTTAGTATGTCTTTATTAGTGTAGAAACACCTGAGCACTCATCTTCCCCCCCCCCCACCCATTCCCTCCCCCTCCCTGTAAGGGAGTCAATGTGGGCAATATTCATGGTCTAAAAAGTTTGTGACTCCACAGGGGTAGCAATGGAAGCTTTATAGTACTGGAAAGGAGAAACTGAGCTTTCCTTGGGGGACGGCGTGTGAAGTCCTGTGATATCAGCCGTCCATCAGAAAAAGCTATTTCAGGTCACTTTTAGAGGGGTTGTTAGGGTATTTGCTCTGTTGACCGGGCTGCACCAGTATACAGCAGTATTTTTATTTTTCCAGGACAAACCCATCCTTTACTAGATCTTTATCTGTAATATTAGACAAAACATTTTTTTTTAAGAAAAGGAAAGAGTCAGTGAGATGGTCTCGACCAATTCCCCTTGCTTACCAAAACCACCCACCTGTCAGTTTTCAGGGTAACTGCATCACAGTATTCCCTCACTGGGGTCCCCTCAGGGCACCCAACCCCCATCTCTCTCCTCTTTCTGACTGGGGGTTTTAAAGCTGCACAGCTCCGTCTTAGGCTTGCTAGGAATATCACAGCATATCAACCTAGTGGACAGCACCTGGGGTTTGCTTTCTCCCTGAGGGCTAGGCACAGTCTATTGCAAGTAGTTACTAGTGTCACACAACTCCTCCAGCCAGGCTTTGCCTTTATTCTTAAGGGGAAAGCATTACAGAGCAAATAAAAGCAATAGAAATTCCTCTACACATGCTAAAAGCTTATTAGTCTTATGGGGCCCTTGTAGGTCAAAGTCTTTCCAACCCTTCCAGAAGGGTTAGGTCCTTTGGACAGAAGGCCCTGTCCACTTGCTGGATCAGACAGAAACCCCTGAGCCAGTTTAAGCAGAGTTGTTTTTTTAAGCCAAAAGTTGTTTTCTTAGCCCTGGTCTACACTGGGGGTGTGTGTGTGGGGAAATCAATCTAAGTTACACAACTTCAGCTACGTGAACAACGTAGCAGAAGTCGACTTACTTAGATCGACTTACCACGGTGTCTTCACTGCCGTGAGTCAACTGCTGCTGCTCCCCCATCGACTCAGCCTGCGCTTCTTGTGGTGCTGGAGTACAGGTGTTGATGGGAGAGCGCTTGGGGGGAGGGTTGATTTATCACATCTAGACTAGACGCGATAAATTGATCCCCCTGGATCGATTGCTACCCACCGATCCGGCGGGTAGTGTACACATACCCATAGTCTCTGGAAACCCAGTTAGAACCTGTATGTGAGACTGTCTCCAAGGTGTGGAACCTCTGACACACCAGGCTGCAATCCAGACCAGTGAGGGGCTGGGTCACCACTTGTCCTGCAACCTGGGGTCCCTCACAATGCTTTTCTGCTGTAGGTCCCAACCTGGGCTATTCACAAACAGCATGCAGGTCACTCCCGAGTAGGGTGACCAGATGTCCCGATTTTATAGGGACAGTCCCGATTTTTGGGTCTTTTTCTTATATAGGATCCTATTACTCCCCACCCCCGTCCCGATTTTTCGCACTTGCTGTCTGGTCGCCCTACTCCCAAGTGTCAGTGTATAGTCATAGCCCTGGTCCAGCCACTCTGAGCCCAGCAGCCTGTTGGCAAATGGCAGCCACACACTGGCTTCCAACCGCCTTGATTACTACTTGCGGGATGATCCCAACACACTCCCAGTCCTGGATCTCCCCACCCCCATAAAAAACCAAGCAAAAAAACATGCTCTGCACGGTCCAGCCTTTTCCTGGACAGTCCAGATATATCAGATCTGTTGGCTCTCTATGGTAGCAAACTGTATACTGATCCCCTTAAACAATTCATAATACCAGATTAATTTTAATTAAAGAATAAAACTAAGTTTAACTACAAAGAGATTTTAAATGAGTCTAAGTATAAGTCAGAAATGGTTACAAGAGAAATCAAGCTAAAACACTTTCTAAGCTGAACTAGACATGGTTCAAAGTGAAGTTCTTACCACAGGTTCCCAGTCTTGCTGTCTGATTACCCTGTTTACAACTTAGATGTAAACTTAAATAAACACACTGCTTTGTTGAAGACCTGCTTGACCCTTCTAATCAGGGCTATGTGGGCTTGAACCAATATCATTCAGGGAGAATTCATAACTCTGCACATTATGTTGCTACACACTTTTCACCACGGCATTATTGGCCAGCAAGTGTTTAATTTTCAAATGATACCCCACAAGGCATATTTTGTACAAACATTATTACAATGGTGTGTAAGGTGTGAATAGAAGGGTGCAGTCAGTCACCTCTGGAGGTGTTTATAGTGTGAGTGATTCCCCTTAGTCACCCCCATGGCTTTAGTTCCTGAACTCACCTCCCACGGGTAGAACACAATTACACATACAATCCCACCGTGATTCACAAACTTAATGCAATATGTTCCCCTAAAGGTACTGCATGTAGCTGCAATCTGTCACATCACAACCTGAAAATTACTCTCAGGCCAAGCCAGAGTGAGGCTGTAGAACACGCCAAAGGTGCATTCGAAAAAGCGTGGGAGCAACAGGACTAGGCTATTGGGGCAGGTCAGGGCTAAGATGCATTAGCCCAGCTGTGAGAGGTCCCTCCCAGGACTGCAATGACAGGAAGTGCTAGGAGTCAGGACACTGCACAGGCAGAGCTGAGTGCCTAGGATGCCTGTGCACAGCTGGGCTTGAAGCAGTGCTATTATTTGTGCACTTTAAGGACAACTAAAATAGCGTCCATTAATAATAAGAGCTCGGTGCATTGTGTGGAACTGGCAATATGTTGAAGCTGCAAAACAAAACTCAGAGCAAGCACAGGCAGTCGGGAAACATCTTCATTAAACTCTTTGTTAAACTGTTGCCAGTAGTAATGGGGACTCAGGCGTGCAGCAAATCAGCAGTGAGAGCACAATGCTGTAATGCCTTGCAGAGACCTCAGCATTCGAGACCTCCTGCATTGTTAGACAAAAACTGAATGTATAAGAGTGATGCACAGGTATGCATGACATATAGAATGCATCATCTCAGTGCTCTTCATTACAAGGGGATGCTTACTGGCTTGTGAGTCACTGGCCATCATGGGAGATAAATTCATTGTTATGAAGCTGACTAATGAAATGCAGAACGGGAAGATATTCAGGGCAAGGACCATGCCTGTACAATGACTGGTGCAATAGAGCACCAAGCCTGATGGGTGCCTCTGGCTGCAGCTGGCCTGGGTCCACTGGCTCTGGTTCACGGGGCTGTACTATGGTGGTGTAAAAAGAACAGGAGTACTTGTGGCACCTTAGAGACTAACAAATTTATTTCAGCATAAGCTTTTGTGGGCTGCAGCCCACTTCTTCGGATGCATAGAGTGGAACACACAAACAGAAGATATTTATACATACAGAGAACATGAAAAGGTGGAAGTACGCATACCAATTGTAAGAGGCCAATCAATTGAGATGAGCTATCAGTAGCAGCAGAAGAAAAAACTTTGACGTGATAATCGAGATGACCCACAGAAGGTGTGAGGAGAACTTAACATGGGGGGGGGGGAATTCAACAGTCAGGCTCAAGATGGAGCTAAAGCTCTAGGATCCCACAAGAGGCGAGGGGCCTGGAGCAGAAGCCCACGTGTCTACACTGCAATTTCACAGCCCTGCAGCCGAGCCAGCTGACACATGCCAGCAGCAGGTGTTTAATTGCAACATAGGCCCTCTTGGTCCTATTGTAACATACCAATAATAAATGTAGGTTATTCCATACAAGACAAGAGTGGATGTGGTGGTAAAGATGTCCTGCATATGCTGCAGGGATGATGGTGAGCTGAATCAGAACAAAAGAGGAACCGTTAACTTGAAAAGCATCAGTCTCCTTATGCCCTACCGTACAAGTGTAGGAGATGCGTCAAATGGGATACACACATTTGATTAGCTTGACACAGAAGAGGAAGATGAGGGAAACTAAATAAGATGGCTACTAATACTGCCTTAGGAGAAATCCCATCCCGATCCAATTCATTCAGCATTGCATGGACCAGATCCAAAACCCATTGAAATTAATAGGAGTCTATTGACTTCCCTGGGGTTTGGATCAGACTCCATCTGAGCAAGGATAACCCATAGCTAGGTATCAGGTCCCATGGTTACCAACATTATGCAAGCATTTGTTAATTCCCTCCTCCCCCAGTCCCCCACGTCCCAGCAAGGTGGATCCTGGACTCCAAAAATTCATATAAAATCTGTAAGCATTTTAAACAAGATATAAAATGCACAGGGGCAATTGGGTGTTCTCTTTTCACAGCTGGAAAGCTGTACCACCTTTTGTTTAACGGTGGAGGGACAAGACATGAAAAGTAACTAGTAGGCTTCAAATGCAAAGCTAAAGTGACCTAGTCTATTTAATAGTTTGCTCTGATCTGGAATGTCTGAGTCATGAATCAAAATTTATCTGAGGAAAATGACAAATGCATCTGTAATTTCACATCAGTAGTTCAACTTCAACTGCAAACTGGGGGAGTTAGAGCATTTAATGAGTATAATTAATTTTGACAGCTCTAATCCTTTCAGGGGTCAGGAATATTTCTGGGGACCTGAAAAGAAATTCTTTCAGAAATAGTTAGGAATGCAAGTTAAACCTACCTAACAGCGACTGTGAATGTCACAGATCATTCCTAGCCAGGGTGGGAAAACTGCCTTGGACACAATAACCAGATCAAATCTTCACCATAAGAGAATTCATCATCTTGGTGCATCTCTGCACTTCCTGATTACATGTGGGATTGGAAGTTTTGCTCTTTTCCCCCGGAGATCTCACAGCCCACAGGTGATGCTTCCCTTAAGGGCCATGACTGAAGATTAGAACAGCGTGGCAGCCTTTGTAGAGGTTCTCCCAGCTACTTTCTATTTATTTATATATGTTCCATTCTATGCATCCGAAGAAGGGGGCTGTAGCCCACAAAAGCTTATGCTCAAATAAATTTGTTAGTCTCTAAGGTGCCCCAAGTACTCCTGTTCTTCTTTTTGCAGATACAGACTAACACGGCTGCTCCTCTGAAACTAGGGTTACCATACGTCCGGGTTTCGGGTCTTTAAATAGCCGTCCAGGGGGAATTTGTAAAAAGCTAAAAATATCCGGGATTTCCCCCCGGACGGCTATTTAAAGACCCAAAAGCAGCTGACAGGGCAGCCGCGCCGGATTGAGCCGCTCACTTGGGGCATCTCTGGCAGCAAAAGCTCCTCCCCTGCTTCTCCACCTCCCCTGCAGCTTCAGCATGCCGGCAGCGCTGCGCGGGGCATAGGCTCCGGAGCCGGTGGGTGCTCGCGCCCTGCCCCCGCTCCCGGCTCCGCCCCTTCCCCGCCCCCATTCCAACCCCTTCCCCAAATCCCAGGCTCTGCCCCCTCCCCCAGGCGCAACACTTTTCCCCCTCCACCCCCCTCCCAGACTTTTGCGCGGCAAGCCTGGGAGGGAGGGGGGAGAAGCGGAGCGCTCAGGGGAGGTGGCAGAGTGGAGGTAAGCTGGGGTAGGGGGCGTGGGGTGGGCTGCCCGCAACAGATAACGGGGGGCGGGCGCAGGGGAACCGCTTCCCGCCCCAGCTCACTTCCGCTCTGCCTCTGCCTGCTGCCTTGAGCGCGCAGCCGCGCCGCTCAGCTTCTCACCCCCTCCCTCCCAGGCTTGCCACCGAACAGCTGATTCGAGGCAAGTGGGGCGGGGGGCGCATGGAGAAGTGGGGCAGCTGCGCGCTCAGCAGAGCAGGCAGAGCCAGAGCGGAGGTGAGCTGGGGTGGGGTGGGGCAGGGAGCACGGCGAGTCAAGGGACAGGGAGGTTGGATGGGGTGGGGGTTTTGGGGCGTCTGTCAGGGGGCAGAGATGTGGAGAGGGATTGGGGCAGTCAGGGGACAGGGGGAGGGTTGGATGGGTCAGGGGGGGCCTGTTAGGGGGCAGGAGTGTGGAGAGGGATTGGGGCAGTCAGGGGACAGGGAGGGTTAGATGGGTTGAGGGTTCGGGGGGGGGGGCAGTCAGGGGACAAGCAGCAGTTGGATAGGCGTGGGAGTCCCGGGGATCTAGAAGGGGCAGAGGTTTGGATAGGAGTCAGAACAGTCAGGGGACAGGTAGGGAGTGGGGTCCTAGGGGGGCAGTTAGGGTGGGAGGGTCTCAGGAGGGGGCAGTCAGGGACAAGAATAAGGGAGGTTTAGATAGGGGGTGGGGTCCCAGGGGGTGGTTAGGGGCAGGGGTCCCAGGAGGGGGTGATCAGGGGACAAGGAGCAGGGGGGTTGGATATGTTGGGGGTTCTGTGGGGGGCAGTCAGGGGGCGGGAAGTGGGAGGGAGTGGCTAGGGGGCAGGGTTACCCCCGCCCCCCGGAGTGTCCTCTTTTTTGAAAGTTCAAATATGGTAACCCTATCTGAAACCTTTCTATTTATTAAATCCCTTTCTCTCTCACTATGGCAGGAGTGACAGTCTTGCCTGCCTCCCATACATCAACACCTGCAGGAGCCCTACAAGGATCATATTACATGAAAACAAGCAAAACAAAAACAGGGTGATCAGTACTAGAATTAAAGTACAAATGCCTTTAAATGCCTTCTCTTCGTGTGTCAGTATAATAATGCCTGCATCTGTAATTTTCACTCCATGCATTTAAAGAAGTGGTTTTTTACCCATGAAAGCTCGTGCCCAAATAAATCTGTTAGTCTTTAAGGTGCCACTGGACTCCTTGTTGTTTTTGTGGATACAGACTAACACGGCTACCCCCGATATTTTAAATCCACAGGTCAGTAAATAGCAGATGAAGGAATTGGTCAGGTTAGCTTGAAAAACATCCCATGCCTATCTGAGACCTAATTCCAGCCGGCAGCAACTGAATTAGCTGGAGTGCAGGTAAATTGAATTTTGACAGTGTGACTGATTTGTTAAATCCACCTGTTCTCTTGTCTCATACTTGGAATGCAAGCCCTGTGAGATGGAGCCCTCTTGGCATCATTGTCTTGTACACCAAGCATGAGAAGGGCCCAGATCAGCTGCTGCAATATAAATTAATACTTTTTTTAAAAGCTGAAGGGCAGAGAGACTAAGAGAGACTTAACCAGGCAAGGCTGGACAGCTTGTGGGAAGCTGATCTAAGGCAATCCAACCAGATCCCCACATTACAGGGGGTCAGAAGACCCTTCCTCCTGTTCCCAGCTCTTTTAGCACTGCAGCTTCTCCTGGGTAGCACCCCCTACAGAAGCCCAACGCTGCACCTGCAGCAGAAGCATTCTGCTCTCCCTTTTGCCACTAGCAGCCCCTATCCATTATCAGAGGGGGAAACTTTATCTACCTTCCTGCATGGGACACTACTGAGAACCTCTACTGGTTACGAGTCCCAGAATGAAGGAATCTCTTTCTAGCACCTTTTGCTGTCAGCCTTCCTGGATGATGGACAACATTTGATTGTTGACAGACAGGACAACCATGACCCACAAATAAGGGGAGAGAAAAGATCAGCAAAGACAGAAAATGCAACTGCTGTCTCTGGCATTGACTTTCACTTGCAACCTCACTGCTGGAGGACCACAGGCTTGGTACATGGTCTTATCAGCCACTCTGCAACCTGGCAAACTTGTACCAGCACTGGGCTGTTTAGGGCAGAGCTTTTAGCTGTTTCTTTGGACAGGGGCTTACAGCAGTGTTGCAAAATAGGCAGTCTTGGCCATCTAAGCCAGACTTACTAGACAGAAGAAAAGAGCAGAGGGACAGGAAAGAAGAAATAAGGTGGGGATGGAAAAGGACAGATGGGGACAGGGCAGGAACAAAGACTCACATCCTAGGTGGTGTCTGGAACTCCATAGGAGCCAGTGGAAGTGGTGATGTCCTCTGGGTCCATTTCTTGGGAGCAGGACAACAAAGTCCCAGCTGTATCATGGTGGATCCTGGGGTCCCAGAAGACAGTGAGAGTGGCAGCCATGATGGTAAAGCTCTTTCTATCAGCAACTGTGTGTTCATGCTCACTTTTCTTTGAAGAACCCCAGAAGGGAGTGAGGGGCAGAATAGCCCAACCTCAGTATTTTGTCCACCAGGTAGGCCTAATTTTAGAGAAACCTGTTTTGGTTCATTGATCTCAGGTCCCACACTTTTCTTGTTTGAGACATGATCCTAAACACAGTCCTTGGGTTATAGCCAGAGGCCTTTTTGTTTGGCCTAATTCAGTCTCCCCTTTTGCACCTTATCCAATCACGTGATGATTGAAGTCAATAGCGCAAAAAAAAAAAAAAAAAAGCTTACAAGATATTCCACTTTCCCCACAGTTGAGCCTATGCATTTACCCCCAATACTACAAGAGACCGTCACTGCAAATATGGCAGTGAAGTTTATTGATTGGATTTACACAAGTGCCACCAGACACTAAGCACCCCACAAATTCATGCAGCTGAGGTTTTGTGACCCCATAATTTTGCAGTGGGAAGGCACATGCATCAGATTGTGCTGGAAGTGTGAATGAATTTGCAATGGATTGAGAGGCTCTCTCCTTAGGGTATGTCTACACTACGGGATTAATCCGAATTTAGATAATTCGGATTTGAGAAACAGGTTGTATAAAGTCGAAATGAGTGCGGCCACACTAGCACAGTAATTCGGTGGTGTGCGTCCAAGTACCGGGGCTAGCGTCGATTTCTGCACCGTTGCACTGTGGGTAGCAATTCCATAGCTATCCCATAGTTCCCGCAGTCTCCTGCGCCCATTGGGATTGTGGGTTAAGATCCCAGTGCCTGATGGGACAAAAAACATCGTCGCAGGTGGTTCTGGGTACAGCCTCACTTCCTCCCTCCCTCCCTCCCTGCATGAAAGCGACGGACGGCAGACAACCATTTTCGCGCCTTTTTTCCTGGGTGGGTGAACACTGCAGACTCCATACCACGGCAAGCATGGAGCCCGCTGAGGTCAAGACAGCACTCATGAATATTGCAAACACCTCGCGCGTTCTCGTGGAGTTTATGCTCAGCCAGGACCAGAAAAACGAGGCGAGGAGGCAGCGGCGGCGGCAGCGCAGCGACAAGCATGATGAGGACATGGACACGGACACGGACACAGAATTCAGTGAAACCACAGGCCCCGGTGCTTTGGAGATCATGTTGTTAATGGGGCAGATTCTATCCATGGAACGCCGATTCTGGGCAAGGGAAACAAGCACAGACTGGTGGGACCGCATAGTGTTGCAGGTCTGGGACGATTCCCAGTGGCTGCGGAACTTTCGCATGCGTAAGGGCACTTTCATGGAACTTTGTGACTTGCTGTCTCCTGCCCTGAAATGCCAGAATACCAAGATGAGAGCAGCCCTCACAGTTGAGAAGCGCGTGGCGATAGCCCTGTGGAAGCTTGCAACGCCAGACAGCTACCGGTCAGTCGGGAATCAATTTGGAGTGGGCAAATCTACGGTGGGGGCTGCTGTGATGCAAGTAGCCAAAGCAATCACTCAGGTGCTGCTACGAAAGTTAGTGACTCTGGGAAATGTGCAGGCTATAGTGGATGGTTTTGCTGCAATGGGATTCCCTAACTGTGGTGGGGCAATAGACGGAACCCATATCCCTATCTTGGCACCGGAGCACCAAGCCACCGAGTACATAAACCGCAAGGGGTACTTTTCAATGGTGCTGCAAGCACTTGTGGATCACAAGGGACGTTTCACCAACATCAACGCGGGCTGGGCGGGAAGGGTTCATGACGCTCGCGTCTTCAGGAACACTACTCTGTTTAAAGGGCTGCAGCAAGGGACTTACTTTCCGGACCAGAAAATAACCGTTGGGGATGTTGAAATGCCCATAGTTATTCTTGGGGACCCAGCCTACCCCTTAATGCCATGGCTTATGAAGCCATACACAGGCAGCCTGGACAGGAGTCAGGAGCTGTTTAACTACAGGCTAAGCAAGTGCAGAATGGTGGTAGAATGTGCATTTGGCCGTTTAAAAGGTCGCTGGCGTTCATTATTGACTCGCTCTGACCTCAGCCAAAGAAATCTCCCCATTGTTATTTCTGCTTGCTGTGTGCTCCACAATCTCTGTGAAAGTAAGGGGGAGACCTTTATGGCGGGGTGGGAGGCTGAGGCAAATCGCCTGGCTGCTGATTACGCGCAGCCAGACACCAGGGCGATTAGAAGATCACACCATGAAGCGCTGTGCATCAGAGAAGCTTTGAAAACCAGTTTCATGGCTGGCCAGGCTACCGTGTGAAATATCTGTTTGTTTCTCCTTCATGAAAACCCTCCCCCTTTACTGACTGATTTTCTGTAAGGAACCCACCCTGCCCCTTCCCCCAGCTTTCTTTCAAACCAAATAAAGTCACTATCATTTAAAAATCATTTATTCTTTATTAATAGATTAGAAAAAGAGGGAGGGAACCCGGGTGGTATTTGGGAGGAGGATTGCTGGGAAGGAAAAAGCCACAAAGAAAAGGTTAAAAAAATGACAGCCTTTTGCTTGGGCTGTCTACTGGGGTGGAATGGGAAGGTGTACGGAGCCTCCCCCCCCGCGTTCTTACACGTCTGGATGAGGAGGATACGGAACATGGGGAGGGGGGAGGGTGGAACAGGGGCTGAAGCGGCAGTCTGTTTTCCAGCAGCCGTTCCTGAACCTCCACCAGACGCCGGAGCAGCCCCAGCGTTGCATCCTTCATCCTCTGGTCTTCCTGCCGCCATCTCTCATCTCGATCGTCCCTCCTCTCCTCACGTTGGTCCCTCCTCTCCTCACGTTGGTCCCTCCTCTCCTCACGTTCACTGACTTCTTTCCTATACTTTGAAACTGTTTCCTTCCACTCATTCAGATGAGCTCTGTCACTCCTGCTGGATTGCATAATTTCAGAAAACATGTCCTCCCGCGTCTTCTTCTTACGACGCCTTATCTGTGATAACCTTCGGGATGGAGGAGGGAGGCTTGAGGAATTTGCAGCTGCTGTAGGGAGGGGAAAAAAGAGAGAATTGTTTTAAAAGCTACATTTTGCAGAACAATGCTTATACTCTTTCACGGTGACCAACACTGTTCACATTACATAGCACATGTGATTTCTGTGCAAGGTCGCATTTTGCCTCTTAATGCTGAGTGCTTGTGGCTTTGCTGCTAGAGATCACAGGTCTGGGCAACAGAATTCGGCTTGCATGCGGCCATGGTAAGCCATTGTTTTACAGCTTCTGCACCCTCCTTTCCCACATACCAAGCATAGCCTGTAGAGTGCTGCAGAAGCCTGGCCAATCTCAGCCAGTTGGGGGGGGGGCAGTGTGGGGGGGCTTGTCTGGGCCCCTTCAGGCAAGTAGAGTGCTGCGGTTTTTCTGTTAACATTCAGCAGCACCAGAAAACAAACTAACCCCCCCCCCCGCCATGAATTCTCTGGGATGATCACGGTACCCCTCCCCCCACCGCATGGCTGGTATCAGGGAAGATCCCTGCAGGCACCAAACTACCCCCCCCCCCCCCGCCGCCGACCCCCCCCCTCGCCATGAATTCTCTGGGATGATCACGGTACCCCTCCCCCCACCGCATGGTTGGTATCAGGGAAGATCCCTGCAGGCACCAAACTACCCCCCCCCGCCGCCGACCCCCCCCCCTCGCCATGAATTCTCTGGGATGATCACGGTACCCCCTCCCCCCACCGCATGGCTGGTATCAGGGAAGATCCCTGCAGGCACCAAACTACCCCCCCCCCGCCGCCGACCCCCCCCCTCGCCATGAATTCTCTGGGATGATCACGGTACCCTCCCCCCACCGCGTGGCTGGTAACAGGGAAGATCCCTGCTAGCCAAACGCGGAAAACTTCAGGGCCAATTTCCCATCTGCGCTTGGCTAACTGCAGGGAAGGATTTATTTTCCGCCACAGGCAAACAGCCCAGTAGGAACGGCCACCTCTGTCCCCTTAATTAAGTTCCCGTATTTCAACCAGGTTACCAGGAGTGATATCACTCTCCTGAGGATTACACAACAAGATAAAGAACGGATGTTGCTTGAATGCCAGCAAACACCGGGACCATACGCTGCCAGGCTTTGTCAGGCAATGATACCAGATTACTTGCTGCAAGCATGGCGTGGTCAAGTGTCCTACCATGGAGGAGGGAATAAGGATGCACTGCCCAGAAACCTTCTGGCAAGGCTTTCGGAGTACCTCCAGGAGAGCTTCATGGAGATGTCCCTGGAGGATTTCCGCTCCATCCCCAGACACGTTAACAGACTTTTCCAGTAGCTACAGACTTTTCCAGTAGCTGAACTGACCGCGAATGCAAAGTCAGGCAAAGTAATAATTAAAAACCGTTTGCTTTTAAAACAAGTTTTATATTTTAAAAGGTAAACTCACCTGAGGTCCCTTCCATGGGGTCAGAGTCTTGGGTACTGGCTTGGGAGGCTTGGGAGGGTACTTCAGTCAGGGTGATAAAAAGATCCTGGCTGTTGGGGAGAATGGAGTGCTGTGTGCTCTCTGCAAGCTCATCCTCCTCCTCCTCCTCCTCTACCCCATCGGCAGAATCCTCAGGCGTCGAGACTATCCCCGACCCAGAATCCACGAACAAAGGTGGGGTAGTGGTGGCAGCCCCCCCTAGAATTGCATGCAGCTCGGCGTAGTAGCGGCATGTCCGCGGCTCTGACCCGGAGCGACCGTTTGCCTCCTTTGTTTTTTGATAGGCTTGTCTGAGCTCCTTGACCTTCACGCGGCACTGCTCAGAGTCCCTATTGTGGCCTCTCTCCATCATGCCCTTGGAAATTTTTTCAAAAGTTTTTGCATTTCGTCTTTTAGAACGAAGTTCTGCAAGCACTGAATCCTCTCCCCATACAGCGATCAGATCCAGTACCTCCCTCACGGTCCATGCTGGTGCTCTTTTTCGATTATCAGCCTGCATGGTTACCTGTGCTGATGAGGTATCTGTGGTCACCTGTGCTCTCCACGCTGGGCAAACAGGAAATGAAGTTCAAATGTTCGCGGGGCTTTTCCTGTCTACCTGGCCAGTGCATCCGAGTTCGGATTGCTGTCCAGAGCGGTCACAGTGATGCACTGTGGGATAGCTCCCGGAGGCCAATACCATCGAATTGCGGCCACACTAACCCTAATTCGAATTGCTAAAATCGATTTTGGCGCTACTCCGCTCGTTGGGGTGGAGTACAGAAATCGATTTAAAGGGCCCTTTACATCGAATTAAATGGCGTCGTTGTGTGGACGGTTACAGGGTTAATTCGAATTAAAGCTGATAAATCCGAATTAAAGTCGTAGTGTAGACCAGGCCTTAGAGTCTATTGCATACCCACCTGCTAACATACACTGTAGACTGGATGAGACACACAGAATCCTGCCTCCAGCTGTGGTGAATACTTAATGCTTCAGAGAAGTGACAAGAGACATCATAGTACACCTGACCCATTGAGCAGCACTGCTGAGTGGGTATAAGAATGCCCATGGCAAATCAGTTGGCTCACAGAATGATGGGATTTGATTACTTTCACTCAAATACAGTGTTTTTCACCAGGTAAAATGCCTCACTAATGCCTCCAGCTCACCCTCTGGGTACCAACTGGGATATAGATACAATGGACCTCCATTCTAGAGAGCAGATCTGTTTGTTGGCCGGGAACCTGCCTGATGAATGGTATTCAAGTAACCTGCACCCCTGCTAAAACCAGCATGAAGCGGAGAAGCACCGGTGCCCCCATTGTGGTGATTGAGCCCTTGTCTCCAGGCAGGAGCAGACCATTCACAAGAGGACAGAGATGGGACATTAATATCACAGTTATCAGACTGAGTAAGGTTAAAGGATTCTTAGATATTTATCAAATGGCTGTTTTAAAAATGTGCTACAGTGTGTTTCTGGCCACTCCAACAGGCAGCGGCTTGGTAAGCTGGCAGGTGAAATACATATCTGGAGAGATGCACCATGGGGGTTTGCAGAGCACTCAACAGGGTTTTCAGGTGTGGATTCAGCCATTAGTGACAGCCTGGCCTGAGCAAAGGAACACAGCAGAAGGCAGGGCAGACCGAGATCAATTTAAGAACTGAATCTGCTCCCCTCATCTACACAACCCACTGAAGAGCTATTGAACCAGATCCTCAGCGGTTACAAATTGGCATAGAACTATGTTGATTTACACTAGGCTCATGTTTGGCTCTATACTTTGTCCTTCTGGAACACCTTCCATCCACAGATCTAAGAGCACTTCAGAGACGACAGCTATTAAATTCTCTCTCAACACCCCTGTGAGGCAGATAATCATCATGTCAGTTTTGCAGATGGGGAAGCAAAAAGGCTAAGGCCCACATCTTCAGGCTGAGTGCAGGAGCACTTATCACAATTGCGCATGCACCACTTCGTATGAATAATTAAATAGCCATTGAAGCAGGGACTCTGCTAGGCAGAATGCTAACCACTAGACTGCACAGTCACAGACCCAAGGAATAGTGAGGTATTTTATACCAAGTGGAATAACTTCACCAGGACAGATTGAGAGAGACTCCCCCCAGAATTCCCCATAGCCCAACACAGCAAGACCACCCAACTTTAAAGCCCTGCTCCACATCAGGCAGAGTGGGGAGTTGAACACTGGTTTCCTATATCCCAGCTGAGTTCTTGACCCACTGGGCTATTGGGCAGGAGAGGAAATTACCCCCACACCTCAGATGTGTTTTGTGCGGTGCCAGTAGACCTGCTCGGAGATGGCTTCCAAACACACCTCGGAGATGGGGCCCTGCACATAGGATAGGCAGGGAAGCACCTAGCTGAGGATTCTGCTAGGGTTTAAGCACAGAGCAGCTTGGCAGGGTCAGGACTTAAACCTCTGCTGGTGGGCGTGTGCACCAGGTCTAGGTGCCTAAGGGACTTTAGTATCTGAAATTTAAGCACGTAGGGAATTTAGGTACCAACAGGGTTAGAGGGGCACCTGAGCAGCAGTTTTGAGAAGTCTACATTTTAGACTTAGGCACCTGAATCCCTTTATGGAGCTAGCTCCATGCCATCTTTCCTCCCACATAATCAGACCAGACTTCATGTTTAGGAAATACAAATGCATCAATATCACATGAATGGCTTGATTTCCATCACCTCCCAATCACATTAGCCACAGTTCTGTTGTGTGGCTGAGAAAACAATTCCCACTCCTTTGTCTGCCTAGCCCAATCCAGGACTTGTGCAATATTCCTCTGGGATGAAGTTTACCCCTGCACAAAGCACCAGCTGCAGGCTCATGTGCTACTGAGCCCTCCATGTTTGCATGGAACTCAAGGGATGTGTGAGGTGGTGGATTCATACCAGCCCCAGAGAGTTTAGCAGACAGCCCCTCAAGCTCAGTCACAAAACCCCACTGCTCCAAATGTCACCAACCCATTGCCAGAGTGACCAGACCACCACAGGGAGGATGGCGGGGGGGGGGGGGGGGGGGGGAAGAAGAAGCCAGAAATAACATAGTAGCGCAAAAAAAAAAAAAAAAAAAAAAAAAAGAGAGTGGGGTGGATAATCAGTTTTCAGTACATTATCTACAGCCAAAGTCTTCAGCCCCATTTCCATACAAGCCCAAAGTCTCCTAGGGAGGCAGGCCCAGCCTATACTCCCTCTCTCCAAAGTCTGTACCTTTTGTCCAAGGTGACTGCTTCCCCATTTCACCCTTTCTAGGGCAGCTGCCCCCCTCATTGGGTGTTACCTTTCCTGCCCTAGGCTGTGCTGCATTTCTCTTATAGAGGACCTGCCCCCTCCCACTCTCAGCAGCCTTAGAGAGTTGGGCATTGGAGCCAGCTGCATAGGATTGGGGTTTTTTCTCCCCCTATGGGACAGTTCACTCTGTCACAGATGCAGAGGCTTTGTGCTGGTCCTAAATTCCACTTTAACCAGGAGCCAAAGGCTCATGCTGGCTCTCTGCACAGGACTGAATTTCAGATTTGCTGAACAACTGAGCAGCCTTTAAATAAATCTTCCAAACCAGCTACTAAACTTTCCTGGTGAATGTAAACCACCCATCCACCCTCCCAGTCTAAACACAGTTCAGTTGTTGCAGCCTTGCATAGACTTGAAGGCTAGAAGGGACCAGCAGGACCATCTAGTCTGACCTCCTGCACATTGCAGGCCACAGAACCTCACCCACCCACTCCTGTAATAGACCCCTAACCTCTGGCTGAGTCACTGATGTCCTCACATCATGATTTAAAGACTTCAAGTTACAGAGAATTCACCAGTTACACTAGTTTAAACCTGCAAGTGACACATGCCCCATGCTGCAGAGGAAGCAAAAAACTACTAGGGTCTCTGCCAATTTGACCCAGGGGAAAATTCCTTTCAGACCCAAATATGGTGATCAGTTAGATCCTGAGAATGTGGGCAAGACCCACCAGCCAGACATCAGTGCCCTCCCCATCTAGTGTCCCATTTCTGGCCATTGGAGATATTTGCTGCTAGCAGGTGCAGATCGGCTACATGCCATTGTAGGCAGTCCCATCACAGAATCGTAGACTGGAAGGAACCTCGAGAGGTCATCTAGTCCAGTCCCCTGCACTTGAACAGGACCAAGTATTATCTAGACCATCCCTGACAGGTGTTTGTCTAACCTGCTCTTAAAAATCTCCAATGATGGAGATTCCACAACCTCCTTAGACAATTTATTCCAGTGTTTAACCACCCTGACAGTGGGGAAGTTTTTCCTAATGTCCAACCTAAACCATTCTTCCTGCAATTTAAGCCCATTGCTTCTTGTCCTATCCTCAGAGGTTCAGAAGAACAATTTTTCTCCCTCCTCCTAGTAACAATCTTTTATGTACTGGAAATCTGTTATCATGTCCCCTCTCAGTCTTCTCTTCTCCAAACTAAACAAACCCATTTTTTCCCTCATAGGTCATGTTTTCTAGACCTTTAGTCATTTTATTGCTCTTCTCTGGACTTTTTCCAATTTGTCCACATCTTTCCTGAAATATGGCGCCCAGAACTGGACACAATACTCCAGTTGAGGCCTAATCAGTGCAGAGTACAGTGGAAGAATTACTTGTTGCCTTGCTTACAACACTCTTGCTAATACATCCCAGAATGATGTTTGCTTTTTTTGCAACAGTGTTACACTGTTGACTTATATTTAGCTTGTGGTCCACTATGACCCCCAGATCCCTTTCCACAGTTCTCCATCCTAGGCAGTCACGTACCATTTTGTGTGTGTGCGCAACTGATTGTTTCTTCCTACGTGGAGTACTTTGCATTTGTCCTTATTGAATTTCCTCCTATTTACTTCAGAACATTTGTCCAGATCATTTTGAATTTTAAAGCTATCCTCCAGAGCACTTGCAACCCCTCCCAGCTTGGTATCTTCTGCAAACTTTATAAGTGTACTCTCTATGCCATTATCTAAATCAGGGGTTCTCAAACTTCATTGCACCATGAACCCCTTCTGACAAAAAAATTACTACATGGCCCCAGGAGGAGGGACTGAAGCTTGAGCCCACCCAAGCCCCACCACCCGAGCTGGGGGGCCAAAGCCAAAGCCCAAAGGCTTCAGCCCCAGGCAGGGGGCCTGTAACCTGAGCCCCACCATCCAGGGCTGAAGTCCTCAGGCTTCGGCTTCAACCCCGGGCCCCAGAAAGTCTAAGCCAGCCCTGGTGACCCCATTAAAACAGGACCCACTTTGGGGTCCCAAGCCACAGTTTGAGAACCACTGATCTAAATAATTGATGAAGGTATTGAACAGAACTGGACCCAGAACTGATCCCTGCGGGAACCCACTCGTTATGCCCTTCTAGCTTGACTGTGAACCACTGATAACTACTCTCTGGAAATGGTTTTCCAACCACTTATGCACCCACCTTATAGTAGCTTCATCTAGGTTGTATTTGCCTAGTTTGTTTATGAGGTGGTCATGCAAGACAGATCATAGCATACCCCCATAAACTTTTCAAGCTCAGTCTTGAAACCAGTTAGGTTTTTTGCCCCCACTACTCCCCTTGGAAGGCTGGTCCAGAACGTCACTCCTCTGATGGTTAGAAACTTTTGTCTAAATTCAAGCCTAAACTTACTGCTGGCCAGTTTATATCAAATCCACATATGAATTCTGTGCCAGTGCAGTTTGCTCTTCAAAGAGCTTCTGGATCTGGTAGTGGAGGTGGAATCAACCACTCAGCTGCAGTCACACACCAAGGCATCTTCCACTGTTTGAGAGAGACCTCATGGATCAGTCTCGCTTTTGGAGTCATGTTCCATCTCAAAGCTGGGAATGGATTCCCTGGAGCAAAGCCATGTGTCTGAGGCCCTTTCTCTGTGTTCTGTTTTCTGGCCTTCCCAGGGCTCAGCACTGTGCTGGTGAAATGGTTCCTCTTCCTCTGCAGATGTAATATTGTTTGGGGATTGTAATAGTCAATGAAACCTGCTGCAGGGAATGCTGTTGTTGTTAACGATAATGTTAACATGAGTCCATTCGAGCTCATCTTTTTATCTCAAAAATTGTCAGTCTCTGGAAAACCCAACTTGAACCAGCACATAATCGACCACTGCAGGGGCGGTAACTTGGTACAGCTGATGAGTCTCAGGACACTTCCTTCGGTATGACTAGGCTTTTTCACACCCCTGAGCAACATAGTTACACTGAAGTAAGTGAAAAAGCCACCCCGCGGAGTGATGGCGTTATACCGACTTTAACCCCCATATAGACAGCCCTATTGGGCAGAAGAGCTTCTCCCACTGACATAGCTACTGCCTCTCCCAGAGGTGACGTTATTAAGCCAATGGGAGAGCCTGTCTACATAAGCTCACTTTCTCTGACCTTGGCTGGTCCCTCCGTTGAACCAGACCCTCCTCCCCAATTAAAGCATGCCCATCTCTTCCTCTATTCTGCCAAAATCTTCACATAGGTGTCACTGAGTCCATTGACTTTATGTGTCGTCCCCACCTCAAAACCAACAAATAAGAACCCTGATTCTTTAGTTTTGCTGCGGGTGATTTTCCACTCCCCACTTCACCAGCCCCTTTCAGAAAATCTTGGTCAAACTGGTTTTTCCATTCAGGCAACCTCCTTAGCATACCCATTGTTTGATTACAGAACAATCATGGAGATTATTGTCCCTGATCTGGCAGAGACATGCTACAGCACATCAGCAGATTGTAGATTCCACATCCACATAGAGGCATTCCATGATACAACCATTTCATAATAACAACTCCATAAAGCAACCAGAACTCGTATGACAGATTTCAGGAAGAGCTCATTGGAGACTTTTCTGAGAACATGTTTGCAAGAAAGATACAATTTCCATCAGACGAAAGATGTATATATATATATAACCAAAATGGGATGTGGAAGGCAGATAGCAGAGCAAATCGAAATAAAGAGGAGATAGAAAGGGTGAGATCTTTAAAGGAGAATAAATAACAAGGTAGCAAGCTTGTAAGCCACCAAACAGGCACTTCTAAAGTGTAATTTGCTGTAATCATCGGTGATAAACACTTGCAGTAAGTAGGTATGACCTTCTACCGGATGGGTCACAGTAGAGAACAGTGACAAATACGCTATTACAGCAGAATTACATCATTTCTGATATATTCAACATAAGCCTGAGAATTTTACAAAACAAGGAGCGCGGGTCTGGAACAAAGTTACTTTTTTGTAGACCGTGTAGCAGCCAGTATCTACTCAGCAGCAGCTCACACACCACCCTAGACATTACAACCATTATTTTTTTTGCCAAAGGCTTAATCTTTATTGTATTTGCTTATATATAAAATGCCCCTCCAATGCTCAGGGCATTGTATAATCCTGACACTGAGGGCAAACGTTGAGCCTGTCCTGTTATTAATACAACACACACTCACAAGAGACCTCCACGCTTCCTGGAGTTTTCCATCATTCTTAGGAAACAGCAGATGTAAACCTTAGCCAGAACTCCCTCCTGAGTCAGCTCTTGGTAGGGTTTCTCCATGCATGACCTCCTTGTCCCTCCCCCAAAGCTTTCCATTGCCTTAGAGCAGTGGTTTCCAAACTTTTAAGGCTGCATTTCCAAATAATGTAGTCTACCATGTACCCCCATCTGAGATAGGGTCATAATATACCTATGATTAGCTTGCCAAGTCTTACTAAATAAAGTGTGTTGTCCTCCATTACAGGATATTTCTTGCATACCCCTGACGAGCTCATGTACCACAAGGGGTCTGCATACCCCAGTTTGAAAACCACGGCCTTAGAGTGACACTCAACCTGTTAAGTTGAGAGTAAAGGATCATCTTTCAGGATAGGTTGTAGATCTCTGATGATGCGCTGGAGAGGTTTTAGTTGGGGGCTGAAGGTGACAGCTAATGGTGTTCTGTTATTTTCTTTGTTGGGCCTGTCTTGTAGGAGGTGACTTCTGGGTACTTTACTCTCACAGATCTTGGGAGACAGACCTGTCCTCGCTTACAGACAACCCCCCAACCTAAAGCAAATACTCACCAGCAACCACACATCACTGAACAAAAACACTGACCCAGGAACCTATCCTTGTAACAAAGCCTGATGCCAACTCTGTCCACATATCTATTCAAGTGACATCATCATAGGACCTAATCACATCAGCCATACCATCAGGGTCTCGTTCACCTGCACATCTACCAATGTGATATATGCCATCATGTGCCAGCAATGCCCCTCTGCCATGTACATTGGCTAAACCGGACAGTCTCTCCGCAAAAGAATTAATGGACACAAATCTGACATCAGGAATCATAATACTCAAAAACCAGTGGGAGAACACTTTAACCTGTCTGGCCATTCAATGACAGACCTGCGGGTGGCTATCTTACAACAGAAAAACTTCAAAAACAGACTCCAACGAGAGACTGCCGAGCTGGAATTGATATGCAAACTAGACACAATCAACTCAGGATTGAATAAGGACTGGGAATGGCTGAGCCATTACAAACATTGAATCTATCTCCCCTTGTAAGTATTCTCACACTTCTTATCAAACTGTCTGTACTGGGCTATCTTGATTATCACTTCAAAAGTTTTTTTCTCTTACTTAATTGGCCTCTCAGAGTTGGTAAGACAACTCCCACCTGTTCATGCTCTCTGTATGTGTGTATATATATCTCCTCAATATATGTTTCACTCTATATGCATCCGAAGAAGTGGGCTGTAGTCCACGAAAGCTTATGCTCTAATAAATTTGTTAGTCTCTAAGGTGCCACAAGTACTCCTGTTCTTTCAACCTGTTAACTCCTCCACTGGAGCGAAGGAAGCCCACTGAGTATGATTGCCAGGGTGAATCAGTAAAATAGAGAGATACAGGGAAGCTGTTAGGTGGCAGTTGCTACAAAGGAGAAGGCTCTTGCACCAATAGTGACAAGGTTGTGAAAAGGGATGCTGGTGCTAAAGCAGCAGAAGGAGATGGGGAGGGGAGATGAGATGAGGAAGACGAGAGCCTTAAAACAGGTTGGGGAACATTCACGGAGGGTTTTAAAATCTTTGAACTGGATCCTGAAATGAATCCCAATCTGACTGCATTGAGGGTGAAGATGATACGGTCCCACTTCTTCATCTGTACAGTGGTTGCGGCATTCTGCTCACACCAAAAACTGACGTTGGGAAGATCACAGAACACGGCACTGCAATAGCCAAGGTGAGAAAAACTGAAGAGGTGGTTGAGAATTTCAGTAGAGATGGTGTCAAGCGGACACGGACAATGCTGCAGAGGGGGAATTACAGACATGGGAGATGTGATGTAAGAAGAAATGTTCAGGGTCAGGAATGATGCCAAAGCTATGGAGAGCTGAGGCAAGGGGAAAATCTGTGTTAAAGGAAATAGGTCTATCTTGAGGAGGCTTCTCTTGCCCAGGAGAAGCACTTTTGTCTTCATGCTATTTTGTTAAATGAATTTGAGATGAAGCCACAACTTTAGTTGATCATGACAGGCAGTGTGGGTGAACAAGGAGAACTGACTAATAGTGTCTGGCAACTCCTGCCATCCTTGGGCAGGGATCCAGCCACCCCGGGCTCAGTGTAGGACTCAAGAGTTAACTGCAAAGATCACTTTAAGCCAAATTTACATCTCATTATCCTGGAGCAAACCAAGGACCAGGTCACCCCCGGCACAACCCTGAGCAGCTTCAGGGCTGCACGAACTTGGGCTGGTCTATAATAGCTCCAGAGGGGATATCATCATGACTGAGGATTACCAGAATGCACTGGCCACCCTTGGCCCTTTTGGTCACACCCTCATACCAAGCGCTGAAGGGGTTGGCATAAAGTTGGCCCACACTGCGCAGGGGTTCCCATACATTGTGGGAATTCCCATGTAGCTGCTGATGCCAACTTTATGGCTGCTTGGCACTGCTTGTACAGGGCCAGGCATTGATCTATAGACTCAGAGGCCTGAAAGAACTAACCTGGCCCCTCCACCCAAGGGGGGGGGGGTTTGAAAATCATCAAATCTAAACCTAAAGGCCAACCTAATCAAGGAGGAGAGATTTAAAGCTCAGGAAAGGCCAAGTGCCCAGCCTGTGAGTCCTGCCTGTGGGACCGCTGGGCAGCAGCAGCAGAGCTACCCTGGGCCAACACCTTCTTCCGGGAAAGCATTTCAAATGCGGAGCCAGGACTTGTCCTCCAGTGGCTCACCTGGTGGGGCCAGGGGAAATGCTGGGGGACCTCAGGGGCCAGTTTTCTGTCCAGCTCTGCCAAGCCCCAGATTGCTGGACTCGGAACCTCTCCCCCCACCTCCCCTTCGCTCTACGCCTCTGGCTGCTTGCTCCGATCTGCATGTGAGCTTGGCTCGGGCCCCAGCGGCTCTGCTGACGGCGAGCGCGTGGGAAGCCCGGCTCCAGCAATCGCCGCCCTGAAGCCCTGCAGGCAGGACCGCGAAGCGCAGCCGGCTCCGCTCCGCAGCAGCCCAGTGTGAGCACGCAGCAGGGGCCAGAGGGAAGGGAGCGCTGGACAGAGCCGCAGCGCCGAGCAGGGAGCGGAGACGGGGCCGTTTGACTGGAGAGCCTTGCTGCGTGCAAACTCCGGAGTTGCTTCTGCCGCTCGGACGCGCCTGGGAGCTGTTTGCAGCCGGGCAAAGGAGAAAGCTCTCGGCCAGGCACCGCTCGCCTGTGCCTCGCTCCTCCTGCGCTCTTGGGGCGCCGGGAAGAGTTGGCGCTGGAAGAGGGTGAGAGCCCCTGCCGTCAGCTCGAGCACCGCCGCGGGGCGTTCCGCAGCTCCGGGCTGCTGTCGGAGAGGCGTGGAGTAGGGTGACCAGACAGCAAGTGTGAAAAATCGGGGTGGGGGGTAATAGGAGTCTATATAAGAAAAAGACCCAAAAATCGGGATTGTCCCTATAAAATCGGGACATCTGGTCACCCTAGGCGTGGAGTAACCCTGCAAAGCTGGTGAGGGGGCTGGAGAGGCGGGTGGGGCCAGACCCCGAGCGGGGTGTGCGAGGGGGCTGCAGGGTGTATCCGCGCGGGCATGTGGGGGAGAGCAAGGGAATGGGACTGCTCAGTGCTGGCATGTGCGTGTTGCGGGACGTTCCCAGTCCCAGTGTAACAACTGGGAGCTTTGTGTGTGTGTGACCCTGAATGTATAACCCCAGCGTGTGTTACCCTCATGTAGTGGTTCTGTTTGTGTGTATGCCCAGCTCTGAATCTTGGGGGGAGTGAGTGTGAGACAGAGAAAGAGAGTAAGTGAGTGTGTTTGACAGTGTGTGTGTGATAGGGGAGTGTGTGTGTGTGAGAGAGATTGTGTGTCGGGGGAGTGTGTGACTTTGTGTGTGTGTGTGTGTGCGCGTGTGTGTGTGAGAGAGAGAGTGGGGGAGTGAATTTGTGAGAAAGTGTGTGCGTGTGTGTGTGTCAGGAGAGTGTGTGTGTTCGTGTGAGAGAGAGATTGCGTGTTGGGGGAGTGTGTGCCTGAGTGAGTGTATCAGTGTGGTGTCTTTTTAAGAAGAGCATTCAGGGTCTGGACCCAGAGGCACCAGCACAGACATGCTCCCCCTGACCCGCACCCCAGCTCAGCAGAGACTAGGTACAAAGGTTGGGGAAGAGGGACTCTCCAACATAAGCAATCGCCCCCTTCCCTCCCCCTCCCCCCGTCCCCCACAGCATTCAGGAGGCAGGCTCCAGCTCCTGAGCTTGGTCAGGGGCAGCTCCATGGGCGGGGTGGGGGGGCAGAAGCAGCGGGGGCTAGAGATGGCAGTGCAGCAGGGAAGTAGGGGCACTCCTGCTTCAGAGGCATTATCTGGCTGGTCCAGAGGCCCCCCGCTGCACCCTCTCCAGGTGCTGCTTCAGCTGCCTCGTTACCTCTAAGCCCCACTGGCTGTCGGAAGGTCAGATGAGGAGGTACCAGCATGGCGCCCCCTTGAGTACCGTGCCCTGGGCAGCACCCTAAGGCCGGCCCTGGTAATATCTGTGTGTGTGTGTGTGTGTGCGCGCATCTCAGAGTGTAAAATCTGTGTGTACATGTAACTCACCAAGTGTAAAATCTGTGTGTGTGCGACTCACCAAGGGTAAAATCTGTGTGTGTGCATGCATGCGACTCACACAGTGTCATATTCTCAACATATGTGTTTGTGATCCAACAGGAAGTAGTCTAGGCCCTTCTCTGGGGCACACTCCGGATCACTGCAGGAAGCCTGGCCATGCCAGCCCTGTCTATGCGTGCGCATATTGCACTGATGTGACCCGTTTGTCTGGATGTCTGTGCATGGCTCACGCCTCTCAGGAGAAGTTTCTGGAGACTCAGTGTGTGAGGAGCCAGAGAACCAGCACCTGAAGCCTTCTCCATGGAGCCTTAGGAGAGAACCAGGGGAGCCCAGCTCACCAGCCCGTCTGCCTTGTGAAAAGAAGAACCTGGCCAATGTTGGGTAACAGCAGCAGCCCCAATTGCACTCTGTCCAGCCCACCTCTTCTGGGGGAGATCTGCAAGCTCTTCGTCATGGTCCTGCTGATCGTTGCCATCATCCTGGGCAATGTGGTGAGCCTCCTGGTCTTCCTGCAAGCCAGGCAATTCAGGACCTCTCAGGGCTACCTGAAAGTCTCCTTGGCCCTGGCTGACCTGGCTGTGGGGCTCATTGTGGTGCCCTACTCCGTATACAGGGAGGCGAGCAGTCTAGCCTCTGGCATGGGGCAGGAAAGCAGCAATTGCTCTATCCCGTCCTTGCCCTGCTTCATCACTGGACCCATCTTTGCTGGCTGCACCTTTGTCTCCATCACAACCATCTTCCTGCTGTCGGTGGAGAGGAGCGTGGCGGTGCTGAAGCCCCTGCACAAGAGGGTGGTGATCACCAAGCGGCGGACGGTCTGGCTCATCCTGCTCTCGTGGTTCATGAGCTTCTTGTTGGCAGTGGTGCCTATGATCTCTAGCCCAGACATCACCTTGCAGTATAACCCCTGCAGCAAGATGTGCACCTACACCTTCCCAGCAGGCAATCTCCCCGGCTCCCCCTGGAACATCATGCTGCTCTTCCCAGTCTTCGACTTATCCTTGCTGGGGGGCACCTTTGTCATCAACTTCATCACCTTTGCCGCCATCCACCAGTACTGCAAGGCCCGCGGGCAGCTGGGCAGTGAGGCACAGCACGGCAGCCGCCCCTCCTTCTCCGACATCACTGCAGCCAAGACCATTGGCATCGTGACCTTTGCCTTCTCGGCCTCCTTCGGCCCTATCGCCGTCTTCGTGGTGGGCTCTGTGCTGGGCTACCAGTGGTGTGAGTTCTCCTTCTACGCCTTCTGGATTCTGACCTCCAATAGCTGCTGGAACGTGGCCATCTACAGTGCCTGGGACCCCAAGTTCCGGCAAGGAGTCAGGGAGCTGTTCAGCAGGCCGGTGCTGAACTCTGCTTCCCAGCGCCCCAGCCGCTCCACAGAAGGGGACAGCTCTGCTCCAGCCTGTGTGGCTGTTTTCAAGGAGATATTTCGTCCAGAGAATGCCTGATGTGAGCTGTATGCACAATACTTTGCCAGGAAGACTCCTGTGTTCCTATCATACAGGCATCTGCAGCCACAGGAATTCAGTGCAATCTGGGTTTGTGCCAGCAGCTCACCTCTGCCCTACCAACTAGGGCTGATGGGGAAGCCTTTATCAGGGTACTTATTTTTGCAGAGTGATGTCATGAGCTGGGATCTTGGGGAAAGCCATATTTTTCAGCACCGTTATGTGTGTATGGATAACTCAGTAACCGTTTAACTCTTGCAGTCTTGGGTTTTCTACCCCAGGGATTGAAATTGCAGGAGTACGTGGCTAAAACATAAACACGGAAGGGGAAAAATATGATTTCAGACTATTTGTGACAGCACTAATCTTCCAGAAATGAATGGAAATATGTTTCTGCTCTGTGCTGAGATACAGGGTGGCCATATAATGTAAGGAATTTACCATGCCATGTAATTAACTTCCTTTACATTGTTATTGCTAATTTTAAAATGTTTTTTAGATATGCCATAAATGTGCAAGATCCTTTACCACTAGGGGAAAAACAGACTTCCCTACCCCCAAAAGCTTAAAATTCCCGAGCCAACTTCTCTCCTCCCCCCAACCACCCACGTTTACACTCTTATAACACCAATAAAGCATTGGCGGGATTTACCTTGAAGGTCATGTGTACACTAATGGGCTTACAGTGGCACAGCTGTTAGATGAGATAAAGCTCTGGACACCAGATCAGGTAAGAAAAGGAGAGTACAAGTCTGGGGCTTGTGGTGTGAAGTGGCACTTGCTGATGTTGACAGAGTGGAAGAGATTACTGGAAGAAGGAGGTTTTAAGTCTTTTGTGAAATATGAAGTGCTGCTCTATATAGCTGTTGTTTGTAGAACGCCTATTTGACATGCCACTGGGACAGATGTTGCAACCACATGCAGTTTCTTTCGGGGACCATATTGTATTAAGTTTATGGATGTTTTAGATCTCATTGTGGGCCAGAGAGTGTATGCAACTCTGTGGGGGGTGGGGGTTACCACAGCTCCTCTGAGAACTCAAATCTGTGTGTGGGTGTGGGTGTGGGGGTGATTAAGATGAATCACTCATGCTGTAAACACCTCCAGAGAGGTACCACCCCATAGGGAGGTTTGCATAGACTAGTTCAGGCTGAGTGTTCCAGGAAGCAAAGAAAGAGCTTTTGGTATATAAAGGCTGAGTTTGGGGTGACTGAGGGGCCTCCTTTATGATTCAAACAAACAAACAGGACCTTCTGTCCAAGGGGGGGGGGCACAACACTTGCAGAAGGGTTGGAAAGACTTTGGCTTGCTACAGCCCCATAAGACTGATGGGTGATCTCGGAACAGTCACTGTTTTTATCTATTTTCTCAGTAATGATTTTGCCTTAAGAACAGATGCTTTGCTTTGTGAAGATTGGTTGGTAACTAGTGTAAACTTGTCCAGACTCCCCAAACACAAGAGTCACATGCTGCCTGTGGTTTCAACCAATTTGCCTGGTACTGAAGTTTGGCTTATAGGCCTATAGTTACAAGGATCGCCTCTGGAGACTTTTTTAGAAATAGACAATCCTATTAGCTATCCTTTAGTCTTGTGGTACAGCGGCTGGTTTAAGCGATAGGTTACATATCACAGTTAGTAGTTCTGCAATTTCATATTTGAGTTCTGTCAGAACTCTGGGGTGAATCCCATCTGGTCCTGGTGACTTACTACTGCTTAATTGATCAGTTTGGTTCAAAACCTCCTCTACTGACATCTCTGCCAGGGACAGTTCCTCAGATGTGTCACCTAAAAAGAATGGCTTGGGGGTGGGGAATCTCCTGCACATCCTCTGCAGTGAAGACCATTGCAAGAATTCATTTAACTATACTTTGAGGACCAAAAAAGAAATGGTGATCCAGGAGCACATCCAGGATACTGACAGAGAGTCCAGCAGGGCTAGGAAATCTTGGAGACACCTCTGTAGAGGGAAGCAGGGAAGAGGCTGACAGAAGCAGCAGCTATGTTCCGTCCAGACCAAATGCACCACAGCAGTAGAGATCATGGCCAGATCTGCAGGTAGAGAGAGAGTGGCTGCAGCTGGAGAGGGACAGACTGCATCTGGAAGGCCAGCTGCTTCCGGACCAGGAGAAGCAGCATCCGCATAAAGAGGGAGAGAAGGATAAAGAGCATCAACATCAGCTTGAGATGGAAAGACTGCACCAGCAAACCCTAAGCTGATAGATGGAGCGAGATCCCACGTACCTGTGCCAATGGATGCCATAGACCGGGGGCGTTGAAATGGGGGGGGCAGAGGGCCATGGCCCCATCACTTTTAAAAGTGGGAGGGCATAGTCTTAAGGGTGAGTGACCGGGGGAGGGGGACAGAGAGGAGTGAGTGGGGGGCAGGGCCTCGGGGGAAGGGGTGGAGCAGGCGTGGGGCCTGGGGAGGAAGAGGCGAAGCAGGGGTGTGGCCATGGTTTGGGCACCGGTGACCACCCCAGTACTAGGGAGCTTCTGGGGCTCCCGGCATAGACTTCATATTATTACCTCACTTTAGGGTAGGAGATGACATAGATATATTGCTAAATGCTTTTGAAATGGGATGTGAATTGAACAAGATGGGGCAGGATGACACAAGATGGTCTCTGGTGCTGCTACTGCCAGGGAAGGCCCTAGAAGATGCTTTCACTGATATGGACAGAGGGATCTATAAAGATTATCAGCTCTATAAATCAACTTTGTTGCAGACGTTGAAATTGACTCTTGCGTCGTATAGGAGGAAGTTTCAGGAAATTCAGAAAAGAGGGGATGTGAACAATTCTAAGGTTTCAACTGAAATTAAGGGTTACATAAGAATATGGGTAACTAGTTGGGGGGTTACCACAGTTGGTGAAATCCCCCTGCCCTGAAATCATGTTAAATAGACAAAGAGCCCAAAGATGCAACTCTATCAGGGAAATGGGCTGACCAATATGCACAGAGTCTACCTGGGTTTGATAAAAAATTCAAGGGAGAGTGGCACAAAGCTGATCCCGAATCAGGACTCCCCAGAAAGGAGAATAGGCTAAACCAAGTCATAGCGGCGCGGGAAACCCAAACCGGGACCCAAAAAAGGAACTTGGGGGGAGGGAGGGGAGAGAATCTGAAATGCTGTTAGTCCAACAAGCGTGGTCACAAGGTGATACAGTGTCTGGTACCGGGGAGGCCAGGGGCTGGTGGTAACCTGATGTGGGTCCTGCTGGCAGTAGGACCAACACTGTAGGATCAGATTCAACCCCAACAGTCCAATCAGTAAACCTGGACATTTCAGACCCAAAAGGGGAATCAACAAAACACCATTTCCTGGCGGATGGGAAAAAGACCCAGAGATGGCGGGACACTGGGGTACAACTAACTCTGGTGCACCCAGAGGTGGTGCACCTCATGAGAAACATCCCCGATAGACTCCTGACCCTTCAGGGAATAATGGGATTCCCTTTCCAAATCCCAGTGGCTCAGATCCATCTGAAATGGGGTGACAATCAGGGGCCTAAGCATGTTGGGGTGCACTCCCTACTACTGGTGCAGGTCCTACTAGGGAACGACCTCGAATCCTGGCCTGGCCTCAGCCACTTGTGTGGCTACTTAGAGCCACAAGCAGAACGCAGCAGCTCTCAGCTCTGGCCCTGGGCTGCAAGCTGACTGGCAGAGAGGCAGCTCTGAGCTGCTGCCTGGCAGTGTGAGCTCATGCCCTGGGGCAGCACTAAGCCCAACTGATGAATTGACTGGGGGCAAGCAGGTCCCAGGCAGCAGGCTGAAGCTAGCTCCCCAGCTCCTGCTATGGAATTCAAGAAGGAACAATTGACTGGCCTCTCCCTAGTTAAACCTAGGGCTGCAGCTGACTCCCCTGGTAGCCCCCTGACTGGACAGCAGCTGGAAAGGTTTCCCTGGGATCTGGAGCTACTCTAGAGAGAGTGGATGCTGCCTGGGCATGTTGAGTTAGGGGGAATATGGAGACAATGGTGCTGCAAAAGTACTAACTGAGGCTACTCAGCCTAGCCCATAATATACCATTCTCAGGGCACCCAGAGATACAGCGTACTAAACAGCACTTAGTACAGAATTTCTACTGGCCTGGAGTTTTTAAGGCAGTGCAGAAATACTCAAAGTCCTGGGAAAACATGCAAGATTCCAGTGGAACAATACAGTCGTACAGCAAATGAGGAATTATTGCCACTTAGAAAACATTGTTACAGAAGATGTAAGATCAAACACTGAAGTCAGCACCGGACTAGCAAGAGCCATAGAGACATTCTGGAAGAATAAACAGCTGATGAGAAGGGACATAAATATGAAGACTAGATTCCGACTCTTAAAAACTTCCTTTTGGTCTGTGCTGAATTACAGCCGTGAAACATGGACATTCAAACAATCGATAATAAAGAAACTACAATCCTTCGAATTATGGTGTTCCAGGAGAATTATGAAAGTATCAAGGATAGACCACGTAACCAGTGGAAAAGTACTGGGAATTATTGGAACTCTGCAAATGGTAGTTAGATATTTTATGAAAAGAGAGGTTTGATTTGTAGGGCATATTTTAAGAGCCTCAGAGGGCAATGCATGTGTATGGGCACTGGAAGGGAAAGTTGATGGCAGAAGGACACAAGGCAGAAAAAGATGATCTTAGATAAACAATGTGGTATCCTGGGTTGATCAAAGGACGATTCAGCCACAAAGAGATTAGCAGAGGACTGTACAGAATGGGTTACAATGGTTGCAAACCTCCAGTAATGGAGATGCCACATAAGACGGAGTAAGCAGTGTAGCTCCATTGAGGTCAAACAGGCTATGCTCATCTCCACTAGCCAAAGAGCTTGTTCTACATATTTGTCTCTGGTTCATCAGTTCTGCTCATTTTTATAGTACAACGACATGCCCAAATTCCACTTCCACAATATGACGAGTGTAGAGTGGTCTGCGTTCCAGCGGCAAAGATCAGATGCCATGAACCATGCAGAGATACAGATAAAATTAAGCTATTTATCAGCATTCAGAAATACACTAGTCCCTACATAATTTGTGTTTTGGGGACTAAATCTCCCCCTTCCATGAATACACACTTGGAAAAGGAAAAATTTACATTTCTAACTTCAGGTGGGGGGAGTGCTTCATTGTACTGCCCAGCAGGGGTGCCTGGGGCCTGCCAGCTATATGGATGCCCAACCATTTCTGGGCCAAGCTGATCTGAGTGGCATCTATGCAGAGTACCTGCCCCTCCACAGGCTTTCCAGAACTCTTCCACAGATATGGCACCATGGCTTGCTTATTGCCATGCTGCCATTGTCTCCCCTAATGTGGCTGCACACTGTCCCTTCTGAGGGAATGTCTTCACTGCAGAGTTAACTTGGGCTCTCACTCATGTGTTGCTCCTGTCCACACACAAAACTCTTAGCTCAGTTAAGTGGTGCTTTCAACCCAGCATAGCTGGCCCAGCTGGGGGCAGGGGTGTCATTTCAGAAAAAAATTGGGGGCGGGGGAGAGTTGTGCCAGCATATAGAACATTGTAGGATATAATATACAGTAGGAGGAGCAAAAATGGAAGACATAGACATGAAAAGGCTAGGGGGGCAACTGCCCAGTTGCCCCATAACAAATGACACTCCTGGCTGGGGGTGCAGGTTAGGGCCTGAGTTCTGCTTTCGCTCAGGCTGATAACCAGCGCACTTTGCAATATGGATGCAGGCTAAGTCACTTGAGTGTTGCTAGTCCTCCAATGCCTTCCCACAATTCCTGCCCCATGCCCAGAAGGACAGACAAGTTCTCTCACAATTCACTGGGAAAGAATCATAGAATGGCCCAGGTTAGCAGCAAAGACCAAGGGAGATGTCCCCTGAAGTCCTGCTGACCCACACAGGTGAATGCAGCACAAGTGAGGACACAGTAACTGGAGTGGGGCTTTCTACTGAGGCTGCTCATGCCCAAGCTAGACTAACCTGGGTGCTAATCACCTGAGTTAACGCTGCACTGAAGATATACCCGAAAGCTGGTTAAAGCCATAGAAGGCAGTTAATGTTGCAATGGGCAGCATTAACCCTTAGCAATTTGCTGTACAAGGTAAAAGTGGTTGCTCTGTGAGTATGCCTGGTAGAGGAGCTGTTTCCTAGCACCATGCACTGGCCTTGTGTACACTTGACTTTTTTTTTCGTACACAATACCATTGGTGTAACAATGGCGGGAACATCTGCACTGATGGGCTGCCATTGGCCATCGTGTTGTCTAAATCAGCCCTGAGCAGTAACTAAAAACATTATCTGTCAGGCTACACTTGTGAACAGAGCTAGTGGATGGGAGCTGCACCAATCGTAGCAATGATAGAAAATTTTAAGAAAGAAGTCCAGTGTAGACACAGCCTCTGTCTGGTGTACACTGCATGTATTTTAATACATGCTGGGAAGGGACTATTGGCCTCTGCACGTTAGGTATGATAGCACTTTGCCTAGTCATAGGTCCCCTGCTTTCACACTTGCCAGTCCCATGTCATTGGATGTACAGTAGCATGCATTTAGGGGGAGATTTTCAAAGGCAAAAGTAGCAATTAAGGGTGCACCTCCTATTGAAAGACAATGAGAGCTGGGTGCCTATGCTGCTTGAGTGTCCCTGAAAATCATCCCCTTCCTGCCCTGCACACCAGAGACACAAGGCGCGCCTTTAGCTCTTTATATGTATCAAACAACTTACATGTTTTCAGGCTGGAGCCAGGAACTTGCTCTTGACTGTGAGGCATCAATGGAAACTTTGCAATCAATATATCGTGGTCATCCATTTATTTTGGCAGCCATTAATTTTCATATTAGAAAAGGTTATTTCAGAAGTTCATCTTCTAAGGCTTGGTCTACACTACCCCCCCCCAATTCGAACTAAGGTACGCAACTTCAGCTACGTGAATAACGTAGCTGAAGTCGAAGTACCTTAGTTCGAACTTACCTTGGTCCACACGCGGCAGGCAGGCTCCCCCGTCGACTCCGCGGTACTCCTCTCGCCAAGCTGGAGTACCGCAGTCGACGGCGAGCACTTCCGGGTTCGACTTATTGCGTCCAGACTAGACGCGATAAGTTGAACCCAGAACTTCGATTTCCAGCTGTCGAACTACCTGGTAAGTGTAGCCAAGGCCTAAGGGATTATCATCTTTCTGAAGTTAGCTGAGCTTCTGTTCACACACACTGACAGAGAGACAAGGAAATGTACATTTTTCCTTTGAGCCCATCACTGAGCTAAACCGTTGTATTCATTTCCATTGCAAATGAAATGAGTGTCTCTACCTACTCTAGTGATAAACGGCCAAACATTTCTACTACTTAATTAAATGAACACATGTTTGAATCATGAGGCTGGTAAGTGATTCCATCAGAATAGCACCATTACAAATTGTAACATATTGTTATGGGTAACTAGACATCTTTTGAATGTTTTTGGCAGCAGCATGGAATACTGTCAAACCTTGTCATTTCTTTCAGCTGGTAAACGGTCGATGTTCTTGTAAAATTTGAAATGCAAATTTAGATGCAGTAACCCCTGGAAATAAACCCAGTGAGAATGCAGATTCATACGCTGGATACTTGTGCATATTTTTATTTATTATGGGCAAATATTGTTCGTGTTACAATAATGAACGGATTGAGGAGATGGATTTAGTGCCACAAAATCATATGTACAAATCTGAGAGCCATATAGTACTGACATAGGGTCTGATTTAGTGCTGCCCTGCACCTGGTGTCATTATTTACACTAGTGCAAAGTTACCATTTTGATTTGCACTTGGTTTGAACTGACAAAAATGACAACATTAGGGTTACCATATTTTGAGTGTCCAAAAAGAGGACACTCCACGGGGCCCCGGCCCCGCCTCCAGCCCCGCCCATGCCCCAACTCCACCCCTTCCCCAAAGTCCCCGCCCCAACTCCACCCTCTCCCCTGCTTCCCGCGAACATTTGATTTGCGGGAAGCCTGAAGCAGGCAGCAGGTAAGCTGGGGTGGGGTGGGGGGAGGAGGAGCGGCTCAGTCTGCCCCCCCCCAACCGAGCGGCTCCCTCCAGCGGCTGGCCCCGGCCCAACACGACTCGGGCCCTGGGGTGCCGGTCCCGGGCCAGCCCCCGGCTGAGCACCACCAGGCCAGCACCGCCAGCCCCCAGCCTGGCCCCAGCCCCCAGCCCAGCACCGCTGGCCCCCAGCCCAGCACCGCCGGCCCCCGGCCCGGCCCCGGCCCAGCACCGTCCCGGCCCCGGCCCTGGCCCAGCACCGCCGACCCCCGGCCCCTGGCCCAGCACCGCCGGCCCCCGGCCCAGCACCGCCGACCCAACACCGCTGGCCCCCGGCCCCTGGCCCAGCACCTCCGGCCCAGCACTGCCGGCCCCAGCCTGGCCCCGGCCCAGCACTGCCGGCCCCGCACTGCCGGCCCCGCACCGCCGGGCCCAGCCCGGTCCCACACCCCAGGCCCCAGGCCAGCCCCCGGCCGAGCACCCCCGGCCCAGCACCGCCGGCCCCCGGCCCGGCCCCGGCCCAGCACCGCCCCGGCCCCGGCCCCCGGCCCAGCACCCAGCGGTGCCGGCCCCTCCCTATTTTCCTGGACACGTTCAGCTTTTTGGGATTTTCCCCCGGACGGGGATTTGACGCCCAAAAAGCCGGACATGTCCGGGAAAATCCGGACATATGGTAACCCTAGACAACATGAGGTGGAGAACAACAATGAAGTGGGCCTACATTATTTAAACTTAACTGTCCCCCTCTTTACAAGCAAAACCTTAATACCCAACAGTCAGACAATTGACCATTGCTGCTACTTGAGTATGTTCATTTAAATGTGATTTGCTTACAATATGTGCATTTTCCTTCCTAGTACTTCTTTTATTCCTGCCTGCCCCTCATCTTGAAAGAGAACCATTTTTAAGTGGAACAAAGTGTCTCTGAATATCTTTTGTGAATGACCAATATCCCACATTGAACAGGTGAATTCCGGGGGAATTGGGGGTTTTGACTCTGGAGAGCGATTCTACAAAGAGCGCCGGAGTTCCTAGGCACTTATGTCCAAGAGCAATTCAAAAAGTACATTACAAGCAAGTTATCAAAGGGCACTAGACTTACTAGCTCGTCCTTGATTATAATAGCCAACAAAAAATAATGAAATTGTTTATATACCAATTTCTTACCTTATTTCCTAGGATTCTTTGTAGCAATTATCAATTCCTGTGACCTTAAAGTAATTCCTTTGGACCAGATCCTGCCACCCTTACTTTTTCACACTCCTATCTGATATAGCTCTGCCCGCAAAACTTTCCAGTGTAGGCCAGGGCTGAATGTCAACGTCATTGAATTTCAATAAGACTCAGGAGCCTAAGGCCCAAATCCACAAAAGGATCTGGGATTTGGGTGCCACTGAGATTCTCAAAGCCTTGCTCAGCTGGAGGTGCCTACGTTTCCACTGTTAATGACCCCGTGGCACCTAAGTTTGTGCCACTGGGCATGCACATTGCCCTCTCAGTCCTAAGCCCCTGCAGGAGTCTCCTAGGCATTCCCCCACCTATCTCACCTCTGGGGCCCATCCAGCAGGCATTCTCAGAGCACACGAGTGGCTGGGGGGGAGGATGAGGTAGCAGCCTCACGGAGCACACTTTAGCCCAGTGCTCAAGATACTCACCCAGGATGTGGGTTCAATTTCCCTTTCTGCCCTATGTGGCAAAGGGATCTGAATTCAGGCTCCCACCTCTCAGCTGAATACCCCTCAGCCACTGGACCACAGCATCTTTCTCACTTTCATTTTGGCCCAGAACGTCCCATAGTTCAGGCACAAATGTCAGGGTTTGTCTACATGTGGAATTACAACCGTGTGTTAACGCATGCTAATGATCACAATTGTCAGGTCTAGCACAAGCAGGGCACAAGCATTTGCTGCTGGTCCATATTTAACCCTAGTGCAGCTGGCTTGATTAGGAAAAAATGTAGGTTTAACATTCAAAGTAGCTACAATCATTCGAAACACCATTAGCACCTAGTGTGGACACTGTGTAACCCCTTTAAAATCCTGCTAGCTGGCTGTGTAATGACAAGGGTGGCGCTGCTGTTTAAATCATAAGTGTCTATGCTACTAACAACACCTTCAGTCAACATTTTCAAATCTGGCAATCTAAAGTTAGATTCCCAAACTCATAATTAGCACCGAAGTAAATTATATTTGTAGATGCCTAACTATAGATTTAGGAGCCTAATTTTAGGCACCTAGTTTTGAAATTTTTGTCTTTGTGGTTCTAAAACTGAATTAAAACAAAATTAATTTACCTTTTACCATCCAGGGTGTTGGCTTACTTTCTACATTTCTTTCAATTTAGACAGCGAAAGCAACCTGGTCGGTTTCACTGGTGAGTATAGGTTTCATTTTCCAGCTCTCCTGCATTAGCTCAGTGTGGCAATGGTTGCATTTGCAAAGGTTACAAGGGAAGGTTTACATTGGAATTCTTCTTCTTCTTCCTCTTAATGTAAACCCATTTGCACATGGATTGAAAAGATAGGGTAAGAAATGGAGCAGAGGTAGGGCACAGTGAAGAAACACAGGGACACTGAAAAAAGGAGTAAACAAAAACTTTAATGAAAATATAAATAGTCTGTATATTGTACACAGGGTTCCTGCTTGTGCCAGTCTCACTGGGGGAGTTCTGGCCCTACATAGAACAGTCTTTAGTTAGAAAGACAAGGAGAATGAGATAATATCTTTTATTGGACCAACACATTTCAAACCAGACGTTGAGGTGCTGTAAATTAGCATATGACGATTTGTACCACCCAAGGATCTGACTCTGTATTTTTAAACTGAATCTCCGCTGGGGGGCAAATGGGTTTACATTAAAGGATGGAAAGGTTTGCAAGTCGAGCTGGGTTTGTGAACCCTGCGACCCTCTCTGCAAAAAGAGACAGGGAGATAGCAGTGCTGAGAATCCACTGCCCCAGTCAAACTCAGTCGGGTTGGGGACACCCAGCAGCTCTGAGAATCAGGCCTGTGGTTGGTATAATTCACCTAAGCATGGTTTAAATCCCAACTTCCAAACAAAAGTATCTCCACCTATTCTCACTGATTTGTCATGAAAAGACCATTTTTAGATCCGGTGAGCTTCCGACAGAAATTCAGTTCCCGCACTGATCATCAGGATGTGCCATATGGGCTTTCAAATGGCCACCAAGCTGCTATGATAACAACAACTAAGTGATGGGATTTGGTCCAGCACAGAACACAACATTATAAAGGCTCTGAGCCCTAATGCTTTATGGAATAAGCTGATCACTGGCTGGGCTAAGAAAGAATTTCCACTCTGCTCTGGTGTCATTGTAGGATGCAGGTTTTATGCTTTCTCCAAAACATCCAGCGTTAGCTGGAGTGAGAGACTTACTAGACATCATGTCAATACCTCTGTCTTTATATTATCCCATCTTGAACCATTAGCTACACTGTGGTGCTGACTCAGAAGCGATTGAAAGGCGCGGAGTGGTGCACACACAGACATGTTCAAGCTACTTTCTGCTATTGTCAGGGATGATTTGACAGCTGGAAATGGGGTTTAGTGGCTAATGTCGATCCAGGGACAAGTAAATGGCCACTTTCTTCAAGGCAAGAGACACGCTTCTTTATAAAGCACTCCTCGCTCACATGCTCAGAAATGAGTAGGTTTGGGCTTTGTTTGTGAAAGGTGCTGGCTTTACAGCCCCGGAATCCAGAGTGCAATAGTTATCCATAGAAGAGGTACAGCATGGACAGCAGCAGAACACGCTTCATGCCCCTACACCCCCCGCCCTCCTTGGTCACATGCCCCACTTCTTACCTCAAGGATCCGAGAGGTGTTCAAACCTCAATGCCCATTCAGTGCTTGAGCTCTAGTCTGAGCTAAAATTGCTGAGGGGGGTGGGGCATTGTAGTGTTGGGAACTGTGATGTGGTCACTCCTTCGGGTGAGACCACCAACTCACTTCACACAGGATTTACTAAGGCGCCATTGGATGTCAGCAACCCCCCAGCCACTACTGACCTGTTCCACATTCAGCCATGTGATCTGTAGATTAAACCCATATCCCATGGCCAATCATCATAACCATCCACGCTACCCAGCTGGCTGCTTTTTATTCACCACTGAAGTGCATCCCTAGAAGTGGATGGTGAGAATTTAAATACTAGTGTCACATGATGGCCCCTGCCTGGGGCACCCTCCTGCAGCAGACTACGGCCCCAGTGGTGCCCCTGCCTCAGTTCCAGAGACTCCAGTAACTCCACGGTAAGCTTTCAGAGCATAAGTAGCCCTTAGTGGGGTGAATTTATTACAAAAAGTCCCACCACCATATCAGTAGTGCCCAGCACAGTCCAAACAAGTCCTAACAGTCCATCAACACCAAGAAAAGTTCTGGCATCTCTCCCCACAGTCCAGCTCTCAGTTATGGCTCTGACAGTTCTCACCCCAGCCCCTCTAGCTGGGGTGCTTCTCCACCTTGTCTCCTTCCCAGGCATGTTTCCACCTCCTGCCTGGAGACACAGCAGGCTCACCTCTCCATCCTTCCCCCATCATCAGCCTCTCTGGGCCTCCAGCTTCTGCTCTCTGGCTCAAAGAGCCAGCAGGCATCTCCCTCTGCATCTCCCAGCCTTCAGCCCTCTCTGGCCTGGGGAAGTTTGTAGGTGAGCCCCCCACAAATGCCTTCTGCTATGACCTCTCTCTACACTAAGCTCTCAAGCCAGCTCCGTTCTTCTTCTGCTGCACTCTCTCCCCTTCACTGGATGCCCGGTCTTCCCTCACTTGCCTTTGGGCTGTTGTCTCTCATTTATAACAGCCCCGCCCACCTCATCACACTAAATTTAGATGCCTGTGGTAGAACCAGAGTGCTGGACCCCATTTCATTTAAGGGACCAGTGACCCTGTTTCAACTAAGGAGTCTGAGATCACAAAGTGTTTTGAGTCTCCTGCAGTGGGAAACAAGCTGATTTTAGGAGCTGGAGTGCCGAAGAGCCTATGAAATCACATGAGCTTTCTGGTCACCCTTTCATGGAGGTTGGCACAGATTTATTTGAATTAAATAGGGAAAGATGACCTCTTATTCCTGAACTACTCCTATATGTTTTTAATTGAGCCATTGCACAACAAAGTGTGTAGCTATGTAACCAGGCATTGCAAATTGTAGCTTCCTTGTCATGGGATTCAGGCTCCCTTAAAAAACCAGTAAGGGCCCACAATTCACGAATAAAAGGCCAATGCTTATGCCGAGAATGCAGTGGGCCCTCTATTCAGATTATTCTGTGTATACAGCACTGTTTGCAATCAGGGAGAGCTCCTTCTGGACACAGATATTTCTCAGCAGGTGTTTCATCCACCCAATTACTCCACTGACAAAAGAGGCAACTCACTGGGCCAGATTCTGCTCCCACTTAGCTTGGAGTAAAATCAGCAGAGCAACTCCAGATTGGTAAAAGTGCAAGCGGCGTCTGGTTCATGGTGTGTTGGTTTCCCAGGAACATTCACTCCAAGTCCCGGAAGGGCTGGGCAAACTGAAGCACATTAGAGATGTTTGGGGTTTGAAACACCTTCATGGGAGGCTGTTAGAGACTCAGCTATTCTCATTAGAGTTCTTACTCACATTGCCAGCAATCTGTAAGGAATAAGCAGAATTTCTTTTGTTCTATTGTGGGATAAAACCCCTTATGCTGATGGGTGGCTCAGAGGTCCTTTGTTTGGGTTAAATGTAAGAAGTGATCTCCAAGAAGCAGTAGCCATCTCCAGGACAAAGGACACATGGGAATTCTAATGCCTCCGGAAGAGGGGTGTTCACTGAGTTTTGCTTTGGGGATGAGAGAGTGTGGGGGACAGATATGGGAGAAGGAGAGAGAGAAGCAATCAGAAACAGACTGAGGTGGGCAGAAGACACATACACCGCCTGGAGAAGCTGGCTGAAATAGGTTTGGGGAGGGGGCTGGGAGCAAAGGAACTATCTCCTGTTGTTTGGGTTCTTTCTTGTGTTCAGGGAAATAAGGGTTTGAGCATTCTCTGTAAATCCACAAGATTGCATCAAAGGTACCAGACTCCTTCAATTTCTCCTCCTAGTGGAGGCAACCTGGAGGGCCTTGAACTTTCACGAGCCGTTCAGGTCTAAAGGGGTAATAATATCTTACAAAGTCTGCTGGGAAAATGAGTCTCCTCCTGCTGAACTGAAGCCACAGGTGCGAGCAGATCTTCTGAAAATGAAAGACATTGCTCTTCTCGTCTCGCTTGCCTGCCATCTCTGTCACACCGGGCTCTGCGGAGATCCTGACACACCGAAATACTGAAGAATAGCCTCAGAGAAAGAAGGGCAAGAGAGCAGAACAGCTCCAGCTTCGCCCGTTAGCTGAACCAAGGGACTCAGAAATGCCAGCAGCTTGGGCTTTGGAACATCAAGACAAATGTATTTGTCTGACTGCGCAGTACATCTGGGATGAAGACACAATGACCACAGAACCATCTGCGCAAAATACGTACAACTTAGAGTTACCAAAGCCCTGGACTCGAGCAGCCCTGAAAGGTGGGGGCAAGTGAAGTTTGAAACTGGATCAGATCCAGAATTTGCTAATGGCCCTGGAACAAGCAGTGTAGACCCCAAAGGAGGCACTCATGGTAAAGGTTCCCCACATGCCGGTTTCCTCCACAAAAGGAGGCAACAGCAGCCTGGAAGCTAGGACCCCGAGGAGTTGCCTCAGCTCAAGCGAAGGAGAGGAGAGCTGCACAGTGTCCACACACACATCTGTCTAGCTAGCCCCTAGGAAGGGAGCTGCTGCTGCTGCTGCTGGATGGAGAAAATGCTGTAGAAGGTTAAAGTATTATTATTGGCAGTGTGCTGCTGTCCTACGTACATTGAAAATTATTTTTTTTTAAGTTAATGGAGATATCCTATCTCCTAGAACTGGAAGGGACCTTGAAAGGTCATTGAGTCCAGCCCCCTGTCTTCACTAGCAGGACTAAGTACCCATTTTGCCCCAGATTCCTAAGTGGTCCCCTCAAGGATTGAGCTCACAATCCTGGGTTTAGCAGGCCAATGTTCAAACCACTGAGCTATCCCTTCCTCCAAGGCTTATCATGCTCGACGCTCGGCCTTGCCAGGAGACTGCACTTTTGCATGCATGGAATCAACAACCTCCCCAGCAGGTAAATATCCAGAGGAGAAGCCACGGTGGGGCATTCATGGGGAAGGGAGTGGGAGCTTTAGTTACATCCAGATAATTCTATAGAGGAAGTTTCAGAATTGCAAAATTCTGAAAGCAAGGAGCCAGGTGAGTTCCTTGTGGTGTAACCTGTAAACTGCCCCTCCCCCCGGATGTCCTGCCGGGCTGTAGGTGACCATAGAAAGGAAACCACCCTCACACCAGGGTTTGGCACTAAGGGCTCAGTCCTGTCCCCAGCGTTACTGCCCAACAGCAGCTATTTTAAAGGAGCCAGAGCTGCCCACCTGCGGGTCAGCAGGCTGGGATTCTAAGCCATTGAAAGCCAGGGCGTTGAAAGTGAAGGCCGACACTCGGACTGCAGCCTAGCCCTTAGAACGAGGCATGGGCTTCCCCAGGGCTGCGGGGCCCAGTGTGGTGGCCTAGCTGAGGATGGAGCTTTTCTGTCTTGAATTCTGAGAATGTGAATGTCATGCTAGCAAAAGGCTGGATTGTTAGCCCTGGAGACCAAGCTTCTGTGCCTAGAATAGGGGTAGGGTGACCAGATGTCCCAATTTTATAGGGACAGTCCTGATTTTTGGGTCTTTTTCTTATATAGGCTCCTATTACCCCCCCATCCCGATTTTTCAACTTGCTGTCTGGTCACCCTCAATAGGGGCAACCTGGGCTGCAGAAGTGCAAGCTTCCCCCACGCCATTGTGCCTCAAGTGCCTGCTCCTACTGACTGGCTGGGGCAGTTCCCAGTTGCCTCTCCCCTCCCTCCCGTCATGTGTCTCATCTGTTCCCTCCCCAAAGACCACTGCCCTCTACACACCTGCCTCCCTCTCCCCGACCCTCTGGCTCCCCTTCCACCACACTGACTTCACCCCCTTGCTGTCCCTTCTCCCTCACATGGCACAGGGACCTCACCTCCCAACAGCAGAGCCCCCTGGCTTCCCCTTCCCCCCAGCTCGATTCCCCTCAGTCTCTTCCCCAGGCCAGTTTGGATTTCCCTGTAACACTCACTTTGTGAATGTTAACCAGGGCCCCACCTTTATCCTCCTGACACAGTTGCTTTCTGAGTCGTCCGCAGGCACGTTAAATCCATTGCTCGCCAGCTCCTGGCTGGGGGGAAACCCATAACACAGGGCCTCGCTCTGTAACCACTGATGCTCAGAGAGCCAGTTCGGCACATTAGCACTCATCAATGCTCCCCTTCCCGCCATCCCCCTGTCCCGGTGTCCACCCCAGGGAGGAGCGCTGCTCCCTGCAGACTGCCTCCTAGCACAGATGCTGCAAGGCACCGACCACCAATCTAGGGTGACCAGACGTCCCGATAAAATTGGGACTGTCCCAATATTTAGGCGTTTGTCGCGGTACTCCTGTGGGGTTTTTTTTTGCTCCACTGGTAACTCTCCCCCACCCCCCATGTATCCTGATATTTTCTTCCTCTCATCTGGTCACCCTACACCAATTCAGCAGTGCTCTGATGCATTACTGGGGCCTCGTCTTCACTGCTCAAAATGGTCTTTTTTTTTTTTAAACCTCAGGGTAAGTCACACACGAGTGAACTATCCCAGGACAGTGAAGCCAGCCACTGACTTCAGCTAGGTCTGCACGTACAGAGGTGTATGGAGTACAGGTATGGCATGTGAGCTGCCCGCCCCGTTTGGCTGGTTTGAAGCCAACCAGTCTCGGTTTTCTGAGGTTTCTCCCTGTCCGGTACTGATAGAAAAGGGGCCGTGGTCTGGTCTGGGATCATTGTGGAGACACAGGATGCCATTTTGCAACGCGTGTTGCTGTCCCCGCCCCCCCGCGTGACCCGGCATGCATCGTGCGTGCCAAGCCACACTGTCAGGGCGGGGGCAACGCCCTTCCGGAAGTACCTGGATGTCCTGTATTCTGGGGATGCATCACTCTCTGGTGGCAGGGAGGAAGGCTCCAGCAGCAGGGAGACGCAACGGAACACTATCCTGCTAAATATAGCAGGGTAGACATGGGAAGCCAGGCGTGGGCACGTAGCGAGCTGGGGAGGGTATATATCCTAGGGGTTCGGGCACGCAGGGCATGGCACTCGCCTAAGCAGTGTCTGACCGGCTACACTGCTGTTAATACGCATGCTAGCTGGGCGTGCAGTCCCTGTGCTCTGCACAGCACCATAAGCACAGACATAGCCTTACTGTGAGGTGAGCTTGCTGAGGTCAGCCCCTGGGAGCAGATAGGGGGCTGATTGCATCAGGGTAAAACCAAAGGGGCCTGGTTTTGACCGTGGCTCGCTCAGGGGTGAATCGTGCACAGGTTTTAGTGACACCACTTTTAGCCATGAAGAGAAGGCCTACGCCATCGGTTATCGCTGCAAGGAACACACCTGCAGCAGCCTAAGGGGGCAGGGGAGGAACCACCTCCCTGCTCCCACGCAACCCCAAGGCTGACAATTTTACCCTACCAACCTCACGATCTGTCCTGCTTGTGCCTGGTTCTGCTCCCCCTGTGACTTCCCTCCGCTCCCTTGGATTAAAGGCGCACTTTGGGCCAGATTAACAACCCCTCCCCACACTAGCGAATCGCCCTGCACCATGAGGGGCTTTCCCCTGTGGGAGGGGGGCGGTCTGCTCTCCTGCTGAGGGATGGGGAGATTTCTGTTGTGACTGAAACTCTGTGTGAGCCCGGCTGGTGAGTGCTGCTCACACCTTAGGCAGCACAGGCCACCTGTGGGACCCTGGTGGAGGGGTGGTCATGGCTACTTTGGGCCACTATCACCCTCATTCTTGCAGCCCTATGACCATGCCGTGGGAGCCAGTCTATTCCCTGTACCTGGGGGAGGGGGTTGTCTATCCTGGCCTCACCCTGGCTCCCTCCTCCTCCCCTTACACTAAGTGTCACTCTTGCTGTCTTCATTCCCCCCTGTGCTGTTGCTCTTGCATCTGCCTGCCCCCCGCATCTCTTAGACCTCCCTAGGCTCTAATGGGGGTTGGTTGGGTGGGGAGCAGGGAGGGATTGCTCAGCTGTCCGTGGGCTGGAGCCCGAGAGAGGATGGCCCCTGGAACCACTCTCCAAAAAGGTCTCAAAGTGGTCTGCCCACTTCGTCCTCTTAGACTCCCCATGATGTCCTAAAGGGGGCAGGGCCATGGCAGAGCTAGCTGGGATATGGGGGGTGGGTGGGTAACAAGCTACCAAGGAGTGTAGTAATGGGACCCTTCTTCTGCCCACCATGGAGCTCTGAGGGTATATCTACACTGCAATTAAAAACCTGTGGCTGGCCCATGCCTGCTGACTCAAACTCGTGGGGTTCAGGCTAAGGGGCGGTTTAATTGCAGTGTAGCCACGCGGGCTGGAGCCCAGACTCTAGGACCCTGCAAGGTAGGCGGGTCCCAGGTGTCCTGAATATCTACACTGCAATTACACAGCCCCTTAGCCCAAGCCCCAGGAGCCCGAGTCAGCCAGCACAGGCCAGCCACAGGTATCTAACTGCAGTGTGGACTAGGGTTACCATACGTCCGGATTTTCCCGGACATGTCCGGCTTTTGGGGGCTCAAATCCCCGTCCGGGGGGAAATCCCCAAAAGCCGGGCATGTCCGGGAAAATCGGGAGGGCTGGGTGGTGCTCGGCCGGGGCCGGCGGTGCGGGGCCGGGGGCATGGTGCCGGGCCGGGAACCAGGGGCGCAGTGCAGGGCCGGGCGCGGGGCCGGACGGGGAGCTGGGGGCGCGGTGCCGGGCCGGGGTCCGGGCTGGGAGCCGGGTCGGCCGGGCCCGCGGGGAGCCGGGCCGGCGGGGAGCCGGGTCGGCCGGGCCCGCGGGGAGCCGGGCCCGCGGGGAGCCGGGCCCGCGGGGAGCCGGGTCGGCCGGGCCGGCGGGGAGCCGGGCCGGCGGGGAGCCGGGTCGGCCGGGCCCGCGGGGAGCCGGGCCCGCGGGGAGCCGGGTCGGCCGGGCCGGTGGGGAGCCGGGCCGGCGGGGAGCCGGGTCGGCCGGGCCGGCGGGGAGCCGGGCCGGCGGGGAGCCGGGTCGGCCGGGCCCGCGGGGAGCCGGGCCGGCGGGGAGCCGGGTCGGCCGGGCCCGCGGGGAGCCGGGCCGGCGGGGAGCCGGGGAGCCGGGCGTGTGCCGGGCCGCCGGGGGCCGGCAGTGCTGGGCGGGCCGGGGGTGGTGGGCCGGGGCCGGCACCCCAGGGCCCGAGCCGACCCAGGCTGGAGCCGCCGGGGGGGCTAGCCTGGGCTGCGCCTCCTCCCCCCCACACCCCCCTTACCTGCTTCAGGCTTCCCGCGAATCAAATGTTCGCGGGAAGCAGGGGAGGGGGTGGAGACTTTGGGGAGGGGGCGGGGTTGGGGAGGGGGTATGGGCGGGGCTGGGGGCGGGGCCGGGGGCCGTGGAGTGTCTTCCATTTGGAGGTACAGAATATGGTAACCCTAGTGTGGACATACCCTGAGAGTGCTCTGTACCCCCACACACTCTGGGCTGTGCCGAGCCCACACAGTCTAGCCCTTAATGCTGCATTAGCTCTAGCCTTTTTGCACAGGACACTTATATTTGTATTACCCCTCTCTATTATGGGTTAAAACATGAACAATCATATTAAAATGGCACGCGAACTACAGCGGGGGAAGGTGGGTAATGAAGAAGGAGAAACAATCAAGACGGTAAGAGAGAGTGAAATACAGAAAGCCGTAAAAGCTTTGGCTGGAACCACATTGTGTGTCAGCAAGCAGCCTATGGGGGAAAAAATCAGCGTGTAGTAGCGAAGCTGCTAATTCCATCCATGTTCAAAGCACAAACTAAAAAAAGCCCTGGCTCCTTTTGCTGTTAAATCGCTTCTTCCTTCAATTCACCCTGGACAATGGCTATTGGGGAGACGTAGCCTGGCAGAGTTACATAAAGATCTTTGGCTTGCTTTTGATTCGGGTGTGTCCTTGTTCTACTGCAATGGGCGTTTTATTTCAGTGGACCATGATCTCTAATTAATCTCCAGCAAGAGGTTGTTCAGGGAAGAATAAGCAGCCGTGCACTGCTGGAGTGGACCAGTGTGCAGCACAAACTCTTAAAAATGTAGGCTAGATTTAGGACAAAGGGAGGGGGCCATCCCTTAAGTGCTGCCACCGGATGTAGCTTCGCATTGGCTCATTTGTAGGCTCTTTGGAGGTGAGGACTCTCTTTTTTATCATGTGTGTGTGCTGCACCAGCACAGTCTTTGGTCAGGGCCTCAGGGTGGCACCACAATACAACTCCTCCTGTTGAGGCTTGTATTGCCAAGGGAGATGGGGCCCAGGGAGCATCAGGAAAAAGCCAGCTCACTGCAGTACCACTTGGGGACATACTGAGATACAGCCCCTGGATGGGAGGGCTCGATGGGCTTTCCCTCCCTGATGTTTCCAACTCCTTTCAATTCTAAAAGGATTTTAATTTTTGATTGAAAAAGAATCATGAGGGGAAAAAAAGAACAAAAGTAATGTCTCCCGATGAGAGAGTGCAGTGTGTACCTCTCCTGTGTAACAGCCTGCAACTGCGCTGAGCCAAATGGCTACTGAACCTTGCACTCAGGAAACAAGGCTTTGCATCATAGGTTCATATGTTGTCTGGATAGTTGGAATCACAGCACACAGAGACATCTAGCGGCTGAATGACATATTGCAAATAGCCATAAAATACACACTCTCAGAGGGAGGCTGAATGTCTCTCCCCCTGGAGTTGAGAATTCCAGCAGAACTTTCTCCCTGGTGAGGGATTTTCTGCTAGAGGGTATGACTGGTCCCGAAGTTACTGAATCTTGCAGTTTGCCTTGAGTTTGGGTTGGTTCTTATTTACCCAAATTAGTTTGCCCATCAGGCACAAAATGAGTTACACCTAGGTAAGGACATCAAAGGCAATAAGAAGGGGTTATATAAATACATTAGGAGCAAGAGAAAGATGAAGGAAAGTGTAGATCCTCTACTTAGCTGGGAAGGAGAGCTAATCACTGACAACATCAAGAAGGCTGAAGTGTTCAATGCCTATTGTGCTTCAGTCTTCATTAAAAAGGTAAATTGTGACCAGAGGTTTAACACTATTCATACTGACAACAAAGAGGAAGAAACACAAGCCAAAATAGGGAAAGAATGGGTTAAAGAATATTTAGACAAGTTAGATGTATTCAAGTTGGCAGGCTCTGATGGACCCTTGGGCAATTAAGGAACTAGCTGAAGAAACCTCAGAACCATTAGCAATTATCTTCGAGACCTCATGGAGCACGGGTGAGGTGCCAGAGGACTGGACAAGGGTAAACATAGTACCTGTCTTTAAAAAGGGAAACAAAGAGGACCTGGTGAATTATAGACCAGTCCGCCTAACTTTGATACCTGGAAAGATACTGGAACAAATGATTAAGCACTCAGTTTGTAGGCAGCTAGAGGATAATAGGGTTATAAGGAATAGCCAGCATGGATTTGTCAAAAACAAACCATACCAAATAAACCTAATTTCTATCTTTGTCAGGGTTACTGGCCTAGTGGATGTGTGTGTGGGGGCGAGAGCAGTAGACATGATATATCTTGATTTTAGTAAGGCTTTTGATGCAGTCCCACATGACGTTCTCATAAGCAAACTTTGGAATTGTTGTCTAGATGAAATTTCCACAAGATGGATACACAACTGGTTGAAAGACTTTACTCACAGAGTAGTTATCAATGAGTCACTGTCAAACTGGGGGATATATCAGGTGGTGTCCCACAGGGGTCCGTCCTGGGTTCGGTGCTATTCATCAATGACTGGGTTAATGGAGAGGAGAGTAAGCTTATAAAATCTGTGGATGACACCAAGCTGGGGGGGTTGAAGCGCCCTACAAATGGGGGTGGGGATAGAGGGATAGGAGTGGAGTGAGAGGAGGTACAGAGACTTGCAGTGAGCAGAGGGAAAGGTGGTGGTTCCAGGCTGGGAAGGAGGGTCCAGGGGGTTGCTATCTGCTCCAGTTTCCTACTCCCTGCTCCTCAACACAATCCCAGGCCCCACAGTGGCTGCTCCAGCCAGGGACAGCTCCAGGTACCAGCGCTCCAAGCGCATGCCTGGGGCGGCAAGCCACGGGGGGCGGCCTGCCAGTCGCCATGACGGCGGCAGTCAGGCAGCCTTCGGCGGCATGCCTGCGGGAGGTCCGCCGGTCCCGTGGCTTCGGCGGCAGGTACGCCGAAGGTGCGGGACCAGCGGACCATCCGCAGGCATGCCACCGAATCCACGATACCAGCGGACCTCCCGCAAGCGTGCCGCCGAAGGCTGCCTGACTACCGTGCTTGGGGCGGCAAAATACATAGAGCCGCCCCCAGCTCCAGCCCCTCTGGGTCCTGCTCTCACTGCCCCTCATCGCCCCAAGCATGTACAAATTTATCTGGGGGTGGAGTTCCCACTACGTTTCCATTGTGGGGTCACTAACCCCCCCTCCACCATCCTTCTGGTTCCTAGCACTTTGGAAGACAGGATTAGAATTCAAAATGACCGTACCAAATTGGAGAGTGGGCCAGAAGTCAATGAAATTTAACCAAGACAAGTACAATGTACTTCAATTGGGAAGGAAAAATCAAAGGCACAGCTACAAAATGGGACAGGATCTGGGGTTATAGTGGATCACAATCTAAATACGCGTCAATAGTGCGTTGCAGTTGTGAAAAAGGCTAATATGATTCTGGGGTGTGTTAACAGGAGTGTCGTACATAAGACGCAGGAGGTAATTGTCCCACTCTGTTCCACACTGGTGAGGGCTCAGCTGGAGTACTGTGTCCGTTCTGGGTCCCACACTTTAGAAAGATGTGGACAAATTAGAGAGTGTCCAGAGGAGAGCAACAGAAATGACAAAAGGTTTAGAAAACCTGACCTATGGAGAAAGACTTAAAAAATTGGGCATGTTTAGTCTTCAGATAAAAAGACTGAGGGGGCAATCTAATACTAGTCTTGAAATATTTTATGGGCTGTTATAAAGCGGACGGATATCAATTGTTCTCCATGTCCACTGAAGGTAGGACAAGAAGTAATGGGCTTAGACTGCAGCACAGGAGATTTAGGTCAGATATTAGGAAAAACTCTCTAACTATAAGGATAGTTAAACACTGAAATAGGCTTCCAAGGAAGGTTGTGGAGTCCCCATCACTGGAGGGTTTTAAGAACAGGTTGAAGAAATATCTGTCAGGGATGATCTAGGTTTACTTGGTCCTGCCTCAGGACAGGAAGCTGGATTAGATGACCTCTGGAGGTCCTTTCCAGCATGACATTTCTATGATACTATGATCACCCGAATCCGCAGATCAATCAAGGCTGGGAGGACCTAATTACATGTGATTAGGGACTGGAACAATAGAGACTGCAGGAATCTGGTAAATGAATGCACTAAAACCTGCCATTAGAAAAACAATCAGAGCCGTTCTGTATCTTATCTGCACAAAAAGCTGGCAAAATTCCTAGGAGGCAGTTTACAAAAAAATGAATTAAAGCGACAAAAGAGATGAAGAGAGAGGGGGCTCTGACTGGAGAAATCACAACAGGAGGCTGGTTCGCATCAAAGTGAAGGCAATTATGAGGAATTGAGAGTCAGAATGTCAAATTCCCCCCACATGCATTCAGATCATGTCTCATTCCCTATTTCTCCGCAAAAGGGACTGTTCCGAAATGAAACTGCATTCGTACATCAGAATAAAAAACACAGGGAGACCCTGAATGCCACGTTCCACCTCCAAAGCAACGCTTTATGGACAAATGATGATACAGGAACGTCGAGCTCCCTATACTGGAAACAGACCACTTAATATTGCAGGTAGACGAGGGTACTGTTTCTCGCGGAAGTGGGTGGAGTCATGGCTCTGCCCTTGTCCCCCTCCTTCCCCCCCGCTTCGCAGACTCCATCACCACCACCAGCCCTAGACTATCACGGTTCTTGTATTCAATCCTTCCTTTGCAACACTGCCGTTAACTTCAGCGGGATTTTGTCTGAGTAAATACTGGAAGATTTGGCCCCAAAGCAGACAAGGGTAGGTGGCCATTCCAGTACCTCAATGAGTTTTAATGGAGGGGTTGTCTGATTGTTGGCATTACTAAACACATCAGTCCAAGGACCCTACAGAGCCCGTGACAGAGCTCTCAGTGATTTCTATCAATTCCTCTTTCCCAGTGGGACATAACTGGTGACATGCACAGGACAGAGCCAGATTCTTCACTTCAGCTGTTGGAAATCAGGACAGCTGATAGCGTAACACATCTGTGAATCGCCGGGATTTCCTAGTTGTCTGTATTCTGCTCCCTGTGATCACTTGGTACATCAGTGACAGCCAGGGGAGCACTCCAGTTCTCCTGCTCCATAGAGCTTGAGCTAAAGGAGACTCTGAGTGGCAAAGAGTCAGCTGATATATGGCCAAGCACTTCTGATTCTATCCAGTGGAGGGCGATGGTATGCAAGCATGTGCACACGCGTGCATGCCAGGTCATGACAACCGGTTGACAAGAAGGATGCTTCAATACTTGCTGAGGAGCAATCTAACTCCCTGCATCCAGCACAAATCCTATAGAGTGGGGTGCTCTTCCCCACCCTGTTTTGTAGGAGGAAGCTTTGCTGCCTTCAGCAATTCAATACAGATTTCTTCAGGGCCGAACTTTCCAAGCAATGAAGGGCTGGAGGACACAGGTGGGGAAAATACCATTCACCGTTCTGGTTTGCAAACCAAAGCAGGACAATCCCCCCACATGCCTGTAACGGAGCCATCCCCCAGCCAGTGCATGAAATGCATCCTGTGCATTTGCACAGGGAGTGAGAAGCTCGGAGAACTCTTGGGCAATGCAGCTACACAGCACAGCCAACAGATGCAAGGGTTCATCCTTGGATGCTCAGTCCTCAGTGAGAGGCAGCTCCTTGCTCTCCATCTTGGTTAATTGACAATGGTAACAGGGCAGACGTGTTGTGTGCCACCCAAGGATGGGGAATGAGGTCACGAAGCAAGTTACCCACAATTTAAAGTAACAGAACAGAAAATACCCAGGCAAGTCTGTGCTGTCATGTCAACTCTTTCTTTTAGGGCCTGTCATATCTGGATGGAGCTGCAGCTTCAAAATAATTTGGCTCCATGACAACACAAAGAGAAGGTCCTAATTAGGTACAATGTGTGCTCCGCTTGGATAACTGTTGGAGCTACTCAAGCCTACCAGTGCTTTAGAATGGAGTGGAAGGGTGAAAAGGGAGGAGTTTCCTCTGTCAATTAGAAGGACAGACTTATGGAAAGCCATTTTTTGAACTCTTCAAGGCAGGGCTGTCTCTGTGTGTTTGCACCTCGCATGACAGGGCCTTGATCTTAACTGGGGCTTCTAAACACTACAATAAAACAAATAATTAATAAGGCTATGATGGGTGTCCTGGGGTGGCATGTTACAATGGACTTCAAAGTTCTTTTTCTTACCATGCGAGCAAATGTTCAGTCTTGGGAAGACGTACTGTGGTGTTAATTGGGTATTTTCATGGTTCCATGTAGAGGGAGCTATGTGAGCAGCAGGAAAGTTTGCACTGTCCTGGGCTTTGATCAGAGTCCATAAGTGCTGGAACTAGGGGTGCTGGGGGTGCTGCCGCACCCTCTGGTTTGAAGTGATTCCCATCATACACAGGGTTTACAGTTTGGTTCAATGGATCTCAGCACCCCCCCACTATGCACATTGTTCCATCACCCCTGTCAGAGTCAATTCTTGAGGTAGAGTTGCTCTCTGGCAACTGGACATTGATGTTGGGCTGAGAGTCCTAAAAAAAGGGATTCCCTGCCTGCTGTTTGTGACCACCTCCCAGGACTAATGTAAATAAAAAGCTGCACTTAGAATATACCCAGACTCCCCATCATTGAGTGCTGATTTCTTCCCCACTGGGATGCTGACATGCGAAACCCCGGATAATTGATACCACTTAGCAGCGGGGCGACAATAATCATCATCATTTCAGCCACACCTTCTTTCACCCTTACTGTTTGGATCTTTAACTTCACTGTGAATACTTGACCTGTGCCCTTGTGAGGCAAGTGTGGTGAATGCTCTCATCTGGTTCTGTACCTGCTGTGAACATCATGCAAACACTAACTAATTCACCCTCACCATGGCCTGTGCGGGACATAAGCATTGTCACCATACAGATGGGAGAGCTGAGATAGAGAAGTGGTAGGCTGCCTCAACCAAGGTCACCCAGGGAATCTATCTTATTGTAGGATTTTATACTGTCCTCTATCAGCACACCAGATTTCTCAGCCTGGTTTTCTCTTCTCTTACACCTTTCAGAGTAGCAGCCGTGTTAGTCTGTATCCGCAAAAAGAACAGGAGTACTTGTGGCACCTTAGAGACTAACAAATTTATTAGAGCATAAGCTTTCGTGGACTACAGCCCATTTCTTCGGATGCAATTTGTTAGTCTCTAAGGTGCCACAAGTACTCCTCTTCTCTTACACTTTTCCTAATCTCTTCCTCCTCAACCATCTTCATTGGAAGAGAAGAAAGATGTTACCCTTCAGGTAAGTAGAACCAGAATAATACAGAGCAGTTACTCATGTCTGCACTTCCAACAATAGCTGGACTACTGAGATTAGTAACTCCTTTCAAACAGGTTTCAGAGTAGCAGCCGTGTTAGTCTGTATCCGCAAAAAGAACAGGAGTACTTGTGGCACCTTAGAGACTAACAAATGTATTTAAGCATAAGCTTTCGTGGGCTGCATGCATCCGATGAAGTGGGTTTTAGGCCATGAAAGCTTATGCTCAAATAAATTTGTTAGTCTCTAAGGTGCCACAAGTACTCCTGTTCTTTTTCCTTTCAAATAGTTCCCCAAATCACTGTCAGACCAGACTAATTTCAAATCACGACCAAACTGGCCTGGATCCAGATGGTGACTTAGAGGTGAAAGACTTTGCAGATACTCAGGTGCTTGTTTATCCATTTGGCATAGCCCTGATTTGTATGTTTGCTAAATACCCTGGAGCACTGAGTGAGAAACCTGTGGCACAGGTGTCAGGCTGCAATGATGTTGCTATTGTCAGAGAATACATAACAGACAGCATTGCCTGGTGCACACGTCTTTAATCTGCACTTCAGGAAATAACTGGAAGTGGAAAGAATATCTTTAGAAGAAATTAAATTGCTCTGGCTCGATACAGATTCCCTTTGCATTTTTCCCGGCGATAGGGTCAGACTATTCTTGTGATGTGAAGCTTTTTCCAAAGCAATTTCAAGAAAGTCTATAATAAGCCATGTAGCGCCTGTATTTATGTTCAGCTTCAGCAGCTATCACCTCTTCCAAATCCCTAACAGCACTGATGGAAGGAGGGGCTAGTGGTTCAGGTATTGGACAGGGCCTCAGGAGGTCTGCAGTCAGGTCCTGGCCCTGCCACAGACTTTGTGGGTGACCTTGGGCAAGTCAGACCAAGATTTCCAAAAGCAACTAGAGATTTTTGGTGCCCTATGAGACCTGTTACAGGGGCTGATTTGCAGAAAGTGCGGAGCATCCACACTCTGACAATCAGGCCTCCTTGTGTCTCAGCTAGGGTTCTTACCATGCATTGGAAGTGCCCTCAGGGAGTTAGCTCTGCCCACTTTAAAGTGCATTACGCTAAAGCTCACAAAGGCACTTTTAGTGTGCAATAAGCGTGTCCACAGGAGGAGTTAGTGCAGAGCAACTAGAGTGCACTGCAAATTCACACCCTGCCTTGCTACTTCCATTTCAAAGAGGGGCAGAACAAAGCGTACTAGGGAACTGTTAGTGTGCGTCAGCAGGGTCCACATGGACTCCTACTGCACAGCCAGCTGGTGCAGGGTACATTTACACCCTGGTTTGCATGAATTAAGCAATGGTGTGATAAGTCCTTAGTCTCTCTGTACCACACGTGCTCACCTGTAAAATGGGGATGATAATCTCTCCTTTCTCCCACCCATTATCTGTCTTCTTACTTTGTAAACTCTTTGTGGGAGGGGATGTCTCTTACTGTGGGCCTACAACCTTGATCCTCTGACTTGCGGTGCAGTATCCCAGGAAGTCATTTTAATAATCAGGATCTCTAGGCTTGGTCCATTTGCTTCATTTAACGTAATCCCGACATGCGACTCTTTGCGACTCTGCTTCTTCCCCCCTCTACACCTATTGGCTATGTCAGGGGTGGCCAACCTGTGGTTCTGGAGCCACATGCGGCTCTTCAGAAGTTAATATGCGGCTCCTTGTATAGGCACCGACTCCGGGGCTGGAACTACAGGTGCCCCCTCCCCCCCCCAGCCTCCTGCATGCCAGGAAACAGCTGATCAGCAGGGCTGCCGGGGGGAGGGGGAGGTTGGAGGCGCTGGGAACAGTGGGGTGGAGCTGATGGGGGGCTGCTGACATATTACTGTGGCTCTTTGGCAATGTACATTGGTAAATTCTGGCTCCTTCTCAGGCTGGCTACCCCTGGGCTATGTTGTCACAACTCTGGTGACAAAAATACTTAAGAGAAAGGCATTAGATACCAGTTGCTCCATGGAAACATAAACTTCACACAACTCTAAGCTGTTTCTGCAGTGTTCAGTGGTTCTAAGGTTGCCACTTGTCCTGTTTGGTAATAGTGTTTTATTCACTACGGCACCCTAGGGGCCTGAGCATATCAGTAAACTAACACAGAGATTAAAAGTGAAAAAAGGTCTGGAGAGTTCAGGAATAAACTGAAACAGGGGAGAACCGCAGGGCTGGGGAGGCAGTGTTTTAGAGACAACATGGTATTTTTGGACTTCACCCAGCATTCATTCTTCAGCAGCCCTTGGACTTCCGGGGAGAGTACTGCTGAAAAACTGATGGTGCTAGTGTAGAGGAAGGGCCAGCTGCCCTCACTCAGAGCCCAGGCTGGGACCAAAGGTGATGAGCGGCAGGTTGTTTTTGCTGGGGAGCTGTCATAGACGCATCCCAGAGCGCCCCCTGATGGTATGACCGAGCACTGCAGCACTCCCACCTCAATTTCCCACAGCAGTCATCAGTCAACTCCTGCCATGTAGGTGACCTAGCCCTGCGGCCAAGCAACTTTGGAGAGTTCCACCCTTTCTGGGCTAGCAGCATCCCAAAAGCAACCACAAAGCCTTCACTCCAGCATCAGACCAGGCCCAGCTCATCCATCCCCATGTGGCAATGTTCTCTCCTCAGCACCTCCTGGGAGTTACTCCCTGGCCTTTTCACCTGGAGCCTTTCATAGTCCTCTGCCTGCCTTGTGCTCCTGCCTTCTAACTCTGAACAGCCTCTTCTCTCCCCCGAGCCAGCCCTTAACTTCCGGGCTGTCCTCCTCCTAGCTCAGCCCACAAGCCTCTGACTCCTCTTGGGCCCAGTCTTTATGCCCCTTCTCCCATCTGGGCTCACCAGCTTCTTCCTGTCCCAGGTATCCCAGCTTCAGCTCCCCTGTTCTTCTGGTTCCTCAAGCCAGCACAAGCCCATATGCTCTCCTCTCCAGCCAGCAGCCATCCCAGGGTTTCTAAGTCTCACGCCTTGCACAGGTGTAGCAGGGCAGGGCCAAATGAGCTGGGCAGACTGGCCCCAAGCCCCTTAGTCTTTAAAGGGACAGGCCACCCCATTACAGACCCACGCAACTTTAGTTCATCTGGAAGATCCAGCAAAAGCAGATATTAGGGCTGCTTGTAGATGTAAGTAAAACTCAAGGGCCAGATCCTCCAGGCCATTAATGCTGCTTCGTGCTGCTTTCTGAAGTCAACTTAACCAGTCACTTGCGGATTTCCCCAGTGCAAGGGAACCCTTTAGTGGAGTAGCGCTGTCAGAGCAATTTCTGTGCCACCCCTCCCTCCCAGCGTCTCCTGGCTGGCGTGGCACAGGTGATGTGACCACCGAGTGCTGGTGATGCAAAGAGAAGGGTCTCCAGCAATGACCCTGAGACATTGGGCTACCAACCCAGAAAAGCCCTGCACTCTAGAGCCCACCCCCAGCATGCAGGGCCTGGGAGGCCCTTGGCATCTTCACCACTCACCCAGTGCTCTCCTGGTACCTGCATCCCTCCTGTCTGGGCTGGAATCCTCAGCTCTGCCTGGGCATGGGTCCACGTTGCCAGAGCTTTGCTCCTCGGACTCCCTGAGGGTCACCCCGCCCCAGGTCCCCAATGTGCGGGTTACTATTTCATTAAACCCTTTGCACCACACCAGCAGACGGTGTAAACCAGCCTTGATTTCAGTGGAGCTGAGGATCTGGCCCATTAGATGCTTCCTGAGCAAACCTCTTAGAGTGCAGCTTTGTCTCCGTCACATATGCACTCGTCTGCAGTGGTCACGCCGCTCGCATCCCCTGCTTCAATTGCTAACTGTGCCGGGTTCCAGCTGTAATTGGACGAGAGTGAGGGACAGGCTCAGCCTGCATGCACTACGTAGCTTGTTTGCCTTCTGTCACCACTCAGCTTTCCACCGCCTTCATGCTCTGCAATCAATGCAATCCTGCCGGGGGGGTGATCGATGCACAGGAGGCCCTGTCTGCCCTCTCAGTAGGATCACACTGACAGCCCTGGAGATTGACTCTGTCTCTGTACAGAACAAGCAGAGCAGAGGCAAGCTGCCCTTGCCCTGCTCCAGCCCCATGCCTCAAGGGGATCTAGCTCCATCTTGCAGCATGAACTTGGGCTGCATGGACAGCGGTAGAGTCACAACTGACTCTGGACTCCCAGTTCCATGGTCCCAATTCAGGAAACCATCCCTAGTTAGGACAGTATTTAAGCGCATGCTTAAGTCTCAAGTCAATAGCACTTAAGTGCATGCTTAAAGTTAAGCACATGCATATGTGCTTTCTCAAATAGGGGTGGTGTCCTCCATGGGGGCTGAGATTAGCATAGTTTCCTAGCCCCTTTAATCCTAAATCACTTCACAAGCTATCTACACACAGGTACAGCTGCTGCTGAAATGCCATCTCCCCTACTGTGGGAAGGGACCAGTCAGGACCTCACAGAAACAGCGAAGAGAAGAGGGTTTTTTTCTTGGCCAGGATGACATTCTTATCCACGTAGATTCTAAAGCTGTTTGGGGCAGGGACCGTCAGGGCCACATTCTCAGTGGGGCCTTTGTCATTACCGTAATAAATGTGATTAACAAGCAAGCTGAATGGGAGGACTGTCCGTATGGCTGTGGGTTGTTTCTAGCTAATATTTCTTTTGCTCTGCATCTTCCTGGCTCATCCCACTTTGCTTTTTTGCTGCTGTCATTGCACGTGCAAACAGAACTGCCTGGTTTACTTCTCTGGTGTTCCAAATAAGAAATTTAGGCCTTAATATATTCAGTATTAAATTCAGATTTCATTTCAAAACAGATTTTCAAAAACTATCCGATTTTTATCCACCCTGGTTTTGGGAGGGGGAGAGTGTGACAGGGCAGACCATTTTCTAGCAATGTCTTTGACAAGATGTGAAGATCTGATTTTAATTTTAAAATGAGGTGCAGAAATGCCTATTCAGACCTGAAGAAGAGCTCTGTGTAGCTTGACAGTTTGCCTCTTTCACCAACAGAAGTTGGTCCAATAAAAGATATGACCTCCCCCACCTTGTCTCTCTATAGAGAAGTGATCATTTTCTATTGAATTCTATAGGACTTTTCCATAATTGAATTAAATCAATTTAGTTGCATCCATGCAACCCCTTGTGTGGCCACTCAAGCTGGTTTCAGAGTGGCTGATACCAATTTAGCTTAATTTGATAACAGCTGTGTCATCATTCCAGGCTGACCTGGCACACACCCTCCTGGGTAGGCATGATGTTGTAGGTGAGCCCTTACTTGATTTGTCCCTGTCACGGGGTCCAGTCACTGCAGATGACCCCTGCTCCTGGTTACTCTAGGGATTAGCTCTGGCCAAGCATTGCACCCTCCTTTGGCGGTATCTTCACCCACCCTGTCTCGCCCTGTGGCCCCTCTCACTCCAGGAACTGCAGTTTCTTCTTCGTGATTCGGCCCTCTGGCTGGGTCACCATACGTGTTCCTCCCTTCTGAGGTATTAAAGTCCTTCTTGACAAATGGTCTTCCTGCTTATTGCCCCACTGGTGCCACTTCATTAGCTGCTAGTAGGAGGACCCAGACCTGCCCTCTACTCTGGGTCCCAGCTCAGGGGCCCTCTCATCAGCAGCCAAGGTTTGACCTACCTCATTGCTCTTTTCCCTGAGCCTTGTTTACCTCTCTGGCTCTCCTCCAGTTTGCTAGTTCAAACTCTCCCCTCCCAGGGAGTAACCGTAGGCTACTTGCCTCTAGCCCCAGACACCTTTCCCTTCTCCTAGAGGGAGTGACTGCAGCCCCCTTGCCTGCAGTCCCCTTCTGTTACCAGCTTCCTGGCTTATAGACCCCGCCTGTCCCTGCCCAGCTGAGCCTTGTGTCTAATTTAGGGTTACCATATTAAAACACTTAAAAAAGAGGACACTCTACGGGGCCCCTTCCCCAACTCCGCCCCTTCTCTGGCCCCGCCCCAACTCCGCCCCCATTCCAACCCCTTCCCCAAAGTCCCCGCCCCAATTCCGCCCCCTCCCTTGAGCGCCCCGCATTCCCCCTCCTCCTCCCTCCCAGCCACGCGAAACAGCTTCCTGAGCGCTACCAGCTTCACGGTTTGCCGGGCAGCCCGCAGACCTCCAGACCCTGCGCCCCCGGCCGGGCGCTTTCCCTCCTGGGCTCCGGCTGCGCTGGGGAAGCGCCCAGCCAGGGGCGCAGGGTCTGGAGGTCTGGGGGCTGCCCGGCAAACCGTGAAGCTGGCGCTCGGGCAGCTCGGCTCTTCAGCTACACAGAGCTGAGGTATCGCGGGGGCGGGGGGAGCAGCAGCAGCAGTCGCCGGAGCCGCTGTAAGGTAAGCAGGGAACAGGGATGCCGGCAAAGCATTTTCCTGAACATGTTCGGCTTTTTGGCAATTCCCCCCGGACAGGGATTTGAGGACCAAAAAGCTGGACGTGTCCGTGAAAATCCGGACATATGGAACCCTAGTCTAATTAATCCCTGCTCCCTGCCTCCTCCTCCACGTGCAGCCTGGGCAGTTAATTAGGCCTAATTTACCCTCTTAGGGCCATTGTGGTATATACCCCATCACAGTCCCTCAACCAGAGTATCAACAAGTCCAGACAGGCCTCTTTTGCAGGGCCTCATTTACTAACAGAAAAGCTAACGCACAACACACACAAAGCTTTCGCCCCTGTATCTGAGCTGGGTGAGCGGGTCAGTCTTAGTTCTCCACTGGCATCCAGTGCTCTCCTCTATCCAGGCTCTTCCTCAGGGGCTCCCGTGATTCCAATCTCTGCCCCGGTGTTAGGCCTCTTGCCTTGGCTGGACTCAGACCCTTCTCTAGAGTCAGGGGAGGTCCGGCCCCTGTGCTGTGTCTCCAGGGACAGCAAGCTCAGTGGTTTGAGCATTGGCCTGCTAAACCCAGGATTGTGAGTTCAATCCTTGAAGGGGCCATTTAGGGATCTGAGGCAAAAATCTATCTGGGGATTGGTCCTGCTTTGACCAGGGGGTTGGACTAGATGACCTCCTGAGGTCCCTCCCAACCCTGATATTCTACGTGATTCTTGCCAGGCCGGGCTTCCAACCAGTGTCAGGGAGACCCACTGGCTGAGACCAGGCCCTCTTGAATACCTGCCGACTGCAGCTCTCAATCTAGGAGGCTCCTCTCTGGCTAGGAGCATCTCTTATAGGCTCCCCAATCTGGTGGTTTCCCCAGAGTACTTGCCCTCTAGGCCCCCTGCTCAGCTCTCTGACTCGGGCCTCTCTCCGCAGGAGCTTCCTCTGGAGTTCCCCTCTGACTGAGCTTGGGTAACTTTTATTAGGTCCAGATGCTTGTTTACTAATCAACCCCCTGGGGCAGCCACGTGGGGCCTTTGTAAGGGGCAACTGCCCAGTGACCCAAACTTACTGACTGAACTCAGTATTAGCTACTTTTAATTGATAAAATCCACTCTGAAACCAGTTTAAGGGTGTCCACACATGGGAGCTGTACTGATTGAGCACATTAGAAATAGGCTCAGTTAAAGCATTGCCATTTCCATGGTTTGATTGGCCTGTGTGCACCTAAAGGCTGTGTTACTGCAGTCATTTCGACCTAGGGCTCGATCCTGCTTCCACTGACGTTGGTGACAAAGCGCTCATTGACTGGAATGGTGCAGGAGCAGGCAACGTCTCACTGATCACATCTTCTGCAGAGAAAACCTCATGTGCAGTGTGCTGGCATCCCTGCTGAAATCCTGCCTAGGTCTTGATGGTGTGAAGGGTTGGGTTCTGGCGCCCTCTTCTGTTGCAAAGCCAATAAAGACAATTTCATAGGCTAGGTCTACACTACCCGCCTGAATCGGCAGGTAGAAATCGACCTCTCGGGGATCGATTTATCGCGTCCCATCGGGATGCGACAATCGATCCCCAAATCGGCGCTCTTACTCCACCAGCGGAGGTGGGAGTAAGCGCCGCCGACAGAAAGCCGCAGAAGTCGATTTTGCCGCCGTCCTCACAGCAGGGTAAGTCGGCTGCGATATGTCGAATTCAGCTACGCTATTCACGTAGCTGAATTTGCGTATCTTAAATCGACTCCCCCCCTGTAGTGTAGATGTACCCATAGGGAGAGCTAAGGCTTTGTTCACACAGATCTCACTCGAGGCTGCACTGACCTCATCAGAGCTCTGGCTGGGTCACTCCCTGGTAGGAAGCACAGCAGTAGCAAAGGGCCTTGCAACTCACGGGACTTTTTGACATGTGATCTGATTCGGTGAGCAGCATGAAATCCCAAACTGCAGGGCTACCCCGAGTTTTGAGACTGAGCAATGGGGAGGCACATTCTTGGAGATACAAGAGGAGATCGTCCTTCTCCTTAGTGTCCAGAAATGACCCCATCACAGGAGCCTCAGCTAACCTCGAGTAGGCAGTTACCAGGTCTATCCTCATGGGAGGAAATTCACACCGGTTATGACAAGATCCACAGGGAATTATAATGCACCAAGGACAGAGAGCCAGAGATGTAAGGAAATGAGTGGTGACTGCCTGTGCTAGAGAGTGAACCAGGTTCCTGGGGAATGGCCGCCTTCTGCTTTTTTCCCCCAGGCAGGGGGTGGGTATACCGGGGATCATGGAGCGCGTCCAGTTGTGGGGAGGTGCAACATGCCAAGACTCTTGCCAGGCGTAATGACCCATCCCCACACACGGCAGCAGCAAACCCCCTGACTGGCCTGCCCTATGAGACCCACCTTTTACTGCTGCTGCTTCTCAATCCAACCATCAGGCCAAGGCCCAGTATGTAGGAGGCAGGATAGCTAGGAGGACGGGATGGTGTGGTAGCAGAAGGAACCAGCAGGAGAAGTGCCTTGCTGGCAGTGGGTAGCTGGTGGGGCAAGGGATGCAATTAACTCCAGGATCCTTCAGGCTACAGCCATGCACTGCAGCTCTCTGGAGGTACAGTGGGGTCAGATCTTGTGGGGGCGGAAGAGGAGGGATTAGAAGCTGAGCGGGGCCTGGGCAAGTGCTGGGGACAGGAAAGGAGGGTGAAACAAAGCATTCAGTTCTTGAACAAGCTGTGCAGCCAACTCAAATGAGCGTGGAGGAGATGGGCCCATGGTCTTACTCCCTTCTGTAGGCATCAGGGGCGCAGACCCAGCACCATGCTAAGGGGTGTAGCAGCAGGCAACCTCCCCTGTGCACTGGGGAGCCTGACTTTAGCTACTGGCCAGTGCAGAGTCTGGGGGAGATAGCTGGTGCCTCTCTTAGCCTGGGGTTATAGAGGGCTGGTCCAGCCCAGCACAAACCATGGCTGCCCTAACTTGTGTCCCTCCAGCGGTGGCCCTGTGCAATGCTACAGAATAGCTGGGGTGAAGGCACACCCCAGCCATTCCACCTGCGGTGCCTGACCTGGCTTGCCTCCCACACCTAGCAGCATTCCTCAGGGCAGCTTTGTGGGTGGTGCAAAAGGTACTAGAGAATTATCCCCATTGTAGACACAGCCCCAGTTGGGACACAAGGCACAGCTGAGCAGGGTGTTGTGAATGTCAGCCTATGAGGTGGTGTAATACACTGGTATGTGTTATGGTGTAAGGGTTTGATTAGCGCGGTTAGAGTGTGCAAAGGGCTCGGGTGGAACGTCCTGCTGTATGCATCAGAGTTGTTATTATCACACTCAGCTGTTACGTGTGGAGTAACAACAGCGATTCACCCAATGACCAAAGGGGAAGTGATGGAGATAACCCCGGACACTCACCTGCATGCAGCCAGAATACAGAGCCGCTTATCGTCCGGTCCAACTCGAGCGTCCTGCCTGCACTGCCATGAGACGATGAAGCATGTGTATTAGATTTCAGCCTTGGCTATGTCTGCGCAAGCCCTTGAGGTCAGCTGTTTATGTGACTAGCTGCTGACGCAATGGCTCCCTTAGCTGAAATCTAAGTCTCTAGGATGTGGGTGTCAGTCCCTTGGGTGGAGCCCACTGAACCTGAACTCTGAACTCATGCAGGGAGATAAATTCACTGAGGACAGGTCCATCAATAGCTATTAACTAAGATGGTCAGGGAGGCAACCCCATGCTCTGTGTGTCCCTAAGCCTCTGATTGCCAGAAGCTGGGATTGGATAACAGGGGAGGGATCACTTGATAATAGCTGATAATTGCCTTTCCCCAGGGTGGTTGGAAAACAGAGGCTGTGTTTCAGCTGGAATATTCAGCTCCTCGTCCTATGCCTACAGGGGCAGCAGCAAAAGGCAAGCCAGGAAACGTCGGTGATTAGTCCCTTGCCCCTTGAGCAGGCCCACGGATAGGACAGGAACTACTGTCGGAGTTCAGCACTATTCAGCATAAGCAAAGGGGGCAGAATCCGGATTGTTAAAATGTCCTTTATCCTCCAACAAACTCAAACATCCCCTCAATGAAAACCTCCCCCAACAAAACGTAAACATCAGTCTTCAACAGGTCCCCTAGCTCAGTGAGTGAAAGGACAGGCCTTGCTGTGTGCCCTGAAAGCCAGCCCCGCAGGCCTATTCTGGACCACGTATGGAGAATGCCCCACTGCCAGCCCCCACTTGTAAACCAAGAGACTTGGCTGAAGGCAACCGCAGCAGTCTGGCCCCAGGGGAGAGGCCGGCTCTGAAGCAGCCAGGTCAGGGAGAAGGGAGAAGTCACTGGAACAGTTTTCCCCTAAAGAAACTGAGGTTCTCCTGAAGAATCTGGACTTTGTGTCAATAGAAACCAGTGGTAGAAATTGGGGGGGAACATGTTTTGATAAAAACTGAAAGAAAAATCTGGCTGCTTTCCTGGAATGAGATTCCCACCCACCCCACTCCATCCCCTGGCTTTTGCTGCACACTTATAAACTCTCACGTTTTCTCACTTCTGTCGATCATTATTTGTGTTGGGGTAGCACCTTGGGCCCCCAGGCAGGGATCAGGGCCCCACTGTGCTAGGCACTATCCAAAACAGTTACAGGGCTTGTCTACACTGTGCGTGATTCCCTACCAAAGGGGTGTAAATTCTAGTGCACACCAGCGTGTCGCACTGAAACTTCCTTGTGCACGTTAATGCGGTACTGTTTGAAATGGGACTACATTCATGGGTGCTAGGGAACTTTCAATGGGTGCCACACGGGGCAATTAGTGCACAACACACGGGTGCGTATTAGAATTTACATCCTCTCTGTTGCAGAGTCACGCACTGTTTAAACAAACCTATAATCTAAGTAGATTACTTCCAATCTTCCCATAGTATGCCTACTAAGAAACCTCTCCTCCTGGAAATTCCCAGGGTACCATTCTCCTCCCAGTGAAACCGGTGTAAAACTCCACTGATTTCAGTGGGGTTACTCCTGCTTTACACCAGTCTAAATGAGAAGGCAAATCAGGCTCCCCAGGCCTTGTCTACACTAGGGAAGTTCCCCCCCGCCAACTTCGAACTGGTTTTAAAACCAGTTTGGGAAAAATTTCCCCAGTGTAGACAAAGCCTGAGGGTCCCATTCTGCTCTGTTTGCCTGACGTCCCCAGGTATCTTTAACTAGACCACACGTGGCCACAGTTGCCAACTTGCACGTGGTAAATAAGCACCCTGACTTTCACAATGAGCCAAAAATCAAGCTAATCCCACTTCAAAACAAGGCCAAAACAAGCCAATCCCTAAGAACCCCAACACTCTATGTGACTAGATCCCTCCGCCGTGCAGTCTGGGACTGTGGTGGGTCTGCTGTGCATAGGGTTACCATCCGTCCGGGTTTCCCCGGACATGTCCAGCTTTTTCAGCTTTAAATGGCCATCCAGGAGGGATTTCTAATAAAGTAGAAATGTCCGGGATTTCCCCCTTCCCCTCATGCAGAGTGCGGCGTGGCTGATTGGACGGCTGGGCCTGATTGAAAGCCGCTTGCAGCCACTGGGGCCTCTAGCAGCCAGAGTCCCTCCCCCTCCCCCACTCCCTCCTCCGCCACAGAGCAGCGGGGCACGGTGTTTGGCTCCACGTGGAGCCCACAGCTCTCCCTCTGCCGGGGGAGCGGGGGAGCAGGGCAGGCAGGGGGGGGTGCAGAGGCTGCAGGGCGAGGAGGAGCAAGGCAGGCAGGGGCATAGAGGCTGCAGGGGCAGGGGGGCGCAGGGGCAGGGCAGGCGGGGGCACAGAGGCTGCAGGGGCGGGGGGGTGCAGGAGCTGCAGGGTGAGTGGGGAGCAGGGGGCACAGAGGCTGCAGGGTCAGGGCAGGTGGGGGGTGCAGAGGCTGCAGGGCGAGGAGGAGCAGGGCAGGCAGGGGCATAGAGGCTGCAGGAGCAGGGGGGCACAGGGGGCACAGAGGCTGCAGGGGCGGGGGGGTGCAGGGGCTGCAGGGCGAGTGGGGAGCAGGGAAGCACTTAGCAACCCCCAACCAAGATCAGAGCGGGAGGGAGGAGGGGGAATGCGAGGTGCTCAGAGGGGGGGCAGAGTTGGGGCAGGGACTTTGGGGAAGGGGTTGGAATGGGGGCGGGGAAGGGGTGCGGTTAGGACCAGGCCAGGGGCTGAGTTGGGGCGGGGCCGGGGCCCCGTGGAGTGTCCTCTTTTTTAAATGTTTGAATATGGTAACCCTAGCTGTGCAACCCTGATTCTCTCCCCCCCTTGCCCCTGCTTGCCGGGAGCCAATCAAAAAAAAGAAGCAACAGGCTATAACAAGCTAAACAAGCTACAAGCCAAAAACTAGCTAACAAGCAACTCACAAGCCAATTAAGCCAAAAACAAGCCCAATTTCTGTATTTTTTCACAGGTTTGACATGTCTGCATGTGTCACAATCACGTTGTGACCTGCTCTTTGTAAAGATCTGTTTGGTGGGTAAAGAGCTGTTGGTGCCTCTTTAGCATAGCGTTATCCTTTGCAGAGGCTGAGCATGGGTCAATACATATTCAATACCCCTACCCCTGATGCAGGGCCACATGCTCAGTATTTATGTTTCACTGCATTAGGATGGGTCATGCCAAGAGCAAAGCCTAAGTGTTCCTCTATGGGGGGAGGGATAGCTCAGTGGTTTGAGCATTGGCCTGCTAAACCCAGGGTTGTGAGTTCAATCCTTGAGGGGGCCACTTAGGGATCTGGGACAAAATCAGTACTTGGTCCTGCTAGTGAAGGCAGCGGGCTGGACTCAATGACCTTTCAAGGTCCCTTCTAGTTCTAGGAGATAGGATATTTCCATTTATTTATTTCTCAGCTGGTGCATTTCTTCACCTAGTGTGCCAATGCCTATGCCAATCAATGCTCGCAGCACTCTGCTAGGAAGGAGAAGAACAAAAGGACGTTGCAGCTTCTCTCTTGCGCCATTGCATTTTCATACACCCATTGCCACTTCATACACTGCAGCATCTGTGCATTGGTACATTGTGGTGGCAGCACTCCTTTATGTGCCAGTGTTGCCTCTCTAAAGGCCTATCAGTTGAGGGAGGTGTGTTTTGCCCCATGTATATGATACTTTAGGTAGCACTGAAATGATTAGTCCAGGGTGGCCAAAACCTTCCAGACTTTTGGGGCACACATTGTTACTGCTCAGCCTCCTTCTCACTAACTCCTTCCCCTCACATTCCCTCCCTTTCTTCAGGGTCAGACACTTCGATATGGGCTGAGCCTGTTGTCTGATTTTGATCCCGTTAACTCACAGCAACAGGAGCGACAAGCAAATCAGGGAGGTAGTATTGCTTAGTGGATGGAACACTGGACTGGGCTGCAGAAGACCTCGGTTCTATTCCTGGCTCAGCCGCTGGGTGACTGTCACTTCCCTGTGCCTCAGTTTCTCTATCTGTAAAAGGGGGATAATGACAGTGACTTCTCTTGTAAAGCTCTTTGAGATCTACCGATGAAAGAGGGGGGTATTATTATGTGCTAGCTGCTGCACATGTGCAAAGTTCTAATACAGTCTGAGCAGCACACAAGTCCCAGTAGCAGTGCTGGCCCCGAGGTTAGGACAGGGAACGTAGCGGCCCTGATTTAGGATGGTACTTAAGCACATGTTTAATTTTAAGCAAGTACTTAATTCCTATTGACCTCATATGCATCTGCTTAAAGTTGAGCATATATTAAAGTGCTGTCTGTCCTGAACACTGCTGACTTCTTGAATCAGAGCCCCTGACATTGCCTAATCACAGAAGATGCCAATGTTACAGTATGTGACAAATGTTACTATTCCATATTAATGCCGTATTAGATTAATCCCCAACATTCAGGCACTTTCCAGATGGCTAGCCAAACAACTGCTGAGACAGATGTCTATATATACACACACACACCATACACATGGTTAAGATAATACAGCACTATCAGAAAGAAGAGTATGTGATGGCTCCACTGTCCGTCAAAACCAATTCCCGGATGCATTGTGAAAGAAGTCAGTTCCTGGATGATTTTTTGTTTTGTTTCATATTCTATTGTGGGTTTCGAGACATCTGCAAAGCACTGTCATTTAGGAACAGAAAAGGCCAAAAGGGAAGTGCTAGCACATGCTCTCGTTTCTTTGCTAATGCACGGCCTGATCCAATGCCCATGGAAATGAACGGAAGTCTTTCCACTGACTTAGTGGGCGTTGGATCAGAACCCTGGCGAGGTATTGTCCATGTTGCTTGTGACACTTAAGGTGTGTAGGACTAGATCTGCAAGCCCGGGCGAGCTGTGCTCAGCACAGGACCAGAGCATGTGGGAAGCAAGTGATTGCACACCGCCTTTACACCCCCTCAATCCTGAGGTCATGCCAACAGGAAAACCTAATTGTCCCTTTACAATGTTGCCAACTCTCATGATTTTGTCATGAATCTCATGATAATGATTGTTGTCCTTAAAACCCCAGCTCCTGGAGTCAAGTGGATCTGTGATGATTTCAGCCTTCATTCTTAAAGAAAAAGTAAGTTTCTAGCCCTTGTGGCTGTGGATAAAGCTTCCAGATATGACCCCAGTGCACCCTAAAGGCTCAAAAAGCAGAAGGCAAATAAAAAGAACACCAAATCTATTATTTTTTCCACAATCTCATGATTTGAAAGCCAATCTCATGATTTTTGGTGAGCCTGACTCATGATTTTTGAACATTTGGGGTTGGCCGTACCGTTCTTACCAGTGCACTTCCCAGCTGAAGATGGCAGGAGTAGTGTGCCAAGCTTGTGCACGTGTGTTTGCATTGGTTCAGGAGTAGAAGGATTCTAAGTCAGTATTGTCCCAGAAATTCTATTCCATGCACTTCTTTCAGTAGCTCCCCTGGTGTAATTGTTTTAATTAAGATGAGACCAGAGAAAGATTTTCAAAGATAATAGTACTGAAGCAAGTCCTGACCCTGCTAGCACTTAAAAAGCACGCTACAGAGCCATTAGGGGCAGTTTTCCAGCGGTTTTGTGTTGCTCAAGCATCACAAAATGGCCAGAAGTCGAGGGCCAAGGATCTGGCCCTTATTTTTTCTTTGGACTCCCTTATTTTGGATGAACCCCCTCTTGTAATATCTTACCCCCATGGGCTACCCCCCTTTTCTTCCCCGGCTCAGTAGAGCACGCTGCAGCTGTATATTGGAGTCAGAGACTGGAAGACCCCTTTGCAGCTCTACTGTACATTGCGTGACAAATGAGAGGTAGCACATAGAACTATCAGACCTAACAAAAGCACTTCCTGCAAATCTGATTCTAGCCTAGAGCCAGGCACCAAGAGCCCGATTCTGGCTTTACACCCATGTAACTGCAATGACTTCAGTGGAGTTATTCCTGATCTGAGGCTCAATCCTTCAAGAGCGTGGAGTACCCTGCCCCCAACCCAAAACTGACATGCTTAAGTCCAAGCACAAGCATTGTCCCACTGAAATCAGCACTTCATTGGGACTGCGCACTTGCTAGTGTTTTGCTGCATTGGAACCAGAACACTCTGCACCTTGCAGGATGTAGCCCTTGCATGGATCTGAGGTCAGAATCAGGCCCAAACCTTTCCAACGTGGATGGAGCAAATATCTGGGCATCGGAGGCTCTATTTCTGACTCAGGCCATGATTTGTTGTGTGACTGTGGGCGAGTCAGTCCCCCGCCCTGTGCCTGTACTGTACAATGAGTGATAACAACAACATACCTAACCATCTCACAAGGGCGTGGGAGGATTCCTCAATAAACGTTGGTGAAGTACTCCAAGGTCCACAGATGAAAGGCCTTTAAAGTTTCGTTGCTGTTTACTCTATAACAATTCCACTCAATATAGCGTGGCACTGTAACACCAAGCCCTTCTGAAGAGCAAAGGTGAGATAGAAGGAGGGAGACAATGCCAAAGGATGAGGGACCAGGATGGAAATCAGTGACAGGCAAACTGCTCTGGCCCTTCACCCCCAAAAACACTCCCCAGGGACTGAGGAGGATAGAACAGAATCCAGATCTAAAATCACCCCAAGTTTCGGCTTCGCAAAACTAAATCCCAACTGGCTAAAGTTTTTGCACAGTCAATCCCCTCCCCCATCTAGGTTTTCCATCTCTTCTAATGCTACTTAATGATTCGTAATAACTGATCACAACAGCACTGAGCGGGCCTATTGATCCCCAAAGTACAACACAAACATTAACTCATCTCAGAGCACCCCAAGTTACCGCGCTCCTCATTTTGACTTTGAGGTGAAAAGATTCGCCTGAGGTCACAAAGCAAGTCACTGAATGGACATTTGCCCTGGCTTAATTATTTGAGTGACTCAGAATTTTTTTCCCCTTAGCCTCTGCCAGTTCCTCCTCCTTATTGTGTGTGTATGTCCTCTGTTTGTCAAATACCTGTGGGACAATAACTCAGCTACACACAACGTGGCTGTGTGAATGGCAGGCGACCTAGGACAGTAACAAAAGGAACCTGCTTGGCAGTCCACACAACCGGTGCCTCCTGTCACATTCTTTCCTAGGGTTCTTATAATTACAGGGCATTGCAATGTTGACAGAAAGAACAAGAACAGGCATGTCTGCCATATGACACCGAGAGTGTGAGCTAATCCTCTCATTGAGTCAATGAAGTTTTGAAAAAAACAAACACCCCTCTCTCTCTCTCCCCCCCAGCCCCCCGCCTTTTGGACGGACCCTCAGGGCTTAAGGGATCAGCAGAAGCTTCTGGTCTCAGACATTACTGTCTGCACTCCACACAAAATGCTCCTGTGGTCCAATGAGCTCTCCCGATAGAAGGAAATATTTATCTGTATCCCAGCCACGAGTAGACACATAATCATTAGAGCTGCTTCAAAACCAGGACAAAAAATAATCTGCCAAAGAAGCAGCTGTTTGTGGAGGAATTCAACGTTGGAAAATTTGCTACCGATAGTTGGTCAAAAGTGGGGGGGGGGGGAAAACATGGAATTTTTTCCTCAATTTTTCCCACTAAAATGTTGATGATTTTTTAAAATGCAATTTCAGAATTCAAAACATTTTGACTCGCTGCAGTCACACCACCACCATCACTATTGCATTTTGCCTTCCAAACAGGGAGGTCAAGAAATCCTCCCTGTTTTAGATGGGCAAACTCTGGCAAAGAGCGGTGACACCACTTGCCACAGACTAGACAATGAGCTTTATCACAGGGGATCTCACACTTCATTGCACTGCTACCCCTTCTGACAACAAAAATTACTACACGACCCCACAAGGGGGGACTGAAACCTCAGCCCTCCCAAGCCCCCCTACTCCAGGTGGGGGGGCCCAAAACCAAAGCCCAAGGGCTTCAGCCCCAGGCAGGGAGCCTGTAACCTGAGCCTCGCCACCCAACGAGTGGTGGGCCTGAGCCCACCAGCCAGAGCTCAAGCTCTCGGGCTTTGGCTTCGGCCCCAGGTCCCAGCAAGTCTAATGTCAGCCTGGCAACTCCATTAAAACGGGGTCACAACCCACTAATACAGCATCATCCAAAACATTCCCTGTCCACAGAAATGTAAGTCAAATGGCTTCCACCTTTAGAGAACTATCATAAGGGGACACGTGTTTTGTTAGCATTATCTGCCTATTGAGGACAATGTAAAAGACATGGTTGCAGATGGCATGCTCCAAACTGGACCCACTTTTTCCTTAAATATATGTTTGTAAAGTGCATACATAAGTGCAAGTTATCTGATGAAGTTCGACTCTCTTTCTGTTTGTGACTCACTCAAGGAGCAAGCCTGATTGCTACAGATGGATTCATCATCCACAAGCATAAGCCAAATAGTTGATGCAAACAAATTCCAGTTGTTGAATTGTTGGAGATCTATTTGCTCCAAATGGGTCACTGATCATTGCTATTAGCTGTTCGTTATTTGCAGCACTTGATTTGTCACCTAAAATCATATGGCATTGTCTCTGGTTCCTGACTGGAACATTTTAAACAGAGGAATAATAAAAAGTGCTGAATAGGAAATAACCAATAGTAATGGTTAATTAGGCTTGGCAGAATTTGATTATTTAAAAAAATTGCAACGGATGAATGGATGTTTATTTTTAATCTTTTTTTTTCCAATTTTTAGTGATTTAAATTGTCACAATTGCGGGAAAGTGGGGGGGGTGTAGACAATAATTATTTAATGACAGTCAACACTGAGAATCAAAATGTTAAAGCATGATAACCATTACAACACAAATTGTCAACCGCACATGGCAAAATATACAAAGTCAATAGCCTTAAATCTAACACTAATGAGCTCACAAGCAGCATTTTTCTTACTTTGCCTGTCTGTACATTCTGATGATCACTGATGGAAATATTTTCTTTTCAGTTTGGGTGTGTACAGTGAAATTGACATTTACCAATAACAATCTAATTCTTCCAACCCTATGAATAGTGCACTCCCTGGTAGGAATGTTCATGCATGCTACAGTTAATGAACGTTGGGGATCTGCAAACACCAGGGCCCCCCTCAGACCAGACCCAGAGAATTCTTTGTGGGGTACAAGGCCCTATGATCTTCATTCCTCCTGCATAAGGGTAGCAGCAACAGGCAGGATGGACTATGGAATTTGGAGCACCATCTGTAAAGCAGCCCACACTAGCTACAGTCAAGGCGTACGGGGTAGGTCTGGGCTTTGCCACCTGTCCTCGTCCTCCAACTGGACTCAAACGGATGCCCCAGGCCCAATGGCCCCAGCTCCACAGAGCCTGCCAAGGTGGGAAGACTATGAAAATCCCCAGGCCCTTGGAGCTCCCTTGCCAGAGCAGCCTGCCTAAGCCAGTACCTCAGCACCTTCCAAGCCTTTCTGCCCAGACAAGGACGTGGCAACAGAGATTGAAATACTCATCCCAGACACGGCTGCTGTAACTCACTAGATCTGGATCGGAGAGTGGAAGCAAGGCAGAGGCTCCAGAAGGCTGATTAATGCCTTCAACAGGTGCCACAACCACACACTGTGCTGTGCTCCGTCGTATGAATTCAGATGGAATACATGGGCCCAAAAAGTCAACAGTGTTAATGTGACCCTGAAACTGTCCAACCTTAATCAGTGCGTTCGCAGTTTGGCACACAGAGTTTGGCACACACGCATGGTTAGTACCACGGCAAACGCACCATTAACAATCTGTTCAACTTTGTATTAAAGATACAGAAAAAGAGGGAAAAACAGTTAAAACATTTGAAATGTAAACGATTAAGTAAGGCTGTCATTTAAAAAGCAACCTTCATTCCCTTTCTCTTTAGCTAGAGAGTCTTTATATGAAACGCCCCCTTGTTTGACAGTCTCTTAAGGCTATAGCTACACTAGAGAGCTTACAGCAGCCCAGCTGCACCACTGTAAGCTCTCCAGTGTATCCACTCTAAGCTGACGGGAGAGGGCTCTTAATTAATTAATCCACCCCCAACAAGCAGCCATAGATTTTTATCACAAGTCCACTCTGAGACCTTGCAAACTTGTACTAGCATTGAGCTGTTTAGGCCAGGGCATTGCTGTTAGCTGCCTCTTTCTTGTCACAGGCTTAGAGCAGTCTTGCAAAGTTACAGTCTTGGCTAGCTAACCCAGACTCTGAGACAGAAGGCAAATGGAGCAGGATAGAAAAGAGAAGAAACAAGATGGAGATGGAAAAGGACATCCTAGGTAGGGCCAGCTCCAGGCACCAGCGAAGGAAGCAGGTGCTTGGGGTGGCCAATGGAAAGGGGTGGCACATCCGGGTCTTTGGCGGCAATTCAGCGGCGGGTCCCTCAGGGCGAAGGAGCGAAGCACCCGCCGCCGAATTGCCGCTGAAGAATGAAGCGGCTCGGTTGAAGTGCCGCCGATCGTGGAGCCGGCCCTGATCCTGATCCTGGGGGTTAGGTGTGTGTGTGACAAAAGTCTTATATCCCTGGTGGTGTTTGGGATTCAGCCAGAGCCAGTGGAGGTGGTGATGTCATCTGGGTCCCTCTCTTGTCCCGGTCTGGTCAAGACATCTCTCGGGATCAGGGCAATGTAGGCCCAGTGCTGTTACTGTAGATCCCAGAGTCCCAGGAGATGGTGGTGGTAGAAGCCATGACAGTGAAGCTTGCTACTTCCCCTTCTTTCACTCAGCCATTGTCCCCTTCTGCTTCCTCTCCGCCAATTTTCCTCTCAAAGTCTCTTATTTCCGAAAGGGAACAATGGGCAGCACAGCCCATCCTCTCATTATTTTGTTCACCAACAGGTCTAATTTCCAACACACCCATTTTAATTCACTGGTTTCCAGTCTCATGCTGGTCTTGGTTATCCAGTGTGGTCTCCACACAGTCCTTGAGTTGCAGCAGTAAAGCCGAACTCGGTTTGTTTTTCACTTTTTCTGAACAACCTCATGTAACAGTCCGAGCTCGACTTTTGTTACCTTTCTCCCAATCAAAAATGTGTTACCCTTTGTTATTACAGGGGACTAAACCACTGTAGACTTCCATCTGTTTTCCCCACAGTTGGGCTCACAACTGAGGTAGGTCTTCTAGGCCCCAATTATTGCAACAGGTCACATTCCAGATTCCCATTTGTTCCACTTCCATTGTTAGTCCTTCGGCCCTGACCTCTAAAGCCATTGAGTCAAGATCTAGTCACATCAGTGACTGTCCCAATGGCAGCACAGCTCCAGAACCATGCAGGACAGCTGTACCAACACAGGGGGAGGGGAAGTGCCACTAGCAATCTAAAATCTGCCTAATCGTGGGGGAATGTTGCACAAGGCAGCTACTCCCTGCTCCCCCACAGGACCCTGGAGCCTCTGCCAGGTGAGAGTCTTCTGTTCTGTCTGGGAAACAGACACCTACCTTCCTGCTGACTAATCTGCCAGGGGATTGGGAAGAATCCCTCACCAAGCTGAACTGAGCATTAAGAGGCACTAGCGGGCCGACTGAGTCCTAGGCGGTAATCACAGGCAGGTAAGGGCACCATAACGACTGGCTCTGCTTTACAAAGCACCAAGGGGCAGATTTCCAAATGGTACCTCAGTGCCTAACAATGGGAGTTGAGTGGCTGGTGGATTTTTCCAAACTTCTATCTGGATCTTCAGGCTCTAATTACCTTTGGAAATCTGGCCCAGGGTCTCTACATGCAGTCCTCCTGCATCCCCAGCACTTTAAGCCAGACCTCTGATGACTGGGGCAGCTGGAGGGAGAGGTAACGAGCCAGGTCAGAAGAGTATGAGTGGGGTGAGATGAGGTGAGGCAAGCCATCATGTGAGCTGTAAACCAACCACCGAGAGAAACTCAAAGCTGCTCCCGTCCCAGCCCAGCTGAGAGGCGAGAGGGTCCCAATAACCATAACCACAAGAACAACAAGGAGTCCGATGGCACCTTAAAGACTGACAGATTTATTTGGGCATAAGCTTTTGTGGGTAAAAAACCACTTCTTCAGATGCATGGACTGAAAGTTACAGATGCAGGCATTATATAATGACACAGGAAGAGAAGGGAGTACCTCTCAAGTGGAGAACCAGTGTGAGGTACCACTTGTGAGGTACTCCCTTCTCTTCCTGTGTCATTATATAATGCCTGCATCTGTAACTTTCAGTCCATGCATCTGAAGAAGTGAGGTTTTTTACCCACGAAAGCTTATGCCCAAATAAATCTGTTAGTCTTTAAGGTGCCACTGGACTCATTGCTGGTTTTGTGGATACAGACTAACACGGCTACCCCCTGATACTCATAACCACAAGGTTATATTTAGGTCAAATGTGCCTCTGATTCCAAAGCTGCCCTCAACCTGTCACAGCTAGCAGCGTCCTTCACCTCCTCCTGGGAGCGCTTATCACACAACTATGAACCAAAGTGCAACAACGTAAACAAACATTCTTCGTGGAACGGCCTCAGGCGGAGATCTGAACTTTAAAAGGCCATGGAAAGCCGATCCCACCAGGGACAAAGGAATCAGCAGTGCTAGACGCTAATCTGAAATGCCACCTTAACATTATTTAAAATCACTTAAACAGGATCATAAAGTTACCTCCTGCTCAGCGTAGATTAAGATGAATTTCCTGTGCTGAAGGCTTTACAACCCAGGAATCCATTTACATGCACTGTGTTGTATAATACAAATCTATATGGAAAGTTTTATGCTTTACGCTGTAAAAGGGCTGGGTGAACTGGTTCAGATAAAATGAGAACCAGCCTGATCTTTCATCCCTAGGTCAAGCGGACATTGACCCCCTTTCTGAGATTCAAACGGGTTCAGGAAACATTTCCATGGTTAGGCTTTAATTTTTCATGTGCAAAGCTGGAACTAGAAGCCAAGACTTCCAAAAAGCTAGTCCAAGCAGCCGCACAGTCCAGCGACTCCAGCACTAGACTAGGAGCCAGGAGACCTAGCGGTTCCAGTCTTGACTCTGCTGGTTTAGCATATGTCTCTGGTTTACTCATCCCAGCCTCCTCCTGTTCTATTTCCCTGACCTGAAATAAACAAACAGCAAATAACAAACTGTATCTTTTTCTTTATTTGAGTCCAACCTTCTCACTTGTGAATCTCTCACTATCTAACCAGCAAACTGGGTGTAGATCCTGCAGACTATCCCACTGTGACAATTCCCAGGGGTACGGAGGGTTTCGAAGCAACGGGGTACCACCTGCCCTTCACATGAGGAAACCTGGTGTGTGTCTGGCAGGGGTCAGCTCCCTGACTCTCCATGCCCCTCATCCCACACGGGTTCTGCTGCCCTCATGCAGGCTAGGGATGGGCACACTCCAACCTGAGTCCTCTGAGCGTCCCCCTGCAGCATCCAGCCCCTTATCCACTGCACAGTCACAGAATCACCCATTCCCAAAGGCAGAGTACACCACAGCTTACTAGCGACACCTTAGATCCCCCACTCCGCTCAACAGACAGCCCTTTGATAGGTTTATAGTGAAAACAAGAATAAGTTTAATGAACAAATAGAGAATTAAATGATAGCAAGTAGGATTAATGGAAGCAAAGGGTTAAATATACACCTCTACCTCGATATAACGCCATCCTCGGGAGCCAAAAAAATCTTACCGCGTTATAGGTGAAACCGCGTTATATTGAACTTGCTTTGATCCACCAGAGTGCACAGCCCTGCCCCTCCAGAGCACTGCTTTATCCCGTTATATCCGAATTTGTGTTATATCGGGTAGCGTTATATCGAGGTAGAGGTGTATAATAAAATCATAATGCGCAGTATAGCTCTTAAACTTTAACTAACACAATGCCCTCTGTCTAATAAGGTCCTGCTTACCCAAAGTCCTCCTCTCCCAGTGGTTTTCAACCAGGAGGGCTGAGACCCTCCTTTCACAGGATCAAGCCCATTGGCAGTTTGTCTCCCACAGATGAAGAATGTGAAGGCATCTTTCTGCACCCCTAGATATGGCCAGTCCTTTGTTCTGTACCTGTAAGCAGAGTTCCCTCCCCGGCTGTTTACCTCTCCCTGTTAATTTCTTCTCTTGAAGTCCCCTCCATGTCTCCATTAGCATTGGACTCGGTATGCAAATCAGCTGCCATTGTAAGACGCACAATGTGCAATGGTCAGCTAGGGAGAGAACGTCTCCCAGCACCTCCTGCCAGGTGGATCCTGTGACGAAGCACGCTGTCGCTGGATGACCTGCCTTTAACTACCAGGCCTTAGGAACGTAATTGCCAATATACGTATCTGCTCACGTATCGGCCACACATACACGTTGCAAAGATTGTGATGACTGGTGTGAGACAGGCTTTCAGTAGAAACCTTACGATACTGTGGTGAACTCAAATGTAAATATGAGACCCATAGGCTCCCTGTAACCCTTGTGCACCTCTGTGCCCTCTGGCAGTTGGCACCAAGAGGTCGGGGAGAGCATCACAGCTGCTCACTCATTCTGTGACCTTGGGCAAGTCACATTGGCCAAAATTTTCAAAAGTGGCCGGCCTCTCCCTGAAAATCCATCAGTTTCTGGGTGCTCAACCTCAACTGCTTTGGGCCTGATTTTGAGATGCGTTGAACACAACTCAACCCCAGTTAAAGTCAAGGCAAGTGGGGAGGGTTCAGAATCTCAGCAAAACAAACCATTTCAAGGGACCTAAAGGTGGGGCCCCAAAACCAGCGGCTCCTTTGGCAAATGTGGGCCTTAGCCTGTCCCTGTCCCGCCGAATCTGTAAAATGGAGACAATAATGTTTAGCCACCTTTGTTAAAAGCTTGAGATGGAGGGATAAAAATGCAAAACAGCATCAAATTATAGCACTTCTGATCCAGCTGCTGCAAGGAAGTCCTGGATAACTCACAGGAAAACGTTAATTTCAGACCAGTTTTAGAGCAGTATGCAGCCTTTCAGGTCTTTATCCTAATGCAACCTTCTGAAATTTCTCCGTCATCATCCATCAACTTCACTGCTTTTAGACTTGGCATGAAGGGGGGGGGGGAGAGAGAAATCGGTAGTTTTTCTACACAGACACGTGGGAAAACATTTTTGTTTTGATCCACATGCATTCACATGTCCCATTTCAGCCCAAAGCTCCAAGTTGGAGCTACTGGGTTTCCCCTGGGTCGTTGGACCCAACAATCCAAGCTTCGCTTGAAATGAGACCCAGCCTCCTCAAAAGGGTTGTGAACTTTAGTGAACCTTTTGATGAATCTGGTGTGAGTTTGTAGCCTGACCCAGTCCCTCGCCAATTAAGGCTGCAGTTATAGCAGGAGGCTTTTGTGATATGAATAAGCCCTGCATGGTTCACATTCATAACTTATCATTTGCCATGTCCCCAGGACCCTCTGAGGATACAAATATGCAGTAGTCTTTCATCGGACTGCTGAGCAGATCATTTTTGATATTTGTGTGTGTATAAAGAATGCGGGATGGCTGATGTCTGTCTACAAGTGACATTTAACTACATGAGAGAAGATGGCCGAGTTCCCCAGTGCTATAGCTTCGAGTCTAACTGTACTGTCTATATTTAGTGCATTTTTAAGATAACCCTCTTGTTCTATTTTCAGCCCCCCACACTGACTTACTGGCCCTTTTGTGCCTCGCTGTATTGCGGCTTGAGAGTGTACCCAGCCTTTTTATTTTCTAAAAGTGACTTAAATGGGAAGGGGAAATGAGGTTTGTGCTATTTTGGGCATCTTTATAATTTACAGAGAAGGCCAAAAAAGAAGTAAGTTGTTTTTTCCCTGCTTGATTTTTTACAATAAAAATTCAAGTCCTACCTACCCTGCTTTTCCTGGTAGTTTCTATGGATGACTAGTAGGATTACGCCATCATAGGTACTAAGCCAGCAAACCTTGCTCAAAGTGACAGGGGACATTATTTTTGTTAAAACTCTTCTAAATGATCAGGGGCTGGGGGAAGACTTGTGAATGTATTTTATTTAACTCCAATGCCTGACAAAGAGCTAAGAGGAAAGTTCTCTCTGTTAAAGTTGCAACATCCCATCCCTTCAAACAGGGCTGTGAAAGCTCCCACCTAGTCCTCTAGTCCTCCAAAGAGATCTCCAGAAACAACAGAGCACAGGAGGCTTGATGTTCCTGATTGTCCTAAAGTAAAAAGAAAAGGAGTTTTTTTGTTTGTTTTGTAACAAAAACATTCACACACACACACACACACACCCTTGTGCATCATGAAGAAGCAAAGAAGGGCTCAGGCTCCCGATTTTATTTTTCCTTTCAGGTCACCTTTAAGTTGGTGCTCAGAAGTGACAAAACCTCCCTTTCAGACGTGTTTAGATGAAACTGCTGCTAGGACTCTGTGCTGCCACCTCCCCTTCTCCCTCCCCTGCCCAGAGAAAATGGAAATGTAAAAGCTTTAAAAAGCCTTCTTGCTTCCCAGTGTTGTTTTGTTCTTTTTAATGACTGTTTCCTGGAAAGATTGGCGCTCAGGTAGGGTTAGGGTGACCAGACGTCCCAATAAAATCAGGACCATCCCGATTTTTAGCTGTTTGTCCCGCATCCCGACTGATCTCTGGTCAGGACGCAATTTGTCCCGATATTTTGCTCCGCCGGCAGCACTCGGCTTTTTTGTTTGTTCGTTCGTTTGTTTGTTTTTTCCCCTGCCGGCAGCACTTGGCTTTTTTTTTTTTTTTTGCTCCCCTGCCCCACCCGATATTTTCTTCGTCTCATCTGGTCAACCTAGGTAGAGTTGCCAACTTTGTAATATTTAAAATCTGGACACTCCAGCAGGAGTGCTGAAACCTCCCCTGCCCCACCTCTTCCCCACAAGGCTCCGCCCCTTCCCCCCAAGGCCCCACCCACCATTCGATCCTCAATTCCCCTCTCCCCTGCCGCTTGCTGCTCTTCCCTTGTCTCCCCCCTCTCTGCTCCGGTCGTGAGGGACTCATCTGCGGAGCCAGGGCTGGGAGCTGTAGCTGCCTGACTCAGGTAGAAGATGACCCTGGATGATTAAAGGCTAGTGTGGGTGATGACCCAGTGCCTTCCTGCCTCCCCCACCCACAGTAACTGGACTTTGGGTGTCCAGTCAGTAGATCTGACCAAACACTGTCAAGTCCCCTTTTCAACCGGACTTTCCAGTTGAAAACCGGAAACTTGGCCACCTTAGACTCAGGTGTTCCATCCTCTGATGTGAAACCTGAATGGGTGGGGATTTGTGCCTACCTCCAACACTAACCCCTGAAGAACAGAACCTTTGGGTGGGAACAGGTTATGTCACTTTTAAGCTCCCGGTTTTCATTCTGTTTAGCTGTTAAGGGAGTATCACTATCTGAAACATTAAAGTGGGTTGCATGAGATTAGACAGATGATAGATGGATAGGAAAAAAAATCAAGCTAATTTAGTATTGGCGGTTCATGAACCACTTGAGATGGTTTGAGACTATGAAGTAATGTATAAATATACGTGTGTATTCAACACTGAATTTGTGTCTTTGAATGGCCCCTAATGAGTTGTGTTCCAGCACCGCCTTGTGTGTAGGTCATCCAATCAGGAACCAGAATAAGTCATGTGATATGAATGACCATGTTCAAAAGTTTGAATAGCAAATTGGAACCTTTTCCTGCGATACTTGTTGGATATGTTATAATACTATTGTTATTTGTGACGATGCCCAAAGACCCCAATCAGAATCGGTGCAAGGCACTGTACAAGCACATAAATGGACAGTTTCTGCACTGAAAAGCTTACAATATAAAGCCAGAGTGTCAAGAACTCGGAGTTCTTGAGTTATAATCACAGCCCTACCGAGACCTCCTTTTGTGACCTTGAACGAGACAGCTGATTTCTCTCTCTGTGCTTCAGTTTCCCTAAGTTCAGCATGATAGCCATCTGCTTCCCAAGGGTGTTGTGACAATGAGACAATGTCTGCACATAAAACTCTATATACAGTATGCAAAGGTGCCAAGTTCTGTACGGAAACTCTCTGACTGGCAGGTAACCACCTAAATTAGCCATTTGGCATGGGATTTTCAAAAGCACCAACTGACATGAGCAAAGTCCCATTGAGTTGTATGCCTAAATCATGTAGGCACTTTTGAAAAAAATCACACCCTTAGTGCTTAATCCAATCTGAGCTCCCGAATGTAGAACCAGGTGCCCTGACTTAGGCGCCCAAGTCCGAAAGTCGGGCCCTAGGCGTAAATGGTTTGGATACAATTAGAATCAGCCCAAGATTTAAACTGACCTTGAACCCTTGGTAAGGTTTGCTTCATCTTTCCTAATTGCCACATTTCTCTGTGTGCCTTGATTTCAGAAGGGAGGGGCTGTGGCGGTTCTGAAATACCATGGATCAAAGCGACAAGGTCGGTGAGGTCATATATTTTATTGGACCCACTTCTGTTGGGGAGAGACGCAAGCTTTTAAGCTCCACAGAGTGATTCCTCAGCGAAAGCTTGTCTCTTATTGGACCAGCTTCTGTTGGTGAGAAAGTTATTACCTCAGCCCCCTTGTCTCTCTAATATCCTGGGACTGACACAGCTACAATACTGCATACGTGGATCAAAGTATCCGTCCTCACAGACAGAGTGGCAGTGAAGCTTTTTGGGCCTGATCCTGAAACGCACTGCTCACCCACCTGGCCCTATCCTGCTTCCACTGCCATGAAAGGCAAAACTCCTATGACCTAGGCAGGGTAAAAACAGTTCAATTCCTGTTCTGGCACAAAACCTGGGGCAGTCCCTCACTCATGCTGGCCTTCGGTTTCCCCAGGGGTAAAATGGGAATAATACTTCCTTTCTCCCAAACTTTATCTTCTGCATTTAGTAACCCCCTAGCTCTTATTAGCACTTTTCATCCATTTTAATGGATGATCACCCCCATTTTACCGATGGGCAACTGAGGCAGCGAGAGGCTAAATGACTTGCCCAAGGCCATGCAGGAAGTCTGGGGAGGAGCAGGAAATTGAAGCCCGGTCCTAGGTCACTGCCTTAGCCACTGGCCCTTCCTTCCTCTCCTGAGTCCTTCCTCTGTTTAGATCATCAGCTCTGCAGGACATTGGCTGGCTCTTGGGATATGTATGTCTGCTGTGCTCCTGTAATACAAATCATTACTCATCACAGTAACAGGGGCCAGCGAGAGCCTGCTCCTGCTCCCACTGATGTCTCTGGCTAGCTTCCCATTGATTTTACAGGGTGCAGCAACACAGACAGCAGCCCAGGATAAAAATGCCCGTTTCTCAATGTCAGTATAGACGCAAGTGTACTCAGTGCTACGGCCCCCGAGAGTGACAAGGTCACAACCCCTCTGGGGGTTTAATGGCAGTGACACAGCAGAAATGGGCAGCACTTCCAACCCCCAGCGGCTCTCAGATCAGAGTGACTGAGCGAATAACCAAGTTCTTGTCTGCTTCCTGCTGTTATTCTGGGGGGTGCAGCTTTCCATGTAGAACACGTCAGACTTTCACCAGCTCTACAGCTGGCTCGCAAGGTGGGAAACACCCTGTGCTGCCTGCCTGGGGTGGGGGGCCTAGTTCCATGGCCCCATTTGCTTTTTAAAACTCAACTCCTCTACACTCAGTCCATGGGAAGTAGGGGCAGCAGGCTTCCCTCACGTACTACCCTGCCAATGTGTGTCAGCCACCTCGAGGCAAAAGAGGGATTCAGCCTCCATTGCTCTTTAGTCCTGCAGCTCCTCTGTTGAGACCACTAGGCAGGGTGGTGTTTTTCCTGAGGAGGCATTTGAGTTTCTCCTTGGGAAATTCCTAATCAATGTCACTGCATTACCCTTGTCTTGACATTTCCATACCAAGCGGGACTGCCACAGCAGTACCAATGGCATCCCAATGGGTCTGTGTCGATTCCATTGGGACACCATTATAAAAACACTATGGGCCAAAGGAATCCCATGTGTAAAACTGATGAAGCCAAAGGAGTTACACCAGCGATGAATCTGATCCTCTGATACCACTGTGATGCCACCGGGGCTAGTAGCAGTAAGAGAAAGGGGCGTTCAGTCTCACTACTGGGGTTCCGTTATGCTTAGTTTTATCCGGGATGCGTAGGTATGAGGACGCTCTTGTACCCACCAGCCACCACCCTACCCCTGCCCCTACCTTTGGCTACTGATGTCCCACTGACTAGCAGCATTACGGGAAAACCGACGGCTCAGCGACTGTAAGGCCACTGCTCCATGCTGTGTATAGAACAGCCCATGTCAATCAGGAGCCACGTATTTGCAAATTACCGGCTGCCCCTGGATGTGGAATGAGAAGCCCCGGCAGCAACCGCTCATTACGAGAAGCCGCATAGTCAGGTGGTTAGAACAGGTAACGGAGATTCCAGCCACCTATCTGTGTGAATTTGAGTCACATCGCGGTGACGTGGCTTGCCCAGTTTCCCCATCTGCCACTCAGTGATCATACTCAGCTGACAGGGGTGTCATGAGATTTAATTCACTAATGTTTGATGATTGCTTCAGAATTCGGGATGGACGGGATTCCAGAAGGGCAGAACAGGATTATACCAACACATCTAGCCCTTTCAATATCCCTTTCACCTTGACTTCTCTGTAGTATCCAAAATAACTAGGGCAAACACTGAGTTCAGCAGAATTCACCCAACTCCTCCTCTTTTCCAAGGATCATTACATTCATTTTCCAAGATACCAATATATATTCTGAGTTGCTGAACCAAGCAGCTGATAGAAATGATACTGGATAAGCAGGAGATACTCAATCCCTGAGCACTTCTGCTTTGGCTGGGAACGCACAAGGGCAGCAGGAGAAGATCTCAGACATGAACTGCATGGCAACAGCATTTCAGCCTGCTCACACCACCACTAGCTAGGCACAGAGCAGAGCAGAGGACGCGATAAAAGGAAGCTCATTGCCAGTACCTAATAACAGGGACGACAAATTAACCACATAGGGCCGAACCCTGCCCCTCCCCCCACCGCCACATGGGGCCTCACGGAATTGCTGCGATTCCACTGCAGAAAGGGTGGCAGGCTATGGGGACCCCATGTCAGGGGCTCTATCACCCTACATGTTGCTGAGCTCTGCTGGGGCTTCCTGAGTATGGCGGGTTTGGGGGCTGGGCATGGCCAATAGCCTCTTGGCTATGAAGCTCCATCAGCTGTTCCCTGCCTGTGAAGGAGAAGCAGGGCAGCTACCAGAGACAGGGTAGCTTTTAGACAACTGCCTGCAGCCTGACATTTCCTTTCCATGGAGAAGGGCGGCCTACAGCGAGTGCTGGGCTGAGGACGTGGCCCATACGCTTTGTTGGGTAATAACGCGCATTATTATGCAGTAACAGCCCAGTTGCTAAATGGTCATTGCCCTGCAAGGGACAGTCATTGCAGGAATCTTCTCGCCTGGATCCACTTGGAAGAGATGTTCAAACATTTCTTGCTGAAAAGGCCTCCTGGGAATCCCCAGGGGCCACTCTCTGCCCACAGCATTCCAGAGCCGGGGTGCAGCCGTTCCTCCCAGAGTGCCCAGGTCAGCATGGGGGAAGTGGCTCTGGGATGATCCACAGCCAGCAGACCAGACTCCTTCCTCCCGCATCCAATAATTCCCTGTGGGCCAAATCCTGAAGCCCTTAAACTCCCCCTACAGCCAATGTCAGTCAAGGTGGAGATTGGTAACAGCTGGGCCAGGGCCTCAGGATCTGGCCCAGTCAAAGAAAGAGACAAAAAGGCCAGTGTGCCCAAAGCACCAGGAGGGGACGCAGGGACTGCCGGGCACCTCGAGCACCATTCTGGGATGGCTAGCGAGGGCAGCAGCTTGCCCTAATTTGGTCACCCTGCAGTGCCACGTTTACAGGTAGAACTATTTATAAGTGCTATCCCAGGATACGTGTCTGTGACCTTCACAAGCACAGTCATCAAACTGAATAGCTGCTTGCTAGCACTCACAGGCATTCACACCGGCCTTTTAAGAGCCAGACTGCGCCATCAGGGCCCAGTCCCGTTCCAGGTGGGCAGGCAGACAGCGCCTTCCGCACCACCCCGTAGGGAGAGTCAGTGTGCACCCCGCGCAGTGACCTTTCAGTTCCATTGGCTGGTACAAAGGGGGCCAGAACCCTGCCTCCTTTGGGGTGGCTGCCACCTCCAGGGTCCTTGTGCTCAGGAGAGCACAGTCCTTGAGGTGGTGTCTGGCCCCTGTATGGGGGCACAAGTGGGGCAGGGCTCATTAGACACCCTATGATGGGGGCAGGTACCATGTGGCCCTAAACAGACATAGTCCTGGTGAAAAGTGCAAGGGTGATGCCTTTTATTTATTCTTGGGACAAGCACAGCGCAGGCAGCTGCAGTGCAAGCTTTTGTCTTGCTGCTCTGCTGGCATGTGTCACCCCCACGTGAGCTAGAGGAGAGCAGAATCCAACCTATCCTACCCAGTCTCCAGGCTCATTGGCCCTCTGGGACTGAGAATCTCTCTAACTGTGCTGAGACGCCCGGGCTATTAAATCCTGACACCATCAGCTCAGTTTGCTCAAGACACCCAGCACCCAGCAGAGGGTGATAACTTTGCCTCACTGTGACCAAAGCCTGGATCTGAGCCCTCAAGCTCCCATTGAAAAACCTCCAGAGTTCAGGTCCAGCCCTCCAAGCCACCCAACCTCTGCGCCTACTGATTACTAAACCACCCACCCCATTTATATATTGGAAATCACCGGAGTTTTAATCTATCTTGATTTCTCTGCATCATCTCCGGTATGGAAACACAGAATCCTTTGCAATAATGTCAGAGGGTCTGTTCAGAAAGCTCATCTGCAGGGTCAGAAACTAACAGAAGCTGGCACCATATGTTTCTATAACTGCTGAAATAGAGAACTCGCAGCTGTTTGAGCCAGGCAAAAGAAGAGGGCACTATGTGCGGGGGGACGGAGAGGGAACCAATAGAAAGTTTGTTCAGCAAAAGCTTTCCATGGAAAAAAAATATGGAGTGCAGAAATCAAGGGATCAGATGATGTCACTTTGCAACTGTATACCCCAAAGAGCTGGTTAAGGGTTATCGCCATTTAATGGAGAAACAGAGGCACAGAGAGATTTAACGGCTAGACTGGCACCTTGCAATCCACCCTGAGCTAAAGGCAGCGCGGACTTGTGCTGCCCCAAGAAGGGTAGATGTGGCACCAGTCCTTTACCTGGCCCAGCTTCAATCCCCCACTTCGCAGCTCAGCTGCACTAGCCAGAGCGCTCAGGGAGGAGGCCCACCCTTCCCTACCCACCTAGGTGGCATGGGGAAAAGCAGCCAATGCTCTTCCTCCTCCCCACCATGATGGTTAGCAAACACAGGGGCGTTCTCTTTACTGCCACTGCATAAGCATCCAGCAAGGGTCACCATCTGGACAGCCCCAGGAAACTTGTGCAAGGTCACACAGCAAATCAGTGAGAGAGCTAGGAATAGAACCCCTCTCTCCTGGATCCCAGTCCAATGCCGTAACCTCTGGCCAACCCACCAGACCTCTTGCCCCTCCCCTCGGAGGAGCTCAATTTTTTTTTTAAGACAAACACATATATTATCTCCCTTTTAGGACCTGCGTTGACTGCACAGAAGGGGTTAAAAGTGCATTTCCTCTGGTATTTTTATTGCAGCCGAGAAATGTCACTGGCATGACTCCAAATGCTCCAAAGTTAATTTTAGCCCCACGGTGCTACATTTTTCAGCTCAGACAGGGCGGGTGGTAGGGAGCAGGGGGCGTATGTGTGTGTGTGGGGGAGCCAATGGAGGGGTAGTCTGTGCCCACATGCCAACAAGTATGCATGATGCACACAACATAAAATCCACTTCTACCTTCTCAGCACAAGCAGCTGCTGGATTAGGAGAGGACTTTAGTGTTCCTTTCCTGCCTTTTCTGTGGAGAAGGCTACCCAGACATGTATCAGATCAGCTACCCAGATCTCTGAATTGCTGTCTAATTCTCTTAGGTTCCTCTCCTTAGTGGGACCGTGCAAGCGCATGCGTCTCACCTGTTGGAGACTTGACCTGAAGGCGACAGTGAGCTGGAAACAGATACTGCCTTTTCCTGGTTTGGGCTGCAGCAGCAGGCAGCTCTGCAGTACAAAGGGTCAGAACGCCCGTCACGCCATCCAGAACTGCTCTACGAGGAGAGAAGTACCTGCCATTTAAAGAGAGGCCATGCAGAAAGGGCTTGATTTTCCCTGGTTCTCTGCAGGCCTCAAGGATCCCTTCTCCATATTTTAGTCAGGTTTCCTCCTTCCCAGACCTTGCTTTCTGGTTACCTCCTTCCTGGAGAATGAGAGCTGGATAGGATCCCAGCAGTGCTATTAAGATCAATTGTATAGAGACCCTATGCAGATGATCCCTGCTCCTATAAGAAAGCTGTCAAGAGGTTTGTGTCGAAAGAGAAGGGCAGTGACACGCCAAAGTCATAGATCAAGGCAATGACAAAGCTGGGAATACAAGCCGGGTGTCCCGAGTCCCACTCCCGTGCCCTATCCACTAGACCACTCTGCCTCTCAGTATTGCCCTTGCATTAGCTCGAGGAGACACTGCAGAGCAGTGCAAGTTGTTCCTCCTTCTCTTTTACTGTCCCCAAAGGTCACACATGCTGCCACCAGCGTTTTTCCAGGCCTTGATAACCAGTGGCTAGAGCAGGGGGAAGCTCTCACCGCACTGGCCAGGGAGGAAGGAAGGTGGGGAAGGATTGCTCAGCCATGCCCAGGGAGAGGAGATGGAGCTGTGTTCTCCCCATCTTCTCCTTCCTTTAACCCCTGCTGCTAATCCAGGGGCAGACTAAGAATTTGAACCCGGGTCTCACTCATGCCATGGGACCACCCCAGAAAAGGGATTTTTTACCAAATGAAATTCCCATTGTGTTGCGCCTCTCCCCTTCCAATGCACTTCCTTTAAGGAGCCCATTTGCATTCACCTGAAGAGGGGAACAAACTGCACCTGTTCCCAGTGCTGCTCAAAGGGTACATCTACATGGAATTCCAGCTTGGGCAGACATACCAGCACCAGCTCTCATCGAGCTAGAGGGCTAAAACTAGCAGGGTAGCTGCGGCTCCTCGGGTGGCAGGCTGGGTTAGGAGCCCTGAATTACGTACCTAGGGTGTCAGCTGCCTAGCTCCAGCGTGGACACAGGTTCCCTTAGGAAACGTGGTGCCTCGGAAAGGTGCCAGCTTGGCAGCCCTGCAGACTGATGCCCACTAGTTGTGCTCAGGACAGATTCAGCACAGGGAACACAGTGCAAGCTGCCCCCCACTCCCGCGACAGTGTGCCGGGTGGGCCCACCGCCAGGGGTCAGAGCAGGTCACTCTCCAAGTCCATTCCCCCCTTGACTTTCCTGCTGAGACTAAGGCTTTCTAATGGCTGACCACACCTGGGGATTGCTAGCCAGCCTCAGGTCCATGTTCGGGGATTGCCAAGGGGAAGAGGCAGTTCTGCAACAAGAAACGTGTCACACAAGCACACACACGTTGTCACAAAGGCAGCTGGCCATATTTTGGGACAAACAAATCACCTACGATTGTCATATCCCTCCCCAGTCTCTCTGTCACAACCCAGCACACCCACTAACCACCAGGAGGTTGTCGGGGGGGCTGGATGAGGCTGCTGGGTTTCGGTGAGAGCCAGCCCCATGGCGATGGCTTGCTGCAGAGTGTTCTGTGCAATCGTTCATGCGAGTCTGTTAATCAAACCAGCACTTGCTCCGTCTGGGATGTAACGTGGCCTCAGACACGGCAGATTAGTTCTCCACTTTGGTACTATTCAAAACACACACACAGGCCACAGTCCAGGGAAACCGTTGGCCAGAAGGGCAGATGTTCTGAAGCACAGCTGCGTGCTCAGAGCCCTGCTGCTCTTTCATGTACAGCATCTCCCGGGTTAAAGCCAGTGGAAAAGGAAATGGGGTAAACGTTCTGCAAGAAGGTAGCTGTGCAATTGCGGGCTACGAAGGCCCCTGTATATTGCACTGAAGAGTTATCCCAGTATTATTTGCTGAAGTCCTATGTTGCCCTCTGCATTGGAAAGGCCCATCCCTGCCCTGAGGAACCTAAGATCTAACGGTGAAATCCGGGCTCAGTTAAACTCAGTGGGAGTTTTGCCATTGACTTCAATTGGAGCCAGATTTCATCCTATAAACAGGCAAACACAGGAGACCCTGAGTCAGAGCTCTTGTTTTTCTACGATGGGTTAAGGGCAACAGTTTTTACTGACTGTGGTTAAGGTTTGTGGGCTTCACAAGAGAAGGCCAACGAAATCAATTGGACCAAACAAGACTGATCAGAAAAACAACTGTCTGCACCAGGTGACAAGAACCATCCTGAAAGCAGCTTTAGTAATATTTGGTGATCTCCTTAGTCAGCGGCCTGTCAGTCTCCTGAAGTCCTTCTATCCCTCTTAAGAGGCGTGTGAGCAACGAGGCTTGGAAGCAGCAGTCAGGCAGGCATGCAGGCAAGGCCGGCTTTAGGCCAATTCAACCAATTCCCCTGAATTGGGCCCCGCGCCCAAGCCCCGGTACGGTGTACCGGCAAGAGCCGGTGTGCAGTACCAGGGTGGCCCCGGCTCCAGCCCCAGGCCCTTTAAATTGCCACCAGACCCCCACTGCTGGAGTCCTGGGGTAGGGCTGCGAGGCTCTGGAGGCTATTTGAAAAGTCCAGGGCTCCCGCTGCCTCTACAGCCCTGTCCCTTTAAATAGCCGCTGGAGCCCCGCCGCTTCCCCAGGGCTCCCATGGCTATTTAAAGGGCCGGGGCGGTAGAAGCAGGGGAGCCCCAGGCCCTTTAAATAGCCCCCAGAGCCCTGGGATATCAAGGGGTTCCGGGGGCTATTTAAAGGGCTGGGGCTCCAGCTGCCTCTGCCGCACCCCCTGCCCACACCAGCCCCGCACCCCCTGCCCTGCCCGCAGCCAGCCCGTCTCCAGCCAGCCCTGCACCCCTGCCCGCAGCCAGCCCCTGCTGCACCCCTTGCCTTGTCTCCAGCCAACCCCTGCCGCACTCCCCTGCCGCCCTGCCCGAAGCCAGCCAGCCCCACACACACCCCTGCCTGCACCAGCCCTGCACCCCCTTCCCTGCCTGCAGCCAACCCCTGCCGCACCCCCTGCCTGAAGCCAGCCAATCCCACACGCCTCTGTCTCCAGCCCTGCCAACACCTGCCGCACTCCCCTGCGGCCCTGCCTGAAGCCAGCCAGCCCACCCCACACACCCCTGTCTCCAGCCACCCCCACACCCCTTGCCCTACCTGCAGCCAGACCCTACCTCCAGTCAGCTCCTGCCCTGCCTCCAGTGAGCCCCATGTCCACTGGTGCCCTGCAGTTCCCAGGGCAGTAACCCTGCACACCTGCTTCAATGAGGGGGGCAGGGAGCAGCTGGGACCCACACATGTGCACACCACTAGAGTGACCAGACAGCAAGTGTGAAAAATCGGGATGGGGGGGGGGAAATAGGTGCCTATATAAGAAAAAGACCCAAAAATCAGGACTGTCCCTATAAAATCGGGACATCTGGTCACCCTAGCACACCCCCAGGGAGTGGTGGGGACCCACATGTGAAACGGAGCTCATTAATAACCGATCAACAGCATATATGATGCAATGTACATAATATATACTTTTATTATTTATATAGTTATGGAAAGTAAATAATACATGGAAGAAATGAAAGGCCTTTTTTTTATGTTTTTTTTGTTTTTTGTTAGTCATCCCTGCCGGGACCCCGCCGAAAATTTTCAAATTGGGCCCCACACTTCCTAAAGACGGCCCTGCATGCAGGGTGGGTAGGACAGAAGTCTCATTCATTCAAGAGGATCTCTCCAGAATGCCCAGGATCTGGGGACTCCCCCACTTCTGTTTCCTCCCATTACTCACTCTTTTCCTCAAAGTTGCTGTTAAGACGAGGCAGCAGGAGATAAAGTAACTAGGAGCTACCGGGCTACTGAGCAATCTTGGGCCCTTACTGTGCTTTTTGAAAGTCAACGGCCCCAGGCTTCAGACACAAGGGAGGACCGCAAGAGTCCTCTGAGAACATGCCAGGGCTTAGAGAAGAAAGAGGAAGATAAAAGCCCAAGCCCAAGCAAGGCAATTATTTTAGAGATCAATGTATCAAGCGTTTGTTCACTGCAGTGAGCTAAGCTTGCAAGTCCATGACCAAGCAGCCCAGTGGAAATGAAGAGCACCGAGAAATCAACAGTGGTACAGAAGGAGCGCAGAGGTAGGGCCAATCCGTTCCTCTGCCATCAACACACCCAAGAGCAAATAAAGACAGAACTCTCAAGAGTGAAAGAGAAGGAGTCCTACAAAATGGGTCAATCCTAATGTTGGTGAAAGGGGCTAATATGAATGGCTGGGGCAAGTCATAGCGCGGGCAGATGCTATGCAATCTTCCCTCTGCCAAAGCACCTCAGTCTTGACTGGCCACAGGTCCCCGCTATTCCAGCTCTGGACCCCTTTACTGCTTTGCCAATATACTTCAGCACTGAACGGCAGCACCTCTCTGCTATGCTAGTTGTCGTGCCCCTCCACAAACTTCTGTCAATATGCTTCAGTCCTGACCTGCATCATCCCCTGCTATTCCAGTCCTGGGCCTCCACGCTTCAATCCTAACTGGCTGCTAATACAGTCCTGGGAGTGTCCTGAATGGGGATGGCCAATCACGCTGCCATTGTGGTGTCAACAACTGACAACTAGGATGAGGGCAGCGAGCTCATCTTGCCTGTGACCAGAGACAGGATTTGTACTCTTGTCTCTACGGGTAGAAGTCAGTGCTGCAGCTGGCTGGAAAAATTCCAATGAACATTTTGGGTAAGAATTTGGCAATTTGTCAAAATCTAAATGTTTTGTGAAATGGTTCTATTGGGATGAAGTTGCCTCATTAACCAGGCGGGAATCCAGAGACTCCAAAGTGCACGATTCCAGGGCTCCCAGCATCCGTGCCTCTATGACAGCCCACCAGGTGGACTCCCCTGGAGCTGGGGCTCCATTACCTTTCCACCGAGAATTTTGAAATGTGGGGGTTTGGGTCCAAATCAGAATGAAACCAAATTTCAGAATCGTTAAACGCCATTATCTTTCTCCACCCAGCTCTAGTTAGTGCTCTGGGACTAGGACCCCATCAGCAAGTAGGATTAGGCCAGGTCACAACTGAGATAGGAGACCTCCAAGCAGAAGCCACGTGCTACAAAAAGCAGCATTGGCATTTGTTAGGTAGCGCTCTTTCATGCAAGTCAAAACTAAACCAATATCCCTTGCAAGGCGGCAGGCAGCACTGGGTACTTGGAGCCACCATCCTTTAGATAAGACGCAAAACCAATATAATTAAATATCATGTGCTGTTTTGGAAAGAGAAGAGGTGCTAGTTCCCATCTCCTGATCATATTCTTATCTGGGTAATTAAACCCTGCCTCCTTAAATTCCCCTGTCATTACACCTGGATATGGTATACTTCACCACTTCCAGTTCCAAACTGTCATGTAATGTCCCTGTGTGCTGTAAAGCGCTTGATGTGTTTTTAGCCGAGAGGTAGCTGTATTTCAGTGGCAAATGAAGCAATCCCTTGATGTATCCATTTGTAAAATGATTTTGGGTCCTTCTGGCTGGCTGGTGCTATAGAGAATGTTAAGAGACAATTGTTATTCCTGTGACTGCAGCAAAGCAATCTGCAAACCACTGAGACTGGATGAAATCGACACAGGAGCAGGTCATGCAAAAGAGCTGAACAATTTTCTCACCCCCTGGGAGAACGGGGTCATTTAATACAGAGCCATGAAATGGAAAAAATAAACTTGATGTTATTGGTTCATAATTATTCTAAGTTAAATGTTGTCTGGGGGCATCCTCCCTGCTCTGCACTGCAAGCAATGTAAAGTAAAATTAAGCATATTGACGGGAATATGTTATCGCTACACTAGCTAGCACTGACCGCGTTCGATCTTTGTGTCTCTCACACTGACTGCACCCCAGCAAGCATGTCGCCATTCTGGTTGTGTTCTTTGTAGAGCTGCTATTACTGTTTCTCTTTACATCGGCACCTAACTGGCACTCGAATTGAAAAAGCAAAATGGAAAAAAAGGGGGTGTGGTTCATTTACCATCACAGCACGCCAGAGCAGGCCACTCAGGGGTTCGCTGCTCAGTACAGTAACATGTGGGAGTATGCGCAGAATTGGACAGACCCCTCCAAAGAAATTGCCCCTTTTAGCTGCAGATTCTTCCATTCCTTACAGCTTGGTTTAGCTTTTGCCCCTTGTCCCAGGGAAGCAGTGAAATCCCACAGGCCCAGTTCTGATCTCACTTAGGTCAGTTTTCCCTAGGCGGAATTCCATTGATTGCAGTGATTGACATCAGTGTGACAGAGACCTGCCTCAAGCCTAACGAGCAGGCACTGAACTCCTGCTCTAAAAAAGACCCAGGAGTCACCAAAAGTGCCAGTGATCCTCTCAGGAGAGCCCTGACCAGATCTGATGGCTCAAGGAAAGCCTCCACCCGGGCCTAGAAATGCACTGGTCTAGAATCAATCAGGATTGGCTCCCAGTATGATCCGGCTTTACCCCAATGAAATGCAAATACTGACATGTGGTAAGGGAGACGTTGAACTTGTATTGATCCTGCCTCACCTTGAGCCGGGGTTAAGCCCATCCTAAGGGCAGATTGAGAGGTCAGTCTGGGGTCAGCATTTGAACTAGGAGCCTCAATCACCTTTTGTGCCACTCTCCAGCCCAGAGCAACTGTCAGCGGCTGCTAATAAACCCTTGAAAATGAGGGGTTTATAACAGGAGTGATGGGACCTCTAACTAGCGTTAGAGCAAACCCTCTGCTATCGCTTGCAGGCTCAGGGAAACAGCTGGGCTCCTCTGGCACAATGCAGATCACAAAGCCTGGACTGAAGCAAGCAAGAGCTGGAGGTCAGGTATTCTCTGTCGATGGGATCTGGGCTATGGACCGAACTTCCAGAGCAGAATCAACGAATCGAGATGCTGATCAGCCTCAGGGAACACGACAGAACATTCCCCTCACATAAAGCTTTTCCATCATAAACAACACAACTTTCACAGCAGCCACTGCCTTCCCCCTGCTGTAAAAAAGAAACCCCAAATAAGTAGAAACCCTACCTAAGCAGAGCTTCCTATAACACGGAGAAAGTGAGACGTCTCTATGGAGTCCACCAGGGACCTTGATATGCTAATCTAATCTCCAAGATATCTGTGCTTCTCCCATGTTAATGTGCAGCAGCAGTACAAAGCCCATCAATCCATAGGAGACCGGCATATATCCATCCCCAAGCCTTTCACCCTGGCTAAGGCACAGCAATTCTATTTGTTCAGATTTTATCCTGCTAACAACCGCCACACATACTAAATAGGGCCTGCTTATTGCCAGGCATGAATTCTCTACCACTTTTCATTCCACTCAGTTTCCACTATCCTGGAAATCTCATTTCTGCTGGGTTCCCAGGTGGCACATGTTATTTCTAAAACCAGACAGAGCTGGGTACAAAGGAGGGAGAGACTCTTGTCTTCAGAACAATGCACATGACACATCCTTGCTACGATCACTAGTTCAAACAATTTGTTTTTAGGTTTCAAACTAAAATAGTAATTATAATACCAGCACTTTTCTTCCATAGATCTCCTTGCACTTCCCAGAGGTGGGGAAGTATCGTTCTCCAGCTTTTTTCCTGCTATGGAAATTGAGGCACAGGAAGGTTAAGTGTCTTGTGCAAGGTTATAAAGCACGGCAGTGGCAAAGCTGCAGATAGCGTACAGGATGGGGTTCTGACTGCTAAGCCACGCTACCTTCACCTATCCACTGAGCCAGGCTCCATCCCTGTACGTAAGCTGAAAAGGGGAACTTAAAACGGAGGTGTCAGTGGCTATTAACAGTCTCATAATTCATCCAGATTAAAATGACGTACCACTTTTCAACTTTATTTCACCTCCCCCGCCCCCTGCATTTTGCTTTCAGTGTTGGGCTCACACCCAAAACACAAACCAAAACTCATCGGAAACTTCAAAATTTCATCTGCAAAATTTTAGCTTAAATTAAGCCTCTGTTACATAAATTTCAAGGAGAAACTCCGCACCAGCCCACGGTCGCTCAAAACTCAACACAGCTTTGCTGTGAAGTTTGTAAATATGGATGAACCTGGCCTGGGGTTGGGCCTTTTAATTTTAAACTGGAGACAAAGGAGCTTCCCTTAAAATGGAGGTCCTTTTCCTTTGGGGTATAAAGGTCTGTCGAGGTTCCTTCCCCACTCTGAACTTTAGGGTATAGATGTGGGGACCTGCATGAGAAGCTCTAAGCTCAATTAACAGCTTAGATCTGGTCTGGCTGCCACTACTCCCAAGCACTAATTCCCTTCCCTGGGTAGCCTTGAGAGGCTCTTCACCAATTCTCTGGTGAACACAGATCCAACCCCTTGGATCTTAAAACAAGGAAAAATCAATCAGGTATTAAGAAAAAGACTTTTAATTAAAGAAAAGAAAGGTAAAAGAAAACCCTCTGGGAGAGATTAGCATACCAGCTACTCTCACAGACAACAGATTCCAAACACAGAGGATGCTCCCCTGGGCAAACCCTTAGTTACACAAAAAAAAATACCCAAATACCCAATTTGACTATTCCTCTATTTCTTTGTAACCTGTCTTGTGCAATTAAACATAAACCTATTTATTTCCTTCACTAACACTCATTACTTAATAAGAGGCTGAATTCTGGAGCGTTCCCACTCTAGTCCAAAGTGAAACTCAACAGACAAAGGGAACTTCCCTCCTTCCCTTTGTACCATCTTGTCCTCCCATTGGTTCCTCTGGTCAGGTGTCAGCTAGGCTAGGTGAACTTCTTAACCCTTTACAGGTAAAAGAGGCATTAACCCTTAAATATCTGTTTATGACAAGGTCAGTTCAAAATAAAAGTCCTAAAGTTAACAGATGGTCCAAAGTCCTAGTTCTGCAATGTCTCAGTATTGTTCTTGGATAACTGTACACCAATTTCTGCCCTGAGACACAGCCAGGCAGATCCCCCTAGGACAGGCGAATCGTGCAGGAAGCCTTGGGCAGAGTCTGGCTCTGGAACCAGATATGTCAGCCAGAGAGATTCAAAATCTCCAGCAGCAATCCTCCAAGCTGATTGTTCTCCGACAAGATAGGGATTAGGTACCAACGGTTCAACCCTGGCGTTTATTTTATACGTCTAAACCAACAAGCCTCCTGTAAACAAATCCCACATTCGACGACAAGAACAAAGGAAGTTGTATTATGAAGTTATCGGTTTTCTTTCTGCTCTTCGGTACATTATAAACTAGAGAAGGCAAAAGCCATAAACTTTGCGGATAAATGACTCTCATTTTCAGAAAACTGACAACAGGTAGGCAGCTGTTTAAGGATTTTTCCATTGCAGGTAATTTTCCCATACTCGTTTATGCCACCATTATCCTGGAGGTGGTTTTTTGTGCTTCTTATGAGAAACAACTGCAAAAGCAGCTGTCACTAAGTTATTCAACTTTCTGCCTGGGGATGGTTCCAACTCTAAGCAAGGCTGAATGCAGAACAGTTCGCTTTACTATTATTGAATTTTATCCTATCCCTTTCCACTGGGCTCAGAACCTCCATTTGCCATGGAGTCCAACCAACCTGTGTTTCAAGACTCCAGACCGGCTAGCCAGATATTCAGATAATGCTCATTATAGCTATTTGTCATAAGAGGAGCAGCAAGAAGAGATAACACCATCTTTTTCTTGTCTCCAGTCTAATCTAAAAAAGGCAGTGTGGTTTAGCAGTTAGAGCAGAGGACTTGGCATCAGGAAGCATATGGGGCATGTGGGTTTCTATTCCACGCTGCAATGAAAGCTGAAGCAAGTCACTGCACCATGGCTCAGTAAAATGGGGAAGATATTTGTCAATCCCACAAAGTTTATCAAGTGAGTTGAGAATGTTGGAGGAAAGGTGCTGTCAAAGTGAGTGCAACTCTGGAGCGTTTCCTTTCCCCCCCAGCGTTAAACATGTTCCGATACCTATATCCAGGAGCAGGAGGGAGGGAAATGGAAGGCAAAGATTGAAGCTAAGTGTTAGAACAACAGAGAAGCCAAATAGAGTTATAGGTACACCAAGGACCAGTCTTGGCTGCTAGCAGATATCTCTCATTAAAGTCTATGGCAAGGGTTCTCAACCTTTTTCTTTCTCTCCCCCTCCCCCCCCCCCGCCCAACATGCTATAAAAATTCCACAGCCCACCTGTGCCACAACAACTGTTTTTCTGCGTATCCAGTAGATTAAAAGCCAAGGTCAGCATTAGGGGGTAGCGAGCATGGCAATTCCCCAGGACCCCACACCACAGGGGGCCCCATGAAGCAAAGTTGCTCCGGCTTTGGCTTTCAGCCCTGGGTGCTGGGACTTGGGCTTCTGCCTTTTGCCCTTTACCCCAGCGAGTCTAACGCTGGCCCTACTCTTTGGTTTATTTTGGCAGACCACCTGAAACCTGCTCGCGGCCCATAAGGGGGTCCCGGACCCCTGGTTGAGAACTGCTGGCCTATGGGGTCTGTGCTGTACAGAATTTGGCTGAAGGGTCTGCTGGAATTTAGGACAAATTGCCAAGGGAGCACAGGGAGGGACCCATGGAGATCAGACTGAGGATGATGCAGGCCTTTTAGGAAAAGGAGGATACAAAAGCCATTGACATTTTTATAGTAGCTTTTGGCAACATTCCCAACTACACCCCAACTGGTTCTCATTTATATGCATAGAGAAAAGGGATTTAGGTGCTAGGTGTAACTACAAGGTTAAGAGGATGAAGTATAGCAATTTGGATTTCCAGGACTTCTTCTGGAGGGAATAACTCATGGTCTAAGTATCAGGTTCCAAGTAGCTAGATTCCTGGATCCCATGGCTTCAGTCCCACTAACATCAACTCAGTCCTTCATCCTTCCAATGTAGTTGAGTTGAATGGCACACAATTGAACATGTCCGGGAGACTTCGGCATGAGATCTTAAAATGAAGGTCAGCGACGATCCCATGGCACTTTTCATAAGGGCAAAATTTACCCATGTCCTTGTGCAAAATTGCCCCTTGCAATGCTCTTGATGGTTGTATAGCTGATAGTTGTGTTCCACACCAGAGCTAGCTGCATTTTAGGGGAAAAGTGATTATGTATGGATTGTAAAGCACTTTGGGATGTGAGAAGGTGCTATGTACATATAAGACAGAAGCGCTTAGGGGCCAAAGGGTCTGTTTCTAGCCCTTACTTTTCCCTCCTCTCCAAGCCTATCAAATCACAAGAGATTGAAAGAATGATGTCTGAGTAATGAAAAGATTACAAAGGGCTATTCGGTCAGCTACTTTCTGCTCAGACAGGTTTTATCTAGACCTATGAGTTCATAACCCTTCCTTATACTGTACTGCCACTGTCTACACAGAAGTTATTGTATATTTACCTTCCCGGCCTCAAACAAGTTTTAGTGCAACAAATAAAAACCACCTGCGTTACCATGGGGAGCCAAGCACTTGTTAGAGGCTTAATGGTACTTGGGCTGCCACTAACCATAGAAGAGATGAGCACAGGCAGAAGGGGTGGAATCTGTAAGGTAAAAAGTGGTGCAGCATAAGAGACACCCTTCATAAGAGAGGGAGTGATGAGAGCCCAGGACAAGGATGTCAGCAATGAAAAACAAAGAGGAGGACAAGGTGGCCACCTTTCAATGGAGGGATGGAGAGCAGACAGTCAAGGATGAGACCAATATAACAGACGACCTTTCATCTGCTACTATTACGTTCCCACTCCAATCCTTGTTGGCCAGCTCTGGGCCTTGTTCGAGGTGCTGCAGTGCCGCACAATGGGACTTCTGGAGCTTGTACGTGTCTGACAAATCCTCTTGAAAGTGACAGAGCTACAATAGGCTGGAGGTTTCTAAAGGCTACTGTGAGACACTCTCTCCTTTATTCTGCCCTGTGGGCTCAGAGAGGACATAAAGAAAAGTGTTTTCATTGCTCCGGAAAGCTACTTCATTAGCAGCACCAGGAAGCAAAGTCTTGTGTTTCTGCACAGGACAGGAGCAGCAGCAAAGAAAATATCCCCCAGCTGTGCCAATATGTCTCTGCTGTAGCCTGGCTGGACCAAACCATTCGAGGAGTCCAGTCTCTGTGACCCAAGCAGCCATTGTCCTCTCTGCTGAGGCTGCCAATAAGAGTGCTGATTAATGCCAGCTGGGAGGTGGGCAGTTGTCACACACAAATGAAAGACCATTACATTATTTCTCACAAAGCAATGAAAAGCTCAGAGCCAGAGAGATGATATGAAAGGAAAAACACCTGTCCCGCTTCTCTACCCTATAGCTTCCAACATTGGGTGGAAGATGCATCAAAACATATTATGCAGAGGATGTAAGGTTATGCAGCATCAAGATGCATGCCTCCAAATTGCCCCAGGTATAAGTAGTGCAATCATCTCCCTGGCTCATGTTTCCTTTTGTCCAGGTGCCCAAAAGAGGCTTGTAAGAACAAACGACATTGCCAATCCAGCTGCTTAGAATGCTTGTCTACAGAGCCAACCAATCCTGTGCTTGCCTCTGCCCATCATGCGGCTCCAGCACAGGCTCTGTGAAAGGGCCTTTTGCAGAAGCCCTAACATAGAGAGAATCCAACTAGAAGGACAGCATACAATTGTGTGACTCCCCCCAACTCTTCCATAACGAATCCCCAGAAATAGCTGCATCTGACAGTGCAGACTTCACAAAGGGAGCCTTGTGTCCATGACTGAAACGTGTTTTACAATCTGTATTTCTACAGGCATTTCAAAGATGGATGGCAGAAAGCTCCTCTCATCTCAAATGAATGAGTGTCGGGACAATTGACCAAAACCGGAAACATGCAAGCTACATTTGAGTTTAGACCTTGTCACTTCATATTAAAAAATGGGCATAGCAAATGGCAAATACTCAGGAAAACATAATTGTAGCATCCAATATTATTTCTAGGAGCATTTTTAGCTCTTTGCTGTACGTAAGCTCCTTAGCACCATATCATTGCAGAGAGGTATGTCTGGTGCTTGCCAGAGAACACTACGTCTCAAGGAATGAACATATGCTGGATTTTCCCTCTTTCGTTTGATGGAAAACTCAAACAGTTGAGTTGTTGACCAATGGTTGCACAAACTGTGACAGACACTGGCTAAAGCCACCACGGCAGGGCTGGTGCAAGGATATTTTGCGCCCTAGGCGAAACTTCCACCTTGCGCCCCCCCCCTTCCCTTCTCCCTCCCCTCCCCCCGGAGCATCGCTTATTATAAACTTTCAAAAATGAATACAGTGGAGTCACATCTTATGTCGCTGCCAGCCTGGGGTTCCGTTCACTCAGCCGGCAGTGGGCTGAGTGGGCCGGCGGCCGGGACCCCAGGCTGGCAGTGGGCTGAGCAGACTGAGCGGGGTCAGTGGCTGGGACCACGGCTGGCAGCAGGCTGAGTGGGGCCGACGGCTGGGACCCCGGCTGGCAGGAGCTGGCGGACGGAACCCTAGACCAGCAGCAGGCTCAGCGACAGCTGGGACCCACAGCTTGCCATTAAAAAAAAAATCGGCTCGCGTGCCACCTCTAGTGTATACTGCGTATACTGTACTTTATAGTAATTTTCACTATATGAGATTTTCCTCTTACGCGCTGACCTTAGAACCTAACCCCCGTGTAAGATGTGACTCCACTGTAGTGTAAAAAAAAATTGGGGGCACTGCTTTTTGGTGCCCCCAAAACTTGGCACCCTAGGCGGCCGCCTAGTTCGCCTAGTGATTACACCAGCCCTGCACCACGGCCAGAAGCAGTCGCTCTCTCCAAACCGTGCTTTGAGGGAGACGTGACCAGAACACCAGATCTGATCCAATCCCCCACACGTTGGGGAAGTTCAGATTCAAGCTTTGTGTGAGGGGTTTCTCTCTCTTATGGGCCCAACTCAAACATTACACCTTGAGTCACTGTCCTCTGGGAGGATCAGAACTTTTTAGGCCCATCTCTTAGGTTTCCTAGTGGATCCTGGTGTGACTGAGTCTGGCCTCTTCCCACAGTAAGAGCCAAATGGAGGTTTCTTGGGGCCAAATGACTGAAGTTGCAAAATAGCCAAGATGTGTCCTAGAGGTGGAATCCATTTGTCACTGAGAAACCTCTATTTGGACATCCCAGTCTCGAGAGCAGAAACCAGCAGAGCAAGATTCCCATCCAGCTGAGCAGAGTAATTATCAGCTGAAACACCTTTAAGGTTTTGACATCTAATTCCCTTCTACAAACATGCAAGGTGTCACAAGGTCAGCACTGAGGAGGAGCCCATTACATGAGCCATCTTTGAAATACTCGCTGATTTCCCAACTACGATATGGGATAAACCCCAGGCCTAACAGAGTCTGAGGACAAGTTTCCAAACTGTCTCTATTGAACACAATGGCCTGGACCAGAGGATGGATGACCTGGACACACACATGGGGAGAACTGAGAAGATGATATCAGCACCGGAAGATGTAGAACAGGAGGGTAAGGGCTTTACTCTCTTGGCTAAGGAATTTGGTCACATAGCGAGGAGGCTGGAGGAAGAGAAACAGCGGAGAGATGGGAATAATCAGCAATTAGCTTCCCTGATGGAGTTGATGGTATTTTTTAATTACTGTTTTTATTTAATAAGCACCCACGGCTGCAAGTCAGGAACAAGGACCCATTGTTCTGACTCTGTGAAAACACAATCGACAGACATGGTCCCTGCCCCCAAAAGCTTACAATCCCTCATTGAAAAATACCTTATTTATTTTGGCTGGAACTTTTCAAAGCAGTCTCGTTCACTTAAGCCCCTTTGAAAAGCCTCTATATCTAATTCTTTGTACTTAATACAGCTCTACATTAGAGCTGGGTGTAATCGTTTTGGTGAATAGTAAATTTGCTGAAAAATGCAATTTTGGGCAGCCAAAACTATTCACAAATTCAGGGTGAATTCGGCAAAGGGTTATGGCTGAATTTTTTTAAAAAGGGGACACATTTTTTTTAATGAACCATTTTTTAAACAAACTGTTTCAACATTTTGTTTTAAAACTAACATTTTCAAAATGAAATGGTTATTTTGTTCAACCCCAATGAACTTGGTTTTGTTTTTTTATTTCAGTGAGAAAAATGGGGGAAAAAAACTCAGTTTCTGTTCAAAAGGAAACCTTTTTGTCCCCTGGATTTTCCAGTTTGGCCATTGAACTAAATGGCCATGCTACATCTAAGGGATACAAAGCCAGACTCTGAATGAAGGGTGTCTTTTGTTTCATAAAAAAATGTTTGATTTGCTAAGGATAAATCAACTACTCCCTCTGCAGAGCATTTATCTGTTATTTTACTTGCAATGTTATTCAACGATCACTCCAGATTTACATGGTGATCTCAAAAGGGCAGAAGGATGAATTTGTGGTTAGTACACAGGACTGTGAGTCAGAAGATCCTGGTTCTGCTCCAAGTTCCCGTGTGAAATGAAGCAAGTCATTTAATCTGTTCTCAGTTTCCTTCATCTTTAAAAAGAAGGACAACACCCCCTTCCTAAGTCATGGATCCACTTTAACAGTAGAAGGTGTAAGCTCTCATCCTCCCAACCCACACCCAGCCTGTTTCACCTAATGCAGCCTGCCTGTCAAGTAGATTGTAGTCTCTCTGCGGCAGTGACATGTCTGTACAGCACCTAACACACTGGCATCCTGACTAGGATTCTTAGGTGCTACCATAATACCAACAATGAAGAATTATTTGGAAAATAGGTCCAAACACTCTTTAAACCAAGGGATCTCTGCTCTATGGAATAGTTACACATTTGAAAAGAGATACTTGCAGGGAAATGAAATAATGGAACTAGTTTTCTTTTAACAGGACCCCAAACGGCATGGATGATGGAACAATCACAGGCTTTTCGGACACTCACATAATGGGTGACTCAAGACCCCATTACAAAGAATAGTTCAGAAGACAGAACAGTGGACATGCAATAAATGGACACACTTTGGGAGCAAGGGGCTGAAGGCTGTTCATTTCATTTTCCTTATTTATTACTCTGGTATTGTATGGAGCGTGTATATTTAGGCACGGTCTAAGTATGTTGTGTGTGTGAATTATATATACACCTCTACCCTGATATAACGCTGTCCTCGGGAGCCAAAAAATCTTACTGTGTTATAGGTGAAACCGCGTTATATTGAACTTGCTTTGATCCGCTGGAGCGTGCAGCCCCCCGGAGCGCTGCTTTACCACATTATATCCAAATTCATGTTATATCGGGTCGCGTTATATCGGGGTAGAGGTGTACTAACTAACTAAAATCTCTGACCACTTCTAACTGTGAGGAACAGCAATATGGTCTACACAATTAATAGAGCAGACTCCAGACACAAATGTCAGATCCAGAGTTTGAACAGCCCAAAGTTCAGAGCTGCTAAGATCCCAAGTTTGGATTCAGACCCATCTATGAGCCTCTGTTTCCGGGCCAGATTGAAACCCCTTCCTCACAAAATGAGCAGTTACTCACCCCAAGTAATACCATTGACTCCAGTGGCATTACTTGGGTGAGTAACTGCCCAACAGACTGAACCATGAGTTTATAATCTGCCCCACACAGCTAGAGGAGCCCTGAACAGCATGATGTTACAGCCAATGTGTGTTGGAATCCTACAGTAGGGACTATGATGGTACTGGCTTGGGTGAAGTCAGAGAAACCACTAGTGATATGATCTCTACACGATTAGACAAGAAAGGGAATATTTTATTTGACCTGACAGTATCAAGCCCTAAACCTTATTCTTTGTGAGCTTAGTGCAAACTTAATCAAACAATTGTTTATAGGGTCCCTATTCGTACATAAGTGTATGGCTAAACTACTCAAACTTCCTTGTGTATTTTTTCATTTCTTAATTAAAGGGAAAATAACGTAGAGGGTTGAGACTGCGATGTCTACCGGTTTGTTTGGATGTCACTATTAAAAAAAACTAAAGAAGCACATTTTGGCCCCAGTCCTGCGATGAGCTCCAGCTCCTTTTGCCCACAAAGTCCATGGGGGTTCTGAGCAAGTGCAGAGGTCTGTCTGTTTCATTGCCGGATCAGTGTCTTTGTTGGAACTCTGCAGCCCCTAGAGTAGATCCTATAGGAATTCTTCCGTGCAGATTACAACATGCTTTATTACGATTAAACACTTATAACACGGCAGCCCCCAGAGGCCACCCAGATCAGAGACCCATTTACAGCAAAGTCATCCAAAATGTTCTGCCCTGAAAATATTTTTTTAAACTCTTTTAAGAAGCAAAATGTTGTACACCATAGTCTGCAGGAAGCCTGCGTGGAGGCCCTTAGGATGAACTAAGAAAACCTCTTTGGCCCTGATTCTAGAATCAGATCCACCAACATAAACCCCTGCATGCAGACAGAGTCCCAGTACCCTCAGATTACAGGAGAGGGGCTTCAGTCTGAATGTTACAAACCCTACACCTGTATATGATTTTTATTCCAACTCTCCATATGTTTCTGTTGCATTCAGGGGATAATAGAGGAAAATTCCTAGAGTAATAAATTGCAATGGCCAATAATAAACGACTTAGTAGTCAACCGGTAAAGGGTCTGCCTCCTCTTACAAACATTATGGCCAGATCCTCAATTTGGGTAAATCATCATAGCTCAGTTGAAGTCAATAGAGCTACAACAATGTACATCAGCTGAGGAGAGGAGTTCAAATCCCATTAACGTTATAGTTTTAATATTATATTTTCTATTCACTCCCCCCCACACCAATATGCCTATAGTCTAGTTTTTACCACTCTTCTAAAAGCAAAATGAATTCAGATCCTCATCATCTGACTTTATTAGAAAAAACTGAAGTGAATATTTTAGTGCAATAAAGCCAGGGGAGTCATCAAAACAGCCTAATCCAGTGGCCCTCAAACTTTGGGGCATGTACCCCTAGGGGGTGTGGAGGAATGTTCGGGGGGGGGGTGCGGCAGGGCCCAGGCCAGCCCCCATGGGTGGGTTGGGAGGGAGCGCCACCAAGCCCCTGGCGCTCAGCTGCGGCCATGGTCCCAACCCCCATCGTGGCACCCAGCCCAAGTCCCGCTCCTGACTGTGGGCCCGGCACGCGGCTGCGGCGCCCATCCATGGCCCCGTGCTCAGCCCCTCTCCCGATTCCCCACTGCGTCTCCTGGGGGTGGGGTGGGGTGCAGACCAGATAAGAGGTGGAGTACAAGCAAAAAAGTTTGGGGACCACTGGCCTAATCAAAAAAGGCTGCCATGTGACTTAGTGTGTTAAGGTGGAGAGTGGGGTGCAGGACTTCTAGGTTCTAATTCCTACTCAGCCACTGTTAAACTGTATAATCCTGGGCAAGCTACTTTAACTACCTTCCTTTGGGGGCTCCACTGCAGACACCCCAGGAACAATTTTCAGTGCTGCTGGACACCTACAGTTCCAATTAGTCACCAGATCATCATGCCCTAAGCATCTCAAGTGAGGCACCCAAAAGGAGCCATACTTGGACTTTAGAACATTTTGACATTAGCGTTTTGTGCCTCAGTTTACCTCACAGTAAAATGGGGATAATAGCAATCCCATGTGGCTGCTGCAATGCTTAATTGGTGTTTTTACACCGCTTCAAGATCCTTCAATGAAAAGATGGCAGGTGTCCAAAGTATTATTTAAATTGTTACAGTAAGTTAAATAAGATTCAATTAGGGTTAATTTGGCCTTGTCTCCCATTCAAGTGGGAATTCTGACTTGCAAAAGAAGAGATGCCCAATTAGCCCTAATGCTACCATAGTTGACTCAGCCATTTAAATGGCTTTGCTAAGAGGGTTGTTTTTATAGACGTCCCATCTCTGTATTGATAAACTGCTTCCTTCCACCCTCCAACACGGGAAGTATTCGGGATCAGGTGAAATGACATATAGGTCCAGCCTTTGATCAAACAGTGCTCTGGGCAAATCAGAATCTGGGGCCAACAAACACGCCAAGTTCTTGTTTTTACTGTGGTTGGGGCACCAAGCCAGGACGAGTTGCCAGGCTGCAGTTGTGGGGGCAGAGCGTGGGGTTCGTGAGAGCACTTTGCATGTTCCCTCTGAAGCTCTCAAAACTCTTCCCATTAGCTCGTCTAGTCTGACCTCCTGTATAGCACACGCCAGAGAATCTCACCACTTACCCCTGTATTGAGCCCCATAACTTGTATTTGACTAAGGCAGATCTTACAGAAAGGTGCACTATCATTATCCCCATTTTAATCCTGGGGAAACCAAAGCAGAGCAGGGAAGTGAGTTGTCCACCATGAGTCTGGAGGCTGTTTCGCCCCAAGAAGCCTAATGTTTTTGTGCTGTGTGGTCCGCACCGCCCCTCACCCACACCACTTTCTTTAGCTTCTGGCCATGCAAGCTGGGACTCACATTATCCCTCTGGGCACTTCAGGTGAGATTCACAGGGGAGTCGTAGGCACGAAAGTCCAACATCTAGACACCAGTGGTGTTCATAATACCCTTGCTTAGATGCTGCAGAACGCTGCAGGCACCTACATTTCCATTGATGAAGTCCTCAAGGCTACTAAATTTGGCAGCTAGTCACATGCACAGCCTCATAAGTACTGACATCGCGCAGCAGCTCGGCACCTAACTCATGCTTAAGCCCCAGAGGGATTCACAAACCAGGTGTTTCCCTGCTTGTCTTGAGCTCAGGGCCTGATCCAGTAGGCACACACTGAGCACATCTAAACCCACATCAGAAACACCCATGGAGGAGGAGGAGGAAGCAGCAGCACATCCCTAATAACCTTTAGCCCAGTGGTTCAAGCACTCATCTAGGACATGGGAAACCCAGGTTCAAATCCCCGCTCTGCCTGAGGTGGACCAGGGATTTGAATGTGTGTCTGCTATCTCTCCTGAGAATGCTCTGACCACAGGGCTATGGGGTATTTTGAGGTATATTGCTCTGTTGAAGCTGTTCCACAATGTATAAATAACTAAATAGTCATTGGAGCAAGGAAAGTGCTGGGTCTCCCACATGCAAGATGAGAACCCTAATCCCAGGGCTATAGAGTCAGTCTCACTCCAGCTCAGGGCACACTAAAGAGAGCTAGAGATAGCTGCCTCCTTTTGCCCTGCCCGCCTGGCACCTAAGGCCCAGCCCAAAGGGAGTTAGGTGCCTAAACCCCTTTAAGGGCAGGGCTTAGGCATTATGGCACCTAAGTCTCTCTTATGATTCCCACCCTCCCCGAATGCCCAGCTGGTTTCCTCTGAGAGCTGCATTCCCTGCCTGTCATTGACACAGAGCGGAGGCCAGCAGGACAGGGTTTATCTCCTCAGAAGTTTCTCTCTCTCCTCTCCCATCATTTCCTAACCCATGTGGTCTCCTTTCCCCACTCACCCCCACCACTTGTTTCTCGTCCCCTTACTCTTCTCGTGTTAAACACTGGCTGATTAAAGCACAAGTGATCACGTTCACTGATAGATTTAGGCTGCCTGCTCCCTGTCTACTATGGTTTGCCTTAGGATTCCACAGCTCCCAAGCAAGGAGACTCTTCTAAGCTTCCAAAAGCTCACATATTTTCTTCCAGTCCCACTAATGGATAGTGCGTTGTCTGCCTCTCCAGTCTTGCTGCTAAAGAGACAAGAAGAAATCTGGCTGTGGCTCATAGACCCTCGTATTTGTCTCCCTTAAATAATAATATTTGATCATCAGCATAGCACGTAGGAGCCCCAGTCATGGACCAGGACCCTGGATGCTGTACAAACACAGGAGGGAGGAAAAGACCCTACCCTAAAGCACCTCCCCTGGCACAATAGCAAAGCACTTCACAAACACTAGTGAATTTAGAATCACAGCAAAGTATCATAATACCCATTTTACAGATGGCCCAGCAGCCACTCTGGGCAACCTTGCTTTGAGGTTCTGTATCTCAAAGCCAAACTTTTAAGAGTCCACCCGATGACACTATCACTCTTGAGCATTTTGACATATTGACCCCTTCCCACGCCATCCCTCATAATGAGTAAGAGTTTGCATGATTTGGGGCATACAAAAATCAGGCAGAAGAGTTCCAATACATGAAATGCGGGTATTTAACATGTTCCGTATCAATAGCAATACATATCTGAATAACAGAGATATAAAACAAGGGAGGTTGGGAATACAGCACAGGCCTCAATTTTCATTTGATACACTGACCACTCTTTTTAAGGTGAAAAAGATTCAAATGATAAATGTATATATTCAACAGAATGATTCCAAAATGCAGTAAATGATTACTAGTGTTCTCTCTCATGCAAACTACAGCTGAGTGTCCTGATATAAGTAATATGGGTGAGTACTTGTCACCACCATTTTCACCTGCCAATGCTAAAGCTGATGTTGTCAGCTCATTGCAACACACCACGCCTGTCTCCCATGCCCAGCATATGGTACATGGCAGTTTGGCACGCACAGATCTACATCTAGAAGGTGCAACACTCACAAAAGAGCACTTGCTTCATTTCAAAATATCTGGAGGAACAAGTGGGACCTTGTCTGGTACAGTTTTTGGAAACAGACACTGCGCACCCATCCGCACTGCAATGGGTCAGGTGGTGGTGCCCCTGGATCCAAAGCACTTTTCCACCCACAGGCGTGGTGTGTTGCAGTGCTCGTTTTCTAGAAATGCTTCAGTTGGTGGTAAGGAGCTAAGCTCTGGTGTTGACAAGGTACGTCTGCTGAATTTTGCTGCCCAGGATTTCTGCCATGCGTCTGCCATGGTGGTACAATTTAACTGTCCATGGCATGCAGGCATGAATTCAGTTGCCTGTTCAACGGCGTCAGGCGTGCAGTCCTGGTATTTCTCTGCAGCAGCATGGGATGTCTATTGCTGCTCACTCTTGGACTAGGGGTTCGATCATCAATAAAGATGTTAGGCCCAGTTCAAGGTAATGGTGCAAAAGTAAGATATACGTCAGTGACATCTGATAATACCAGCATTCCTACCATTTGTTGTACAAGGATGTTAGCTTCCTCATGCAAGATGGCCATATCTTCTCTGTTGATCACCACATCTCCCCGGTTTATTTCAGCTGGGGTGTTGTCTCTGCCTGCGATGACTAGCTTGTGGTTTAGTGTGTCATTGCTGCAACTTCTTGTCTTGAACAAGTTCTGTACCAATGTGTCAATCAACAGTTTCTTATTTTCAGTAACTGTCAAGACGACTTTCTGTGAAGGGAACTGTGTATTTTGCACTCAACTCATGCACTCTGCTTGCTTCTGTAGCTCTGCTAGATTTTGTGACACCCTTTGTGCTGAAGTCTTTGTACCTGTCAAAGACAAGATATGCAACATCTTCTACTAACTCGTGTACAGTCTCAACTCTGAAATTGGTCACAAAGCCCTTGAAACAATTTGCTGGCCAGTGTACTACCCAAAGAACTGCAGAACTGACAATGACTATGCTAGTGACTTCTTCTGAAGTATGTCTAGTTGGCACCTCTGTCTGCAGCTGCTTCTTTAGGTTAGACCAATGGTTCCCAAAGGGGGGTTCGCGAACCCCTGGGGGTTCGCAGAACGTTTCAGGGGATTCGCAAGAAAAATTTCATTAATGGCGGCCAGAGGACTCTGCTGGGACCCAGTTGCAGGGCAGACAGCCCGAGCCCCAGGGAGAGCGGGGCCGGGCAGTTTGAGCGGGCAGCCCGAGCCCTCCCCTGTCAGCCAGGGAGCCGGCAGCCCGAGCCTCGTGGAGAGCGAGCAGTTTGAGCCGGCAGCCCGAGCCCCTCCCCTGTCAGTGGGGGAGCCAGAAGCCCATGCCCCAGGGAGAGCGGGGCCGGGCAGTTTGATCCAGCAGCCCGAGCCCTCCCCGGTCAGCCAGGGAGCGGCAGCCCGAGCCTCGTGCAGAGTGGGCCAGTTTGAGCCGGCAGCCCGAGCCCCTTCCCTGTCAGCAGGGGAGCCAGCAGCCCCGAACCCCCAGCACTCCATGCGGGGTGCAGGTGGCAGCTCGGATAACCGTACTCAGAGAGTTGTTATTAATGGTTCCCAATCCTGCTGGAAAGGCGTAACGAGTGGGGTACCGCAGGGGTCTGTTTTGGGACCGGCTCTGTTCAATATCTTCATCAACGACTTAGATATTGGCATAGAAAGTACGCTTATTAAGTTTGCGGATGATACCAAACTGGGAGGGATTGCAACTGCTTTGGAGGACAGGGTCATAATTCAAAATGATCTGGACAAATTGGAGAAATGGTCTGAGCTAAACAGGATGAAGTTTAACAAAGACAAATGCAAAGTGCTCCACTTAGGAAGGAAAAATCAGTTTCACACATACAGAATGGGAAGAGACTGTCTAGGAAGGAGTACGGCAGAAAGGGATCTAGGGGTTATAGTGGACCACAAGCTAAATATGAGTCAACAGTGTGATGCTGTTGCAAAAAAAGCACACATGATTATGGGATGTATTAACAGGTGTGTTGTGAGCAAGACACGAGAAGTCATTCTTCCGCTCTACTCTGCTCTGGTTAGGCCTCAGCTGGAGTATTGTGTCCAGTTCTGGGCGCCGCATTTTAAAAAAAGATGTGGAGAAATTGGAAAGGGTCCAGAGAAGAGCAACAAGAATGATTAAAGGTCTTGAGAACATGGCCTATGAAGGAAGGCTGAAAGAATTGGGTTTGTTTAGTTTGTAGAAGAGAAGACTGAGAGGGGACATGATAGCAGTTTTCAGGTATCTAAAAGGGTGTCATAAGGAGGAGGGAGAAAACTTGTTCACCTTAGCCTCTAAGGATAGAACCAGAAACAATGGGTTTAAACTGCAGCAAGGGAGGTCTAGGTTGGACATTAGGAAAAAGTTCCTAACTGTCAGGGTGGTTAAACACTGGAATAAATTGCCTAGGGAGGTTGTGGAATCTCCATCTCTGGAGATATTTAAGAGTAGGTTAGATAAATGTCTATCAGGGATGGTCTAGACAGTATTTGGTCCTGCCATGCGGGCAGGGGACTGGACTCAATGACCTCTCGAGGTCCCTTCCAGTCCTAGAATCTATGAATCCCTGTCCTTGTCAGGCAGGGGAAGTTTGCATCCAGGGCAGTCAGCAGGGGGCCACGCTGAACGTGGGGGGTGGTCCAAGCTAATTTGTCCCTCCCAGGGCACCTTCCTCGGCGGAAGAAAAGCTGTTTGCAAGCCAAACCAGCCAGAAGCACGTTGTAGCCAGTATGGGAGTGTTAAGGTGTCTCAGTAATTGTCCTTCTCTCTGGAGGGCTGATTTGCTTCAGTGAGTGAATCGTCTCAGTTTCTAGTTTGTTGGTTGTTAGCAGTCTCTCTCTGTTATTTTTATTAGAACTTTTGTACACAAGTTCAATGGATAAGTGGCTGAAAAAGGAAAGTATAAAGAAGCTGGAATCAGCTAGTGTTTCCTCAAGTCCACACTGTGGAAAATCTAAGGCTAATGATCATGATGGTCCTGGAAAGTCACTTACAAAGAAAAGAAAAATATGACGATGATTATATAAAATATGGCTTTACATGCATTGGTGATCAAGAACATCCAAAACCACTGTGTGTGATTTGTGGTGATGTTCTAGCAAACAGCAGCCTCAAACCTTCTCTACTTCGGCGCCATTTAGAAACTAGGCATCCCGCACAACTCGACAAGCCTGTTGATTTTTTCAAGCGAAAATTAGCTGAGAAGAAAAGTGACATTACCAGTTTTATATCCAAAGCAAGTACTGATAATGAAAATGCACTTAAAGCGTCATACCACGTGAGCTACCGAGTAGCAAAAGCATCAGATGCCCGTACCATAGCAGAGAGCTTGATTGGTCCATGTATAAAAGACGTAGTTCATTGCACGCTCGGAGAAAAGGCTGCAAAAATGATTGACATGGTACCTTTGTCCAATAATACGTTGTCACGAAGAATTAATGACATGTCAAATAATGTAGAGACCACAATTGTACATAGAGTGAAAAATAGTCCATATTATGCTATACAGTTGGATGAATCAACTGATGTAGCTAATCTAGCTATTTTGCTACTGTTTGTACGTTATGTGAATGAAGGTATGGTTGATGCCGACCATTGGAAGAACGTACAACTGGAGAAGATATCTTCAATCTGACTAATGCATATTTTCAAGAAAAGGAAATAGATTGCTCTCGTTGCCTCGGCATTTGCACTGATGGGGCCACATCAATGAGGGGGGAAGTATACTGGATTTGTAGCTTGAACAAAAAAGGTTGCATCAAAAGTCTCTTGGACTCATTGCAGCATCCATAGACAAGCCGTTGCAACAAAATGCATGCCAGAGGGACTGAAGGAAGTGCTGGACAATGCAGTGAAAATGGTGAATTTCATAAAATCATGGCCAACAAACTCCAGAATATTTCACGTACTTTGTAAAGAAATGGGTAGTATACACAACTGTGTGTTGGCCCATACTGAAGTTAGATGGCTCTCAAGGGGTAAAATCCTTGTGCGCTTGTTTGAGGTTAGAACATATGTGCCTCCCTAGCTAATTATGCTCCATAACAAAATACTAGTGCAAAGCTTCCATGAAAAAGCAACTGAAATTCAATTAAAGTGTAAAGTATCAGAGGGGTAGCCGTGTTAGTCTGGATCTGTAAAAGATCTGTAAAAAGCAACAGTTAGTTAGTCTTAAAGGTGCCACAGGACTCTCTGTTTCAATTAAAGTGGTTTCACCGTCACCTAGCTTGGGACGGGGGGAGGGAAGGTAATAAGTGCTCATATTTCAAATTGCTCAACAGTCACAAGATGGCAGGAGGCAGTTGCTTCTAAATTCAGCATCCACAACACACACACACACTATGGGCACTACAACAAGGTACTGCACAAACCCTGCATTTGGATACTGGGCTGAAATGGGAAAGCAGAGGCCACCCAGCGTGCCCCAGGTCAGACAGAGAAGGGACTCCCGTGGGGGTGGGGTGGACAGAAGGCGGTGGCTGGGCTGCTCTCTATCCTGCCTGCAAAGGGGCGAAGGAGCAGATTCCTGGGAAGCCCACTGAAGACCTGGCATTTGGGGTGGGGGAGGCTGCTGCTGCTGCTGCTACTGCTGTTTTCCCTGAAAACAGCGTGGGGAGGAGGCGCATGCTCAGTTCCGCACCCCCAGTCCGGATCCTGCCTTTTGCCACGCTACCGCGAGCAATCGGAAGCCCCCCACGGCCGCACCCCGGACTCCACACGGGTCCCGGCTCTCACGTGGAGCAGCTCCGGCTCTTCCCTCATCCCCTCGGAGGGGCGCAGCCTTGAAGCCCCGCCCCAACCCCGCTCTGCCTCCCATTGGCTGCTTGTCCGACGGGTTACGCCCTCTGCGGGCGGGCCCCTTTGTGACGTCACAATCAGCTGTTTGGACGTTCTAATTTCTGATCTGGTCTGAGATCAGCAGCAATAACAGAAAATAATAATAATCACCCTGAAGCCAGTGGAGGGAGGGTCCGGCCCCAACAGCAGCCGCCTACAGCTTGCAATGGTGCATATCTTCTGAGAAGAACAGACACACCACCACCACCTCCTGCATCTTTTTTTTTTAATTTCCATTTATAATGTTGTTGATTTTAATTAAAACTACCTCACAGACTGCCTAAAGCTGGTGCTTTACGATATTTAAAAAAATCTTGTGGGTTTCTTGCGGTGTTGTTTACAAAATAATTGCTGACATTAAAGGCAAGGTAAGTGCCATCCCTGTTCTGAAATGTGGCTGGCTAAATTCAAACTTGAGAGCTATCTCTTTGTACTGCTGGCAGTATTTTTTTTTAATTGAGTATGTTGTTTACGTTTTTAAGATCTCTCTCTGCATTGAATGGGTTGTGTGTGTGTTAAAATCTCGGTGTGAGGGTGTATTAAGATTTAAGAGCCATCTATTTTCTCCTTGGTGTGTGATTTAAGGTCCCTTTGTATTTAGCTGGCTGAGTGCAGGCAGGAATATCTCTTTGTGTTTCAGTACGTTGTGTGCATTATGATTTGATGTGGCTGTTGGGTAGAAGGGAGAACAGAGCTCACTACCTTCTTGGGGAGACTATTAGCTATGAAGAGAGGTTGGTCTTTTGTTGTTTTTACACATCAGCCCTGGCCTGGAGTGACCAGGGTGAAAAAAACAGTAATTTTGGATCTGGAGAGAGGTTCCTACTTACTTCAACCACACAAGAGTCTGTCTCTCTCTCTCCTTGGCTTGCCAATAATGAGAGGGGGGGAGGGACATAATGTCGAGGCAGGTTTGTGAGAGCATATGGTCCCAGTTCAACCCCAATCCTCCTAACTACCTAAAATGGTGATGTTGCTTGGATTTGGTACTAAACAAAAGACATACGAGGTCGCCAAAAAGAATGCACTGGGAGGACTCGGGCTCCGGCTGGTGTATTCCTCTCTTTCCAGCTCCTATGCAGGAGGAGCCATTTGTCTCGAGTCCCTTTTGCCACAAGCAGGGGGGTATAAATTAGTACAGCACACGCAGAGAAGGGGATGTGAGCAGAGAGCCCGTCTAGGTCATAGCAGGCGAATGGAAAGTGTACATCCTAATTAACGGCAGATCAGAGGGGTGATGTGCTGCGGCTGCTGCTTTGACTCAAACTGTTTCTCTGAGGCAGAGACAGAGGCTTATGCTGAGACGATCCAAATCGGGCCTGTCTCTGTTCGGCTAATACACTTCTCTCCAGCAGGCGTTTACAGGGAATGGGCAAAGCGAAGTTGGTGCCTGGTTTGTTTCCTGATCAATTTCCCATTTCCTCCCTCCCGGCTCTCCCCACCCCCACTCCTTCACTGCAGGGTTAGCGTTTCTGGCTTGCATGAACAAGAGAGCGTGAATTGCACCAGATCCGCTCGGGCTTTAGCAACTAAGCCGGCCTAGGGAAGGACAGAGGCTGTCCAGCCCCGTAGTGTGGCCACAACGGGGCTGGGGGTTTGTCCTACACCATCTACCCTTCTTTGGAAACGGACAGTGGTTCCAAGGAGGGTGGCTCCTGGCTCTCCTCCTCTTCGAGAACATAAATAGGAACAAAGCCCCGGTTCCTGGAAGGGGGGGGGGGATCTCCCCCCCTCTGCGTCTGCAGAAAAAAAACAACTGGTGGCCAGTTGTACCGCTCTGGTCAATACCCCCTTGTCTCTAGTTGTTTGTTTCTCCACCAACGGATTAAGATTAAAGGTGGATCTCTATTCCCATTGGCTCCCTGGGATTGGAAGCCTGTGGTGACGTACGCGTGATTTGCATATGACATTGAAACGTCACCCAGGCCAGCCCGCCTCCACAACACATACTGAAGTTGTCCTCTTTTGACCTGTGCTGAGGGAGGTAACGTGCTCAGTGCTGGTCTGCAGCACATTCCTTTGACAGCTTTGTAGGCAAAAGACAGTCGGTAATATTTTTATATTTGCCTTACTGAGCAAGGCAAGGTCAGGCTGCTCAACTGAATAAGGCTGAGCAAGGGGAGGAAATATTAATGCTCACCTTTGCTCTAGGAAGTTATCCTTAGTGGTAGCTGCACTGCTAGCCAGAACGTGGAGGTTGCTTCACTGAGCTATATTAATAGCTATATATAATTTAGTATTGACACATGCAGATTAGCATGCCTAACCTATTTTTTTCATACCATTAGGATGACAAAACGTTCAACTAGGCCATGGTAGTTGAGTGAAAGGAAATACTAGGGCTGGATAAAAATGTTCCACATTAAATATCATTTAATACCTAATCAATAATGCAGATCCCAGCTTGCTCCATTAACTAGAAAAAATAAATAGGAAAGTTATTTTAGTGATATGGCTGCTCCATAAATATTTCTAATGGGGGAAGGGAGAGAAAATACTTTAAACAGTTGCAGCTGCTTGAGTAAGTCTGAAACTCAAAAACTTTTTTAGATCAAAACTTTCAAATGCATCCCATGCAAAACTGGTGTAATACCTTTATAATAAGTTATTTGGACTGGAAATGCTGCCATCACGAAATGCTAGTTACAGATTTATTTAACATCCCATATTACTGAAGTTTTGACTAGTTAGATTTTTAGACCCTGATTCAACAAAGCACTTAAGCGAATGCATGAAGTCCCATTAGCTTCAGTGGGATTTAGGCATAGGCTTAAATGCTCCGCTGAAGGTCCTGGTGTCCATGTTAGGCCTTAGCAGATTGACAGATGCAAATACCGGCACTGGCATGGTGAAGTGTATGTTACAACCCTCTCTGCACTATGGAAGTTTACAAGAACAGCAACAAATCTCACTGTTCAGCTGAACTTGTGTTACACGCACATCAGCCCTACTGCAGGCAAATTCTGGCTGCTGGACCTGTTCTTACCACTTGCTTTTCAGGTGGTTAGAAATGTCAGAAGTCATTAGATCATCGTCTACTCTAGGGGCCGGATTTTCATAAGGGCTGAGCAGTCAGCAGCGTCCTTTAAGTCACCTACATTAACTGGCCAGAGCAATGGAAGCTGCGAGATGCTGAGCCTCTGAAAATCTGGCTCTAGTTGTGGGTTCTTAGCAATGGGGACGGGGAGTCTAGCTTCAGTTCACCAGTGCTAGAACTAGTGGAAGCCCTGGGATAAGGAGTGGGGGGAATCATTTTGTAAATTTCCCCACGGTAGACAGAATCTAAGGGGTAGATACACCCCCCACTCAGAGCCCAAACCAAGGCCTAAATGCTATTTAAGCCTAGGGAGATTAAAGCATTGTCCCTGCTACAAGAAATACCCACCGCTGACCATGCACGTCAATAATGGGTGCAGCTGAACGGGTATTGACCATGGTTTTCTGCAAGCATAGATAAGGGCATTCTGTGTATCAGAAGCCACAATTAAAACTTGTGTGGGGCTTTGTGTTCTGCCCAGGGCCAGGGGTGAGTTTCACCCAATTCCTTCCCTTCCTTAAAAAGCTCTCCTTTTCTACAATACCTACAAACAAAAAAACTTGACAATGGTTAGGCCACTGGTGTACTGGGACCACAGCCTATCAAACTGACCAATATTGTCTCAGTGTTTTCTTGTGTTCCCCCATCAGCCGGTCTCCATCTGTTGGATGATATTTAGATTATAAACTCTTTGGGGCAGGAACTGTCTTTTTGTTCTGTTTGTACAGCACCTCACACAATGGGGACCTGGTTCATGACTAGGGCACCTCAGTGCTCCAGTAATACAACAATCTAGTTTATAATTCTGCCACATTTAGTCTCAGACATATTTTAAAAAAAACAAACAAAAAAACTTTGCCCTTCAATAAGTTTTCCCCCCACTCTTCCCAATAGCAGCAGAGAGACCTGCTTAAAAAAAAAAATCCAATTGTCACAGTAAACATTCCATGGTTTACATCAAAATCTCTGAATATCTGAATGAATGTATGAGATGCCAGCAGTTTTAGTTTGAGGAATAATTTTGCACTAACATCCAGTGCTTGCAGCCAAGAGTAAAGACCTCTGAGTTCTAATAAATTATTTTTTTGGCCCTGATCCTACAATAAGCTCGGCCCAGGCAGATCAACCATGCAATCCACAGAGCCCTAACTGAGCGCTGTGCAGATACAGGGCTCCAACACCATGGTGCTCATTGTAGGATTGAGGCCTTTGTATTTTGAAAGTAAAATGTTCCAGATTAGCATTCAGTCTTATGGTTTTAAAAATTAGCAATTGGCCTGTTCATCCCTTGATAAACATATATACAGGTACTCCTATTAATATTGTTACATATCTGCTTCAAAAGGAGACCAAGGTGGCTTCAAAAAATCCACATGCTAAACCATGGTGCTTTTGTATATCCCAGCCTGTTGAAACAAAGCCCAGACTTCTGGGTAATGTCTTGAAGTCTACTCTTGACTTTTCTCCACATACAGCATGTAATGTGTTAAATTTATCATCAGTGAAGTGCCACTGACTCCAATGGATTTATATCAGGGACAAATTTGACCCATTGGGTGTTGCTTTCAGCAAAGCTGTCTTCACTGTGGGAGTTGCAGTGTATTTGTATGCCTGGGGTTTGTACTTCTCTCAACTTCTCACCCATGAGAGCAAGAAAACCCTTGTGTCCACTTCAGTGACAGAACAAAGCCCATCAACTTCAGTGAGGTGTTGAGACAGGATTCTTAAAGGGATGCTGCCAAGCATAACATTTTTTGAGAGAGTGGAAAAAAACCCACACTTTTCCTTCTCTCCACCACAAGTTACTTAGAGTGTTATTTTGTCACCTGAAATAGCTATAAAACCCATGTATGATGTATGTTTGCTGCATTTCACTCAGCTTGGAGAATGAAACTAGATAGTTTCATTTTTCTGGTTCTCCTGCACAATGCCTGAGTGCTTTGGTCCACAGTATGTGAGCAATCAAAGCAAAAGTAGTCTTCTCCACTGAATGTAAAACTTACTGATAAAAACCATTTTTCTTCATATTAGATTTCCCAACTACAGAGCACCTCTTCAGCATTTAATAACTGATAAGGCCCTGAGCCTGAATTCAATCTTCACAGACCGACCCTTGAGCCCAAGTGACACGCCACTGGAGTCGATGGCTCTACATAGGTCCTAATCCTGCAATTGGCTAACTTTGAGCATCAATTAACATGGACAAAGTTCCCTTTGGGGAATGCATTAATGGATTTAGTTCACTGTTAGTTGGCAGCCACATATAGACACTGGGCTTGATCTGCAGAGATTTTTTTTTTTTTTAAATGATGGATTAAATGCACTAACCCAGCCTTGCAAAGCTGCTCTGAAGATTTACGAGCCCAGGAACAAGGTCTGCTCCCCCACCCTTTGCTGTGAAGATTGATGTTAATGAAGATATTGATATGTCACTCATCCATCCAAAAAACTCATTACTGTCTGGGTGACCACAATGTTGGAAGGCTGCATACAGCTCCTCACCCTATATTTTTTGCTAGAGCAATAAACTTAAAATGTGTATTGCATCCCCTCCAGTGGCTATTAGGATAACAGCCTTACTACTGTTGCCATATAATGGAGTTTCCCCTTTAGCTAATGGTGTTTAGAGGTGTGTGCCGTGGTGTCAAAGGTCCCATACTCAAGTGCTGCTGCTGACCTATGACTGTGGGTAATGCTAGCACATCTGTGTTTTAAGAGCTATGGGGTTTATATATTTCCAAAAACTATCTGCCTAAGAATCCTGGTCTAGTTAACATCTTGGGATTGTGACATTTCTTTCATTGCACAGCATTTTCCAAGAATAGGATGATTATAGACACCAAAGGAAGGAATTATTTGTTTGTCTTTTTTGTAGAACTAGCTGAAAATAGCATTTCCCAAGAGCATCAGCGGAATGCACTTGATTTGTGCCTCCAATGCATGACAGTGACGCCTGTATGGGGTATTCTTAGCTCCGCTTAGGAAGAATGTAGTGTTTGTCGTCAGTCCCTGTCCTGCTGTGTAGTATTTATGGAAAGTTTCTGGGATCATGGTGCCATTTTCTGAGTAGTATTACAGCCTGCGATTCTAGATCTCCTGCCCCTGTTAGCTACAAAGAAACAGACTCCTACTCCTAGCTTCGGCAGGATTCCTATGCATCAGAGGTCTTTGTTGCCATTCCTTTCTCCTATTCTTAGCTTCTAGGGCTATTTGCGGAGACAGTGATTCACAAAACAAAGCTAATTATGTATGCAGATTATGGGGAAAAAATAGTTAAAGCCTTTAAACAAACTCTTATTTGAATCTGTTTAAGTGCTTAAAAATATGGAATGGTTGGACTTTTCAGAAGAGTGATGACAAACTTAACCCTTAAGAAGCAAGTTTATCCTTAAGGGGGTGTCATTTGAAGACTGTCTACTTTCCACAGGGTGTCTGGCCACTGGGGATTGCTGTAGCAGGGAAGAAGTAGCCTCTTGGTGCTGGAAACTGAGGATGGGTCGGGATTTAGAATTCTGACTGGTCCTCTTCCTTCTGTTGGGGACACTCCAGTTGGCCCACCTTCCTCTGCTGGCAGTTTCAGAATCAGTCTTCAGGGTGGGGGCCAACCTGGAGAAAAGGCAGTACTGACTGGAGAACAACCTATACAAAACCTTGGAAAATTCTGCATGGGATTAGGGGAGCGGGAGGTGGAGAGGAGAAAAACCCAGAGGAATTTATAATCCAAGTGTCAGCCAAAATGTTGTACCACAGTGACTACTTGCTCGTATGCAGGAGAACTGGGTGTTTCTTCTGCATATAGCGAGTTGCTGCTTTGGGGCTTGAGGTTGATGTTTCACAGATGGCAGCTTGTATCACACAGAACTTGGTGGCACCAGCCACATCTGTGTTTGATTTCCCCCCCCCCCCATCTCTCCAGCCCAAACAAAACAAAGCTTTTGTCCATTCATGCAGCACAGTGTAGTCCCCTAGCTGTCAGACTGTGAGCAGATGTCCCCTACCCAGGGTCATCCACAGATAGTCTGAACTGTCACTCCATGGCTAGCTTCCTTTGCAACTCAGAAGGAGGAGTAGATTTGTGTACAATCCCTAGACCCTACTTCACACCAGGACTAGGGTGACCAGATGTCCTGATTTTATAGGGACAATCCCAATTTTGGGGTCTTTTTCTTATATAGGCTCCTCTTACCCCCGACCCTCTGTCCCGATTTTTCGCATTTGCTGTCTGGTCATCCTACACCAGGACACTTTGCTCCTAGACTCAAGGAAGTGATGCACAGACAGGGCTAAGGCCAGACCATGCTCGCCTAGCCAAGTGATGGATGCTGTCCCAAGCATACAGGAGTCTGCAAACCTCCAAAAAACTACACAGGTGTTTTCCCTGGGTGCCCTACAAAGCGCTCCACAAAGCAGCTGTGGGGTTCTGTTAAGATGGAAGAGTTTGTGGGGAGTTTATCACTGTCTTTTACACCGTGTTAAACACTAGAACTGGTTGGAAAGAATTGGCGGGTGGTGGGGATGGAATCTTTCCCTGTGGAAAGTTTGACTTTTGATTGGGGAAAAGAAAAAAAAAAAAGTCAAAAATTAGAACTGTCCATTTAGGAATTGCCATCATAGTGCCTCATGGAAGTTGTAGTTCATGCTCCCATTCTCCTCTGTATGCTGGCCTCAGTGATATAACTGCATCTCCCATGCTATGCCACTGTCCCCCCTTTTAGGGAAGATTCCACACCCCCACCTTTAATTTCAGTTAGATGGTTGTAGGTTTTGCAGTTGCCAAATGCTGTTAAACCATGTTGTACCCCAGAATTGGCTACATTTCACTGGTGGGTGCAATGATTCCTGCCTATCTACCTGGAGACAAGAGACGGTCATTACTCTGAACATTGGAGTGGACAAAGCATCTAAGACCATCTATATTACAAGAACTGACTCCAGGGACAGTCTTAGATGCAACTTACTGCTGGGTCCCGTCTACACTATCTCCACAACTGGGTTAAAAACCCCAGACAGTCCAAGGCTTACATCTCATTATGGAGAGCAGTAAGGGCCCCTCACTCCCGTCTACATTATTTTTAACCAGGGACCCTAGCTTTTTTCTGTTAGTGGGGCCAAGTTTTTTTAAAATCCAGATAAATGATTGACAGACAAAGCAATTCTCTAACTACTTTAGCACAGGCCTTTTTATTTCCCTGCGTGCTGCTGCAATCAGCGGCTACCATTGCAAACAATGGATTGGCGGAACATTTCTAAGAGCCCGAGAAGCAGTGTGTCTGCACCTTTGCTGGATGCACTGCAGATGTGAGGGGGGCAATTGGCGGGTTACTCCTTAGCCATGAAGACAGCTGCTAGCTGCCCATAAGCCTTGGCAAATGCTGAGTTGATCCCCTAGGAAGGGAATGTTTTCTGTGAATGGCTGGGTGGTTTATGGCACAAAGTGCTAATCATGTTGGACAAGAGCCACTGATTGTAGGGCATGGGGAAACAGCCTGATCCTGCCTCCCTTGGAGTTTTGCCATTGATTTTAGTGGGAGTGGGCTCCCGGCCCATGTTAAGATCAAAGGTCATGCCAGCCCTTGTACAGAGAGCGCTCTCTCTACTACAGATGCAGAAATAGCAGTTTTCAGACCAAAGTGCATTTCACAAGCTATCCATACAGGACTGTCCCCCAGCTCTGAAATGCAGCTGCCTCTAGGATGAAGGGCAGCAGTCAGTGAGCTACAGTCGTGCAAGTAGAATTCAATTCTTACTGGTATGCTGCACCAGCATGGGGGAGAGGGGACGTGACCTCCCCATATGATCCCACTCCAGGGCCCTGTGCGCTCCCCCTCTCATGTTACCTGGGGTGGGGGGCGCTCCCAATGGGTGAACAAGGCACAGCTGCTGTGTGGGTTGCTAAGAGAAGAGGAGGACTTGCTCTCTGGAACAATAGCCGGCTCAGAGTCACACCTGCTTTGGGAATTGCCAGCAGAAGAGCTTCAAACCAGCTCCCTCTGACAGAGAATATTTTTTTCAGCCACACTGGCAACCGAGCCTCACGCCGGCAGCTCCCCTGGCATGGCTGTACTGCCCCCAGCCCTTCCATGCAGCTGCATCTCCTGAGTCCTGTCCGGGGTCTGTGCAGCAGCCCCGCCGGAGGACAGTGTTGGGGTGGCTGGGGGGAGAACGAGAGTAGGGGCGGTACAGCTGCATCAGAGGAGCTGCCAGCATGGGGTTCTGCTCCTTTCGCCGCTGTGGTTTCCAGGAGCACCCTGAACTGCGGGGCTCTCCTGGGAACTGAAGGGGTGAAAGGAGCAGAACATGGGGCTGCTGGGTGGCCCCATGTGGGCAGCTCCTCTGGTGTGGCTGTACCACCCCCTGGCCTCACGCCCCCCCCCCCCCCCCAGCACTGTCCTCTGGTAGGGCCGCTGTACAGACCCCAGACAGGAGACGCAGGCACACAGCTGCGTGGAAGGGCTGGGGGCAGTACAGCCGCACCGGAGGAGTGGCTGGCGTGGGGCCACCCGGCAGCCCCATGTTCTGCTCCTCCTGTGTCTTTCTGGTACGCTGTACCGGCTATAAATAGCTTATTGGTACAGCGAACTGTACCGCCCTACTTGCACCACTGGTGGGCAGTACCGGCAAAAGTGCAACAATCACACATGACGCAAACATGCCCGGAAGTGTCCTTCACTAAGCATGACCCTTGTGCATTCTTTACAGTAAGCCTTGAATGACCGAGCTTGGCACCAGCTATGCCTGATGTTGCAACAGGAGTAGAAACAACATGTTGGCCAAGGACACCCAGGCAACCCTATCTCTTATGAAAGGCCTTTCAGGCCCTTATCTCTCTGTGCAGGAGAGATAAGGATCTCAGTTTTAGGTTTCACTTAAGCAATCATCAACTAGATGGAATTCAGTTTCTCTGCCTTGGAAGGCTGTAGGCCTGAACTGCCTCTGAAAGCCCAAACCTGAGATTCCAGAGCGTGTAAACATTTCAGACCTGATCCCTAGGCAACTGAGCCCTCCCCAAGTCATTCTGCATTATCTTGTAGGACATCCCCTGGATTACACTATGTAAGATTGGCAGGCCACTTAGGAGGTCTTCACATAAAGAGGAACCTGTTGCTGTAAGTGCCTTTCGTTAACTACTTCCCCCTTCCATTCATTGTGGAGGTTCATAGATGGAGGTAAGGAGCAGGAAATGGAGTTGGTTTTGAAAGGAACCTGCTCACCCATAAAGTAGTAACTAGTCTGCTAACGGTGGGCATGTTTTCACTGCAGAAGTAACCCTGATGGCTGGCACCTGATTAACTGAGCTTACGTGTGAGCAGCCACACTGCAAAGTCCTACCCCGGTTACCAGTACCGCACTCCCCCATCTGTTATTAGGACTCCTGGGGGCAGGGCTGATGAAAGGGGGACAACTGTACTAGGGCCCCAAGCTAAGCCCCCCCCTCCCCCTCAAAACCATATAAGTCTGTGTAAATAAAGTGCAGTGGGGGAAGTGGGCCCCAGCTTTCTCTCAATGGGCCTGCCTGGGGGCATATCCCATTGGTCTTTGCATTGAAGTAAGCTCAGCAGCTGAATTGTCAGCTAATTAGCCTGTTTGCCTGGGCCCAAGTGGAATTATGGGAAGGCTCTGGAGGACTATTAGAACTTGAGTGATTTAGTTTGTGTCCTCCATGCAAAGTGAAAGTTCGAGCTGGGCCAAAAGCACCACCAAATCTGTGTGAGAGGGTGGCGTGGGGAAGGAGGAGGGCTCAGCAGCAACTCCCAGGTTTACTCTGCAGTGAAGACAAACCTTGTGTATGTAGAAGTGGCCGTACTAGTGCCCCATCTTCTCTCCTTGTGTTTATTTTGCTTTAAGTTCGGGTAGTTGTAACAAACCATATGGTTCTAAGTCCTTCAGGCAAGGAGTGGAGACCTACTCACCAGGGGGGATTCCCTGACTCCACGTGGGAAAGGAGCAAGTTGGAGGACTTAAGTGTTCAGCTCTAGCTTGGAAAACCATAGTTAGGTGCAGCACTCAGAACCCCCTCCACCAGGTGTGTAGCCAGGGTTTTTAAGGGCCCCTTTACAGACAAACTGAGGAAACACTTTGCAGCTCTCTCTTTATCATCCAGTGGCTCAGAATAAAACATTTGGTGAGGGAGTGAGGTGGGGCACTGTCACTTTAAGACTCAAGTAGCATGTCACTGCTATCCCACCTTCCCAAAAGGGGGAACCAGTCGATAGCAATTTCTGAGGGTGTTGCTTAGTTGGTGTCACTATGGGCAGGTTCCATAAAAATAAGCCAAAGGCCTCCCTATTTTCCCTTTTGCTATGAGCCAGGCCTGGTGACTATTTCATGCTAGCAAGACCCCTGTCAAGACAATATACATGGGGGCCAATTCATCAGCTGGTTTAAGTCAGGAGAGCTCCACTGAAGTCAGTGGCATTACACTGATTTGCAACAGCTGGAGATTTGGCCCAGAATCTGTATTCCCATTAGTAAGAACCCCTTGTGCCCTTACTGAAATCTGTCTTCCACTGGACACACCGACTGGTTCATTGTTCCAGGATTGCCTACACAGGGTTTGCCTATTGTAGGGTTGCTCACGGCAAGCACTGGGCTACTGTTAATTATTAAACACTTGTGAAGACATCATTCCATGGCCTTTGACAACAGATAAGAAAAAGCAATTTTGGGGCATACTAGACCTAATTGTAGCTGCCTAGCTGGTAAAGGTAATAGCTTCAGGAATATAGAGCCTTGGACAGTGGCTAAAGCAGGGGTCTGAGAGCCAAGAATTTTAGTTTCAGGCACTGCCAAACTCCCTGTGTAACTTTGGACATCCAACTTAACTTATCTGTGCCTCATTCCCCCCTTTACCACCTGAGAAATAGGGATACCACTTCCCCGCTTGGAGGAAGGTTGAGCATCAGTTAAAGTCTAGACTCGAGTGTTTTATTTTTAATATATATATATATATAAATTATTTCCATTATACACTCTGATGGCCTAGTTTATAACTCAGCCCTAAAATTCACACACAGGCAAGAAACTTGCTATCTTGGGGGGCAAATCTGTGAGCAAGGTGTATGTTTGTATGTTGTTCTGCAGCAAAGATCAATTAAAAAAAAAAAAACCCTATGACTGCAATTCAATATGGGACAATTGCCAAGAGAAGTCCACGTGTAGGCCTAAAACATTGTCAGTGACCTTATAACTTAGGCCACTTTCACAAACAGTGTAATTTAAGGACACAGCAACAACCTTGGCCCTGGTGTCCCTTGTTATCAACCAAATTCAACCCAGGTGTAACACCTCTGAAATGGAGTTACACCAGGGATCAATTTGGACTTATACATATATGTATGTACAAACACTGTGTTGTTTAACAGTGAAGGCAGCTCAAGATAAACAGCCAGCAACATAAGCAGAAAAGAACCTAAGCAACCAACAGTTACATTCTGTTGTATAGTCAACAAAACACCTAACCTGTGACAATTTATAGAATGCTTATGACCAGGTCCTCATCCTACTTATACCAACTGAGGATCTGGCCCCTAACCCTTAACTAACCCTTTCATCATATTTGTTTTAGATCTCCTTCCCTCCTGATCTGTTTTGTTAATTAGAAGGAAAAATCTTAAGATTTAGAGAGCAATTTAATTGGAGTGAGAGAGAGAACTAAATTCTCTCTCTCTCTCACCCCCCCAATAGGGTTGCCAATCCTTCAGGATTGTCCTTGAGTCTCCAGGAATGAAAGATCATCATGTGATGAAGCCTCCAGGAATACATCTAACCTAAATTGGCAACCCTGTGTGTCACATCAGGCCATAGATTGGGCTGTGTTAGTCCTAAACTTTCTGTACAACTTGCTCACATGACAGATGTTGTGCAAAGAGACATGATAAAGTTCCAGTGCTGTATTGCTAGAAGAAGGCACACAGTTCCATGGTAAAATTCAACTGACTTCTGCTCTTGGCAACATGTGCCTTTAGCAAATGTAGACACATTCATGAGCATTCAGATGACTGGCTGATGGAATCTAGTACTTGCCATGCTGTAAAGGGGAGCCACCCACATTAAGATGTTGTATCAAAACCATGGCAACTCAGGAATGATCACTTAGATCTTCCAATGCTGCTGTTGATGGGACCTCAGATCCTCCTGCTCCAAAAGCACAGCCCCCCAGCGACTCTATTAGTGTAGGGCCTCTGACACACAGCTGAGCTGTTCTGGTTCCATCCAGCAGAAGTCATCAGGGCACATATGCACTAGCCAGTTAAAGCAGTAAACTTAAAAATATATATATAAATAAATAAAGATTGCTGGATCTGCAGAGAAATTAGAGCAATTTATGGGCTTAATTATGAAGTGGGCTCACAGACGCCAATATAAACTCCCAGAGAGCCCCAGTATCATGGCAATGGTTGATCTCATGCACTAGGAACCATTTAGCTTAGTGCAATTTGAAATGGAGACAAGGGCTCAGATCTGCCGATATCTAAAGCTCTTCCTGCTGCCAGAGAAAGTAGATCTGCCCAACAATCCCAACTCTGTGCCCCAGAGGAAAGTGAAAACCGTTGTGCTTGGGGTGGGGAAGGGAAAATCCTTCCTGACCTCAGATTTAGTAGGGCAGATTCCCTGAGCTTTCTGCAGCCTCGCTTTGAGCTCTGCCCCACCTAGAGCCAGCACGCTTTCTTCACGCCCGCTTGGAAAGTATCTAGCAGATGTAGGACTCACGCTAATAATTAACAGTCATTGCTGTAGGGCCCAGAGGCTGCTGGGATCAGGGCCTTACACACTGCACAGGCAGATAACATGGCTCTGTCACAGACATGAGCGCGCACACCCCGACCTCAGCTCTCGGGAACAAAGTGACGTTTGCTCCAATTCAAATTCCTGTTGTAACTTTTGCCCTTCTTAGTAGCACTATATTTATGTAGTTTGCCTACAATGCTAGTGCCATCTAGGAGGGGGATGCTGATGAAACAAGCTGCACTTAAGGCTTGGTCTGCCCTGCAGACTTACATCAGTATAACTACATCCACCCTCCCAAGAGACACAGCTATACCGACGGAACTCCCGACGTAGGCAGCAGTACATCGCCAGGTGTGCACTGCCCATTGACATAGCTATCGCCGCTCAGGGAGGTGGAGCGCCTACACCGATGGGAGAAGCATTAGATAGAGTCGTCACCAAGCGCCGCTGCAGTGTGTATGTGTAAACAAGCCCTAAGGCAGGGTTGGATTAAAGCAATCTGGCATCCTAGGCACACCCCTGGCCACACCCGTTTTGGCTCCTACTCGCAAGCCATCTGATGGGTTGGTGGGATGGGCAGGTTGCCACATTATCTCTGGGGGCACGGGGTCTCCCTGGACCACCCAGGCTTCAGGGAGCTGGGGTCTGTCCTGAAGGGGGGAGAATTTATGCCCCAGCCACCCAGAGGCCTGGTTGGTATTGGCCAGGGCCCTCTCACAAAACAAGAGTCCAGGGAGAAGCTTACGAGCTTTATTTCCCCTGCCTCCTACACCCGCAACTTACTAAAATACCGTGGCTGGGCTGCTTGGACCTGCCTGTGTCCCACCATGGGGCTGGCAGCTGCCCCTCTGATCTCCTGACTTGGAGGCAGGAGTGCTACAGGCCTGTCCCAAGAAGGGAAGAGACCCCTTGTTAAGTCTCTTTTGGCGCCTGACCCTTTGCCCATTGACTTTCTGGGGCCAGTGTGAGGGCACTGGGGTATAATCAGAGGCCGTGCTCTAGACGCACTCCCCCACATGCCAATGTTCACACTGCAGAACCACTATGGGGAGACCCTATAAGAACAGGCAAAGGGTGCTGGATTTCTCCACCACTCTGGCTGGAAGGAGCCAGTCTCATGAACAAGCTGGATTCATAGATGTCCAGCATCAGTCTAGTCCGCTTAGAAGAGTGGAGGCCTCACAAGCCAAAATGCAACTGGTTGATCTTATTTCCAGCCTGAGCAGCTTGGCATGCTCCCTTTCAAGGGCTGGTTATGTGCCAGCTCTGAAGTCCACAGGAGCCCCCCATGATCAGCCTCTGTCCTCTTCATCAGGTCAGAATGTGTCAGTTCCTTGCCTCTCCTGGAAATGGCTTCCCCTTCTCCCTCAGCCAGGACAAGCCCTGTGGGAGAGCCACGTTCAGCTGCATCCCACTCTGCTCAGGAAGTGGGAAGCCAAGGCCTCTATATAGTGTGAACCACAGATCTTATTCCAACCCTCCCTATATCCTTCAGAGGAGCTCTAGGCTTTAGACAGGTGCCAACTGCGTTGCCCATGTTTGCTGCTTGCAGCTCAGTCCACACCATGGCATGAACACAGCTCCTCCCTCCATCGCCTTTTCCAGGGTCACTAAGTGATGGTGTCAAGAGGGAGTTGCTGACTGGACTAGGGACTTAAAATCCTTCACTGCCCTTAATAAGGGCCCAGCTGGGCTCATTGCAAGCAATTGTCAAAGGCTTGGATTGAGTAGGTTTTAAAGAGACTCAGGCACAGGGAAGAGTCATTTCACTCACCAACATCCTTTCCTCCTAGCCCACTCATTGCTGATCTGAACCGTCAACAACTCGGTCACTTCTGCTCCAGAACAATGCTCTGCAGTTCTCTAATGACATCCAGCTTCAGACATGGGGGGTTGGGGAGGATTCACCCCAGGGCACTGGGCCCATACGAGCAACGAGGCACTGCTTACCCTCTGCCCCATGTTGAGGCCTGTTCTGGGGCAGATTTCACCCTTGAGAGGGAGGTCACTTCTCCCCCCCGCACACCCTTTTACAAATGGGAATATGGGGGGGGGGGGGAGGGAAAGAGATGCCAATATTTTCAAAAGTGGCCATTGATTTGGGGTGTCTGAGTTCCTGAGTGCTCAGCCTGTGCCCCCCTGGAGGTGGTTTGCAGAGTGGTGGAGCACCCACGACTCCGCTTTAAGTCAGTGGGAGCTAAAGGTGTTGAGAACCTCTGCAAATCAGGCCCAAAGTGTGTCTTAACACCCAACAGTTGAGCTGCTCCCCCAGAATCTCACCCCCTTTGGAGGACTCAGCACTAAGTGACTTGCCCAAGGTTGCACAGAACTCAGCTCTCCTGCCTCATGGACCAATGCGTTGAAGGATGGTTCAGCAGTTGTCTGCTCTCCCTGGAGCCCCTGCCCAGTTCACCTATCGATGCCATGTGCCTCTGTATATTATCGTTAGGATTGCTTCCCTCACAGTGCTGCACTCTCTGGGCATTCATTATGACCCCTCACGTTCATATAAAGCACCAGCAGACACTGGCCCAAAGGGTTTAAGAGGCAGGAGATGGCTCATTGTAAATGAAAATGTGTCTCTCTTAGGGCTGAATCTTGCCATTGTTCCATGGAAACCCTACGAAGGCAGCAAGAGTATTTCTGAACGGCTGCCAGAGTGAGATATTGGTTCTTCCATTGGCCTGGGACTGAGAGCTAGGTTCTCTAGCGCCAAGTCTCTGTACGAATCTGAGTTGGCACTTTGTGTCTAGGCCTCACAATCCCCTCTTATAGGATTGGTAGATGCACACTTCTGAAGGGCTGTATGGTCTGCGTTTGAAGAGTAAACTCGTAGAGCGCTAATACTGGGGCTGATCCTGCAGCATGAGCTCATGGGAGTAATCCCATAAATGTCAGTGGGCCTATTCTGGATAGAGCTCCATGCGAGGAATGTTTATGGATTCTCCTCCTCCCAGTACATGGAGGGACTCCACAATTTAAATGAGACGCTCTAATGGTTTGTAACATGCAGAGAGGGCTGCTACAGGAACTAACAGGGACCGCTTGAGTGCATGTGTATGGAGATCAGGAACTAAGGTAGACCAAACATGTAGAATAAGGCCGGTGATGGTTGGAGATACCAGCAGCTCTGTAGAGGAGAGCAGAGGGCCCTCTTCTTATAGGGAGAATGGCATTGTTACCGGAGTGATGTGACCCTCCCTCTTCCCTAGCTCTATAACACCCCTGTTTATCAAATTCTGGAAGACTGCATGCACAACTTTTTTCTAATTGAAAGCTGACTTTCATCCATCTCTTGTGTCCTCTCCACATTGCCTGCATAGCAGTTCCCATCAAGATGTTTACACGCCAGATTGATTAGCTTTGATGCTGCCAGTTACACAGTGTTCTCCAGCCTTTCATAAACAATGGAGCAAGTCATTAAAGTGCTCCGTTGTGCTAGTTACCTAGACTGTGCTTAAGCAGTGCCCCGATCTGAAGGGCATTCATAGCCAGTGAATAGAAAGCTTCCTGAATGCTTTTTAAAAATAGTTGAATGCAAAAAAGTTCAGCTTCACTGCAGCACCAGGGAGCAAGTGCTCCATGGTCAGCAGTTCAGGTGGTTCACATGACCATATTGTGCCTCTGCATTGTTTTCTTTTCCTCTGTGTTAAGCGTGAGCGGTGAGGTGTCTATCACGTTTTTAAATAGGCCGAGGTTTAAAGCCCTAGATTTGCCGAAGGCTGATCGTCAATGTTTGTTGACACAAAACATGCTCCACCAGCGAAGTGTCAGGTGGCTTTACATCCATAATGAGTTTATAGACAAAATGCCCACAAAGAAGGATGCCAGACATCCCAAGGAATGCAGCCCAGAGCCTATGGCAGGGGTCAGGGCAGAATTAAGGACCAATCTATACTCTAAAGTGGAACCATGTCATAACCAGAGAAACCATATTGTAACTGGCTCCCCCAGAGCAATTACATCTGCACTGGAGATTGGTACTACCAGGGCACAGTAGGCCTTTGCAGCAGATAAGAGGAAGCAGAGTGCAGTGGGCTAAATCCTAGCCCATGGCTCCATCCCCTCTGGACACATAGAAGGGATGGAAAGTGGCCCTAACCAGACAGCTGGGCCTTCATAAGAACAACCACACTGGGTCAGACCAAAGGTCCATCTAGCCCAGTATCCGGTCTTCCAACAGTGGCCAATGCCAGGTGCCCCAGAGGGAATGAACAGAACAGGTAATCATCAAGTGATCCATGCCCTGTCACCCATTCCCAGCTTCTGGCCAACAGAGGCTAGGAACACCATCCCTGGCTATCCATTGATGGACCTATCTTTTTGAACCCTGTTATAGTCTTGGCCTTCACAACATCCTCTGGCAAGGAGTTCCACAGGTTGACTGTGCGTTGTGTGAAAAAAAAAAAAAAAAAAAAAAAAAAAAACACGTCCTTTTGGTTGTTTTAAATTTGCTGCTTATTAATTTCATTTGGTGACCCCTAGTTCTTGCATTATGAGAAGGAGTAAATAACACTTCCTTGTTTACTTTCTCCACAACAATCATGATTTTATAGACCTCTCTCTCTTTTCCAAGCTGAAAAGTCCCAGTCTTATTAATCTTTCCTCATACAGCAGCCATTCCATATCCCTAATCATTTTCTGGATCTTTTCCAATTTCAATACATCTCTTTTAGATGGGGTGACCACATATGCACGCAGTATTCAAGATGTGGGCGTACCATGGATTTATATAGAGGCAATATGATATTTTCAGTCTTATTATCTATCCCTTTCTTAATGATTCCCAACATTCAGTTTGCTTTTTTGACTGCCACTGCACATTGTGGATAGTTCTCTGAAAACATCCACTCAGTGACTCCAAGGTCTCTTTCTTGAGTGATAACAGACAATTTAGACCCCATCATTTTATATGTATAGTTGGGATGATGTTTTCCCATGTGCATTATTTTGCATTTCTCAATATTGAATTTCATCTGCTATTTTGTTGCCCAGTCACCCAGTTTTGTGAGATCCTTTTGTAGCTCTTCACAGTCTGCTTGGGACTTAACTATCTTGAATAGTTTTGTATCATCTGCATCCCTTCTCTTGACCTATGGGAGTCTGTGGTGGTATAAAGCTGATGCAGCCACCCAATCCTGAACCCAAGCATAGATTAGTGTGCTGGTGTGGCCAGAGAACCTTGCACTCCAGCAATTCCCCAGCCAGCGCAGTCGTCCCTAGGGGACTATCCCTGCTGCCATAATTTAGAGCAGCCTTTAGGCTGCGTTAAGTTTTCCTGGAGATTGAACAACGTCTCAGCCAGGCCCAGGATCTGCCCCACTTCATTTCAAGGCTTGAAGCAGATCAGACTCAGAACACCCTTCCTGCATCTTGCTAGTGGACTGGTCACTTTCTGCAGAATACAAGAGAAAACAAACAAACAAAAAAAAACCCAGATGGCCCTTATTGAAACACCTCTTAGCTCAGTAGCATCCAATTACAGTGCCAAAGGTCCAGGAGTATGGATTCCTGGAATGAGGTGGATTCTGGGCATTTAAATCCTATTCAGCTATACCCATGGTCAATGGGTGACTTTCCCAGCAAAGAAAAGACTACTGAGCGCAGCTATGGGGAAGCCTGCAGGAGCTTCAGAGAATAGCTCATATGCCAGCCCAGTTACACAGGTGCTTGGGCGAACCAGCCACATGGAGCACTATGATATATGATTGGAGTAAGTTCTATTAAAAGATCTCTAACAGGGATATCACTGGTCAGGTAGTCTGCTGTACCCTATGGTACTTGATTTACCATACCTGGGAGAGGTGTACATACGTGGTTCTATACCTGGAACTCGGCCTGAAGTTCTGTGGCCATAGCATTTCCAGAGAGCTGTGCTTCAGGATCTCAGCTTTGTTATACTTCTAGCCCTCACAGTTGAGAAGAAAGCCTTGAAAGCATGAACTGAGCGTAACTGGTGCAGTATTATCTTTCTGAGCCTGCAGCCAGCCAGCAAGATTCACCACAATGACCTAGAAGTCTGTTTAAAAAAATCTAATGTGGATTTTTTAAGAGAGATGGGGCTATTCTAAAACAAATTGCATTTACTAACACAAGAGGTCCTGCCTTATTCATTTCCATGTTTAGTTCATTAAGCCTCTGTTTGTAAGTATTTAGATGAAGTGCCGCAGAATTTCCAGCCTGCTGCACCAGGCATTGCAGAATCCTGGGATCTTGGTGCGTCTAGCTTCTAGCTCATCTCAGACTAGCCAGGGCCTTACTGGTACTTACTGCATGCTCGGTGGTTTCAAGTGTGCCAACCCACCTCTAAGAAAGCACTGCACCCTGCAATAGCTTAGTCCAGGTCGGTACCATTAAAAAAAAGCCATAAATGTACAAATATAACAAACCATGGCCACAGATACGCCATTGTTGGTGAGCCTTAAATACAGAACCTTAGCACCACATGCTCCAGCCCCTACCATTTGAGCTAGAAAGCCAGCTTGTATGAGAGCCACTGTTCACTGAACTTCATTATGGACCTGATCCAGAGCCCATGAAGGTCAATGGACATCTCCCAATGGTCTTTGGGTCAGGCTGCTTAAGAGGAGAGGCAATGCAGTCATAGTGAAGGTTGCTCAGGTGAAGGGACAGCTCACCTGGGGTTTAATGATCCAGGAGAGCTCGTGAGGAACGAGAAAAGCGCTGAGCTGCTGCCCAGTTACTCTTGCAGCCCCAACTCTGGCTGCACGTGCTCAGGAAGCGGCTCTGAAGGGCTCCTTCGCAGGCAGGGCAGGCTGTAAGTAACAAGTTCTGGGGCCAGACACTAGCAAGGGACAGGGACATGGTCAGGCCAGCGTGTTACACAAAGCTGTTGTGGGCTGGCTGGTTACATAAACCAGCTACCACTTCTGTCCCCAGACCTTAGTGTTACCAGCTTTCAGGTCACTCTGCCTCAGAAGGGATAAGGGCCAGTGCTTCACCTTCACCAGCTTCCAGTCCCCCCTTCCCTTCAGGTCCACCATCTCCCTTGGCAGAATGGGTGGGTTGGTGCACTTGGATCTCTGGTTACTTCATAAGCTCCCCTTCTCAGGGATGGGGGGCAAATAGAGAGTCCACACAAGACATAGATACAAGTTCTGTCACTTGCTGTCATGGCCTCAGTGGTCTGTCTGGCCATCTTCACACCCAAATGGCCTTTGCCTGAGTGCCACTGGTTTAGTCCTTGGCCCCTCAATGCGAGGGCTCCCCATGCCTCAGGGGTGGGCCACCATTCCTGCTTCAGGGCTCAAGAGTCCTTCTAGCCCTCTCCCCTGCCTGAACAGCCCCTCAGCCCTGGATGAGATGCTCCAATAAGTCACTCTTCAGGCAGGGGTCCCTCACAGCCTTCTCCCTAGCTGTAGTCAGTCCACCACCCTTGGCCAGCATTGTCTACTCACCCCTCCAGGAGGCACAACTGAAGGTGCAGGAGAGTCTGGTCTCCCCCTCTACCCCAGCTCTAAGGCCCTAAATAAGGGAACAGCCATCTACTTTAAGGTCTTCCATCCCCATCTCTGTCCCCTCAGGCCTGCTTCCCACACTGCTTAGGTGGGGCCTCTTTGGCCTTTACTTCAGGCCTTCTTCCCATACTTCCCTAAGTCTGCCCCAGATCCTTCCTGGCTAAGCCCCCCTCATGTTCTGCTCTCTGGTTTCTCCCAAAAGGAATGGGGGGGGGGGGGAAAGAGAAGAGAGAAAGAAAGAGAGAGACCAGGCAGCATCTTTAATAGCAAGAATTGCATCCAGCCCAATCATCAGACCCAGCCACATGACTCCACTCCTATGCAGGATTCAGGGAAAACCAGACACAAGAGGTCCAACTCCTTTTGAGGGGCAGCTCACCCTATGACAGCCACCCTCTCAAACTAGAATCCTCACTTGCACAAACATATGCATGCAAAACTGTGTCTTGTGCATGCAAGTTCAATTTCCCCAAATCTCGCCCTTGATGTGGTTTTAATCCCTGTTTTTTTTTGGTCTCATCTGAATATATTTTTCCATTAATATGTCACACCGCCATTCTGTAGGTCTTCAAGATCTTTATTGACAATAATGAAGTTCAACCCTGCCCCCAGTCCCACTCTGAGTTAGAGAATTACTTCCCCCCCCCCCCGCCCCATCAGTAAAATTGGGATGGTAACAAGCCATAACATGGTGAAATGCCTGCCCTGGGCTAGAGGCAGGAACTGAACAATGATTGCCTGGCTCTGAACACTATGCTCTAATCACTAGACAATGCTTCCTCCCAAATCTAGAAAGAGAGACAAACTCAAGTATTCAGCCCTGGAGTGTAACTCTGTTTATTTGACCATTCGGACAAATATTTTATTTGACCTTCTCTCCCCTTTAACGTAATGGAGTTGTCAGAGGTTGTTCTGAAGGAGCCAGTTCTGTGCGGTGCCCCCAGGAGATGCTGCCATGAGGAAGAGGCGAGGGAATGGTGGCATTAAGTCATCTTTGCACCCTCTGAACTCTGTGGTGTTCAAAGGATTCAAATGGCCCCTGATATAGAGGAGAGTCACCCCAGCTGTTTAACTTATCGCAGTCCTTGAGCTGCCTATAGACCGCAGTGCATCCCAGAGTCCCTGGAGCATTACGGGCCTGGCTGAGTCCCTTCCTAAGCTGGTCTCTCACCTTCTTTTGTCTTTCTCCTAAAACCATCATATGCAAAATACCAAACCGCCAGGATAGAACTTGTGGGACTATCAGGACATTCACAAACCATCACTCAGTTCTCTCTGCTTGTGCATTAGACCTTTTCCCCTACCTCCTTCATCTTGTTTATTTAAATAAGCTGCTTGGGGGCAGGGATGGGACTATTTTGTTTGTCCTAGTACAATGGGGCATTGACCATGGCTGGTCTCAAGGCACTACCATCATAGGCAATATCCCAGGGCTCGGAACAGGGGTATAATGGGGTGGCTTATGGCAGTCCAGTGCTGGGGGAGTTCTTGCCCAGCCGCCTGGGACACATTAACCGGCCCTTTACACTGCCAGAGGAGCCAGATCTTTCCTCAGTTGTTTATAGCATAGCCAAGTCTCTGCTCTACTCTGCTACACAGTTTATTGATTTGGGAAGAACATGTATCACAAGGTTTGTATTACACACCAAGGTCATCGCAGATCTGGACCATAACATCATTGTAACAAACTAGCCCATGTGTTTTTTGTTGGGTTATTTTCTTCTTACTGCACTGCTGTACATAATTCTAATTATATACACAAAACCACATTACAAAGGCATTATTAAAGTTGCACAGCCAAGATTGCAGTAACTAGGAAATGCCAGGCATTGCCTATGCATTTCCTGTCACCCCTCATAGCCTGGGAAGGTGCTGCAACTCCCCTGCCTTAGTTTCCCTTCACTCAGACCTCCTCAAATACTCCACACAGGCCAGAGGTATAAAAACAAAAAGTGTTTCCCTTCTGGGGTCCTTTCCCAGTCAAGGAAGCCCACAGCCCTCTACTGGGGCTGTGCTCTGCTTCAGGTCAGCTTCTTCCAGCTGGCCTCTCTATCTTCCTCTAATCCAGCTCCCCCTGGCCCTACACAAGTAGCAAAGACTCACAAACACAAAATAAGCTCAAAATGAAGAGTCCTCACCCAGTATCTAGCTAGGCAGAGCCTCTCCTTCCCAAGGGTCTGTCTTCCTGCTCACCAGCAGCAACTCCTCATCATCCACAGAAACCTTCTTCTCTCTATAGCCATCTGCTAGCCCAGGCCTCTTCCTTATCCACCAGAGGCCTGATCAGGTGTGGTGACCCAAAGGTCACATGACTTGGTTAATTTTCCCTACCTGGGGAGGAGAGTTGGCGGTGTTACAGATGGGCATGAGACCCATTGCCTTTTAAAGGGCCAGCTACCCTGACTTCTGAGTACTTGACTTTGCAGCCTTAATAATATTATTTTAACTACTTTGTATGTGAGTGCGTGTATGTCATTTCCTAGGTGTTTAAAAAAGCAAACTGAAAAATCAGAAAGTCCACCTTGTGGCATCACATTGACACCCAGATGGGTCATCAGCCACATTGGAACCTTTAGATTCACCACACAGACCTCTGCCACTTGAGCAAATGATAGCAGTAGTAGGTTGTTATCTTTTATATGGAGTAGCACTAGAGGGGGGAATAGGACACTTTGCCAGGGGCTTTCACAGATATTTGCTGTCAGCAGAGGAAGGGGTGAGACTCATTTCTTGGGTTCCAGCCCAGGCTCTGGAGGGGAGTGTGCTCTAGTGGGCACAGAACACTTCTGTCTGTTTGTACCCTCCCTGAAGCTTGACCCCTTCTGCCCTATCCCCTCCTAGCAGTCCCTGTCTTGTGTCTCCTCACCCTAGGCTCCTTGTCCCACTCTCATTCTCCTCTCTTTTCCAGTCCCAGTCTCCACTCCTCAGACTTTTCATCTCAGTCCTGGTCTTGTCCAGCATGTTCTAGTCCCACCCCTCTGGGCTCTCCTTCCCAGTCCCTGCCCCCAAGCCCAGGCTCTTTGCCCAACCATTCTAATTCCCGCCTTGCCCCTAGTTCCTTCCTTCTTGCTTCCTTGTCCAATCTAGCTTTTTCCCTCCTTTGGCCTCCAGTCTCTTTCCCCACACCCCATGTTCTCCACCTCCCCTGGGTCCCGGTCCCAGTCCCAGTCTCCCTATCCAATCTCAGTGTGCCTCCTCCCAGCCTCTTTGCCCAGCCACTCCCATTTCTCCCCCTGTGCCTCAGCTCATCAGCAGATCTGTCTCATCTCCTTCTTCCTCCACCCCACAGGTTCCTCAGTCCTAGTCTCCTTGCCAGGCAGTCTGACTCTTTCCCCTGGATCCTTATCCGGTCTTGGTCTCCACCCCACCCCAAGCTCTCTCTTTGATCTCCCCAGCTCCCAGTCCTGGTCTCCTTGCCCAGCCTTCTCGTCTGACTCCCAGTCCTAGTCTCCCTCCCACCCCAGATTCTCTCTCAGCCCTGCCAGCCTGTATTCAGTCTCCCCCTCCCCCAGCTCCTTGGCCCATCTACCCCTCTCCCCCTGGTTGTTGAATGAGGCAGCTTTCTCTTCCACACTGTTCCTTCCTGCCCAAGGTACGAATGCAAATGCAATGGAGATGGGCCAGCACGCATGTGCTTTTGATTCTGCAAAACCCCTTCGGTTCATTTTCTTTCCAAGCCCAGGGTGGCTTGGATGTGGGTCCAATTTATATGAGCATGCAAAATCTGGCCGAGAGGGTGGTCAGATAAGTGGCTATGTCATCTCTTCTGCACTCCAGCAGGGAAAGGGCTGCTTTGAGGGCACGGCGCAGTGAAGCACTTTTCCTGCAATCTTTCATTATTCATTGTTCTCAGAGTAGATAAATATTAAATTAAAACCCACCCCATCCAACCACAGGGCCCTCATCCCTTAGCACAGCCATTGATAGAGGTTGTTAGTTCCCGGGCAGCAGCCTTGCCCAGCGGAGAGAGCAATGGACTGGGAATTGGGAAGTCTGTTCTCACTTTTGTCACTTAGTTGCTCTGTGCCTCAGTTTCCCCAGCTGTGAAATGGGGATAATGATATGCAGCTTTGCAAAGTGCTTTGAGGTCTAAGTATTTATTAGAGCTGGAGAGAACTAGTGGACTGACTCAACACATTTCAGTGAAAAATGGGGAGAACATGGCTATTTGTAATTGCTATTTATTATTCTCTTGTGTGAAGCTACTTCTCTGTCTGCAAAAGAGACATTCAGCCAGTTTAACAATCCTGCTGGCTGAGACTTACAGGCCAGGAGTTGCCTGTCAGCAGATGCCTGCTTTTTCCGGGTGTATATATTTAGTGTCTCATCTGTTTCCTCTTGATAAGGGGTGAATTCTGTTGATCAAACCCTAAGACTTAAATTCTAATCAGCTTCCTGATAGGATCATGCCATTATGCCCTTTCAAATCCCTTTCCAGCTTTTCATCTGCTGCCCCAGATTCTGCTGTGTAAATCTGGAGTAACTCCATTGAAATCAACAGGCTCCAGATTTATGCCAGGGGGATGAAGATCAGAACCTGGCTCAGGGTCTAATTTCCACCACTGTAATTAAGATTTATTGGACCCCCTCCCTCCAACACCTCCAACTCTCACCCAAGTAGGAGCACATGATGGGAAGACACGAGGATGCCTGTGACTCAAGGGGTGACTACCCATCCCAATAGCTGTGAACCAAACCTTAATCCTTGTTTAGTTAACTCACCGTGGGGGAAAGGGATAGAGGGTGGCCTGGTCATTTTCAATGCCTTTTGGCTTCCTGCTTCTGACCAGAGGAAGCCGCACTGACATAACCGGGAAAGTCTATTCTCATGCATTTTCCTGCCCAGCTCTACAGTCATGAGTGCATCATGTGCTCCGTGTGACCATCTGAACGCTTGAGTGTTTATCCAGTCCAGCCCCTTAGCCCATCCCTAGCTTTTCATAATAATAATATTTGGCACAATATCATAGTTTTCACCCCTCGATCTCACAACACTTTTCACAGATGGGGAAGTGTCAACATCCCCATTTTACAGAGGGGAAACTGAGGCACAGCAAGGGAAAGTGATTTGCCCGAGGTCACACAGTAGGTCAGTGGCATAACAAGTACTAGAACCTAGGTCTCCTGACATACAGTCTGCTCATCTCTTATTCCTTATTTAGTGCCGGAGACCTAGCCTGCACTTTGCAAACTCTGTGCGAGTGCCAGCGCGAGGCTGGTTTGTTTGCTCTCGAGGAAAACAGGTCAAAATGAATAAAAGCAAAAGGGGGTGAAGGGAAGGTCATTGCCTGAGGCACCGGGAGGGGAAAGAAAATGCTGAATGAACTCAGCATTACAGGAGGTGTCTGGGTGGTAAGAGTGACACTGTCAGAGATCAAGGGGCTGCAGCCGCCAGCCCTGAGGGGCTGTGCTTTCCCCAGCACACAGTACCCTATAAAAAGTGAATGGTGGCAGCGACTTGTCCTTGAGATCCAGATCAGGGTTTCCTCTCCCTCCTCCCTGCAGCCCATCTGAATCCCTCGTGATGCAGGAAGCTCTGGCTTCCACAGGGCATGAATGAATTTCTCCTTTCTTCGCAGGCCTTTGCACTGAAGCCAAGTGAAGAACCTCATGATTGCACTATACATAACTCGACTCAGCTAAGCTTTCACTAGGAAGGAAGGGGTTTCTGCCCTTCAGAAGGACTCGTCCACCCAGACAGGACTCTCAAGCGTCACTCTCCCACCCGGCACCCACCAGCAACATCCATCTCCGTGCTCTGAGGCAGGCACTCGACGCTGGGTTTTTCTTCTCTCTTCCCATCAAAGCTCACCTTGGAAACCATTCCCCAGCCATGTTCCAACGCCTCACCAGCCTCTTCTTCAGTGACAGCAGCACACCTGAGGGCCTGGAGGAACCCAAACCCTTTGTCTCTGAGGAGGAGGAAGAGGATGGATGGCTCATTATTGACCTTCCAGGTGAGAAAAGCAGAGGGCAGGGGGAGGGGGCCACCGCTTAGAAGGCCTCTTGTTTCACCGTAGGCCTAACGATGAGTGAATCACTTCAGATAAAATCCATCCCTTCCCACCCCTGCATCTGACGCTTTGACAGAAGCCCCAGCTGAATCTTCAAGGTTCTTGAGGGTCTGGTTAACTGCCCCCCACGTCCCATTATTATCTTTCATCCTCACTCTTCTTCTGGCCAAGGCAGGTCCCACTTCCGGGTCAGTGAGAGGAAGGGTGGTCCAGTGGTTAGAGTGCTAACGTAGGATTTAGGAGGTCTAGGTTCAAGCCCCTGCTCCCCAACAGACTTCCTGTATGACCTTGAGCAAGTCACTTAGTCTCTCTGTGCCTCAGGCTGCCAGGGGTGTTGCGTGGCTAACTAAATACTGTGAGATGCTGTGGTGATGGGGGCCACACACGTGCCGGAGAGAGCTGACGGGCAGTGGAGGGGTAGCTTGCACTGCTGCTGTCTGTGCTACATCTGGTCTATGGAAAAGCAAAACACCTAGTTTCCCTCATGGCAAAGGTACTTTAGGTTGGTACAGTGGTGGTTCCCAGCCCTACCGCTCACGGTAGTGATGTTGGAATTTCACCCAACACGTGTGCTCTGAGTATGCAGGTTTCTCTCCCTATCTGCCCTGCCTCACTATCCCTCCATTGGTTATAAATCATCTGGAGGCTAGTGCTGCAGGAGCTACCTCCAGGGAGTGTGAGGAGGGGAGATGTTCAGGATCTCATCTGGAGGGCAGCCGGGAGCTGGGGATCAAGCCCGCTAAAGCTGACAGTGCCACACGCCACCTGCTCCTGGTTTGTTTGCTTGGAGAGTTCCTAGCACCGCAGCGAATGGCTCACACAGAGTCCATCCTCCCTGCCGTGTTTGAATTGCAAAGCAAGAGGCTGAAGTTACGCTTCTAACTTCACTGCCAAGCCAAACACGATCAATCTGGAATCAGTCATTCGATCGCTCTCCTAAACTGACCCAACCAAGAGCAACAATCTGGGTTGGACACTCTCAGTGGCACTACCGTCACAGAGAGCAAGAGCATGCGTGCTAAGTGCCAAGGGATCTCTCACCCATGCTGGGGATGCCCAAAAAACATTTTCAGGTTAGTATCTTGCCTGAAGGATGAACATACAAAGGATTCTGAAACCCATCCAGAAATCGAGGCCCCCACTAATTCACATACAAATCAATTGGGCAAAGTTTCTGAGGTATGAACTTTACCTGTAAATGAGCCCTCCGTCGGGTATAAACTGATTTAAAAGGTTACAGAAGATCTCTTTATGTTCGTTTAATCAAAGAGTATTTTACCCTGTTGACCTAACGCAAACTCATTTGGCACTTACTTGTTTGTGGACTGTTCTCCCAGAGTTGGGAACAGACATGAAGGATATGCAGAATGCCCATTCTCCCCCAAAATCCATTTTAAAAGCAATGTCTTATTGAAGGCTAATGTCTCCCAGGCCTTTCATTTCTTATTGCTTTGTTCATTTAATAAGAAACAAATTTGAAGATTTCAAAATACCGTTCTTTTTGCCAATATGTTTGTTTTTTACTCTATTTTCATTTTCCAAGACTATTCTCACTGGGCCGGTGAGAGGGAAGCATGATTTAAGAACAGATAGAAAGTTTGGCTGCACCCTGCAGTTAGAGTTTATATATTTTATCCAAGCCTCTTAATTAAATTGTTGTGCCCAGAGCAAATTGTGCACACAAAGGAGTAGGGTGCAAACACCTACCTGCCTGAGTTGGGAGTACAAATGGGTGTCTAAGAGCTGCCAGCTGCCCAGGTAGTTTGTTATGGGCACAACATTGTGAGCAAAGCTTATGCTCTAATAAATTTGTTAGTCTCTAAGGTGCCACCAGTACTCCTGTTCTTATTGTGAGCAAAGTCCATGGGCCAAGTTGCTCCTGGGGCAACAAATGATTTTATCTCTGACCAGAGACTCTGTCAACTCACCAAAGTCACAGGTCTGAGTCTTCTTAATTCCCTGACATGTTGCTCTATAGTGTCATCAGTTTTTTGCATGCATGCAAAAAAATGGTCTCTCTCAAAGGTTTCACTCCTTTTTAGCATGCAATCTTCCTCAGATTTAGTCAGTATTTTACTTAATAATAATATATATATGGAGATATACCTATCTCATAGAGCTGGAAGGGACCCTGAAAGGTCATTGAGTCCAGCCCCCTGCCTTTACTAGCAGGACCAAGTACTGATTTTGTCCCAGATTCCTAAGTGGCCCCTTCAAGGATTGATCTCACAACCCTGGGTTTAGTAGACCAATGCTCAAACCACTGAGCTAGCCTTCATTGTCTTCAAACATTCATTTGTGGCAGACTGCTCTGTGAAGGAGATTTAACTTTAGAAAAAGCTCTCCAGAAACTGTGAAAGCACAAGCTAAAGAGCTGGATTCACCAGAAGGGTTATCCATGTACTAAATACAAAAGAATATAGCCAGGATAGGTCAAACCAGAAAGCGGAACTACTTGCTATGAAAACCACTGCTAGGGGAAGACTGGGTATAAACGGTGATGTGGAAGGTGTGGATCACAGCGTGGCCCCAAATAGAGTGTTGCCTTTGGGAAACTCTGTCAGAAATGAGGGGGAGATAATCATTTTGCAAAATGCTGCAGATGCCAAATGCAGAAAGCATTCAGTTGAAGACAACATGGTTGAGGAATTCTTCATAAACACACTGAAATCAAGCAAGCCTGATGAAAGGGACTGGATACTGCCTATGACAGTGAATAGAACAATAATTCCACTGAAACTGGACACAGGAGCTCAGGTTAACATTCTGTCTGAACAAGATTATGAGAGACTGACGATAAGACCAAAACAGGGACCAACAGAAAAAAAAAAAGTAGCTGGTTATTCTGGAACAAACATACCAGTGAAGGGGAGGTGCATTTAGGGTGACCAGATCACCAAAGACAAATATCGGGACGCGGGGGGGGGGGAGGGGGTGACGTGGGGGGGGCGTGGCGGGGGGCGGGGCCAAAAAAAAAAAAAAAAAACCCTTCCTCCGCAAGCGCTGGAGGGAGGCCCGGGAGACTCAGGGGAAGCGCGGGGCCGGGGTGAGTAACTTTCCGGCCTGGTCCCTTGCAGGCAGGACTCAGTCGGGTGGTAGGGAGAGGAGGGGGGCGGCCCGCGGGGCCAGGCGGTGGCTGTTCTCACCCCTGGCCAGCGGGACTCGGGAGCAGCCGCTGCTGCAGCTCCCACTGCCGCGGGGGCAGGAAGCGGCCATGGTGCTCCGCGGCTGCGGCTCTGGCGCCCCCGAACCCCCCGAGCCTGGGCCTGCTGCGGGGACCCAGAAGCGCACACGCTGCGCCCAGCCCCTGGCCAGTCGCGTCTGGGCTGCTGCCCAGCTGGTGCAATCCCGCGGCAGCTCCGGAGTGGGGGCAGCAGGCCCCAGCCCCCCCGTCCCGCTCGGGTCCCGCAGGGGAACAAATGGGGCTGCCGATGCCTCCGCCCCGGGGCCGCCGCGGGATTGCACCAGCTGGGCAGCAGCCCAGACGCGACTGGCCAGGGGCTGGGCCCAGCGTACGCGCTGCTGGGTCCCCGCAGCAGGCCCCGGCTCGGGGGGTTCGGAGGCGCCGCAGCCGCCGAGCGCCATGGCTGCTTCCTCCCCCCACGGCAGTGGGAGCTGCAGCAGCGGCTGCTCCCGAGTCCCGCTGCCCGGGGGTGACTGTTACTCACCCCGGCCCCGCGCTTCCCCTGAGTCTCCCAGGCCTCCCTCCAGCGCTTGCGGAGGGAGGGGGAAGGGTGAGCCCGGGGAAGAGGCGGGGATTCGGGTAGGGAGCCAATCGGGGGAGGAGGGGGCGGAGTCGGGGCCGGGGGGGGGGAGGTGCGAGTACTTCCGGGCTCTAGGCTCCTCCGGGGCATTTCCTTGTTTGTCCGGTGTCCCGACCGCATGTCAGTCGGGACGCGGGACAAACAAGGAAATATCGGGACGGTCCTGATAAAATCGGGACGTCTGGTCACCCTAGGTGCATTGCTAGTATCAACCATAAAAACACCACATACAGGCTCCCGTTCATTGTCGTGCCAAAGGAGGAGACACCAGTTTTAGGGCTGTCTGAGTGTGAAAAACTCAGTCTGGTAAAATGGGTGCTCTCACTACATTTTTTTTTTTTAATGGAGATATCCTATCTCCTAGAACTGGAAGGGACCTTGAAAAGTCATTGAGTCCAGCCCCCTGCCTTCACTAGCAAGACCAAATACTGATTTTGCCCCAGATACCTAAGTGGCCCCCTCAAGGATTGAACTCACAACCCTGGGTTTAGCAGGTCAAGGCTCAAACCACTGAGCTATTTCCCCCTCCCGATTTGTTGTGCCAAAGGAGGTGACACATGATACATGATCGTACTGTACCTGCCTAGGAAGCACTCTTTCGGGAATATCATGATCTGTTTCAAGAGTTGGGCTGCTTGCAGGGTGAACATACAATTCGGCTAAACAAGGAGGTCCCTCTAGTTGTCCATCCATGTAGAAAAGTGCCCTTTGCACTCTGTGATAAACTCAAGATTGAGCTTGCCAGGATGGAAGCAATGCAAGTGATACAAAAAATGGAGGCACCAACAGAATGCGTGAGCTTGGTAGGCATTGTGGAGAAAAGTAACAGCCAGCTATGCATATGCTTAGATCCCAGAGACCTCAACAAGGCTATCATAAGAGAACATTTCAAACTACCAACCAGAGAAGAGATTATGGCTCAATTTGCAAATGCACAATATTTCAGTACAGGGAGCGGGAATAATTTGTATAGTGGGGGGTGCTAAGAGCGATTGAGCCAAACTGTTAACCCTGTGTATGATGGAAATCACTTCAAGCTAAGGGGTGCAGCAGGACTCCCAGCACCCCAAGTTCCAGCACCTGTGTTTCAGTAAATTGGATGCAGCCTCAGGATTTGGCACCTAAAATTAACTGAAGAAAGCTCAAAGTTATGCCCATTTAATATCCCATTTGGAAGACATACATTCTTACACTCAGAGCCGGCTCCAGGCACCAGTGCAGCAAGCAGGTGCTTGGGGCGGCCAACTGAAAGGGGCGGCACATACGCCTCTTCGGTGGCAGTTTGGCGGTGGGTCCCTCAGTCCCTCTCGGAGGGAAGGACCTGCCGCTGAACTGCCGCCGAAGAATGAAGCAGCGGCGGTAGGGTTGCTGCCGAAGTGCCGCTGATCGCGGCTTTTTGGTTTTTTGGCCACTTGGGGCGGCAAAAATGCTGGAGCTGGCCCTGCTTTCACTTACCCTTCAGCATAGCTTCAGCACCAGAAATGCTGGTGACCACAAAACCATACATATGATCTATGAACACATTAATGGTGTTGAAAACCTCAATGGATGACATCATCATCATCTGGGGCTCAATGTAAAAGGACTTCAGGAAGTCCTGGATGCAACTACAGCTGCAAACCTCAAACTAAACAGGGAGAAATGTGTTTTGGGGGTTACAGAACTGACTTTTGTTATTTCCAATGAAGGTGTAAAACTTGATAAGAGGAAGATTTCAGCCATTGAAATGATGCCACATTCCCAGTCGAAGAAAGATGTCCAGCAGTTCCTGGGAATGGTTAATTATCTTGGAAAGTTCATACCTAATCTGTCAACCAAAGCAGCAGCTTTGAGAAAACTCCTAGAGAATAAAAACACCTGGTGTTGGGGTGCAGAACAGGAGGAATCATGGGAAGGTTTAAAACAACAACTGATACAAGAACCAGTGTTGAAGTTCTATGCACCAGAAAGGCCTATTAAAATCTCAGTAGATGCTTCACAGTCTGGGTTAGGCGCCATGATTTTACAGACATATGAGGATTGTTGGCAACCAGCAGCATATGCATCCCAATCACTGACTGAGGCAGAAACCCAGATATGCACAGATTGAGGAGGAGCTTTTAGGAATATTGTTTGCCTGTGAGCGATTCAATCAGTATATTTATGGACAGACAGTGGAAGTTGAAATGGACCATAAGCCCTTGATAGAGTTATTTAGCAAACCGCTAAATGACTGTAACTTAAGGAGTCAAAGAATGATGATAAAGCTGCAAAAGTATGATTTGATTGTGACCTACATGCCCGGTAAATTCATGTTCACTACAGATGCACTTTCCAGAGCAGTGCCTCCCACAAAAGCAGAGAAGACTTTAGAGACAGAGATGCAAATCTATGTAGATCTGATTATAAAGTCAGTTCCCATAGCTAACAGGAAACTGCGACAAATAAGAGAGGAAACAGAGAAAGATGAATCATTGGGGCTATTAAAAGAAGTGATAGTTAAAGGGTGGCCTGAAAAAATAAGGAGTTGCTGTCCAAGTATAAGAGACTATTGGAACTGCAGACATGAACTTGCTCTGATAGATGGGGTGATTTTCAAGGGCAGTAAGGTTGTAATTCCAATGAACCTCCGAAAAGAAATGGTACAGAAGATCCCCAAGGGTCATTTATGAATTGTTAAGTGCAAACAACAAGCACGAGAAGTGCTGTATTGGCTGCGGATCAATCACCAATTACTAATTTGGTAGGAAACTGCTTTTCCTGCTTGAAATACAAGCCATGCCAACCAGCAGAGTCACTGAGACCTCATCCAGTTCCACAAAGGCCTTATGAGAAAGTTGGCACTGACTTATTTACCTGGCAATTAAAGGATTAGTTAATAGTCACAGATTATTATTCTCCGTATCCAGCAATTTGCTCACTGCACCGTACTAATAGTAAGTCAGTGATAGCCGGCATGAAGGGAATCTTCTCCAGACATGGAATTCTAGATGAAATCTTTAGTGATAATGGGCTGCAGTTTTCCAATGCAGATTTTAGGCAATTTGTTGTAAATTGGAATTTTCATCACAAAACATCAAGTCCAAATTATCCCCCATCAGATGGGCTTGAGGAAAGGTTTATACGGACAGTAAAGAACCGTATGAAAAAGACTTTTGACAGTGCGGGTGATTTGTATAAAGCTTTATTGGTTTACCGAAGTACACCTCTGGAGAAAGGTTTTTCTCCAGCTCAGCTGTTAATGGGAAGAAGGATCCGATCTAATTTACCAGTCACTGATAACTTGCTGAAATCTCATAACAATGAAACCATACAGAAGATGAAAGAAAATCAGAAGTGGAAGCAGAAATTTTATTTTGACAAAAGGGCCCTCCCCTCTCCTAACCCAGGTGGTAGAGTGTGGCTGAGGAATCATACCTCTATTGAAGCCAAAGAACAGCTGCATCCAAGGTCTTATGTGTTCCAGACAGACCAGGGGACACATTTCGACAGTAAGTGAAGGGATTTAAGAGTACATAAGAACATAAGAATGGCCGTACTGGGTCAGACCAAAGGTCCATCTAGCCCAGTATCCTGTCTACCGACAGTGGCCAGTGCCAGATGCCCCAGAGGGAGTGAACCTAACAGGTATAGATCAAGTGATCTCTCTCCTGCCATCCATCTCCACCCTCTGACAAACAGAGTCTAGGGACACCATTCCTTACCCATCCTGGCTCATAGCCATTAATAGACTTAACCTCCATGAATTTATCCAGTTCTCTTTTAAATGCTGTTATAGTCCTAGCCTTCACAACCTCCTCAGGTAAGGAGTTCCACAAGTTGACTGTGCGCTGTGTGAAGAACAACTTCCTTTTATTTGTTTTAAACCTGCTGCCTATTAATTTCATTTGGTGACCCCTAGTTCTTGTATTATGGGAATAAGTAAATAACTTTTCCTTATCTACTTTCTCCACATCACTCATGATTTTATATACCTCTATCATATCCCCCCCCCTTAGTCTCCTCTTTTCCAAGCTGAAAAGTCCTAGCCTCTTTAATCTCTCCTCATATGGAACCCATTCCAAACCCCTAATCATTTTAGTTGCCCTTCTCTGAACCTTTTCTAGTGCCAGTATATCTTTTTTGAGATGAGGAGACCACATCTGTATGCAGTATTCAAGATGTGGGCATACCATCGATTTATATAAGGGCAATAAGATATTCTCTGTCTTATTCTCTATTCCCTTTTAAATGATTCCTAACATCCTGTTTGCGTTTTTGACCGCCACTGCACACTGCGTGGACGTCTTCAGAGAACTATCCACAATGACTCCAAGATCTTTTTCCTGATTCATTGTAGCTAAATTAGCCCCCATCATATTGTATGTATAGTTGGGGTTATTTTTTCCAATGCGCATTACTTTACATTTATCCACATTAAATTTCATTTGCCATTCTGTTGCCCAATCACTTAGTTTTGTGAGATCTTTTTAAAGTTCTTTTTGAAGTAATCCCAGAAAGTTCCAAAACATTGACAGTCAATGTGGACTCTGGCATTTCCCAACTGACTGATCATTTATCATCAACGGAGGAAGGAGAAACAGGCTAAGAGTAAGAGAACAACTCAGACTCTAATGAAAGGCTGATACTGAGAAGATCAGAGAAGGAGATTAAACATCCTGAAAGACTCATAGAGATTTGCTAACCTGCTGGGAAAAGGGGTATTTGAGGAAAGTGAGTGGTAAAGACTCAATCCAGAGTGATGTGCTGGTAACCTCTCCTCCCTAGGTAGTTGACACATTGATTTATGGAAATGAACTAGATGGGTTGAGAATTTTATGCCTGTGTTATTAGATAGTCATTAGCTGTTTATATATATGCATATAAGAGCTAATTGTTTTTTTTTTAAAGGGAAGATGTAGAGATATGTTTGTGGAAGATTATAATTTAGAGACACTCCCTCTTAAGGGACAGTATTATGAATAGAGGAATTTAGAGATGTGCCCTGGAAGCTGGGGTTGAGAATCGAGTGTAGCTGTGCACAGCAGTTCACCACAGAAGCTCTCTAGTTTATTCTGTTAAAAGTTTTATTCCTTTCTCATTCACTGGTTTGTTGTTTAATGAATCCCAAGGTCATTATTTATTACATGCATCAGCTGATCTCTGTCGGGATGGTGCACAATGAAGGCGTCTCAGAAACCATGCTTCCACTCCCCCGGAAGCTTTGGCACTGCTAGGGTTACCATATGTCCGGATTTTCCTGGACATGTCTGGCTTTTTGGTCTTCAAATCCCCGTCCGGGAGGAAATTCCAAAAAGCGGGACATGTCTGGGAAAATAGGGAGGGGTCGTGGGGCTTGGGTCCGGGCTGGAGCCGCTGGGGCTGGCCGTGCTCGGCCGGCGCCGGGGCCGGGGCCGGGCTGGAGCCGCTCAACCGGAACCGGGGCCCGAGCTGAGCTGGGACCGGGCCTGTGGGTGCTTGGCCACCGGCCGGCGCCGCTCAACTGGGGCCAGGGCCAGAGCTGGTGCCCCGGGGCCCAAGCCGGTGCCCCGGGGCCCGAGCTGAGCTGGAGTTGCTAGGGCCGGAGCTGCCAGTGCCGGGGCGGGATGGAGCCGCTCGGCCAGGGGGGCCGGACTGGGCCACGCCTACTCACGCCCCCCCCTCCGCCCCCCGCCCCTGCCCCTGCCCCTGCCCCAGCCCCAGCTTACCTGCTGGCTGCCTGCCTGCCTGTTTCAGGCTTCCCGCGAACATTTGATTTGTGGGAAGCAGGAGAGGGGGAGACGCAGGGGGGCGGAGCGTTCAGGGGAAGGGGCGGAGTTGGGGCGGGGCTGGGGCCCCATGGAGTGTCCTCTTTTTGGAATATTAAAATATGGTAACCCTAGCGCACTGCCCAGTGTCAGAGACAGGTTACTGGGCTAGATGGACCATTCGTCTGACCCAATATGGCACATCTTGTGTTCTTATGAAGGTCCCCTTGAAGTGAAGCTATTCCCAACACCGCTTCAGGCCCTCCGATGTCTGGCAGTCATTTGCAGCGGTGTTTGGGAATAGTTTCACTTCTAAGGCCCTTTTGTTCCCCTAGAAGTGAAAGTGAAACCATTCCCAACACAGCTTCAGGCCAATGCTGCTGTGTCTAGGTCAGGGGTGGGCAAACTTTTTGGCCGGAGGGGTTGCAAAACTGTATGGAGGGCAGGGTAGGGAAGTCTGTGCCTCCCCAAACAGCCTGCCCCCCCCAATCTGCCCCCTCCCACGTCCCACCCCCTGACTGCCCCCCTCAAAACCCCCAACCCATCCAACCCCCCTGCTCCTTGTCCCCTGACCGTCCCCTCCCGGGACCCCCCACCCCTAACCGCTGCCTAGGGACCCCACCCCCTAGCCAACTCCCCCTGCTCCCTGACTGCCCTGACCCTTATCCATACCCCCGCCCCCTGATAGGCCCCCAGGACTCCCATGCCTATCCAACCCCCCCCCCTTCCCCGTCCCCCCCCCGAACCTCCGCCCCATCCAACCGCTCCCTGCTCTCTGTCCCCTGACTGCCCCCCGGGACTCCCCACCCCCTTACCATGCTGGAGCCAGCCATGCCAACGCGCTGCCTGGCAGGGGCGGTGGGCCAGAGTGCTGAGGCTGCGGGGGAGGGGGGACAGCAGGGGAGGGGCCGGGGGCTAGCCTCCCCAGCCGGGAGCTCAGGGGCCAGGCAAGATGGTCCCGCGGGCCGTAATTTGCCCACATCTGGTCTAGGTGATACCACTGAGTCGCACTTAGAGATTGCTTTTTAAGGTTTACCATTTTCAGCCCTGAACAGGGGCCCTTCTGCCAGTAGCAGATAGCAGCAGCAGGTCAGTGTAGATGGGGCTTCTCCATCTTAATTTCAATGGTTTGTGCCTTTTCATTTCGGGGGTAGATTAGCTCACTCAGCCATTTGCAATGACAATTTAGGACCGTTTGCTTACAATTTAAGCAGAGAACTTGAGCAAACAACATTTCTGTGCACTGCCTTTCTATTCCTGCCGCTGCCTCGGCTGTCTCTTTTTTACCGGAGTCACTCTTCCTTTTCAGATATTTTTAGATATCCTGGAAAGAGACTAAGAATAAAGCTACCAACTGATACAAGAGCAAGTCCTGGCTGTTTTATCACCAGGACACCCTTTGCTTGATGGAAGGAGACTGAAGAGAGCTAGTCTCTCTAACCGTGAGCTAGACCCCTGGGATCAGGTGTTGCCCCTCCCTCGGAAGGAGTGGACTGGCCTCACTCTTATGAAAGTGCCCAGGTGGTGGTGATGGGTCTCTAAGTCACAGCATGGATGAGACTTTAACCTTCCCTCCCAGTTTTTTAGCAAGCACTGGCACTTGACACAGAAACAAGCTGGAATAGGGCGACCGGATTTTTCTAAGCAAGAAACTGGGCTACATGTCTTGGGAAGGAGGAGACAGTGCAGTGCATGGCCAGGAGAGCGTTCCTGGGGAATCAAGTTGGGGTACATGGGATGGCGATGGGCGAGGACTAACTGGGAGGCTGGACTGGCCTGTAAATGCTAGATGATTCCTTGGTTCTGAGGGATGTCTGGTGACTCATTGGGTGGAGGAGGTCAGGTCTGCAGCATGAGACGTCTGGCTGTGGGGAGGTCTCTGGGGCACCCAAGCTCAGCCACCCTGCTGTGAGTGTCTCTGGCTCAGCTGACCACCAGCTCCTTCAGGTCGCCTAAGCCTGTGATGGGGAGGAGAAAGGGGAACGTCAGATTTGTCAAACTGACAGAAACTCCAGGACAGGCCCTGAATCCCCACTAGTCAGGCTCATGCACACACCCCCTAAACAGTCCCCTTAACAACCAGCAGTCGATGTCATGCGGGCCACAGCCTTCCTGCTAGAACCCCACCAATGGTCCCTTGCATATAAATCCATGATATGCTCATATCTTGAATACTTCATGCAGATGTGGTCACCCCATCTCAAAAAAGATATATTGGAATTGGAAAAGGTTCACAAAAGGGCAACAAAAATGATTTCAGAGTATGGAATGGCTGCCGTATGAGGAGAGATTAATAAAACTGGGACTTTTCAGCTTGGAAAAGAGATGGCTAAGGGAGGATATGATTGAGGTGTGGAGAAAGTAAATAAGGAAGTGTTATTTACTCCTTCTCATAACACAAGAACTAGGGGTCACCAAATGAAATTAATAGGCAGCAGGTTTAAAACAACCAAAAGGAAGTATTTTTTCACACAATGCACAGTCAACCTGGGGAAACTCTTTGCCAGAGGATGTTGTGAAGGCCAAGACTATAACAGGGTTCAAAAAAGAACTAAATAAGTTCATGGAGGATAGGTCCATCAATGGCTATTAGCCAGGATGGGAGTGGATGGTGTCACTTGATCATTACCTGTTCTGTTAATTCCCTCTGGGGCACTTGGCATTGTCCACTGTCGGAAGACAGGATACTGGGCTAGATGGACTTTGGTCTGACTCAGTAGGGCCGTTCCTATGTTCTTATGCATCACAGGCTGATGAGTTTTTCCTCTGCATTCTGCCTGCCAGTCAGGGATCTATCCCTCCCCCTTCTCATGGGGGGAGGGATAGCTCAGTGGTTTGAGCATTGGCCTGCTAAACCCAGCGTTGTGAGGTCAATCCTTGAGGGGGCCACTTGGGGATCTGGGGCAAAATCAGTACTTGGTCCTGCTAGTGAAGGCAGGGGGCTGGACTCAATAACCTTTCAAGGTCCCTTCCAGTTCTAGGAGATGGGATATCTCCATTAATTATTATAATTATTCCAGCCCTCTCCTGGAGACTGGAGTTATGCAAAAACACTTGAAGGCTAAGCTGGCCAGGTCCACCCTATGAGCTAAAACTGTAACGACAAAGGCACAATAAGCCACCTACATAGGGTTAAATGTTACTCACGTCTTTGTCCCTCACTCACTGCCTCCTTTGTGTGTGCTGGGTCACTTAGCTAGATCATTTCAAATGGGTCCCTCCTTTCCTCCTCCAGCCCCAACCTGGGGCTGGCTCTGTGAGACCCTCACACAACTGATGAACCACTTGGAGCCTGAGGGTCTAGGCCCAGCTTTCAGAGGGGGTTGGGTGTAGCAGCCAGTAGCGAATTGGGGCAGACCAGGAGAGCAGCAGTAGGCAGCTTGAGCCAGGATGGACAGAAGCGTCTTCAGGCTTCAGTGGGGGTCGGAGGGGAAGAAGAGTCTATTGGGGTAGGTGGGGAGAGGGGAAAGCTATGTGGCTGGGTATGCTGCCTCCTAAGCACTCCTCGTGGCCCGGAGTGGCTCTGCTGCATCCTGACTCAGTTTCCCCTTCTGCTCAGGGCCCCTTAAGAATTCCACACAGTCCAAAAGATTTAAGACAAAATTCCTCTGCTCGGCTTCTACTTTGCTGAGCCCAAATAAACTCTTTTCCACCCAGACTCTAGCTGGACCCAGTTCCCCCTACCTGAGGGTCTGTTGTCTGTAGTTCTCCACCATCATTCCCCGCTGAGGGGTGTCACAGGCCTTCTCCCCCAGGCTATGCAGATTCACATAGGTTCCTGATCCTGGAGAGGAGCCTTCTTCACCCCAACATCAGAGGCTGTCTCTTCCTGCTCTCGGAGCTGCTGGAGGCTACACCCCCTACCTTCCCTCTTCTCCAGCTTCTCGCTGTCTCCCCCTGGCTGTCCACACACCTCTGTTTGTCTAGCCCTCCCATCCTGGTTTAATCACGTCACCGTTTCTCACATGACTGAATTCATGCTCTCCACCTGGGGCAGCGAATCAGCTGTGTCACAGGTGGGCTAAGCCCGCTCTCCCTTTAAAGGGCCAGCCACCCTGTCACAGGCTGGGAAAGGAGGCATGAAAAGTCTGTGCAAAAGCAGAGTCCTCAATGCCCATGACCTGGCAGGATCACGCACATGGTGTTGGTTGCCCAACCTGAATGGCTGAGTACCACAAGCGCAAAACCATAGGCCATTCTGATCTATGTGCTCAGTGAAAACTGCAGCTCACCTGGGAATTTTAGGTTTCCCTTCCACTTCCTGTCACAGTTACACATATTGCCTGTCTGGAAGGAAGCCTCCCTGAGAACCCAAGTGCTTGGTGGATCAGACACTTATTTAGCCTGGATCCTCCCCTCTTCTCCCAGTTACACAATTGGCTCGAGCAGTAAAGGTTCCGAGAAGTAAAGAAAAACAAGCAACCCAAACCACTCCAAACTAGTCTTTATGTCGCTAAATAATCTCCAGCCGGGCCTCTCGACATCTATTAATAGCCCAATCTCCAGGGACTGGGAGAATGACTCCCTGCTGTATGGAAGTCTAATTCTGGAGCAGCATAAGCCCTTTGGAAATATGTCCCCTGAAATGAAGTCTCTCATTGGCTGCCCTCTTCCAGCCCAAATGGCATCACCCCTTTCGTCCTGTCTCATGAACAATTGACCCAACATTTTTTTAAATGATTATTTTCTCAGAATTTAAAAAAAGATGATGCCTATTGAGGATCTCCAGGCCTTTTGCAACTCCCTGTAAGGAAAGAGTTATTCCGCCCTTTGTACAGAAGGAAAAACGGAGGCACAAAGGGTTTAAGTCATTTGCCAAAGGTTGCACAGGAAGTTAGTGGCAAAACAGAGGATAGCAGCCAGGATTTTGATTGTGACTTGACTTTGCTTTAACCACTACTCCACACTGCCTCCCAGTATTATTATGATCATCCATGAAATTCATGCTGGCCTGAAAGAAATTAATACTTAGCACCTGTAGAGCACTTTTCATCCGTCGCTCTCCAAGCAGTCTACAAAGGAGGCTAAGGGTTACTAACCACGCCTTACAGCTGGGGTAAGTGAGGCAGAGAGATGAATGGTCTTTCCCAAGGTCACCTAGTGATTCAGTGACAAGGCGAGCAGTAAATCCGGGTCTCAGCTCTCCCAGCCCACACTGGACCACAGTTGCTCACTGTAGGCAGATGCCTCATTGATGGGACTAATTGAAGCCATCAGTGTCAAACTAGCGATGAGTTTAGTCTGCCCAGCACTTTGTGCTTTCATATATCTTCCTTCCCATTGTCTTGCTGCAGACACACGTTCCGCTCAGATTTCACTCACACCCCAACCCGCAGAGGGGTCGAACACTAGACTGCACAAATAGATCTTTGCTCAGGGCTCCCTCTTCACTAGACCAGTGACCACTAGACCACTTCACTAGACCAGCCTGAAGCACACTGAGGAGCTCAGCAGAGGTTGGAGCAGTCCTGACTGAACCGAGCCATAATAACATCTTCCTCTGCTAGAACACAGCCAATATCAGAGCGAGGGGGGCCTGGAATCACACTCTTCCACCTGAGCTGCAAGAAACTGATGACAAGAAGCAGGGAGAGGAACTAACAGATTAGAGACAGGCTGAGCAGCTCCGTAAATTTTGACACGGCTGCCATTTAGGCTTAGGAAGGCCCCATCAACATCACAGCTATGATGGGGTCCAGGGCCCTGGTTAGAACACAGTGCTAAGTTACCGTGTTGGTCACATAAGCTTAGACTGTCCAGGTTTAGAATCCAGTTCCAATACGCCATTAACCTCCACCACCAGTAACCAGCTCAGGGAGCACGCGCATTGGAAGGGAGTCTAGCGCTGCCATAACCGTGGGGCCCCACCCTTCGGAATGCTCCGCTTGGATACAGGAAGGAGGAAGACGCCCTGGAGGGATACGTTTCCTCCTGACTCCTGCCAGTCCGCGTTGGTTTAGGTGGGGTGGACGGAGCGTATCTGTCCGAGCGCAAAGCACAAGCGAGACCAGTCCCCCGTGCTTTTCCCTGTCGGTGCTCTCATCATTCTTAGTGGTCCCTCGGGCACGCGGATGCTTGGCTGAATCGCCCCTTGAGGTGGCCGCGCTGTGCTGTGGTGGTGTTTTTATTTTGCATGGTGGTTTATACTTCAGTAAAGGTTTTATCGATTGAAAAGAAAGAAAACAATAATGCTGTTGGGGTGTCATTTTTACTAATAATGCCCCCTTTTTCTCCCCCCTTCCCCTCCCCTCCCCACCCACTGTATATTGTATGTGTGTGTGTCTCTCTGCTTCTTTATTCTTCCCTTGCCTGCCCCCCTGCCCTGCTCCCACTCTGCATGGCTTCAAACGACCGTGTTTTTTTGGCTGCTCCCACCTTGTGGATGGTGGCTCTTGTCTCTCATTAGCTAGTTACACTTCAGCCCCAAGCGAAGAGCAGCGGGTAGGTGAGAGGGATTCCGTTTGCACTTCCCAGTCCTGTCCTGGGTCCCCCCCACCTACCACTTCGTCATCCCACTCACTCAGTGACTATGTCGGCAGGCCCGTGCCCTCCCAGCCCGACCCCTGCTTGATGGACGAGAGTTGGTTTGTCACCCCTCCCCCCTGTTTTACTGCAGAAGGCCCCGGCCCCGTCAGGTTGGAGAGCAGCCCCATGGAGGACCTCTTGATCGAACACCCCAGCATGTCCGTCTACGTCACCAGCAACAGCATTGTGGTGGAAAGGGAGAGTCCTGACGAACCGATCAGTGAAGGGTGAGTCCAGCCTGGGACGCTGCGGATAGTAATAATAGTACATGGTGTGTCTGTAGCCCATGGCAAAGGCAGACAGGTATCATCATCTCTGCTTTCCAGCTGGGGAGGCAGAGGAATGGAGGCGTTAAGAGACTAGCCCAAGGTCGCACTACAAATCAGTGGCAGAGCTGGGATTAGATCTGCAGTTTGGGGGGACAGGCTTTGCCCAGTGGCTAGAGCACTCTAGATATCCAGGCAATGCCATCTGGCTAAAACACTAAAGAAAGACTTTCATATTAAAGGTGGGGGGATGGTCCGTGGTCTCTACAGCCTTGTCTTCAGGGGAATGTTCTTTCCTTATAACATTAATTTTTGGCACCCACAAAAGGATTTTTGTTTTGCTTTTTTCATCCGGGATCCTATCCCACTTTCATTCATTGGCTTCGGAAGTGAGCGAACTCTATGCTGGAAAGAGTTAATATGGTCTAAGATTCATGTGGGTGCCTCTTTATTTTGGATTAATTACACCAGTCCTGGCAGTTCTCCCACTGTTGTCCCACGTTGCATAGCTTCATGCCTGGACTGGCTTGTCTGTTTCCCTGCCCTCTATTGCTCTGGAGGCACCTTGACCGGTTGTCCTCTCCCTGTTTAACTGGCAGCCAGGCATGCCCCTCTACAATTTCAGCTTGTGAAGAGTTTACACACTCAGAGTCACATACTAAACCATGTCCTGTGTTTCCACATGGACCTATCAGGAGGGCCTGGACTTCTCGCTTTCTGGGGAGAGGAGCATGTCCAGGACCTTCTGGACAGCAGTAATGGAATGCCAAGATCTACAACCTGGCAGAGCAAATGCAGGAGATGGGGCACCCCTGGGACATGCCCAGCGCAGCAAAGGAGCTCTGCTATCATGAACCAATCCAGACCACCCCATATTCATAGTGGTGAACGTTCCACAGTAATCAACTTGGCCTTGCTGTTGATGAACTCGGAGGACTGGTGTGGTGGCCAGGAATAAGGACATGGGTCCCATCCATGCCTCCTATACAATTTGGGAACCCTCCATTCACAGCCCTAATAGTTGATCTACCCACAGAAGCCTGACAGGTAGCATCGAGAGTGGCAAGCTTCTAGATGTTGGTGACCGCACACTTTTCTGCGCTGAGGGCAGCTCTCCTGTTGGTGTTCCACTGCTGCAGCTCTGGAGTGAACTCCACACAGATCTCCCGGAAAGGAGCCTTCCCACATCCTGAAGTGCTGCCATTACCAGTTCTCCATTACTATCCTGTCCCACCAGTCAATGCTATAACATTGTTAGCAGGTCACTGGCCAAGTTGTCAGGATTGTCCTCCCTGCTTCCTGGGGAGTTAATGGTAGAAGCCAATGTGAAGCATCCTGATACGTCCCCCATGTCGCCCGTTATGTTGTGGTCACGGGCAGTTTAACTTGAATCTTTACTGTGGGGCTTCTTGATCTCCCCATCCCATCCCTGTGGAGCTCAAGAACAAAGAGCGTGCCATCTGGTTACGGACTGCACTCCTTATCATCTTGATGATGGATGGACACGTTTGACGTCCCTGGATGATGCTGCCATGATAGAGTGGCAACATCGCTTACCCAACATCTCATTCATTCTGCAGTCAGAAGCCAGACACCAGAAGAAGTCAGGGCTAGTTTGCCAAGCCCAGAAAGCAGAGCTCAGTCCAGTCAAGTCACTCCAGGAAAGGGTCGTACAGAAATAACTGTTCAATTTCATCCTCCTCCTCTAGCCATATTGACTCAGCATCACTGTGCCCCAAGTACCCCTTGCAGCTGGGTACCCTAGCACCTTGCTTACCATCACTTCCCCTCTCAGCCCTCGAAGGACTCCACGACAGGCTGTCTTGCCTCAATCATATCCCCTGCCCCTTGGGACAAATTTATTACAGTGAAAATAATCCATAGCAAAAGTCCCCAAACGTAGTCCATTTATCACCCCAGTGCACCTAGTCCATTGACACCACACATACTGCGCTCCGGCATCTTCCACAACACCTGGGCTCTTCATAGGTCCTCTCCTGTCCTTCTGCCAGGACACCCTTCCAGCTAGAGTGCAACTCTGCTCTTCCCAGTGCGAAGCCCCCCTTCCCACCGCTGACTTCTCAGCTGGGAGTTCGTCCTCACCCGGGGAACATTCATTATCCCCCTATTTCATTAACCTCTCAGGCAAGCCAGCAGGGAGATGCTTCCACTGTTCCCTTGGGTCCTCTGGCTCCAGTTCTCCAGCAAGGAGATGTCAGCTGGTAACCCTCTCTCCTGCTCCCTTGCCTTCCCCAAGGACCTCCTACAGCTGCCTTCAGAGATCTCCTCCCTGACCCTTATTAGCCTCAGGTGCTGCTCCGCCCTCTGAACTGGCCAAAGGTGGAGCACCTGTTCTGGCACAGAGGGACTGGACCTGCTTCATTTAAAGGGGCCAGCCCTCCTGTGACACTGCAGCTGTCTCCTAACCCATCCAAAGCTACCTGGCTGTGTGGCTGCCCATACGTGTGCGGAGCGGTTTGTTCGTATTAATGACGATCAGGATCACAGTGCTTCCTCCACACTGCCGGGCAGCACTTTGTAAATAGTGCTTACGCTCAAACAAGGGACAAATTACGGGATGCTAGGAAGGGAATCATGGGAGTTTGTTCATTTGAGCCCAAATCCCAGAAATCCAATAGACACCCCACAATGCACTGCAAGAAAAAGCCCAGAATGCTGGGCCCCGAGGAGCAGAACATTGCACCGGGGATATCTGTTCAGAATGGTGCGCAGTTATTTCCAGAAAGTACAGAGCTTTGTGAAGGCAGTGCTTGAGAAGGGAAGTAGCGTAAGCTGGTGTAGACAACGCAGTGTGGGCACACTCTTTCAGTCATACCACCGGTATTGTTACAGCACAAAACCAGACACCAAAAAAACAAGCCTGTGGCAATCAGGCTTTGGAGTGGACTTGGCTCCACTCACCTTTCACTGGTGTCTTGGAATTTACCACGTTGGCTCTTTTAGGAAGGATATTTGTCGGCTTTCCCTCCTCAGCTCAGCTCATCTGCATCTCCTCCGCCCTGGTCCTGCAGTGCAGTTCTAGTTCTGAGCACAAAATCCTCCACTCTGGAATGTGGTTCTTCCTGCAAATTGAGCTGTCCTGGGCACCGAACCGTCCCCCCCCCCCACTCCTAGGCAGAAAAAGAACCCCAGAGAGGGGACCAAAGCCCACTGCTTTTCCGGGAAAGGGGACCCTCCTGGGAGACAGCAGCAATCCTTACTTCCAGTTCCACACGTTCTCCCATCGGCAGCCGCAGAGTTCACAACCGATGCCCGGAAGTGCAGCCACATGGCAAACTACAAGCCACGCAGGCTGCTCAGTGTTTTGGGACGTGTTACCAGAGTATCACAACAGCACATACACACCAAAGGCAAACTGGGCTAAGGCCCAGCCATGAGCCAGCCAGAGAGCTCGATGGCTTTTGGCATTAACACTCCATGGGACCGTGGGCCAAATACATCGTTATTGTTTATACAGCACCACAGAGGGACATGGCCCAGTTCAAGAGCGAATTCCCCGGGCAAGTCTCAGAGGACGACACTGAGCATCATCGGCTGGGATCTCATTTGCCCTTTGCAAACTCCTTTTTCGTAGGGCCAAATTCCAATCTGGCTGGAGTCAGTGAAAGTTTGAAGGCAGGGGGTGAAATACAAAGCAAAATGGCTACAAATAATAGTTAAAAGTAGGGAGGAAATGAGCTCAATTTGCCCTTGATTTCCCTCATTGTTGGAGGAGAACTTCTGCTGACCGAGCAGCTGGCTTTCAAGCTCTCTTCTCCCCATGAGTCATCGGTGCTAATGGAACCTGGTTCAATCACGCCAATCGTTTGATCTGGGGAAGTCCTTTTCCTTTTAACAACTCTGCTTATTGCAGATTGGCCTATGGAGCAGTTCACTCATAATTCCATTGGCCTTGTAAGAGGCTTTGAACAGCGTTGCTTACAGGAGACAGCAGGCCAAATTCAGAGGTGATGAGTAGGGGAAGGGTCTCAATTAAATGCCAATTACTAAATCAAAGGGAGCCTAAGCTGGAGTAATTTGCATGCTGAGAGATTAGAAGAAACCACCTTAGAATCTCTTCTAAATTTGTCCCTGTATGTGTGTTCGTCTGTAAGACACTCGCGCGCAAAGCCAGCTAAGTGGTTGTTAAGGGGATGTCAGCCTGGGTAATACGAGCATTTTAAAGAATTAATCTGCCATACCGATCTTGGGAAAATAGCTCTATTTCCATGGTGCTATCACCATAGTACCGCATGCAACCTCCAACGGAACAATTCTTGGTCGTGCTGAGCATGACGTGGGGCTCGTCTCTTCTTTTGTTGTATGGGCATTTGCACATTTGACTCAGAAGGGAGCTGTCAGGAGTCTCATGTGTGACTCCAGTTGGCAGTCGACCCCTTCGTGCCCTGGGGAAATGCAAAGTGGTGTCACACCTGTCTGAGGTCATCCTGAGCTTAACCATTAATGAATGTGTCTCTCTCTCTCTCTAGGGACGTGCCTGAACCCCGGCTGGAGCGCCGCACCCCGCACCACCCCACCTCTCTCACGGCAAAAGCTGCCATCTTGGAGAAGGTCAGCCAGGTCCGTCGGATCCAGCGGGCAAAGCAGCTGGTGGAGAAGCACAAGCTCAGTCAGAAGGTCATGCAGCGGCAGAACCGCGCCAGAGAGCGCCACCCCCGGCGGGCCAAACACCAGGGCAGCTTTGTCTACCAACCATGCCAGCGCCAGTACAACTACTAAACTACTTCAGGAAGTCTGCACCGCGGGGCATTACCCTTTTAACTCTCAAGCTTCACGTCCCATCTTGCGATGCTTTCTCCAGCAGAGGTGTCTTCATCCTTTCTCTGGAATAAACCTATCCCCATGAGAGACGCTTTTCAATTTCTTCTGAACTGGTGATGCTCCACAGCAGATCCTTGCTGGGCTCTCCTTCGGTTTCACTCCCCTTTTTACACTAGAGTATACATTTACTTACCTATTATTTTCTTCCTTCTCCACTTCGATACCTTGTACTCCCCTCCCCACCATTGCAGCTTTTGCTCTGGCACTGAGCAGGAGAGAAAGCCGGCACATCACCCTCACGTAACCTAATGACACTGGCTGGGGGACAGCTTTTAAATGTCAAGAAATGATTTAAAAGAATCAGTGCTAAAGTTTCTGGAAAAACTTGTGTCCAACCAGTTACCCTCGGGAAAATGATTCCTGATGGAAGGTATTTCCCCAGCTCCCCGACTCCCTCCCCAATACTTGAGTAAGTTCTTCCAGCTGCTCTTGCAACGGTTACCAGTATTTGAATTCGAGTTTGGTGTTCCCAGTGAATGCTCTACTTTTCACTAAGCTTAACACCAATGTTACGCTGAATTTATGGGAGGGTGAAGACGCCCCGTCATTTCCTTTGTCCCTTGCCGTTGTATTGGGAGCCTGTGACGTCAGTGCCTTTCTTTATGACATCACACTCTTCTCCGTGGAACAGATTGTGATGTCACAAACGGAGATACCAGATTCAAATGCAAACTGGAACAAAATAACAACAAAATTGGCTCAAATTCCAGGAAAATGTAACAATTTATGTGGAATAAAGACCATTCCCCCCATCCCCCTTTAAAAACTGGATTGTATATTAGATCCTCTCTGAATTAACTTGGGAGCTGGGATTGTGGTGTCACTGATGATCCTTACTTGCATGCTTTTATTATCTAGCTGTCTGTTCAGAGGTGCCATGCTGGAGTAAAGGGAACCCTGCTTGAGCATCTCCTAGCAAGTATTTAAGGCCTGATTTTCAGAAGTGTTGAGCACCGACAACTCCAACTGAAATCCGTGGGAGCTGCAGCTACTGAGTGCTTCTGGAAATCAAGCCTGTGCAGTATTACTGTAGCCCTTAGTTCCCCACAGCCTTTTAAAAAGAGTGCAAAGTCCATTTTATTATTCCGGTGCTTTCAGGTTACAGTCGGGTGTCTTACAATATGTTTGGCCCACCCCTCCAAACAGCTTTGCTTAAGGGACAAGTGTCAAAGCTCTAAGCAGATTATTGCATGTGGAACACAGGGCAGAGATCAGGTGGTCTTTAGAAAGGCTGAACAAATCTGCCTCGTGAAATGGTCAGGAACATTCACCAGCTTAGGCAAAAAACAACAAGAAACAAATCCCGCAATGACTTACTTGCATTTTACAATGACGAAGCCCTTAAAAAGCCCTCATCCATTCGAATAAAGAATTCTCATTCCAGGCAACAGGCTGGGCAGAAGCCTATGGGGGTGGATTATCTGATTGGTTGTAAACACCATATTAGATCTTCAGAGCCAATGGTTGAGCAATGAACGAGGAGGCCTACCCCCTAGACTGGGTTGTCATTTCCTTGGTCTGTCCAAATCACTGGATTTCTGGCAAAAGGCTCTCCCTGGTCTCCGCTGGTTTTGGTGCCCCGGGGAAGCCAGTGATCTGTACATGTCCAAACAGGTCTTGGTGTTTTCTATTTTCAGTCAAAATCTGGGCCCTCGGAAAACAAACCCGCAAAGCAGCATTGTGTAAATCCCACTACCTCCAAGGAGCTGTTAGAGGAGCCACTCCCAGCGGACAGGTCTAGCCTCAGTGGATGATGATACTTCTTGAGCATGATCCTAAAGCTAGTGGTTGAACATAACCCATCACTCAAACCCCCAGGCGTGAGAATTCTCCTTCACGCTGGTATAACAGCCTGTGGTTTGCTGCCCCATCTAGCGTTTGGGAGGACAGTGCAGAAAGGGGCTTGTGCAATAGTCACAGAGGTGGTAAAGTATGTCGAAGCTGGTAGCGAAAGGATGTGCAACAAGAGAGGAAGCGAGAGAGATTGGGACAAAAGAAAGGCAGGAGGAGAGAGGCAAGACAAGAAACAAGGATGGAAACTGGAGCAGTTGAGAGGGTACAAGCCCAAGGCCGAGAACTGTGTAGCGCAGAACTTGTGCCTACGTGGATGGAAAAAGATACAAGTCCCTCAAGAAGAGGTATATATGGCAGCTCCCCTATTCCACTGTTACAGGCAGGCCTAACGCTCGCTAGTCTGATAGTCCCTACAGGACTATAGGGAGTTTCCGATGGGAAATAAAGTTCCAGGCGTTCAGCCCAGTTGAGGAATTTCTTCTCTGTAGTCAGAATGGGCTAATAGATAACCCCCGGTTAACTGCACTAAAGATTGTGCCCTGTGTCATGAATAGCCATATTCATCCCTGGTGGTTTTAATGCTGCTACGCCAGAACTGGGTTTGGCCCAACATGTTTATCCTTAAAAGGCCACTGTCAAGATATAAAAAATTGTATGTTAATAATACGCGATTAGTAAAACCGCAAAGCTGTCTGAAAATCACTTTCCTCCATTAATGCTCTTTATTTACTGCTTGCACTTCACTCCCTGGGGGAACGAAACTAGGCTGTCCACAGGCAGGCTCCCGTTCCCATTTGCACAATGCTGTTGAGTTTGAGTTTCCACCATGCAAGGCCATGTTGAGCTACAAAAATAAAACCACTTTCACTGGAATTTCTTCTATAAACCATTATTCAGACATTTACCTTCATAGTAGGTTTTGTGAAATTGTGTTTTTAAAAATAATTCTAAACAAGTGGGCCTCCACCATGTGAGCGCCGCTTTTAAAATGTCTAATAATTGAGCTCTTGAGACTTTTGAGAGGAAATAAACTTACAATTAGCAGCCTCCAGGAATGGAGGCTAACAGATCTGGTTAGCCCGGAGAATGGCTAATATAATTTTGCCTGCAGGATCTAGCTAAAATGCAGGTGCCATGGGAGCCTCTAAAAATACAGAGATAAATGGGATTATTTTAAATATATTTAATATTTGTTGTTCTTCAGTGTAATCAACCATTGCTTGAAACAGCCCTACTGCCTCTATAACTCTCCCAGTTTGGCTTTTGTAAAATTCTGCACAAGACCATTGTTAGTGTCTCCAAACACAAAGCCCTGCTGCCCTCATGACACTACTGAACAGAAAGTTCTCACACAGCATGGAAATAAATTCTAACCCGCCTAGAGAAATAAGAGCAGTGCCTGGCAAAGATTAAAAAACAGTAACATCATCCTGTATTAATGGAAAAGACGCTGCAGGCAGCTATATCTGATTGAATCATTGGTGACTCTAGTAACTAGAGATAACTCCCAACCAATATGCTGGACCTGAACTCCTCCCCCACCCCCAGCACACACAAACCTTGTTGACGTTCCAGCTGGCTCTGAGCTCTGTAGCTTGGGCCCATCTCTAATAGGAACCTGATTTTTAGAACCTGATCCCTCCTTTCATTGAAGTCAAGGGCAAAATTCCCATATTGCTAGGATCAGCTGTTTGTTCCTCTTTGCTTTTGCACCCTTGTCAGCATCTGGCGAGGCAGCCGAGCTCATGTGCACAGATCTCTTGGCAAGACGGTTTAACAGCAGTTAAGAGAAAGAGAGAGAACTTGAAAAGCCAGTGTTATTTCCCATGGTCCGGATGAGCCCCACCCCTGTCTGTTGTTTGATACCAGCTCCACATTGTCTCCATGTGTTGGAGCAGGCAGTGGTGTGATAGAACTTCATCTGCTCACTGCTGAAGGTCCCACCAGGAGCGTGTTAAAGATGGCAACACGTCTATTATTTCATTTGCAGCCGACTCCTTACCAGAACTGGCAATGTCTTGACTTGATGGGACATTTACAGCCATTCACATCCTTGGTTTTCTATTAAATGCCTTTTTCTCAAGTGAGCCCTGATGCAAGTTGGGACTGGTGCATTTTACATGAACGCTGACTCAAGTTCCTGCAGAGGTGAGGAGGAGCTATTTCCTAAACTCGTCAATGTCCATGTCAGAGTTAAGAATTTTTTAAGCAGCAGCATAGGAACAGGGTTAAATTTTGGATGCTCATCAAGTCTCTGCCCCCCCGCATCCCCAGTTCAGTTCTCCTTTCCATAGGCTGTTTGGTCAATCTGTTCTGCAGCATTAGGCTGTTTCATACACATAAGGTGGCTTTAGAGGGAGATTTCCTTGCTGGAGCAGACACCAATAAAGAGCTGTATGAGGTCAGTAATTTTCTGCCTCCCGGTCAGCTCCCACCTGTTACAGTTACACAGTTACACCTCCACTTACGACATGCCTCAGGCACCCTGCAAATGACAGTGATGTCACAAATTTAACATGATGATGTCACCCATGCCCAGAGCCCCCATAACACTTGTGATATTTGGAGCTGACCATTGTGTCTTGCTGATCAAACAGGTGCCAAATGGCTGCGAGAGAGCGAGAGCGAGCAAAGCTTCCTAGAAACACAAATTGCTTTGGGGAATGCTACTCACCTTATACACCTTACAATGCGTGTGTCTGCTAAGCTGCTCCCAAGCATTTCTCCCAGTAGGAGAAGTCCCTCTTTAAAAGCCTCCCAGCCTCGCTAATTGTCCAGGACAGTGAGAAGCAAAAACTACTCAATTAGGACTTGATCCAGCAGCAATTGAAGTCAATGGCAAAGCTCTAGTCGCCCTCAGTAGTGCCGGCCAGGGCCCTTAAGTGCTGTTAAAACAGAGGCACTGAGTCCAATAGCCCAACTGCCCGTTTCAGTGGTAGTTCATTTCTAATATTTAAAGTTTTATTTTTTTTTAGAAGGAGAATGCAAGGAACTTTGCTTGGATGTCATCGTTCTGCACAACTGCATCATGTTATCCCTAGTCAGCAGGGGAAACCAAGCAAAACTACCATCCCACTTTATATCAAGAGTTTAGAAAGGGTTAATCAATGATTAATAATGTTTTACTGAAAGGTCAAATCATTGTTAGACAGGTCACTAGGTTACTATTACCATGGCTTACAAGCATCTAAAACACAGACTGTCCTCAACGTAATCATTTATTAACCCTTTATAAGCTGATTAGAAATGGACCTGCTATCAAGTGTAACCAAACAGCTAATGCTGTGACAGAGGTGTGTTCACACTGTGCTTGGAGGCGATCACTAGAAGTACTGGTCTGCTACCAAATGTCCTGTCCTAGTTCTTTAACGATCAACCAGAGCCCGTCACGCTGAGGTTGGATGGCTCTCCTTTTATCTTAAAGCAAACAAAAGGTGCTTAAAACACAGAATCTTTGGGTGCACGTGTGTAAATATTTTAAAAACACAGAGTGGCTGTACGGTGTTGATTTTGGTTTTGCATTCAGTATTTCCAGTTTGTGGTTAGTTGTGTGATGCTCCCTGTGGCTGGGAGCGTGTTGTTCTGATCTCCTACTTTAATGGCTATGCGGAGTTTTCAATTTCTTTTTTATTTGTGTAGGGGAAATTACAGCGTGGACTCAGGGACAAACACGTGCATTGGGATCTTTAAAAGTGCATATTTCAGAACATTTGATTCTGATGCGTTCTTTTATTTCCTGGGAGGCTGTGGATATGAATCTGCACGTCCTAAAGGAATCTGTGAAACCTAGTGAGATGTCTTTTTATTTTCTTAGCATGAATTGCTAGTATCAGCTGCCTTTTGGACGAGGAAAAGGATTCGACTGGCACCAGTGTAACTGTGTAACAGATTTAAAGTTAGCAGTGTCCACTTACTAGCTATGGGGCCACCCAGGGGCACACCCACCTCACTCATGTGGGTCCCAGGAATCACATGGAAATTGTTGAAATACAATTTATTCCTCCTCTAGGCCAGCGTTATTGGAAATATCTAGCTAGCTATTTTTAAGGAATATGTTTTGAGAGGGCATCAAAGCCCCCAAGGGCTTGGGGGCAATGCCAAGATCTTGGAGGCAGAGCTAACAACAGATCTGTGCTCCACACGAATCACAAACTTGAGCTAGATCTTGCTCCCAGCGGAGTCAATGGGAGCAGGATAGGGCCAGGCGGGTGCAAAATGGTTTGGAAAAAGTGCGTTGAAAGTAAGAAGGGGGCAGGGGAGGGGGCACTGCGACGGTTGTTCGCGCTCTCAGGAATAATGTAATTTCTGATTTTTTTTTTTTAACATTAAAAAAAAAAAAAAAAAAAAAGACACCGGGTGGAAAACAAAGTCCTGGGGGCGCGTCTGTTTAGAAAGCCAGATGGGCTTGGCTCTTGCTTTCTCAGCGGGCTAATGCTGAGGCCACGGCCAGCATGGGCAGTGCAATGGAGTAGATCTTCTAATAACTCTTGCCCATCTTTAGAGCATAGAAGCCAGATCCCTGCGAGGTACTATCCCCCCCCCCCACACACACACACACACACATGACCCAGGAGAGCGCTCACAGCCAGTCAGGCTCTATGCGAGGGGAGGGGCAGACTGCAGGGAGGAGCCAGGGGGATGACTGTCATTCTCCCGCCACCTGGGTGGAACTTGCATGGAAAGAGCAACATGGCGCCAGGCGAGATTATCTCTTCTGCAGAGTTCCTCTCCAGGGGCCAGAGCCAGGGGGGAAACATAACCTCTGCCTGGCTGACCCTGCCTGCCTGTGGATTCTCCCACAATCGGCCTGGTGCAGAATCAGAACCCACATCCTCTGCCATGCAGCGGTAAATTCCGCCCTTCTTAGTTGCAGGGGGTGAGAGAACCGCTTTGCCCATAAACACCACTGACCCTGCTTTTTTGAAGTCAACAAGAGGTTGGCTTCAATGGGGGCATGGGCAGCCCTTGAGCACAAAGCTGGGGGAATGCCCCCCTTTTGTTTTAAAACATTTATGTAGGGCCAAGTCTGAAGCCACGTATTCTAGCATTCTGCATAGAACACCCCCCCGAAGCAGCCCTAGTTAAGTGATCCTGGTTCAGGGGCTGAATTCAAAAGCGGGTCACAGCAGCCCACTTAGTCCTTGATCACAAACACACAAGCAGTCCATGATGCTAGACTCTGCCTACTGCATTTTGGCCGGGTTTCATTTGCATTTAAAGGGTGATGAGGAGCGCTGCTGGGCGACAAGCTGGGTGCTATGGAAAGCACACCTGCCAGCAGAGCTGCCCTTGAAATCCAGCCCTTCGAAACCAGCACCTACAAGTACCACTTCCGAGAGGCACCCACGCTGCTGGGAAAGCCCAGCCTTGAGGAAAGTCAATTCGGTCCAGCAGGGCCCCTTTCTTTTAATATTGCAAAGTACAAATTTAGGTATGTAGTTCATCCCAAAGCTCCTCGCTTTAGGAACCTGTTATTTCTCTTTGTATATTTTAAAACCGTATGTAGCTGTGTGTGGAGCAGTTTCCTTTTCTCCCCCCAAGTCCCAGGGGGGAGGAAATCCATTAGTGTGTTTGATGAAGGCCATGCACAGTACCAAACTCTCCTGCGATGTAAAAAGCCCATGTTTGCAAGGGCACAGGGCTAGGATAATTCCCCGCCCAACTCCCTTGCATAGATTGGGGCTGAAATTGGTGGTTTCCAGTTATGGAAGAGGTGTTTTTTTTAACAAATGAGCATGGCCGATATTTGTTATTTAATAAATAGACAAATATGACTGCAGTGAAAAGTGAAGGTTCAGCAATGGTCACTCTCCTTGATAGTGGTTCTCCACCATTTCCATAATGTAACGCTATATTACAACAGAAAAAAGCTTTGGGACCCATCTAGCTAGTTCTCTCTCTCTCTCTCTCTCTCACACACACACACACACACACACCCACCCCTCTCTCTCTGTTGGAGAGCCCCAGGTTGAGCACGGATGCTTTAAAATAAGATGGGAGACAAGTATGTCTGGATGATGCATCTACTCCCCCAAGCTCTCAACTTCTCCAGGAATGTGACCATTCTTTCATGGCATGGATACCTAACAGTACAAAGAATAGTACGATGCCATTGTCTGCACTAATGGCGCACCTCACCCTGTAATCAGTTAGTTACTTTTTCTTTAAACAGATTGAATTTGAAAAGGAGGAAGAGAAGTAAAACTGCTTGAGGTCAAGGATGTGGAATTTCTTCTGTATCCCTAGGGCACCTTTGGAACCTCTTCTGTAGACTCTCTAGGCCTCCTTCGCCTCGCCCACTGTTTTTAACTCCACTGACCTCTCTCTGGCCAATTTGACTCCCATGTAGGATCAAAGTCAGGCCAACCATCGTCTTTTCTCCTTTAGTTTCAGGTGCCTCCTCTATGCCATTCTAGAAGAACCTTTGCCTATTACGCAGTTTGGTATATTCACCTCCGTCCATTTCTCCTGCAGCTGTTCCTGTGAGCTGTCAGAGATACAGCCATTCTATGAACACCTCCTTGGCCCAGCTCTCATTCCACTGAACTGCCTGGGAGTTTTGTCAATGGGAGGGGGAATAGGGAGATTAGAAAAAAGTCTATTTATAAATAAAAATGGGGAGGGGGAGAGGAGGAAGTGCTCTGGCATGGTTAGTAAATCACTTTTGTTTTGACGTGTGAGAGTTTTGTGAATCCTCATAACAGAGGAGATGCTGCCTCCCCCTTCTGCTCACCCCCAAAAAGGCAGCCTGGCACCTGGAGCATGCAACAGCGGGCAGCTCTTGGAGTGCAGAAGTGAAAGGGTGACAGCACTCTCGCCAGTCAGAAACACAGGGTCGGATTTTTAAAGGGCCTCACTGTAGCCTCCGGCTTTATGCCCTTGATGCAGGCACAAAAAGGCTCTTTCTAAAAAGTTAGCTCATGAAATTTAATTTAAAAAACAAATCCCACATTTTCCTCAAAAAAATGGTTATAAAAAAAGTGAACGGCTCCATCTAGTATCCAAGCTGATGCTGACTTATTCCTTCTTTGCTCAATAAACAGCTGCAGCTTCAAGTTCTTTACACCTCCCTACCCCCTTTGTTTACAAGGAGGTAGAGGATGTGGGTTAGCACCTGATGAAACATTCAGCCCGTACCCGTCTAAACCCACTTGGGCAACACCAACTTCCCTAATAATAAGTCTGCCTGATTAGGCTCTGAGATATGTCAGGCTCATTGTTCTAGCTCAGCACGTGCTCTTCTCCACACTAGCTGCCTGCAACTAGTGGCTCTTCGGTCAAAGGGAGTCTACACTAGCCCCCATCGTTACAGCCACTGCCACTGCTCAGCCTTCCTACATGGAGATTCAGACTCCGGGTGAAAGCCTGGCTCCACTGAAGTCAATAGCAAAACTTCCTTTGACTTCAGTGGAGTCAGGCTTTTACCCTTTATCTCCAGGCTGTGGGAGATCCTATTCCTTGTGGGGAGAGGGGGAAAAAAACACCCTACTAGCATGTAACTTGTACAGGGTCCCCCTGTATGAGAAACCCCAAACATCTTTGCTGTTCCAACTCCTTCTTGCCTAACAGCGAGCGGGGGAGCAAAGCTGACCATAAATACAAACTATTTTAAACACCCAATTCTCACTGCAAACAACTTGTATCTAATTCACTTTTGTGCTTTCAAAATCCAGCTTTTACCCTTCCTGAGACAAAGGTACAGCTCACACTGTAACAGCAACATAGTAATATTCTTTTCTATTGTATCAGAACTGTATCTGTAACGTAGCATTTGAGTGTTGCAATGTTTTGTGTATATATATCTCTCAACTCCCACAACTAGGTATTATACTCATAATACTCTCCTATATGCATTATACCTCTTCATAGTGTATTGACTGTGTATGTGCCTTTCACCCCTTTGCATGGTTTGGTAACAAATTAGGGAACCATAGTTAAAGTCCTATGCAAAAAACGACTGGGAATTTAAATTACAAAAAAAATTCTGCAGCTGTATGTTATTGTGAAAAAAAAAAATAGATCTGGGATTTTCAAAGGAGCCAACAGAGTTAGGCCCCCAAATACCCTTTATTTTGGTACCTAAATCCCCTATGCACCTTTGGGAACTCCTGCTTAAAATCTGATTTCCCACCAGTTTGAGGGTGAAGATAGAGTATAAAGATGACATGACTACCACCAGCACTTTGCCAAAACACACTGTATGTTAAAAATCCATTTTTTTCCCTTTCAAAGGCTTATCTAAAGAGGAGGTACTATTTGGTTTGAAAGGGTTGCCTTAAACCTTCTTAAAATGAGTTTGAGAACATTTTCTGGTTTTGCCATCTCCTTTCCCCTCCCTCCACACCACCACTCTAACAAGCAGCAAATTTTGAGTGCGTGTGCATTTGACCTGTTTAGAACACAATCCCGATGACCAAGCAGATTAAACTCCTAGTAGGTTTTTTTCCCCAGCTCTGTTCAGCTGAGAGGGTGATTTAAACCTTAGAATCTATTGTATGCCTTACAATAGCAGGACAACTTTTAAAACAGGGGTTTTGAGAAGACAAAAATAAAAAGCCCCACATTTTCTACATCACTATACTGTAGGAACTGAAACCTAGTTCAAAACAGAAAGCTAACAAAATACATTCTTGTTGTGTGTTACATGTTAAAGCAATGTAAGCAAGGCTCGTAGAAAGAGGGAGTCTACTTCACGTAGAATACTGTTTAAACATTTGCAATATGTTGACAGAGCGAAGGACATGACTGCCTGGGACATGTTATGTGGTGTGCGTGTGTGTATGTAACATGGTTTTGGTTGTTAGATTGTAATGCTGTCCTGGAAAAAAAAAATCTAATATAAAGGAAAACCACAAGAAATTAAAAAAAAAAATCTATATATTTAAAGCATACTTCGTGTGTGTGTTTTAAATCATAAAGGGAACCAGGTGCAGTAAAACTGGTTACATCCACCATTCAAAATCCAGTAGCGTATTTCACTGACTGTAGCAAGTGTTTGTTCCCGGAGAATGGTTAAACACTGCCCTAATGAGGGAAGCACCAGCGTTTTACATGTCAGTACAGATCAGAACACAGGATTTCAATTTCACAAGCCTGCAAGAAGTTTAAATAAAAAGTAGTAAAGGGTCATGCTGCTAATCACAGTTCTTGTCCATGCAGACAGTGGGAATCTGTTAAAATAAAAGCCTTCGGCTCAAAGTGATGCATTCTTGATACAGCACATCTCAGTCTGTGTACAGTGGCAGGAGACCTTAAATCGAGTTAATAGCTTTCGTACTAATGGCCTTTTCTGAGGCTTGGTGGAGAATACTGTCCTTAAACAAAAGAATACTAACCTGCAGAATTTTGCTACCATCCAAACTGGGGGGTTAGGTTTTTATTTCTAAGCTATCTCCGCACAATCGTGTGTTTATCTTTATCACAACATCCCATTCACATGATGGGTTTCATTTTAACATGTTTACAGAAGGCTCTGGGCTTAGTGCCATTCTCCAGAGTTCACACTGGACTCACTGGCAGAGAGGCAGCACCCTCAGCTGTGGAGCAGGACTCAGAAACAAAGCTGGTTAGGCTGAATATGGAAGGGAGAAGGCAAAGAAAATGGCATAGAGACGAAAGGATGCAAAGCAGACAAACCTCAGTGACGGTGGAAAGGAATGAACTGGACACTAGCTAGTAGACTGACTATAGCAATAAAATTATATGGGTCTAGTATAATTTCCCTACATAAACGAGCCCGAAGGGTTGGTAGGAAACTCAGACTAGATGTTTTTTCCTCTCCCACAAGCCAGGTGGCAACCGTACACTGATCATCTCCACAAGGCTGCCCCCTCTTTGATCAAACAATTTCCAGCCTATGTAAATCCCAAACCAGCTATACCAGCAGAGGTTCATCAGCTTCCCTCGACTACAGAGCACACGGAGGGATAAATAATGCGAAGGGTTGGAGCATTTGCACTATCCACCACAGCCCAGAAGGGTGCAGAGAAGAAAGAGGGAGTCTACTTCACGTAGAATGTGGTTTAAACATTTGCAACATGTTGACAGCTAACCTCCCTAGAGTCAGAACAGAACCCTCCAGTCCAAAGACATATTCTGCAACATTTTATATGTAGAAATCCTAACCACAGGTGCTGGTTGAGTTACACACTGTCACAGAGTCTAGGATTTCCAAACAGTGGTTAGAGGTGCTCCAGTAACAAGGAGATACATTTTATATTAGATATCTAGAACAAAAAAGGGGACTAAGTCACAGCCATTCTCACAGGAAAAGCAAATTTAGGGGTACTGAATGACTTAGTGGACTGGTTATGAGATACAGCACTTTTCACCTCAAGGTCAAGTGTCTAAAATGGTTCCCATCTGAGGGTGGTTTAGTGGCCTCTAAGTCTTGTGGTTTTGCTCCAGCTTCCATTCATAAAAAATTTCACCATAACTGCCCCCCTTGCTGTCAATCTCAGCAGCAAGGCCAAGAATGGCATGGTAAGAGACCAGATTACCCCTTCCTTATAGGTCTGGTCCCTCAAGTTTCAGGCCCATTGGTAGGGTTGTGTGGAGAAGACTGCACTGCCATTATACAACTTACACCTGTTCTGTGGAAAAAGCAGAGCTCAGTTTCCACAAATATCACCCCAAGAGTTTTCACCAGCATAACAAATAAAATGTAAGGCAAGACTTAATGAACCTATAAATCAGCCCAGGGTTCCCACTTACACAAAGGTTTTAGGGAAAGTGACATGTGGACCTCTTCCTGGGTCTGATCCTGATCCCATTAAAGTCACTGGGAGTTTTGCCATCAACTTCAATAAGAACAAAATCTGGTGCAGTGTGATCTTACAAGTAGGAAAACACAGAAATATTAAAATAGTTTAGTTTTACATCTTAACTTGTTGAAGATGGTAGGATTTCAAAGAAGCAGAAGTGTGGAGTTCGGAAGTGAAAAGGTAGAATAATTGCCCCTTTTCAGGGTTTTGGCAAAAATCTCTGAGCCATACTGCCTTCCGGTGGCTCTTCAATATCCCTGCATCAGGAGTGGGTAGACATTTTTGGGGAAAAACTGATTTTATACAGTAAACCAAGGTATCAAAAGAGCATGACTGAGGGTATGTCTACACTACGGGATTAATCCGAATTTAGATAATTCGGATTTGAGAAACAGGTTGTATAAAGTCGAAATGAGTGCGGCCACACTAGCACAGTAATTCGGTGGTGTGCGTCCAAGTACTGGGGCTAGCGTCGATTTCTGCACCGTTGCACTGTGGGTAGCAATTCCATAGCTATCCCATAGTTCCCGCAGTCTCCCGCGCCCATTGGGATTGTGGGTTAAGATCCCAGTGCCTGATGGGACAAAAAACATCGTCGCAGGTGGTTCTGGGTACAGCCTCACTTCCTCCCTCCCTCCCTGCATGAAAGCAACGGACGGCAGACAACCATTTTCGCGCCTTTTTTCCTGGGTGGGTGAACACTGCAGACTCCATACCACGGCAAGCATGGAGCCCGCTGAGGTCAAGACAGCACTCATGAATATTGCAAACACCTCGTGCGTTCTCGTGGAGTTTATGCTCAGCCAGGACCAGAAAAACGAGGCGAGGAGGCAGCGGCGGCGGCAGCGCAGCGACAAGCATGATGAGGACATGGACACGGACACGGACACAGAATTCAGTGAAACCACAGGCCCCGGTGCTTTGGAGATCATGTTGTTAATGGGGCAGATTCTATCCATGGAACGCCGATTCTGGGCAAGGGAAACAAGCACAGACTGGTGGGACCACATAGTGTTGCAGGTCTGGGACGATTCCCAGTGGCTGCGGAACTTTCGCATGCATAAGGGCACTTTCATGGAACTTTGTGACTTGCTGTCTCCTGCCCTGAAACGCCAGAATACCAAGATGAGAGCAGCCCTCACAGTTGAGAAGCGCGTGGCGATAGCCCTGTGGAAGCTTGCAACGCCAGACAGCTACCGGTCAATCGGGAATCAATTTGGAGTGGGCAAATCTACTGTGGGGGCTGCTGTGATGCAAGTAGCCAAAGCAATCACTCAGGTGCTGCTACGAAAGTTAGTGACTCTGGGAAATGTGCAGGCTATAGTGGATGGTTTTGCTGCAATGGGATTCCCTAACTGTGGTGGGGCAATAGACGGAACCCATATCCCTATCTTGGCACCGGAGCACCAAGCCACCGAGTACATAAACCGCAAGGGGTACTTTTCAATGGTGCTGCAAGCACTTGTGGATCACAAGGGACGTTTCACCAACATCAACGCGGGCTGGGCGGGAAGGGTTCATGACGCTCGCGTCTTCAGGAACACTACTCTGTTTAAAGGGCTGCAGCAAGGGACTTACTTTCCGGACCAGAAAATAACCGTTGGGGATGTTGAAATGCCCATAGTTATTCTTGGGGACCCAGCCTACCCCTTAATGCCATGGCTTATGAAGCCATACACAGGCAGCCTGGACAGGAGTCAGGAGCTGTTTAACTACAGGCTAAGCAAGTGCAGAATGGTGGTAGAATGTGCATTTGGCCGTTTAAAAGGTCGCTGGCGTTCATTATTGACTCGCTCTGACCTCAGCCAAAGAAATCTCCCCATTGTTATTTCTGCTTGCTGTGTGCTCCACAATCTCTGTGAAAGTAAGGGGGAGACCTTTATGGCGGGGTGGGAGGCTGAGGCAAATCGCCTGGCTGCTGATTACGCGCAGCCAGACACCAGGGCGATTAGAAGATCACACCATGAAGCGCTGTGCATCAGAGAAGCTTTGAAAACCAGTTTCATGGCTGGCCAGGCTACCGTGTGAAATATCTGTTTGTTTCTCCTTCATGAAAACCCTCCCCCTTTACTGACTGATTTTCTGTAAGGAACCCACCCTGCCCCTTCCCCCATCTTTCTTTCAAACCAAATAAAGTCACTATCATTTAAAAATCATTTATTCTTTATTAATAGATTAGAAAAAGAGGGAGGGAACCCGGGTGGTATTTGGGAGGAGGATTGCTGGGAAGGAAAAAGCCACAAAGAAAAGGTTAAAAAAATGACAGCCTTTTGCTTGGGCTGTCTACTGGGGTGGAATGGGAAGGTGTACGGAGCCTCCCCCCCCACCGCGTTCTTACACGTCTGGGTGAGGAGGATACGGAACATGGGGAGGGGGGAGGGTGGAAAAGGGGCTGAAGCGGCAGTCTGTTTTCCAGCAGCCGTTCCTGAACCTCCACCAGACGCCGGAGCAGCCCCAGCGTTGCATCCTTCATCCCCTGGTCTTCCTGCCGCCATCTCTCCTCACGTTGGTCCCTCCTCTCCTCACGTTGGTCCCTCCTCTCCTCACGTTCACTGACTTCTTTCCTATACTTTGAAACTGTTTCCTTCCACTCATTCAGATGAGCTCTGTCATTCCTGCTGGATTGCATAATTTCAGAAAACATGTCCTCCCGCGTCTTCTTCTTACGACGCCTTATCTGTGATAACCTTCGGGATGGAGGAGGGAGGCTTGAGGAATTTGCAGCTGCTGTAGGGAGGGGAAAAAAGAGAGAATTGTTTTAAAAGCTACATTTTGCAGAACAATGCTTATACTCTTTCACGGTGACCAACACTGTTCACATTACATAGCACATGTGATTTCTGTGCAAGGTCGCATTTTGCCTCTTAATGCTGAGTGCCTGTGGCTTTGCTGCTAGAGATCACAGGTCTGGGCAACAGAATTCGGCTTGCATGCGGCCATGGTAAGCCATTGTTTTACAGCTTCTGCACCCTCCTTTCCCACATACCAAGCATAGCCTGTAGAGTGCTGCAGAAGCCTGGCCAATCTCAGCCAGTTGGGGGGGGGGCAGTGTGGGGGGGCTTGTCTGGGCCCCTTCAGGCAAGTAGAGTGCTGCGGTTTTTCTGTTAACATTCAGCAGCACCAGAAAACAAACTAACCCCCCCCCCCCCGCCATGAATTCTCTGGGATGATCACGGTACCCCTCCCCCCACCGCGTGGCTGGTATCAGGGAAGATCCCTGCAGGCACCAAACTACCCCCCCCCCCGCCGCCGACCCCCCCCCTCGCCATGAATTCTCTGGGATGATCACGGTACCCTCCCCCCACCGCGTGGCTGGTAACAGGGAAGATCCCTGCTAGCCAAACGCGAAAAACTCAGGGCCAATTTCCCATCTGCGCTTGGCTAACTGCAGGGAAGGATTTATTTTCCGCCACAGGCAAACAGCCCAGTAGGAACGGCCACCTCTGTCCCCTTAATTAAGTTCCCGTATTTCAACCAGGTTACCAGGAGTGATATCACTCTCCTGAGGATTACACAACAAGATAAAGAACGGATGTTGCTTGAATGCCAGCAAACACCGGGACCATACGCTGCCAGGCTTTGTCAGGCAATGATACCAGATTACTTGCTGCAAGCATGGCGTGGTCAAGTGTCCTACCATGGAGGAGGGAATAAGGATGCACTGCCCAGAAACCTTCTGGCAAGGCTTTCGGAGTACCTCCAGGAGAGCTTCATGGAGATGTCCCTGGAGGATTTCCGCTCCATCCCCATACACGTTAACAGACTTTTCCAGTAGCTACAGACTTTTCCAGTAGCTGAACTGACCGCGAATGCAAAGTCAGGCAAAGTAATCATTAAAAACCGTTTGCTTTTAAAACAAGTTTTATATTTTAAAAGGTAAACTCACCTGAGGTCCCTTCCATGGGGTCAGAGTCTTGGGTACTGGCTTGGGAGGGTACTTCAGTCAGGGTGATAAAAAGATCCTGTCTGTTGGGGAGAATGGAGTGCTGTGTGCTCTCTGCAAGCTCATCCTCCTCCTCCTCCTCCTCCTCTACCCCATCGGCAGAATCCTCAGGCGTCGAGACTATCCCCGACCCAGAATCCACGAACAAAGGTGGGGTAGTGGTGGCAGCCCCCCCTAGAATTGCATGCAGCTCGGCGTAGTAGCGGCATGTCCGCGGCTCTGACCCGGAGCGACCGTTTGCCTCCTTTGTTTTTTGATAGGCTTGTCTGAGCTCCTTGACCTTCACGCGGCACTGCTCAGAGTCCCTATTGTGGCCTCTCTCCATCATGCCCTTGGAAATTTTTTCAAAAGTTTTTGCATTTCGTCTTTTAGAACGAAGTTCTGCAAGCACTGAATCCTCTCCCCATACAGCGATCAGATCCAGTACCTCCCTCACGGTCCATGCTGGTGCTCTTTTTCGATTATCAGCCTGCATGGTTACCTGTGCTGATGAGCTATCTGTGGTCACCTGTGCTCTCCACGCTGGGCAAACAGGAAATGAAGTTCAAATGTTCGCGGGGCTTTTCCTGTCTACCTGGCCAGTGCATCCGAGTTCGGATTGCTGTCCAGAGCGGTCACAATGATGCACTGTGGGATAGCTCCCGGAGGCCAATACCATCGAATTGCGGCCACACTAACCCTAATTCGAATTGCTAAAATCGATTTTGGCGCTACTCCGCTCGTTGGGGTGGAGTACAGAAACCGATTTAAAGGGCCCTTTACATCGAATTAAATGGCGTCGTTGTGTGGACGGTTACAGGGTTAATTCGAATTAAAGCTGATAAATCCGAATTAAAGTCGTAGTGTAGACCAGGCCTGAATGTGGCTCTCTGGGGGAAGTTAACAGTTTCAGAACACAGGTAACATCTACTGCCCTTTGCAGTAGCCCAGGGCAGAATTTTTCCCTCTGAAGTTTTATATGCAAAAAGTTCAGCTTTCTGGGGCAGCCCCTGACCAATCAACATTTGGCATTTTTGGCACAAGACAGCTTATTTGCCACTTTATGTTCCACAGGCCATTTTTTTACAAGGTGCAATACTTGTCAAAATCACCTGTGTGCAAGGTAACATGCAACCTAGGAAGACTTGTGTCTGAGGCCATGTCTATACTTACCTAGATCGGCACTGTTGCAATCGATGCAGTGGTGTCAATTTAGCAGGTCTAGCGTAGACCCCCTAAATCGAGCACAGAGTGCTCTCCAGACAACTCTGGTAGGTACTCCAGCTCCCTGAGTAAGGGAAGTTGGCGGGACAGCATCTCCCGGCGACACAGCGCGGTGTAGACAGCGTGGTAAGTCGACCTAAGCTACATCGACTTCAGTTACGTTATTCACGTAACTGGAGTAGCATAACTTAGGTCGACCTCCCACGGTAATATAGACAAGGCCTCAATTTCTTACCATGAAAGCTTCCCAGCACAGGAAGGCTGACCTACTTTCTTGTGTAGTACACGTGAACAAATCACTACTGAGCGCAGAATACTTATCCAGATAAAACTTCCAGGTACCAGATTTCAGAAAGTCTCCAGACTGCATTCTTCTGTCCAGTATCTTCCTCTTGGTGAACACTTCCACATGGAGAAAGCTATCTTTTGGGGCACCTCGGTCCATATTAAATGAATGCATCCTGAAGACTGGGGTAGTAGGCTTTGAATATTTTCTTGCTTTGCAACAACAGCTGCACTAGTTAATTCATTTGTGGTTAAACAAATTCCTCTTTAAAGCTCCAAATAAGGAGCTTGTAGGCCTAGAGCTTCAAGTAATCCATTCAATCTCCCTGTACAGTAGTATGCTGCTGCTAATAATAATACAACCCAAATTATAGGACAATAACATTTATTTAGAGCATTAGGGATTCCACATTATACAAACCCTTCAATTTATTTGTATTTCACTGGTCTGTTTCTACAACAAATACATCCGATCTACTTTATAATAAAATTATTTACATTTCCAAACAAGACTGGGTTTGCCTGTAACCCTCTTACTGCTATTCACATACAGTACTTAAAACAACAGCACAATACATCATTTTATTACCTAAAAATGGCAACCCTGTAATCTAAATTTTTTTTTTATGAAAAGTGGAAACTTAGAAATAAGTTTACAACTGCCTTTCCCTCTCTCACATTTCTTACAACACATTAGCCTAATGCACTAACTCTGGACTTCATCTTAGAATACCAGAGGGTTTAACAATAATCCAATTTTATATCCATTTATTTGTTTTTAGAAAAAAACTTTCACTTACTGGGAACAGTATAATATTCAGATGACTTTACTGTACATCATTTTATTCTTTTTTCAAAAAAAGAAAAATCACAACTCAAAATTGCTATTGGTAAATTCACACTCATTTACAAGTCTTGTGTTACTTGGATTTTCTTCTTTTAGACTGCATTGCACTGGCATTCGTCTCTGAAATGAAAAGGAAAAACCTGTGGATGCTAAGCTAGTAAGCCTTTCAAGAGAGGCACACACATTGCTTTTTTTTTTTTTTACATGTTAAAAAAAAACATACTGTGGGGGAGGAGAATTCAGACTGTGAGCTCCCCAGGGCAGGGATTGTTTCTCATCTTGAGTTTTTACGGCTCCTAACCCAATGGGTCCCTGATCCTGACTGAGGCCTTTAGGCAGATAGGACAAACCCAAATAAATAATGATAATAAACTCTCAGTAGCTTCTCTTGCAAGGATATGTGCAAACAGCTTCCCCGCTCACAGGGATGTCCAGAGGCTTAAAATTTGCAAAGGTCTAAGATCCTTGGCTGAAAGATGCTGTGTAAGTATTATTACTGTATTAGCTCTAGTTATGATTCTGCCATCTTGCAAAGCGCTGCCACAAAAAGAAACCCAGGAAACATTACATATGGCTTGAAGAACTTGAACTACACAGTTACATGTGCAGTGCTTAGGCACTCCAGAGATGGGTGTAATAGGAAAAAAATGAATGTTTTTTGGAATGTGCCTTTTAAGTGCAGACTCTATTGGTCCAGAGCCGGCTCTAGGATTTTTGCCGCCCAAAGCAAAAACAATTTTGGCCGCCCCCCGGCCCTTATTTAATTACCCCACCCCCGGCCCCGCCTCAACTCCGCCCTTTCCCCAAATCCCCAGCCCTGCCTCCTCCCCCCAGGCTCTCAAGCCTAGGAGGGAGGGAGGGGGAGAAGCGGCGCCCCGGCCACTCGGAGTCTCCCCCCCCCTCCCAGGTTTGAGAGCCTGGGAGGGAGGGGGAGACTCCGAGTGGCCGCGGCGCGGGCGCTGCTTCTCCTCCTCCCTCCCAGGCGCCCAAGCCTGGGAGGGAGGGGGAGCAGCGGCGCGCAAAACGGCTGCTCGGGATCTCCCCCTCCCTCCCAGGTTTGAGAGCCTGGGAGGGAGGGGGAGACCCCAAGCCACCGCGGCGCGCGGAACAGCTGATTCGCGGGCCGCTGCTCCTCCTCCCTCCCAGGTTTGAGAGCCAGGGAGGGAGGGCGAGTAGCGGCGCGCAAATCAGCTGTTTCGCGCACCGTGGCAGCAGCAGTGGAGGTGAGCTAGGGCAGCCGGGGCACATTTTTAGGGGCGGCATTCTGGCGCCGGCCATGCTGCCCCTAAAAATGTGCCGCCCCAAGCACCAGCTTGTTTTGCTGGTGCCTAGAGCCGGCCCTGTATTGGTCCCACTACAGAGAGGGCTTGAGTCCTGATGTTACACAACTGTGTATGAAACTCTTGCTTTTGCTTAATGTATGGTTGCTGTAGGGAGAATCCACTATGCTTCACTAATAACTTGCATCACAAGTTACAAAATACTGTAGCACTTTAGCCGTGGAAACAGAAGTACTTACAGAAGCTAGAGCGAAAGTAGAGGACATTTCAAGTGCACTCACAATTTCCATTTTAAAGCAGTAAGAAAAATATTGAGCAAGGACTGAGGAAACCTACATCCTTACAATTTTAACTAAATACAACACTGTAAAAGTTTGTGATGATTCTTTGGCTCTTTACAATGTCTTCTGAAGACTATCCTTCGGTAACAGTCTGCATTTTAAAACCAGTGGGGAAAAACAGTGTTGCAAGGCAACAAAGCAAAAAATCAAATCCTGTGTGCAATTCTGGTCTCTCATGTTTAAGAAAGATGAATTCAAACTGAAACAGGTGCAGAGAAGGGCTACCAGGATGATCACAGAAATGGAGAACCTGCCTCACAAGAGGAGACTTGGCCTGTTTAGCCTAACAAAACAAAGGCTGAGGGGAGATAGGTTTGCTCCCTATAAATACATCAGAGAAGGAGAGGAGTTATTTAAGTTAAGGGCCAATGTTGGCACAAGAACAAATGGTTATAAACTGTCCATCAACAAGTTTAGGCTTGCAATTAGACAAAGGTTTCTAACCATCAGAGGGGTGAACTTCTAAAACACCCTTCCAAGGGGAATAGTGGGGGCAAAAAACCTAATTTGTTTCAAGACTGAGTTTGATACATTTATGGAGGGGATGGTATGATGATGTTGCCTACAATGGCATATGGTCCATTCGCGACTGTTATCAGCAAATATCTCCAATGGCTAGAGATGGGACTCTAGATAGGGAGGGCTCTGAGTCCCCAACAGAACCTCACCCACTCATTCCTTCCCGACCCCAGATACGGCAGTCAGTTGGACCCTGAGCATTTCAGCAAAATCCAACAGCCAGAGAATTGTTTCCCACATGTCTAGCTTTTGGATCTTGCTGAAATGCTCAGGGTCCAACTGATTGCCATATCTGGGGTTGGGAGGGAATTTCCCCCGGTTCAGATTGGTAGAAACCCCAGAGGGATTTCCCTTCCTCTGCAGGGTGGGACACGGGTCACAGGTCACTGGCTGGTTTGAACTAGAGTAAATGGTGGAGTCTCAATAACTTGAAGCCTTTAAATCAAGATTTGAGGACTACAGTAACTCAGCCAGAGGGTATATTGCCAGAGTGGGTGGGCGAGGTTTTGTGGCCTGCGATGTGCAGGTGGTCAGACTAGATGATCATGCTGGTCCCTTGTGGCCTTAAAATCTCTGAATCTATAAAACACAATGGTACATCCCTGTGCCCATTAAATGTTACTGTAGTAAAGTCAGCATGAATAAAAAGTTACAAAATTTGATTAATCAAAAGCGACAATGATAAAGGCTGCAGCCAGGCATGTTCCAGTGGTTCTCAAGAGTATCTATTCAGTGCCACTACTCAAAAGTGAACTGCACTAACAGGCATGACTTATACCAACTGGAGTTTTTTGCTCCTAGAAATCTATACCTGTCAGTTGAGTTTAACTCCAAGCAGTCATGCAGCATTCATATCCTTTGGCCACAAGCAACACTAGTTGTAGGGTTTGTTTTCTGTTTGTATTAAATAGGGTTTCTGGTGTTTGGTAGAATAAATGGCAAGCTTCCACCATTATATGGAGTACTGTTTCAATCACTCACTTTTGGAGCCAATAGTCTAATATCTTCTGAACATTACTGGAATTCTAACACTGGTCACTACCCAAAACTACAAACTAGTGTGTGCCACATATGTAATGATCACATAAAACTGACTCAGTTTGCCCACTTCTACAACTGTCCTTGGGCTGCTTCTACCTTGCTGCCTCTCAGCAAGGGCACTGCACACATGAGCAGGTCTGCAAAGCTACAACCCTCTCTTCATTTAAATCCTTCCTGTGTAGAGCCACTTCTTCCAAAATGCCTACAAGAACTAGCCAAGTATTTCTCTTCCAACAATGTCTTTTACTCCATCTTACTATGCACTAGATTTTGTTTAGAGAACTTGCATCACCTCTCCTATCCCTCACTGCAGAGTTTCTGAAGTCAGTTTGTATGTTTCTTAGTGCAAGGATTGTGCTTTTATTCGTAATGAAAGGCACCTAACACATTCCTGAATGCATTTAAAATAATAAATACACTTAAAAAAAAGTTCTCATTCGCTATTAAAAGGTAGAACAGTCAGGAGTATGCACCAATGACAAACTTCTTCAGGTTCCATCAGTTCCCTAGCTAGCTATGATAGGCATAGTGCGTTTCCCCTGAAAAATTCTTGGGTTTTTGTTTTCATTTTTGTCTTTGGTCCTGAACTTGCCCAATCACCTAAATGGGGGGAAAGGAAATCAAGGCCCTGTGTACAATTTGGTAAGCTGGACCTAGATTCTGTGGCAGCTTCAGATACATGGTTAAAAAAAAAAAAAAAAAAAAGGAGGTTTTTATTTCATTAATAGAAAAACAAATAGTGGAACAAACGTGTTGTTTATTCCGATACTAAATACCATTTATTTTATGCTGTTCCCACATTTTTCGTTTTTAAAATGCCATTGTCTGTCTGTCATGTTTAGGTTTCAGAATTAATCTACTACAGTGAATGGGGCAGGTTACACCTCCCAAAGCTATTGTTTCAGGCTGCCTCAAACTCATGAAGATATCACTGTATCACTCCACATTCTGTTCACATTTTCAAACTTCTTTAAAATCATCAAAGATCATTAATTTTTAAAATGAAAGATGAGATTCTGGAGCACAATTATGTTACAGGAAGTGAATTTCATGGCCATGGGACTACAGAATACATAGATACCTCAATGCAATTTTTGATACTATATTTTGATTCAGTACTATATTTAGCTGGAAGTGCTCTCTGGAACACTTTGAAGGTAAAAATGTAAACATTTGTAATGTTTCCAGTGTGGGAAAAGGTTGCTGAATTTAATTTGATCAATTTCATTTCATTATAAATCTGTGTTATTTCTTAATGTTCTATATGTTATCTTTAAAATATTGGCAGAAAATTCCTCTTGACATTCTCTTTACATCATTACATGAGTCTCACCTACCAGAACTTTACTGACATGAGACTGACCCCATCAGCTCAGTCTTCACTTGCAAGTTAGGTGGACGTAGGTATGCTAGTCAAGGGTGTGAAAAAGCCATACCCTGACTGATGTAGCTATGCTGACCTAAGTCCCAGTGTAGAGGCTGCTATGTTGAAGGAAGAATGTCTATGTCAACGTATGGCCTGGTCCACACCTAAACAGGTCAACCTAGCTAGCTCACTCAGGACTGCGAAAATGCCCTGTGCAATGTAATTAGGTCAACCTGACCCTCACTATAGACACTGCTTGGCTGACAGAAGAATTCTTCCATCGCTCTGCATATGACCTCTCAAAGGGGTGGATTTATTACAGCAATGGAAAAACCTCTTCGGTTGCTGTAGTAAGAGTAGACCTACCCATAGCTACTGTCATTTGAGGATGTGGTGTTCTTAAATCAACGGGAAAAAATGAGAAGCAGTTCAGCAGTTACGATAGCTCTTGTACCTGCTTGTGCCCAGCCCTGCTCCTGCCTTTGACCCAGCCTTGCCTCACTCCAGGTAACCCAGCTCCAACCCTCAGCTCTGGCATCTGGTCTCTGACTTCTGCTCTGACCTGTGACTCCAACCACTAGGACTGATTCTGGCGCCACCCACTAGGCCTGACCACCCACGTCCCAGTCACTGTCATCATGAACCAGGCATTCTACCAATGAACATATATGTGCCACACAAATGCTGCATACTTTGTTCCTGACCATAGCCCTTAAAGAAATAAGACACTCCTGCAACTGCTGATGCCATGGGTTAATATCTGTAACTTTAGGATTTCACATGTTCTTAGACAGAACAGCTGAGGATCTGTGTACCAGCACACAAAACTTTTGGACTGTCATCGAGGCAGCATTCTAAGCATGCCTGAGCAGCATAACAAGACCATTTGGATTTGCGAAAGCAGATCACACACTAGAAGACATAAGCTTTTGTCTCACTTCTTTCAGACTGTAGGAAAAATGTCACTGTCTTGCCTGAGTACACTTCTTTCAATGTCTGCCCATTACTGCCAAGAGTACTATATTTTAAGAGTACTATGATTTTTTTGAATGCTATGTTAATGAGTACTGCAGAAAACAAACTACAGTAAAAAATTTGCATACAAGAGATTTACTGCAGGTACTGAACTATGTAAACTTCGAAACTCCAGTCTGTCTCTAACTCATCAGTACTAACTCTAGGGTTAGGAGCATACACTGAACACCATAGGCATGGTGCACTTATTCAAATGACATTATTATTTTGGAAACTACTTCACTTCCTGCCCATTCCACAGTAAGGATGGCTGTGCATTTTACCTTTTGCGGTGCTAGAGGCAGATGATGGCCTGGAGGACCTCTTGCGCTGTCCATTCTCTACTGTTTCCTGTGAAGCAGCAGATTCCTCTGTTCTTGAATTTCTTCTACTTGGAGTTTTAGATTTTTCACAACTCTCTTTTGCCTCATTACTAATAAAGTGAGACAAAATATTTCTGGTGAAGTGCAAGAATCTTTTTTTAATGCAATTCATTAGACAAGCATACAGGTACCAGTTCCAGATCCTTAGCACTGAAGATATGAAATGCTAGGGATAAGGGAAGAGAGTTATTTGAAACATTCAAATGACCGAGAAATTGGGTGTATTTTAAATGGTCAGCAGATATCACCATTACTGAAGTCTAGGGAAAGTCTTAGGTTATATAAGAAACTGCTATAATAAGGAAATACAGAACTGAAGTCACAAATGAACACAAGAGAGAATCGTGAACTTGTAAGAAGGGACTCTTGTCAACTATTTTGTACAACTAAGAAGAGTTGCTTCACTAATCTTTCTAAATGATTTATTCCCAGACCAAAACAGGCTTTATTAAGCTGGGTTTAATGCTTTGAAAGAATTAATAACAAAGTGCAGTTCTGCCATGAAAAGTTATTCGACAATGGTACTGTGGGGCTTCACATTTATTTTCTCTCACACCATATTAGCAGGTGTTTACATTTGTTTACATTTAAAACCGTTTACTCATTTCTACCAGCCTTGCAAACTCATCTTGTGCTCTGGGAATTAAGCTAAGTTATTTTCTTCTCATACACAGACACTAATAAGTTTCACTGTTGTATGCAGTGTTTTTGCAGCCGTGTTGGCCACAGGATATTAGAGAGAAGGTGGTTGAGGTAATACCTTTTATTGGACCAATTTCTGTTCGCGAGATAGACAAGCTTTTGAGCTACTCAGAGCTCTTCCTCAGGTCTGGGAAAGGTGCCACAGCTAAATATGAGGTTAAACAGATAGTTCAGAACGTATTTATAAAGGACCATTCAAGATGAAGTGCCCCGTTAACACCCTGTAGTCATTGGATAAAAAGGGGGATCAGTGGGTTACAGATTGTTGTCATAAGCCATAAATCCAGTGTCTTTATTAAGACCATGACCAGACGTTAGCAGAACAGATGCAAAACCTGCAGACATCTCTCCACTGCTACCATCATCAATATCCCCCACAACACTCTTTTCAAGATCCATGGATCCTACACATGCTACTGTGTACCTCATCCAGTGCACTAAATGCCCCAACAACGACTATGTGGGTGAAACCAGACAATCACTATGCTCTTGAATGAGCTCACAGAGAAAAATTAAAAAAAAAAAAAAAAAAAAAAAAAAAAAAAACCTGTATCCCCTATGAGTGAACACTTTTCAGAAAGTGATCACTCTATGTCTGACCTATCAGTCCTCATCCGCAAAGGAAACCTGCACAACACTTTCAAAAGGGGAGCCCTGCTGTTAGACACTAAAAATCCTGACTTTAATAAAGATGCTGGATTTACGGCTTATTACAACAATCTGTAACCCACTAACCCCCCTTTTTGTCCTAGGACTACAGGGGAGTTAACAAGCCACTTCACCTTTAGAATATGGGCTAACTACTCATGCTAAACTATCTGTTCAACCTTGTATTTAGCTGTGGCACTCTGAGTTACCTTTCCCAGACCTGAGGAAGAGCTCTGTATAGTTCGAAAGCTTGTCTGTCTCACCAACAGAAGTTGGTCCAGTAAAAGATATTACCTCACCCACCTTGACTCACCAGTAAATTTCAACAGGCCAAATGAAGCCCTCAGTGACATCTATGCAACCCCATTGTCTTCTGTGGGTTCACAAGGTAACTAAGTGGAACCAATTAAACAACTCTCTGTTGATAACACACAAGAAGGAACAGAATTCACTTCATGCCCTCTTCATGTGACGTCTCTGCAGGACTAACAAGAATAAAAATGTATTTTAGTCAGCAGTCCTGAGTCTGAAAAAACACACAGAGGAGATCTGTAGAGTACAAAGGTTCTATTTTTACATAGTCACTTCTAAGAGGAAATCCTCATTTTAAGAGAGAAAACTTATACAAGTTTGTAGTTTTAACAGCTGATGTCTGAAAGCCAAGGAATTCAACAGTCAAGTTACAAAGACAAAAAGGCACAGAACATTGGCAAGCATGGAAGGGCAGAGAGCAGGTAACCAGGTAGGCAAATAAATATCCCCATTTTACATATGGGAATACAGAGGCACAGAAAAGCTAAATGACTTGCCTAAGACATAAAACAAGTGTCAACGCCAGGCTTCGACCCCAGCTCTCCAGATCTCATATCTAACCCACTAGATCAGTGTTTTTTAATGTGTGGGTTGCAACCCCCAGTGGGGTCACTGGAGGGATTTAGGGGGTTGCAAGCAGGGCCAGCACTAAAGGGTAGGAAGCAGGGAAATTGCCTGGGGCCCTACAAAGCCAATTTACATGTTTCATGGGGGACTGAAGCCCTGAGCCTGCAAGCCACGGTGGGGCTGAAGCCCTGTGCCTCAAGACGTGAGGAGCTGACAGGGTCAGCTCCAGGTTTTTTGCCGCTCCAAGCAAAATAAAAAACACCTTCAAGAGGGCAAACGCCGAAGCAAAAAAACAAAAACAAAAAACCCTCCGAGAGCACAACTGCCTAAGCAACAAAAAAAACTCTACCCAGAACGCAGCCCTGGAATTGTGCTGCCCCAAGCACGTGCTTGGTTTGCTGGTGCCTAGAGCCATTCCTGGGGGCTGAAGCCCTGAGCTTAAGGTAGGCTGTCGCAATTTTTTCTAGAGGAGTCACGATTTTTTTTTTTTTAAGTCCAAAGCGGGTTACCAGCACAAAAAGATTGAGAAACATTGCACTTTAGACTAATCCATTAGATTAGCATTCCACATGTAGGTCCCTTAGCCTCTGTTTTCCCATATGTGATTAGTAAAATAAAGATAATGATAATTATCTACTTCAGAGGGGTGTTGTGAGGCCTACCCAAGTAACATTTGTAAATGCCTGTAAGTATGATGTCCAGTCATTGGCAGAGGTGGAAATGGAACTGGAGGTTTGACTCCCCATACCTGTGATTAATGCACAAGACTGTGTGACATTTGAAGGTGCCATTACAGCCACTGCCCTTGCTGCTTTTACAGGGATTAGGAAATCCAAAACAGCCAGAGACAACCTTTCCTGAATTGTGTATGACCTTTAGTACTTTTCATGAGGCAGGGCTCTCCTAATGTGCGTGATACTTATGCGCAGTTCTGGAAGTCCACATTCAGCTTGGGAGGATTCCTTAACTCCATAAAAACTGACTTGCAGAAAACTTCAGAGGGATTCATAAAGTGACAGACACTGCCAAAAAAGCCATTACCTGTTTCTGAGTCACTGATAACTCAGAAGAAAGTTATGTTGAATGCTTTTAGATGTCCTAGAAGATAAAGCACAGGATGGGGTATTGGTGTCTGTTACAGACCTCCAAATCACACAAGAGAACAGGGTGACCGGCTTCTTTGCACCTATTTATAATGTTAGGGGGAAAAAAGGTGTGTGATCATGGGCAACTTCAATTTGAGTGACATATGTTGGGGGTCTCATGCTGCCAGTACTCCAACATCCTTAGAATTTCTAATATTACAGATGACCATTTCCTAACTTAAAGTATGGCATCCAACACAGGGGAAATTTTATATTAGACTTGGCCTTAACTAATGAGGGGGAACTGATCACAGAATTAAAAATTAATGGTTGCTTATGTACAGGTGATCATGACTTGATCACATTTATAATGTGCAAACCGAATGAAGTCCAGACTAGTAGTATATATAGTTGGTGCATTAACAGGGCCAATATTACAAAGCTGAAAACAATTATGAGACAAATCATCTGGGAGGAAAAATTTAAATCAGAAACGTGTGACTGATAATTTGTAATTGTTTAAGAACACTTTACTAGATGCCCAAAGAGCCACAATCGAGGAAGCAAGCTGTATTGGTTAAAAAAAGATCTGGTTTAAAGAGGAAGTGAAGGCACCTATAAATTTTTAAAATATATAACAAATCAAAGAAAGGGGAAGTCGATAGTAATGATTATAAATCGGAATTTAGGAACTGTAGACAAATCATAAGGGACACAAGGAGAACTCTATGGCCAGCAGAGTGAAGAACAGTAAGAAGGGGTTTTTTTGTTTTTGTTTTTAAGTATATTAGGAACAAAAAGAAACCTAACAATGGTATTGGTCCATTACTAGATGAAAATGATAGAATTATCAATAATAATAATGCGGAAGAAGTAGAAAAGTCCAATAAAAATTCTGTTCTGTATTCGGGGAAAAACAGATGATGTAGTCATATCATATAATACACTTTCCATTCCACTAGTATCTCAGGAGGATGTTCAACAGCTGCTACTGAAGTCAGACATTTTTAAATCAGCTGGTCCAGATAACTTGCATCCAAGAGTTTTACAAGAGCTGGCTGAAGAGTTAACTAGACTGTTAAAGCTCATTTTCAACAAGTCTTGGAACACTGGGGAAGTTCCAGAAGACTGGAAGAAAGAATATTTAAATATCTACAGAATATTTAAAAATGGCAAACAAGATGACACGGGTAATTATAGGCCAGTCATTCTGACATCGATCCCAGGCAAGATAATGCAGGATAATGGGGGAAGAGGGAAAAGAGGCAGTTGGAAAGGAAGGGGGAAGAGAAGGGGGATGAGGAATGGGGCAGGGGGATGGGGCACTGGGGCGAGGGGGACAAGGGCAGGGGACAGTGGGGAGAGCAATGGGGAGGGGATAGGGCAGGAAGGCAGCTACAGCAACACTGGGAGGCACGAGAGTGGCAGCATTGTTTCAGCAGCTGGCGCCGGAGTGACCGCAGCTCCCACGTTCAGGTCACCAGAGCAGCAGCAGCAGCTGGGGATCCCCCGTTAAGCTGGCCCATCTCTCCCCAGCACCAGCAGCCCAGGTACCACTCCGGGATGGTGAGGGGGGGAGAGCCAGTGAACCAGGGGAACTGGCTTCAGCACAATCCTGGGTACCCCAAGAACTGTCACACTGATGTAGTCAATTAATGAAGAACTAAAAAAAGTAACATAATTAATGCCAGTCAACATGAGTTTTGGAAAACAGATTCTGTCAAACTAACTTTGTATCTTTTCTTGATGAGATTACAAGTTTGGTTGATAAAGGTAATAGTGCTGATGTAATATACTTAAGACTTCTGTAAGGCGTTTGACTTGGTACCACATGACATTTTGATTAACAAACTAGAACGACAAAAAATTAACACCGCACACATTAAATGGATTAAAGCGGGGTTCTCAAACTGGGGGTCATGACCCCTCAGGGGGTCATGAGGTTATTACGTGGGGGGTCACAAGCTTTCAGCCTCTACCCACAGACCCTGCTTCCCCTCCAGCAATTATAATAGTGTTAATTATTTAAAAATGTGTTTTTAATTTATAAGGGGGTGGGGGGGTTGCAGTCAGAGACTTGCTGTGTAAAAAGGGTCACCAAACAAAAGTTTGGGAACCACTGGGTTAAAAGCTGGCTAACTGACAGGACTCAAAAAGCAATTGTAAACAGGGAATCATCACCTAACAAGTGCGTTTCTACTGGGGTCCCACAGGGATCGGTTCTTGGTCCTACGCTATTAACATTTTTATCAATGACCTGGAAGAAAACAAAATCATCCCTGATAAAGTCTGCAAATGACACAAAGACTGGGGGAATAGAAAATAATAACGAGGACAGGTCACTGAGCGATCTGGTTTGCTTGGTAAGCTGGGCACAAGCAAATAGAATGTGTTTTAATAGGGCTATACACCTCTACCCCGATATAACGCGATCCGATATAACACGAATTCTGATATAATGCGGAAAAGCAGTGCTCCGGGGGGGGGGGTGGCTGCGCACTCCGGCGGATCAAAGCAAGTTCGATATAATGCGGTTTCACCTATAACGCGGTAAGATTTTTTGGCTCCTGAGGACAGCGTTATATCGAGGTAGAGGTGTATGTAAACATAGACATCTAGGAACAAAGAATGTGGCCATACTTACAGGACAGAGGACTCTACCCCGAGAAGCACTGACTCTGAAAAAGATGTGGGGGCTGTGGTGGATAATCAGCTGACCATGAGATCCCAATGCGATGCTACAGGCCAAAGGGTATTGCGATCTTTGGATGCATAAAAGGGGAATCTTGAGTAGGAATAAAGAAGTTATTTTATCTCTCTATTTAGCAATGGTACAATTGCTGCTGGAATACTGTGTCCAGTTCTGGTGTCCACAATTCAAGAAGGATGTTGATAAATTGAAGAAAATTCAGAGAAGAGCCAGGAGAACGATTAAAGACTTAGAAAACATGGTTTATAGTTAGGGAGCTACCAAATTCACGGCCATGAAAACGTGTCATGGACCATGAAATCTGGTCTTTTGTGTACTTTTACCCTATACTATACAGATTTCACAGGGGGAGACCAGTGTTTCTCAAATTGGGGTCCTGTTCCAAAAGGGAGTTGCAGGGAAGTTGCAAGGTTATTTTAAGGGGGTCGCAGTATTGCCACCTTTACTTCTGCACTGCCTTCAGAGTTGGGTGGCCGGAGAGCAGCAGCTGTTGGCCGGGCACTCAGCTCTGATGGCAGCACCCTGCCAGCAGCAGTGCAGAAATAAGCGTGGCAATCCAATACCATGCCACCCTTACTACTATACTGCTGACTTCAGACTTGGGTGGCTGCTGACTGAAGGCCCAGCTCTGCAGGCAGCAGGGCAGAAGTAAGGGTGGCAATACCATACTATGACATCCTTACTTCTGCGCTGCTGCTGGCGGCAGCTCTGACTTCAGAGCTGGGATCCGGCCAGCAGCCACCACTCTCCAGCTGCCCAGCTCTGAAGGCAGCACCACCACCAGCAGCAGCACAAAAGTAAGGGTAGCAGTATTGCAACCCTCTACTACAATAACCTTGCGACCACTCAACTCCTTTTTGTGTCAGGACCCCTACAATTACAACACCATGAAATTTCAGATTTAAAGATCTAAAATCATGAAATTTATTATTTTTAAAATTCTATAACCATGAAATTGACCAAAATGGACCGTGAATTTGGTAGGGCCCTATGTATAGTGATAGACCCAAGGAGATCAATTTATTTAGCTTAACAAAGAAAAGGTTAAGGGATGACTTGATTACAGTCTGCAAGTACCTACATGGTGAACAAATATTTGATAATCGGCTCTTCAATCTAGCAGAGAAAGTTCTGACATGATCCAATGGCCGGAAGTTGAAGGTGGACAAATTCACACCAGAAATAAGGTGTAAATTTTTAACAGTGAGGATAATGAGTCATGAGAGGTGGTGGTGCATTCTCCATCGCTGGCAATTTTTAAATCAAGATTGGATGTTTTTCTAAAAGATATGCTGTAGGAATTATTTTGGGGAAATTATCTGGCCTGTATTATACAGAAGGCTAGACTAGATAATCACTATGGTCCCTTCTGGCCTTGGAATCTATGAATAAGACACAAACATATTTGGAGTTCCCAGACACTTTGGAGTCACATAATGTGTCAAAAAGAGTTAGAAAAATGTTCAAGTGTTGTAACCTCATTTTGTGAGCCCTCGTATGTCCCATATGTCTGGTTTGTTAGCCTCATTTTATCGGAAAAATTCTGCACTATAAGACACTCTCACCCACGAAATTTCAGTTTAGCTTTGCTGAAGCTAAAGGGAGATTATAATGATAGGCAATCTCCAGACTTAACTATACAATTACGGTGATAGCCCAGTGCATGCAACAAGATCGTTTATTTTAAATAATTAACTCAGCAACAGCCCCAGGAACTCTGCATTTTTTTTTCTGCTGCCTTCGAGGAGGGCTACACCTAAGGAGGATTCACGGAGGGTGCTCCGACGGCCGAAGGCAGCTCTGGTTCCCCCCTCCCGGCCAGGGGCAGCCCCAGAGCCTGCAGAGGTTTATAGCGTTAGCCCCCATTTAGAGCTTGGTACTCCCCACTATCCCAGTGGGCCCTACGTGGGTAAGGTTTACCATTTGCCCTGGCTAACAGCTATTCTGTTGTATTTAGAAGAGCATGAAAGATATGATCAGTAGTCTTAGCATAACTATTTTCTCTCTGTCAAAAGTCTAGCAATATTTCTATCATTAGATACTCCTATAGTCAATTTAAGGTTCCCACTATTAAAAGGTATGGCCCAAAACATCAATAGACCGGTACTATCATGAAAATCATACTTCATCCTGATGTTTAACCACCTGAATTACTGAATACGTTAGCCAGCACCTGTCCATGTATGTTCTACAAGACTCTACTAATATCAGTTTTCAGCAGAATAAATGATAGCAACCATATACAAAGTTCTGTTCAGGCTGATGTACAGAAGGGGTTCCCTGGCCTGCATCTGAAGGAAGTCTCATGGCAACCTCCATGAGATGCTTCCTGAGGTAGAGAGCCCAACCCTTCTTGGGTACGGTTGAGGAAGGACTGATAGATACTGCACCTGGCCCTCTCCCAAGGTGAAGAGGCAGTGTTGATGTTTGTCACTGACTGAGAAGGAATGAGGGCAGGGAGGCACAGATTTTAAAGCCTGAGGCATAGTACAGTACCCGTGTTTGGATACCAGGGGCAGGGAGAGCAAAGACAAAAAACAGGCCCCCAAACTAGCTAGTCTACGCTAAAACGACTAAAAACAATAAAAGCAGTACACATCTATAAAAACTAACTATATACGAGTTACCGGGCGCGGTGGCATGCGCCTATAGTCCCAGATACTTGGGAGGCTGGTGGATCGCTTGAGCTCAGGGGTTCTGGGCTGTGATGCGCTATGCTGATCGGGTGTCCGGTACCACTGACAGCCTGGTCAGCGGGTGGCTGAGGGAATGGCTAGAACAATACGAATGACATGTGAGGGCTCTGTGAGGGCTGATGGACCGATCTGACAAGGTGATACACAAGTTTGCTGTCCAGAAGTGTAGGGGCACATTTGGGAGTCTTAATGCAACAGTATCCTACTTTAATAACACCTGGCCTAACCAGTCTTTTCAATAGAGAAAAAAGATGTGTGGCCAAGGAGAATAAAGAGGCTGTGGCAATAAAGAATTTCTTGAAAGTTGTATGATTAAGGCAAAGTCAAAGAGAAACAGACACCCTCCAAAGATAGCTACATTCATCCTGAATCTATAGCGACTATCTACTTACCTTTGGCCAGCAACTATTGCAGCATTTGCTTCAAGTTCTGCAAAAGAAAAAGATATATTTCTAACCTGCTGCGGAAATATATACACGTTAAAAATCAGATATCTGGAAGATATGTGACTGCTACCTGTAATATAAGCTTTGGGGGAAAACTATGAAATACACTGTAGGATTCTCTCACAACATTTCATGGTAATGTTAAAACACAGCAGAAATATACACAGGCACATCTATATTTTAAGAAACCTAGACTTCATTTTAAATATTCTCAGTGTAACATACAGTATAACTTTTTTCTCATTAGTATAACTTGATCCCACCCTTTGCCTCAAAATAAACACAACCCTTTAGGCACCATTATTTATCTCAGATCGCTTATCCTAAACTGGGTTGGTAAAATAACTTCCCTACTCTACAAGACAATTGTTACTCTCAAACAACCCTATAGCTAGGAAATTCCATACTGGATCAGACCAGTGGTCCAGCTAGCCCAGTATCACATCTCTGACAGTGGCCATCACCAACTACATCAGAGAAAGGTACAAGAAACCCCGCAGAAGGCAATTGTAGAATAGCCTGTCCACAGGGAAAGGTTTTTCTTAACCCTCATTTGAGTTAGTCTTTGCCTTATGCCATGAGGCATGAAGGCTTATATCCCTTCCAAAGGGGTTTCTTTTTTAAATCTTGAAAGTATAAGTCAGGATATTCTTAATATAAATGTACAATCCTTTTTTGAGTCTTGCTAAGCTCCTGGCCTCAAAGATAGCTTATAGCTATGAGTTCCACAGTCTTGTTGTGTATTGTATGAAAAAGTATTTCCTTTTTTCAATTTTAAACTTGACATCTTTCAATTTTATTGAATGTCCCCTTGTTCTTATATTATGAGAAAGGATTACTAGAAGCTGCTGGTCTGCCTTCTTCATACCATTCATTATTTTGTACAACTTTTGCATGTGCTCCTCTTGTATGTCTCCTCTCTATGGTAACCAGTCCCATTTAATCAGATTTTTTCCAGGTCTCTAATCTTCTTGTTGCCAGTCTTTGAATCCCCGCTCTTTTGGCTAAGTTTTCATTGAGACAGGGTGCCCAGGTATGAACACAGTATTCCAGACAAGGACATGCCATTGATTGACAGAATAATGTTATAATTTAATATATTTTCAGTATTATTCTCCACTCCATCCTGAAATATCCTAAAATTTTGTTCACTTTTCTTAGCCACTGCTGCACAAAGCACTGACAAGCTTTTCCTTGAAGAATGCTTTAACAATGCCTGTTAACTTTTTAATTAAAATGTAATTTTTCTACAGTGTGTTCCAAATGTGACAGTTAGAAAAATAATTTTTTAAAAACTCACTAAGAAATAAGGAGAGTTGGCTTATCAAATCACTGATTTCATATTCTTGTTTGACCCACAACAACAGAAAAGCAAAATGGACTGAATATGCTAATCTAGAGCAAGAGACTGAATTTTGAAATTACTAGAAATTTTCCTTCCATGCAGAATTCTATAAGCAAGGATAATATTCCATAGTAAAAATCAGAATTGCGGTTTCTTCACATGAACTTCCTGTGACACCCACATCCCCCCAGCTTGAAGAGCAGAACATAACCCCAAAAGCATGCCTGCCTGTAATTGTTTTCTTTCATTTAAATGGATGTTTTTGAACAAGTCAGTGCAGTCTTTTCTTCAAGACCCATTTCCAGTCACACTAAGGCCTCCACACACATGCTGAACTGTACACATATTAATGGTCCCATCAATGACAGTGGGGCTACTCACGTGTGTGTGTTTTTAGGATAAAGGCCTCAGCAAGATTTGTTTGTTTAAACAGAATTTAATATGTCTATTATCTTAGATGATAGCAAATAGCTCTTCCCAAAGGCAGCAAGAAAAATGGATCGGTGCAAACGTTGCTGTGGGTTCATTAAAAAAACGAGTAGAAAAGAAATTAGATTTTAGGGCCAGAATTTCAAAAGGGATCATGTATCCAGCAGCACATATTTAGGCCTCTAAGGATGTGGACAGTTTTTCAAGAGCACTCAGTTTCCCATTTAGGGACCTAAATGGATTTCAAAGGTCTTCAGCACCCAGGAGCTCCCATTTAACACCTCTGAAAATCATCTAGGTATCTAAATGGGAGAACTGAGTTCTTTGGAAAATCCAGCCCTTAAAGTTGATGGCTGAGACTTTCAAAGCTGTCCTGGGAGATGTAAATATACCACCATTAAAATAAATGGAAAATGTGTCTAAATCCCCATCACTACTTTGAAAATTTCAACCTACATTTCAAAAAACAATATAGTCTGTTCACATAAATTAAAATTAAGGCATGCAGGACAAAATGCTTAAACAGCAGGAGGCACCCAAGCTATCATGCTGATCATTCCCATAAATTTATGAAATAACTGTTTCAATGAATAACAGTATCAAAATCGTTTCAATAAGGACAGTGTGTACAACAAAAGGCAACTGCTTCCGAGAAATGCAAAATAATGCAAAGTTGCATACATAACGCATAGGTGTATGCTGATTTCCATAGTAAAAATTACCTGTTCTTTGAACAGCACTTTCTGGTGTTGCAACTGGAGTTTCCTTCTGGGTTAAATGTTGGGAAGATGCTAAAATAATAGGGAGGAAAAAGTCAGCTCTGATCCACTTTTCTTTCAAAAGCAATTACAGGATTTTTTGCCTTGCACGATCAGCCCAGCCTACACAGCAATATGGTAACCTAAGACTGATTGCATTTCTTTTTGGGGGAGGGAAGTGGCGGTGGTAGAAAAACCAAGGAGAAAAAAAATTTCTGCTTGTTTTTTGCATTAAAAATTTTGGATTTCTCCAATCCATATAGTTTGGTTGGTTGGAGAATTGGTGAAATTAGACATCACATGAGATAAAAAACTGAAAAAGTTAAGGGATTTTCATTTAGTTTTTTTTTTTTTAATTCTGGTCTTTCTCTGGTTTTAACAATGATACAACTCCAATACCTAATGAACATTTGGGAGAAAGGATGTCTATTAATGTTAAACACTCTTACCCTTTCAATTAAATTACAAGAGTTTAAAATACATTGCAGAGATTCTCAAGAAGACCTCCAGAAAAACCAACGAAGACCTGACTTAATATTCTTTATACTACTAAGTTAAAAATAAGCAGGGGAAAACAGCCTTGTTAGAAAAAAAACATGCTAAATAATTCAAAAAGAAAATAAACCCAGAACTGTTTAGGTCCAACTTAAACAACTGACTATATAACTTTAGAGCCATAAAATTATACATACATTTTGAGATAAAACTGAAAACTCAGTTCTTCCTTTAACTGCATGGCAAGTCTAACTGAAATTCTGTGATCTTCCTTCAGTGGCTGATGCCACTGCCAAAATCTAAAACAGCATAGAATATGCAACTATCTACCTCTGCTTTACAAGTTGGTGAACTCAAGTTACAGGATAAAGACAATCTTGAAGGCAGCTTCTTCGCACATAAAAAGGCTTTTGCTTTCACCTTTAAAATACCATCACCTCTGGTGTGGAACTGGTGCAGCAATCACCAGCCCTTTTACTATTTCAAAGTTAAATGTTGCCACACCACGTTATGGGTTTGTAACTACTGCCTATGTTACATAACCAGCTAGGCTGAAAAAGGTTACATAGTGTTCAGAATGTCAAAAAAAAAAAAAAAAAAAGGTGTGGGGGCGGGGAGGAAGGGGACAGGGGTTCCTGTTACTTTTCAGTGAGACATGGAGTTTTCAAGTGTGGAACTGCAGCTTGCTGCAAACATTAGAACAACTATCTATTTTGTACTCTTGAAATAAAACCTACATAATTCCAGGGGTTATATTCCCATGAACTAACAAGGTCACTCTACCATATTATATTTTATGCTTCCAAGGAAAGCTCCTCTCTCTGTAACTAGATTACACATCTGTTCCCATTCCTCTTCTCGGTATTTATCTCACATACTGAATAAAAGGAGCAGCAGCAAAGTCACTTGGAAAGTAACACAACATTGTTTGCCATCAATGTTTTAGAGGAAGATTGTCATGGCTGATTTTTGTTAACAGCTACCTCTCCCCCCCCTCCCCGCCCCCCATTGTGGAATAATGTTAAGACATCTAATTAGCTGATAAAGCTATCAATAATACTTCAGGTGAAATTGTGGCCCCATTAACATCTATGGAAAAATTCCCATTCAAGGGTGTCAGTATTTCAATCCTGGTGTCCAAATTTCATGATATAAAGCACTAACGGGAAATGCTTCCAAGAATTTACTTCAGAAGCCATTTTATTTCCATTCCATTTTCAGGGGGACTATAAAAATGACAGCAAAAATTAGCTGGGTCATCTTAAAACCTTTTCAGCTGCTTGAATAGTAATAGTGACCAAAAAACCCAGGTTAGACATCAAGACACTTTTTGTTCTCACATGACATTTACTCATAATTACATCTTGCTGCTTTGTGTCTCTGAAATGTGGATATTTAAACTCACTCTTTTTAAGTGAAAAAAGAGAATATTAAAAAAGTTGCTGCACATTGATGGTAATTAATAATTTCCAGAAAGGGTTAACATTTTTAGAATGGGGACCTTGTGCTCATGCTCACAGTTAAGTCTTCTTACCCACATTTAATTCTTTGGGACAAAAGTTTTACTTCACATACTAATTTGAAAGAAAAATCACTCTAAACATAATACAAAAACAAACTTGCATTCTCTGGCAAGAATATTTCCAATCCATACAGAATTTTCCTGGTTGGAGAATTGGTGAAATTATAGGTCACAAGAGATTGAACAACAGAAATTGTATGTACACCTTTTATCATCTTTACATGTGTTCAAATACAATTTTTCTCCCTACTTTTGATCTTTAAGTGAAATTACTCATGCATTATAGCATCAGAGCATACTGCACTTGAAATCTCATGTTAAGTATTTTGCTTCACAACAGGATTAAGGGGAAGAAATGGTTTTGAGCAAGTAAATTTGTATTTTGAACACAAATATATCTTTCAGATCTACTGCAGTAGCAAGAAAAATTATGAATTTCACATAATAAAATTATTTAAAAATTGGGAATATTTTCACAAGCTCAGCATGTAGAAAAAATTAATGCAGCCTCTTAATACACTCAAAGACTCTCATAAAGCTGAACTGAAATCACAGTTTTTATGAAGACGCTTTTTGTTTCTGTTCTAAGAGCTGACCGACAGCAATTCTCTTATGTAAGAATTGAGTTAAATGTGGGAACAAGAAACACTTTTTAAAATAAAAATAAGCTATTTTCAGTGTAGTGTTACAAGCACAGTTATACCATTCAGATGCTATAAAAACAATGCTCTAGGAGCAGCAACTGGGTAATATTACCCTCTGTTGAACTGTCTGGATTTTATGTTAATTGCAAATGCAGATTCCTAAAGCTCCACATATCAGCTGAATTTCTGGCTCATAATTGTAATAGGTGGTGGGAGAATAACAGTGCACACAGAGTACGTACCTATATTCTGTGGCAATTCCTGATGTGCTCCTCCTTTTTCCTCCACTAAGCCAATCCCAATTTGCTCATCTGGTAAACCACCACGGTTACTATTAGTGCTTGGAGCGGTGGGTGCAAGCTCTGAGATTATAGGAGTGGTTACTACCGACAGTACATTCGTGGGAGGAGTGTTGCTTGATAAGCTTGGAGATACAGAAGCAGAAACAGTAGCAGCCGTGCTAACACTCAAATTCCCAGGCCCAGAAGTGCTCTGTCTTAGAAGACTGAGTGCTGGAGGTGTCACAGTTCTATTGTCTAGCTCTACAGGTAATTGCTCTGTTCCCAGATTATTAGGGCCCTGGCCTTCAACTTCTCCATCCAAAGAATGTTGTTCCTCCCCTTTTTCAAGGGAGCCTGTAACTTTTTTACATGCTTTGGTCAGCAAAAATTGACCAATCTTGTCCACTTTTCCCTTTCCCTTACCGGATGAAACTGGACTTCGCCTGTTTCCAGAAGATCCCGGACTACTTGTTAGAAGAGATGTAACCACAGCTCCAGACTGTGTCGCCGTTACAGAGCACTGATCAGCTGATACACTAGCTTGAGAACTGGACTCATCTGGGTTAAAATCTTTGACTTGTTGAACATGGGGATGTGGAAGAACATTTGAAGATGCCATAGACGGGGGAGAAGGAAGTTGAATAGGAGCTGCCAGTGGATTAAGAACCAGTGACCTGCTTGTTGGTATACTAGGGACAGGACTATTAGGAGGAGCAGGCCCTGATGAAAACTTTATGTTCTGTGGTATGTGCAGAGGACCTACAACTGCAACTGACTGAGGCATTAAATTAGAGTTAGAGGTCAATGGTGCAGTTGGAATTGTACTTGGCTGAGATCCTTTCATAACCTGAATGATTGAAGATGAGTTTATAAAAACTGGTGTAATGAACTGAGGCCGGGAATTAGACTGAACTGCTGATTGTCCCTCAGAAACCATAACTTTGTTACCTACATTGGGCATAGTGACGACAGTAGAGACTAATGTAGGCTGTAAATGAGATGGTAATGGTGTTGATGTGTTAGCAGAAGATGTAATGGGGTTTGAAGTTACAAAAACTGTTATCTGATTGGGTGGTAAAGAAGTGGAAATAGAGGAGGAGCTAACAGGTCTTTGTATTACTGGAGGGACATTCTGTGTAACGTTTAAATTCATCTCTCCTAGTTCTTGGTGCACTTGAGTTGAACAGGCTTCATTATTCTGAGGCAAGCTTAAGGAACTAGAAGGTTCTTTGCTTGAAGAGGAATCCTGTAGTGGAGGAACAACAGCTATCTTCTTTAGCTCCTCGCCAGAGGTTACCATTGATGGTAATTCAAGACTGGTGAGCCCAGGGGGTTTAATGGTTACATTGGGAGCTCCAGAATTATCAAGAAGTTGACTTAAGGAAGTTGGTGCCTCTCTCATAGTCTTATTTTCTTCCAAGCTGGGAAGCTTGTTAGTATCTAAAGATGGCTCATCTTTTTTTGGTTGTTCTTCAGAAATTTTGATTTCTTGGCTGGGAAGGCCTTTTAGTTCAATATTAGGCTGGTCTTTGTTACCCTGGACAACCTGTGTACTTTGGCATTCATTGTCTTGAGAAACATTAAGGCTCTCTTTGCTGTCTTCAGGAATGCCAGTCATAACAGATACAGAAATTGCAGGATTCTGAGTATTCAGCATGTTGTTATTTGGAAAACTTGTTGTCACAGGTGTTGATAAAGAAGTTGGACCAACTACCATGTTTCTTTGTAGTTCCATGTTTTGCAAAAGTGATGGGTTCTGTGGAGTCGGCAATGCTAATTTAGCTGCTTTTGAATTTTGTCTGCCAGGACTTGGCGTGGTTTTCCTACTAGATCCAGGACTGGACCTTCTGCTATTGCTTGGACTTGCTCGCTTTGTTCCTCCAGTGTTGGCTTGCTTTCCTGAATTGACAACAACAGTATCCAGCTTGTGAGACTGTGGAGCAGCAAAACCAGACTGATTGTTAATTGTGAGATTTGATGGGGCTTGTCCAATGGCCTTCAAGGTAGTTGGATTAAGACCCTGTTGATCAAATCCTCTGTTAAGATTAGGCCTTGGAGGCAAAGGAATATTAATTTGGGGAGGAAAGAGACCTGCAATAGAAGCATTAAGTCTCTCTGGAGATAAGCTTATTTCTGAAGGTTCTGTGCTAGGTGGACGATTATTAGGAGTCTGAGGATAGTATGGTCTTGGGCTTGCTCTGTTTGGGGTTTTAGGCCTTGAAGTTTGAGATGGGGTGGCTACATTTGGGAAATGGTGTGTATGAGAGCCAGGTAAAGAATTAGATTGTTGTTGAGGACTTGCACCTTGGGAAGTTGAAAGTGGAGAAGGTCCAGGTTTTGGCCCCGTCATCATTAACTGAGTTTGTGAAACTACTAAATGAGAGGTCATATTATTTTGAGCCCCTGATGTCGGTGGCCCATCAGCTCCATTTCCTTCTGGGAGAGAGGGTACTGATGAAACTTCTCCCAGTGGTGAACTGGAAGGATTCTGTACATTATCTTGGTAAACCATCTTTCTTGCACTATTCCCCAGAGGAGGATTGCCTGGCAAAGAAATTCTTTGCTTATCAGGAGATGGAGGTACTGATCCAGGACCTTGTAAACTAACCATTACTGACATGTTACCACTCTGCTGCATTGGCATTCTTTGAGTTTCTGGATTTAAAGGGCCCCTAGGTGGATGAACACCATGTGGCACAGGAAGCCTGACTGATTTAGGATCCTGTTGCATCATAAGCATCATCATCATTTGTTGCTGTTGCTGCTGAGTCTGTGGCTGTGCCTGGGGTGGTGGGGGTGGTGGCTGCTGCTGCTGCGCATGTTGAATAAGTTGAGGTGGTATCTGCTGAAGAGGCCTTTGTTCAACTGGCTGAGATGGATAACCTAAAAACAGACACAAAAAAACCTAGACGTTATTAATTCTTAGAAACTTCAGAAAAAACAGTATTTGTGTGACCAGCTCCAACAGATAAATAATGTTCCTTTTGTATCAGTGTAACATGACACTGTTCTCTTTAATTAATATCTACAAGTTTATATTCACTCCTGGGTTACAACCCCCCCGGACAAGAACCATTTTACCAAGGGAAAATGGTTAACACAAACAAACAAAAAACCCACATGGCATTTATCAGTGCCTTGAAGGGGCTTACATATAATGCTTCATTTAACGTACCGCTGACTTCCAGAACCTTGAATTGCAGGAGGCATGTAATTTTATTACAGCAATCAGTAGCTACAATTCTGGGTCTACCTCATCTGAAGAATAAGGGTACGTCTACACTACCCGCTGGATCGGCTGGTAGTGATCGATCCCCGATCGCTCAGCCATCAACTCCGGAACCCCACTGCGGCGAGAGGCGAAAGTGGAGTCGACGGGGGAACGGCAGCGGTCGACTCGCCGCCGTCCTCACGGTCAGGTAAAACTTCGCATAGCTGCAGTTGCGTATCTTAGGTCGATCCCCCTCCCAGTGTAGACCTAGCCAGACTCTGCAGGCTTTTATAGCTATATTTTCACTGACAAGGGCAGAGTTGAACATTGCCTATATTTACGTATGTCTTTGAAATGGGAAAAAAATTAACAGCAACTGTGGGACTCTGAAGAGCAAATTCGTGACTGAAATTTGACAGCTTCAGGGGTACATTGCAAAATCCCACACCATATCACATAGCCAAACAGCAAAAATGGTGTGGTGGTCCTAATGGCCATTATGGTTTAACATCTGAAATATCCTCTACCTGCGGTCTCTATCCTGTATAAGCAGGGAGGATAAATCTAATTAGGTCTTTTACTAGTTTCTCCATGACCTTATTTAAGAAATACATAACATATCAATTTGATGTACTATAGGCCCTAATGTTACCATTAGATCGCTTCTAAAAAAAGACAGTGAGCAAGTATGTCTCTATCAATAACATCTTTCAAAAATAAGCAATAAAATAGACAAAAACTTCTACTTTTAGGTAAAGAAATCAGTCTTTAAAGACAAATGTTATCTCTGACTCTATGCCCTATAAGACCAATAAGCCAAAGACTTAAAAATACAAGCACCAAGAAAAAAAACAGGTAAAATAATAAAAGCAAGTCCAAAATGGATTTCCAAATCAAATACAAATCTCTAAATTTCACTGACAGAAACATGAAAGCAAAGTGAATATTGGCCAAACAATTATAGTAAATTTCACAGGTTAAAATGTTATCCCTGTAAAATCCTATTGAATTCAATAGAATACTTCCAGGTATAATGCAGAGCAGAATTTGGCCTTAAGTGTTCAAATACAGCTTAAAGCTTTAAATGAAACAAAACATTTAGACAACATGCACCAATTATTTGCTAATGCCTGATGTCAGTTAAGAAACAATATATATCCCCACATATAATATTCCCATAATTAAAAAAATACTGTATATCATATTTGTTTACTACATTATATAATCATGTTAAGAACTTATCACCTGGTGGCCTGTTTGTGAAATCTGAAAGTTTGGGGCCCGTGTTGTCTAAATTTATTCCTTGCTCTCCAGGCAACGGTGGCTGATCAGTCTCCTCCAGGCCAGCTGGACGTGTTTCTGAAGAACTTAAACAGAAATAATAGTAATTAAAGAACATTCAGCCGTTCCAGAGCCAGTGCCAAATTTTGTTCTAAATTTGCTTGAATTATTTAAGATTGAAAAATAAATAATCCTTAGAATTTATGTAGTACTTTTCATTCATAGCTCTCGAAGTGCTTTACTTAAGTGGGTAAGCAGTCCCATTTCACAGATAGGTAGACACACACACAGGTTAAATGACATGCCCAAGATCACACACAGAAACGGGTAGAGGCAAACAGAACCCATGTCCCCAGATTGCTTGAATAGTTCTCTAATAACACAGTGACAGCTATAGTGTAACTGCATATGGTTGTTAGAAGAGTTTAATTTTTTTTTAAAAGGTCCTGCACCATGATTTCCCATATTATACTCATAACAGACTAGTTCCATATCTCACAGTCCTCTATCAAGATTCCAGAAAAAATCAGTTGAGATACTAGACTTCCGAGGCTAATTAGCCAGAATGTAGAGATCTGTGGATTGTGGATACAGAGGCTCTGCAACTTGGTCACCAGGAACTCAATTATACATGTTTAAACTCTGCAGAAGCAGTACCAAAATAGTCAGTTTGGCCATTGTATCTAATCCTTTCACAGACACTGGAAACAGCCTTTTCCTAATACAGAAAACAGTCAATTCTATGGACATCAAACATACCCAGAGGATGTTCACTATCATTACCACCTATTGGTGAGAAAGCTAGGGCAGAGATGGCGGCTGAAGCTTGACAGCTATGCATATACATGTAAGATGAGGAGAACCTTAACTACATGAAAGCTCCAAGTTAAAATTAAAGTGAGATCACTTCAGCAAAACAGGGGAGGTGGTACAGTGGTGAAGAGGTTCCTTGCCCTTCCCCTAGTCCCCCAATAATCTGAGCTGGAAGTGAATGTTGGTGGAATCCATTCCCGTCCTCAGCAACTAACCTTAGTGCCAGGGAGAGATGTAGGGAGCTTGCAAGGTAGGGGCTGTGATGCTAGCAATTAGAGCTAGTATAATGGTCTATAACGCGTTGCACCATTTGTTAAATTGGTTATTTTGCTATTCATAATTTTGGCAGGTATAAACACTCTCGTAAATGTCTATGCTTAGGTAGCTAACCAGAAATGTTAAGTTTTTGAATTATAGTAGGTAAGAAAAGCAACATGGCATCTCTGTGCAAGAAAGAGCTTTAAACCCAACCAAATAACCCTGTTTGTAAGTCAGTTCCTAAAGATCATCATCAGACAACTGCTGATCTACAAAGTATGTTGTGGAGAGCTTTACAAACACACAGCTAAGATTTTCATTTGCTCTGTGTATAGCAATGACTAATAACTTATTTGAACCTTAAATAATGTATATGGCTGAAGTTCACTATGCACACTAAGGCCATGTATGCATTATGCGAACTATAGTGCCACAGGTATGACACCAAAGCTATGCTGACATAACCCTGTAGTGTAGGCACAGCCTACAGTGACAGAAGGGGTTTTCGGTCACTGTAGGAACACCACCACCCTGAGCGAGAGTAGCTACATTGACAGAAGCCTTATTCTGTCACTCTATCTGCATCTACTCCAGTGGCTGGGTCAGCAAAGCTACAGTGCTTAGGGGAGTGGATTTGGCACATCCCAGTGCTCTGTAGCTATGTTGACCTAAATTTTAAGTGTAGATTAGGCCAAAGAAACAAATGATTACCATCCACGTCAGTACTTCTGTATGTAACTAGAGAGGCAGAATGAAATATTGGTTCTTTGAATTTCACCAACACTCTTTTGGATTTAAAAACAACCAGTAACAGATTACGACAAATCCAAAAAATCTGAACCTAATGTTTCAGAATATGCAAACCCTTCACTACAGAGCTGCAGCTCTGAAACACAATATTTAATTTCAAAAACCCTATTCTGAGAAACAAACGGCAGGGAGTACCCCTGCATAAGGAGAAAGAATGTAATAAATAATAAAATCCAGCTGTTATCCAGTGCTTTTCATCAGCAGAGCTCAAAGCACTTGATATTTTTAGCTCTTTCATAATTCCCCCTATTTTATAGAGGGGAAAACAGACAGTGAGGTGAAGTGACTTGACCATGATCACTCAGCAGGCCAGTGGCAGAACTGGGAATAGATCCCTGATCTCCCAAGCCCAGTCCTCTATCCACTAGACCACACTGCCCCACTCTCACTTTGGCTCACTAGGCATTACTGAAATATACATAAAGCAATTAAAAAAAGTTGAATTAAGACATGCAAAAGTAAGATCAGAGGAAAGGCACAGGCAGCAACAGCCCCTACGCATCCAGCATACACATGGCTCTAATGTGACCCACCCTTTTGTACGAGGGCTCACATTTGCAGCATTTGGTTGTGGTAAAAATCTTTGGTTTTCCATGCATTCTAGCAAACCATGACCTCCCCACACCCACCACCTTGCGTGTAACCAGGAACGTTCCCTTCCACCTCCCAGTTAAAAGCACTCTGACCCTTTATCAAATGACAAAATCCTCCTAAATGCTCTTCTGCCCAGCAGTGCTAATCACTCCATCACCTCATAGCTGCTAAATCCTTCTTACCAATATATACTATATTATTGCAGGTGTCATCTCCACATAACTTGCCTCATACAGAGTTCTACAAATCCTAGGGCAAGCCTTAGGTGCAGATTTATACAGTGCATTATTGTTTGCATCCTGTTGGTGCCTTTGATGTGCACTATCCCTACACAAGAGAACATACACAGAGCTGTAAGGCAAATGTCTAATTAAACTTATATTTAGTAATACTAAACCTATTTTAAAAGTTTGCATGAATGAGCAAAATTTCTCATAGCTGAGCTATGTAGTCCTCCTATGAAGCAGTCTTTTTTTCTCCCGCTACTCCTCAACATCCTTCTACACTGACCTCTTAAGGTTGCAGGTCAAATATTTCTCTTAGAATAAATCTTCATTCAAGTGTTCTGCTCACTCATGAACCTAAGTTCAAAACTGCATGTTGGAAAATCTATTTTCATACTCTAATATGGTTTCAGTTCACATACCAATAACTATTATAACTTTTGGCCACTGAATTAATACAAGTGTAATTTCCAAAAGAAAAAGGAAGACATGAAAACCTTTTTAAGGACCATCTTTTTGTTCTGTGTCTGTATAACATCTGGCACCACAGGGTCCTGGTACATGATGAAGTTCCTTAGGTGCAATGGTAACTTTATATATACAAGTGCAGATCACACTAGTAGTGTTTTTAGTCAAAGTTCACTGCTCTAAATTCTTCCCTATGGCTTGCATGGAAACTGCTCTGTAGCTCTTAAAGAAAAACTCTCTGCAAAGAAATCCTTCTTGTTCTTGATGCATAAGGAGTTAATACAGGCCAAGAAAGTTAAGAATAAAAAATTTTAGGCAATCACTGAAAGGACTGATTTCAAGACAAACAAAGCATAAAGCTTCTCTAAGCAACTCCAAGTAGCTAGATGGAAAGGAAGGGCAGAAAGAGAGAACAAACTTGTTTTAGCTATCAGAGTAAGACTATGCTGAAGGACAGCAAGGCAAAAGTTTGGAATAAAAAGGGAGTACAGCAACATCCTAATATAGCCATACCCTTACAATACTACTGACTGCTCAATACTAAGCCAAACAAAATTTAGACTCAAAATCCTATGCTGTATAAAGGTTATGGAACTGTACTTCGTAAAAGCCAGGCAATGATATCAAAGCACTACTGCAAAAAAATACAGTACAGTAGTAAAACAAATAATAAAACTAGTAATAATCATTGCCACAGCTTAATACAAACAAGGTGCAAGTAGAATTTTTCATCCCTATTTAGAAGGCTATCAAGAGAACAAATAGCTTTATGTGACATTGTAATTCTAGAGGACAGCTTTACAAATCCATATATTGATGTCTTCTAGGCTCGTAATGAAGCCCGGTGATCATCAAGGTGGCAATTGATGAAAACAAAATATTAACATTGGCTTTCTTTAAAGTAATGATATTAACAACTTTACTTTTCAGAAAATGTGTCACTTTTTTGTTCTCTTCTGAATTATTATTTTGTTGTTGGTATGGGAAACAAGACAGGCAACTAAAGCTTCTGTTATTTTAAATTGCCGATAGCGCTACTGGGCGCTGTTAAACAGCTGCTGTGTTTTATCCCAGTGGTGGCTGAAGTGATACCAACAAATTCCTCTCCTATAGTGAGTAATAATTAACTACCGTTTGTAAAACACTTGGAAATCTTTGGACGCCAGGTGCTGTATAAAAGCGAAACATTCTGATAAAAGGGAAAACAAAACAAATAAATTGGATCCTTTTCAAGAATGTCATTATATTAATTGAAAGTGTGATTCTTTCTATGGACTGTAGAAAGATTCAGACACTTCATAAGGTTGTTAGAATGCTCTTTGACACTGGAATATGATACTATACTTGGTGCATTTCATTCCACTATAAGCTGCTTTTGTTGTAACACTTCAGTTGCTTTGGTTCTCAAGGATTAGTGTTTTGAAGAGTGCACCAGGAGTTTGAGACACACTACAAACATACATACACAAAACACATTAAAAAGATGCATTGCAAGGTTAGCAATTAAGAAATGCCAAAATTAAGGTTGCTTCTGCAGCCTTGATTTGTCCCCTTTGTGCATATGCATTATGATGTAGCCTTAAATTACACGATCATATAATATTCTTTCCACAGGACCCCTGCTTCATTCATTGCACATGATGAACCTGTTCTGCGGATAAATTAGGGTTGTATAGTGTAGTGAAAGAGAGTGTTGTCTGTAGGACCCCTGCTTCATTTGTTAATGAAGTTGGAAAGCATGTAGTTAATGAACCAGGGAATTGTAGGAAAAGAAAGGATGGGCTCATGGGTAAGGCAGTTAAATGCTTTGGAGAAACTGATTCTATCCCTGCCCCTACCATAGAATTCCTGTGTGGTGCTGGGCAAGCCACTTGAACCAATAACTTTTCACAGGTGGTCACTAATCAGGTATTCCTAATTTTCTGGGTGCCTGATTTGAGACCCTGGAGCCTGATTTGCAGAAGTGCTGAGCACTCATAGCTGTAACTGAAGTCAATGGAAACTGTGCTTGGAACATATAAAATGCTTTATAGTGCCAAGAACCTGAAAAATTAATATCCTTAATGTCTCAGTTTGGGCACCCAAAATGAGTGGGTACTTCTGACCTTAATCAAGCTGTGCCTCAGCTCCCTATCTGAAAAAGGCGATAAAAATCACATCTCAAAGGGGTGTTGTAAAAATAAATTCATTAATGTTTGTGAAGCACTCAGATCCTGTAGTGATAACAATAGATCATCCCATGAGGAAATTATCCAAATCCTGCTCTGAAGACAGAATTCTTAGTGTGGAGTAAGGCAGAACCAGGGCCACATATTGAACAATGAGGAGAAAAAGTATCGAATAGCTTCTCATTGAGCACCAGGCATTCTGTGCAAGGCAAGGCTCTTGTGGGGAAAAAATAGTGTGTGACCATGTAATTAAAAACTGTATCTTCATGCATATGCACAAGAGAGACAAATTAAAGTTTTCACAGGTTAATTCTGGCATTTGCTAACTTCTGAGTGCTTGACTTTGCAACCTTAATAATATTCTTTTAATATAGTTTGTGTGCATTTAATTTCCTAGGTTTTTAAAAAGCAAACAGAAAAATCAGAAATTCCATCATATGGCTTCATACTGAAACCTACCTGGATCACAAGCAAGGTTAAAACCTCAGATCTACCACACAGATCTTTCCACTTGAGCTAACAGAATTAACTGATAGCAGTAGTAGACTATCATCCTCTACATGGACCGGCACTAGAGGAGGGTGGGATACTTTGCCAGTGGGTTTCACAGGCATTTGCTGACAGCGGAGGAATGGTCAGATTCAGGATCTTGGGTTCCACTTCAGGCTCGGGAGGGGAATGGCCTCTTGTGGGTACAGACTCTTCGGCCCATTCCTCCCAAGCATGACCCTTTGTGTCCTCTCTTCCAACCTGTCCCTGGACCAGTCTTGTCTCTTCCCCACCCCTGGCTCTTCATTCCAATCCCATTCCCCTTTCCTACCCAGTCCTACTCTCCACCCCTCAGACTGGTCATCCTTCCAATCCCAGGCTCCTACCCCAGTCCCTCCCAATTTCCCTCTTCCCTGTCAGCTTCCACTCCCAATTCCCTCTCTTCCCCCAATAGGTCCAGCTCTTGCTCTTGTGCATTTGAATCAGGTAGCTTCCTCCTCAATAATGCCTGGGCCCAACTGTGGGGATATTAAGACCAGAGAAGAAACAGTCTCTCTGCTCTCACTGCAGGTGTTCAGACCAGGCACAGCTTGCAGCATCCCAGAGCTGCAATTGCAGGGAAAGTCCTACTTAGTCCCAGGCTGAAGCATGCCCAGTGAGCACAGAATCTTTGGAGAATTTAGCTGCTAAAATCTAAGTTTCAACTGAGCATGTGCAACTGCCATTTTTCATAGAATCATAGAACGTCAGGGTTGGAAGGATCTCAGGAGGTCATCTAGTCCAACCCCCTGCTCAAAGCAGGGCCAATCCCCAGACAGATTTTTGCCCCAGATCCCTAAATGGCCCCTTCAAGGATTGAACTCAGAACCCTGGGTTTAGCAGGCCAATGCTCAAACCACCAAGCTATCCCTCCCCCCAAGGCTTATAACTTGTCCAAATTCAGACAGATATTCATGAGAACAGCATATCCCTGACACAAATACCACTCGTGCCAATTTCAATCCCTGCTCCAAAGAATGGGAGCACCAGACTTTTTCAAAGAAAAGGTGGCCAGAATTGTTTTTTCACATGTAAGCAAAACGATGTATTTTTCTTTAGCCTTTTTCTTTGAAATGGCTGAACCATTTTGGCTGAAGTTTTCCAAAACATTTCACACTTAGACATATAGCATGGAACATCTGCCAAACTATAACCATTTAGGCTCAAAGTTATATGTGACTGAAAACAGGATCTTACAATGGAATATGTTGAGCAGCCTTATTAATAGCCACCCTTACACGCAGTCAGACAAATTTCAAGAAGATTTGCTCATTACAATCTTTTATAGCTACAAATAAGGGGTTTATTGATTAATGAAGCGGAGGGTCTATGATCCCTATTCCACTCTAGGGGGAAAAGACACCAGGTTGAACAGCTTTAAGATAGTGACGGCTCGTGATCATTATTTTAGGTGTGACATTGGAACCCTCAACAGATGCATGCACACTAAGTAGCAGCACTTCTGAAAGTGCCCCTCAACCCCTCTCACTGTGGCTGTCATGCTGCAGAAGTATGAACAGTAGCGGCGCCAGGGTTTTTGGCGCCCTAGGCGGGGGTCCTTCCGCGCTCCCGGTCGTCGTCGTCAATTCTGCGGCGGGGGGAGGGGAGGTCCTTCCGCGCTCCCGATCTTCGGGGCACTTCGGCGGTGGGTCCCAGAGTGAGTGAAGGACCCGCCGCAGAATTGCCGCCGAAGACCCAGAGCACAGAACGACCCCCCGCCGCAGAATTGCCACCAAGGGCGGCAAAATGCCTCCCCCCAAATCCTGGTGCCCTAGGCGACCGCCTAGATCGCCTAAATGGAAGCGCCGGCCCTGAGTGTGAATGCTCCCTCCGAAGTCCTGTAGCGCGGCTGCTTCTATTGCGGTCATAAAACAACTTATACACCTTTGAGTCCCCAAAGCAGTTAGGGGCACTGACACAGCAGTCTCACATAGGCCCTTCAACTGGAAGATGCACAAAACTGGGATGATGGCAAATTTATTTTTGTAGTTTAATTCCCTACCCTTCCCCCCCGAATGGAGGCAGAACTTCAATGGCAGAACTACCACTGCTTTAGCATTTAATCTTTCTTCAAAAATACTTTTGCTGCAACATGCAAAATTCTGGGCTACACACACATGTTCTCTTGTTTTCAGCAAGACAATGTTAAACTTACTTCGTTTGTTCTACTTGCTGATTATTTTTCTTCTTCCTTGGAGGCTTTTTCTTTTTGGGTTTATTGGCATTCTGATTGTTCTGTTTGTTGTTCACACCAAAATGTCCTGCAGATATATCACTCTGTAGCAAGTTTACCAACAGTGGACTTGTTAGAGTGACATCTTTATTGACTGGAAAACCAGGATTTTGTCCACAGGAAATCTGATTCCCATTTGGTGGTCCACTAAAAGAAGCATTAAAAGGTAACCCATGTCCAGTAAAATGACTTCCCGAATTACTGTTGTTTCCTTGCATTGCCTGCAAGTGGGAAGGCACCATATTTGGCTGCTGTATGGGAACTTCAGGTAACATCTGTGTCAAGTTTACATCACTGTTTGTTGTAGTAGTAGAGTCCCCATGTTGCTGAGACATGTGGGGACCAGGTACTGTGGGTCTTAAAACCTGTCCTTGAATTCCCATAACCTGAGAAGGATTGCCGTTTACAGGGCCTTGCTGTGCCATAGTGAACTGCACCATGTTTCCTTGCATATTTGGGGTTGGTCCTCGCATTATTTGAGCTGGCCCCGTCATAACATTAGATTGGTTTTGAGTATTAAATGGTTGTTTATTGCCTTGTATCTGATTGGTCATCATCTGTTCCATCATTGAGTTTTGTTGTAGCAAGACCTGGCCTTGAGGTCCCATCATTTGATTATGTGTCGCCATCATCTGTTGGCCCTGCTGGGGAATCATTTGCTTGGGTGGAGTCATCCTTTGTGGTGCAGGACCAAGATTTTGGTTTTGGGGTGTTACCATCATTTGGCCTTGTGGCATAAGCTGGGCTCGAGAAAGTATCATCTGATTTTGAGGGTTTAGAGATCCTTGAGCCTGAATGTTCACCATTTGTGCTTGGGAGGATACAATTTGCTGATGCATTCCCATAAGCTGAGACTGTGGTCCTTGCTGAGGCTGTCCCTGCATGTTGCCCATATTAACTTGTGGAACTCCACTAGCACCAGCCTGCTGGTTGTTTATATTTCCATGAAGTCCCATTAAACTGGTCTGCATCATATTTGGTGGGCCATGTGGTACCTGCATCTGATTTTGAGGAGGGCCAGATCCTTGACCGCCTTGCAAAATATGAAAATTTAAAGTTAAACATTAAAAATTGCACTGGCATTAGACAAACAAATAACTTAGTTAAAAGAGAAACCCACCAATGTAGTTACTTTATCATTTATTTTATTTTTCCAGTGATTTAAAATATTTGTCAACACATTCACAAATTTCTGCCACAACATTTGACACTATAGCAGATAGTCATATGGAAGTGAAAAGGGTTAGGACTTAATTCAATCCAGTAAAAGTATGTTTGTTCCTACATAAACAAGCTTTAAATCTTGAAGCTATTCCATAATATGTTTCATAATAAAGACAGCAACATATGGGGAATACTGACAAGATGACGTTATCAGAGCTTGCAGAACTGAGAAGAGATGTCAGCCTAGAGGACTATATTTGGCAAGTGACTAAAGCATTAAAAAGGAAATTGCTTGTAATCAAAAGAGACAAAAATGTGACTGTCTCTGAACAGGAGTAGCTTTAAAAGTTTATTGGAAGATGAAAAGTTTTACTGGAGACTATGCGGGATTATATTTCTTCTAAGACAAAGATACTACATATTGTTTTAAACTTGACCCAAGACTCTTCTTGTGGGGAGGACATCCCTTATGGATCTTCTCCTTTACTATTTCTACACTCAGGGACCCAGTGTTGAGGCACAATCTTCTTTTCAGACATAGACGGCTGGATGCAGTTACTCCTGGAGCCCAGAAGCAACACCACTCTGAGCAATAGCAGATGGGGTTGTTTGAGAAATGAGGAACTTCCTGTGCTTGCTGTCACCCTGGAAGCTAAGTATGCTGCCTCTGCAGTATTCCCAGCCCCAGCTAGCAGAAATTATATAAAATTGGCAAGAGTAGAACATTTTTGCTGAACAAAGCTGCCTCCATTACAGGAGTAAAAGTTAATTACAGAATAATTAAGACAAGTAAACAAATGTTGAGGATTACAGGAAAAAATAAACTTGACACAGACCTGTATGTTGCACATTTTGACTTGTTTGTAGTTGAGGGGCTCCACTGTTCACAGGTGTACCTGGTGCTGTTGAAGGCACCTGACTTTGCATAAAGTTTTGATTAGTTTGCCCTCCAGGGAAGCCAGGTGGGAGGCGCTTGGGCATTCCTTAATACAAAACAATTATTTATTAGTTTCTGTAATTTGGTTACACAACTGCAGACTGACAGGGTAGCTCTTCCCATCAAGTTAGCAAGGACAGGCGGCAACAAACAGGAACCAATGAAAATCAAAATATTCTAGCAGCTCAGTTCTTGCTCATCTTCAGTTTAGGAATTTCCAAAAAGACAATGTTACTTAAGATTAAACACAAAACTATAGTAACCTTGAGTCACTGAAAAAAAGATGTTTGTGCTGATGTACTTATAACCTTGAGTACAGTTTATAACAGCTGTCTGCTTTAACAAACATGGTTAAGAAGCTACTGTGTCTTGAATCAAGTTGTGATTACCTACATTGTATTTCCTACGTACACCATTATTCATTCACAAAGGGCAGATTTTATAAAAACTGAAAACAAAGTATGATGCTTTACAGTACTCTAATCTCATTTTTTATTGAGTCTTTTCCTTCCTAATCACGCCCGGTATACAGTTAACATACACACTGAGTGTGTGGCAATTTCTTGTGCTCTTTAGTGTTGATTATGAACTCCTTGAGACAGAAACTGTCTGTCTGTCTATAAGGCACCACGCACACACCTTTTGACACTATTTGTGTGTGTTTGGAGGGAGGGGTAGTTTGGGCGGGAAGGGGAGTTTAAATGCAACTTCTAGCCTCAGAAGAAGATGCAATTTAGCCATCATTGCTTTCTACTTATCCCTATATATCAAAATAAGCACAATCTAATAAAAAGACTCAGGGATAGATTTAACTCAGATGTCTACAATTGCTTGGTCTTCTATCTCCATATTAAAAAAATTATTTTAACAATTTTTTTCTCACATTGATCAGGCTACATTTGTCTTCCTTCATACAACAAAATATATACACAAAACAAATGGGTCTACTTTATTTACAGTGAATAGCCTTATTTTTCAGGTTGGTAACTCTGCTAGATTACACACAACCTTTAAACGGTGAGAATTAGTGAGTTCTACTAATTGTAGTCATGATCTAATCCCAGTGTAAGGGGTAGTGCAGCACTGTGCTGCCCCTGAAGTAACCCCGGAGGGCAACTATAACTCAGCAAGTTGCAATCTTCTTCCTGTTTCCCCTGCTACTCCAAGACGGAATAACTGTGCTGCGTCTATACCTGGCACAGCACACATTCGCTGGTGTGCCAGCATAGCTACACAGTTGGTGTATTGGGATAACAGGGCCAAGGCTCTACATAGTCCCTGCAATAATTCTCACCCACCTTAGTGAGGGGTGGTGTAAATGACTCTGCACAGCCCACTTCCTCCTCTTACACATCCTGTGATGTGGGTAGCTGGCACACAGGGGCATAAGGGGGAGCCTTGCACCTCTTTAAACCTCTGGCCCCACTGAGTTCCTTGCAAATTAACAACGTTCTAGCACATTTAAATAAATCACTGGCACATATATAACTTATAGGTCAATCATTAATATTTCATGACATCAAGATTACTGGTCAAGTCTGAGACTCGGGCAAATTTTTAACAGACGCTCTTTGAAATAACCTATGGAAGGACTGTCAACTCCTAATAGTTTAGCAGGAGTTAAAGTTCAATCATTCAGAACTCAGAGAAACACAAAAAGTAAAATCTTACGTAATTTTTGCCATATATTAAATCTAATCTAAAGTTTGTACTATGCTAAATTAAGTAAACATTGAATAAAATGAATATATGCATATATCTGAATTATTTATAAAGCAACATAGAGTATATGGTGCTATGTAAACAAAGACAGATCCCTACCCCCAAAGCCGATGTGCTTACAATTTAATTCAGACACAATACAGCAAGGGATAACAATGAACAAAGGAAAGAGGTAAGAAGCAAGATCCTCAGCAGGTGTAAGTCAGTGTGGCTCCTCTGAAATCAATAGAACTGTGTCAAATTAAACCAGGCGAGGATACAGTAACCCATGTCCTCTCCATGGCCAATAAGATCTGGAAATAAATTCAGATTATATACATATCTTGCTAGTTGGTTGTGTCTTTATGTGACATGTTTAAATGGTTATTAGAAAGAGTGGGATTTTATGTTTTTATTAAGTTAACATATTAAGAATTGAGGGGAAATATTTGACAAGATTATAGGAGTGGACATCAATGTTAAGACTACCTATCTGGAAGTAGTGAATCCTGATGAGGAATGAGGAGACCACAGTGTGTGGAATCACAGAGGCTATTCCAGGTAAAAGGGTATCTGGCATCAGAAAGGGTAAAGGATTGCCTGTGGGTGTTGGAGATGAGGGAAGTTACAAGACACAGGCCCATGAACAAGAGCATGAAGAATTTGAATCTGACACAGAAGGAAATCAGATACAAAGTGCAAAGACTAAACAGATGAGAGATTTGGTTGGAGCAAGAGGCACGGAACAGCCTTTTGAATGGACTTGAGGTGTACGACACGAGAACCTTGGAAGCCACAGTGAATGGTGCATTAGGCAAGGAAAGAGATTACTAGAGTATTGACGAAAGTTTTTAGCAGTAGGGATTGAATTAGACAGATGTTTTGTGAAATAAAAAAACCCAGCAGGATTTAGCAACAGCTTGAATGTTGAGGGGAACAAATATGATGAACTGAATGCTGCCATTCAGTGAAATGCTGAAGAAATGTTCAGAGAAAGTATGAGATCCAGTCTAGCACAAAACTACAAATGCCTAAAGAGTAGAAAAAGTCTAGGATGAGGCTGTTGAAGGCAACAGACAGGTGGAAGACAACAAGAACAGGGATGTGGGATTTGGCCAAAAGCAGGTCCTTAGTGACCCTAGTGAAAGTAGTGTCTGGAGTGATGCAATAGAAGCAGAAGATCAAGAAGAGAGTTAAAGAGGAGAAAACTGAGGCAGCATGAGTAGACAAAATAGAAGGAAGAAGGTAGCGAGGCAGGTGACATCAAAGAAGGTGTGAATTTTAGAAAAGAATACAGTAGCATAGCTTGAAGGCAGAGAGCAAAGAGTACAAATGTGAGGAAGGGGATGACATGGAGCAAGAGAAGGGAGGAGAGGGTCATGGGGATACATCAGCAGTTTGGAAGGGGAAAACTGAGACAAGTTATGTACTTATTCAATGGACCGGGTTTTTAAAGTACTTTTTTTAAAGTAACAGTCTGATATAATAAATTCTAGCTGTCTTTTTATAATGTAACTTTTATTTTTGATGACAGAAAGGTCTGATTTTCTTACCTCCTAAGCCAGGATGTAAACCTTGTGGACCTTGGCTTTGCTGTTGCATCACCATGAAGTTGGGGGGTACATTCCCCTGTTGCACCATAGGATTACGACCAGGAGAACTGACAGGCTGTTGAAATCCCTGGGGAAGTGCGTTATTCTGAGGAGGCCTTGGTCCCATCTGCTGCTGTGTTTGGTTAACTGTTGGAGAAGATGCAGGAGATCCCTGCTGGAAGGAGGAGGGAGAAGAAGCAGGAGATTTGCTGGTCAGGTGGGGTTGCTGTAGTGGTGTAGGAACCCGTGAGGGCCCTCCCTGAAGATTCTTCATCTGCGGAGCAGTAAATTGACCAGGGTTGTTCATTTGAGAAAAGTTTGGGTGAGCCTGAGAGGCCTGCTGGCTTCCAAAAGGGTATGGAGGTGGAGGGTGGGAGGGAGTCTGGACTGTTGCTAAAGATGGCCTTGCTTGTAGTTGTTGCTGCATTTGTCCAGGCAATGGGGCCTTTTTCCATCCCTGGTTTACTGTCAATGTACCCATTGTTCCTTGGCTTGGAGGAGGTTGAAGTGCTCCTGAAGGCAGCTGATTCCAACCAGGAGGAACTGGAACCTGAGCTGGGGTGGTAAATGAAGGTCGAATACCCTGTTGTGGCTGCTGATGCTGCTGGGGGGGACGTGGCTGCAGCTGTGGCTGTTGCTGCAGTTGCTGAAAGTTAGCGGGGTTCATTTGTCTGTTTACAGGAACTGACTGCATTGAATGGATCTGAGGTGCTAAAGAGCCAGATGGATGATTTTGCTGCTGGATAGTTAGTCCAGACAAGAGTGGATCCATTGAATCTATTAAAATAGCAAACAAATGTGACAATAAATAATATACTGCAGCCAAAGATAGAAAACAAGAAAGAGTAAGTTACTTGCTTGCATTTGCTTTCTCCTCTGAACTTGAGATCCAACAAAAATTCACATTCCAGCATTCCAATTTTCCAACGTATACAATAATTAGTACACTAAAAGAAGCCAGAATTTCTGGCAACCTTAAGAATCTAATCTTAAGCATTGTGAAAGGTATAAATACAGTACTGTAGGCTCCAAGAACCTATTCTTATATAAGCCTTATATATAGTTAATGGGACCAAAAAAATCTCCCAACTCTGAAGGGAAGATGGAACAACAAGAAATTATGAAGACTGTGTAATTGGATAACATTTCCAGAGAATAGTTAATATTTTCTATAAAGAAAAATGATAATGTTTTGCTTTTGCATTGTGCCTTACGTTAAAAGGATTTTAGATGCACTTCACAAAACTGGGCAAGAATAATCACTATTTTACAAAGGGGCAAGTCACTTAACCGTTCTGTGCCTCAATAGTCCTAAACTCCCACAACTTGCAGTGGCAAAAATAGGTAGAGAAATCAGACTTTCAACTTCCAGTCAACTTGTATTGAAAAATTTTACTTCCCAAAGAGGTGCATTTGCTTCTCATTTTACAGTTGCCTCAACCAACACATCCTTTTCCTAGCCCTACCTACCATAGTATTCATGATCGTTAATTTATTATAGATTCATATATAATGATATCAAAATGTAAGCTCCTCAGCATGGGGACCTTATCACTTTGTGAAGTGCCACGCCCACCAACGGCAGTGTATAAAGTAACAATTCTAATGCAAAAGGCCAAGGAAAGGAGACTCTAGTAGGAGCTGCACCTCTGGGGGTGGGGGGAAGAAAGGAAATCAGGCCATTTATTTAGATGCCTAAATATCTTATTTAGATAGTAGCAAAGCTGAAAATATATTAGATGTTTCCAAACACAATATCCCTATCCTAAAAAGTGTACAGTCTAAAAAGACAAAAGGTAGACAGATCCACATCACAAAAATGCCATCACCTTAGCTGGAAGTCTCAGTAATGAGACGAATGGTATGTCTTTGCAAAAACAAAAAAAAACCACCATGGCACCAAGTCTCAGAGCCTGAGTCTACACACTTGGGCTTGCGGGGCTCAGGCTACAGTGCTAAAAATAGCCATGTGGATGTTCTGAGGAGGGTGGGTCTCAGAGCCCCAACAGGAACATCAACATGGCTATTTTCAGAGCTGCAGTGCAAGCCCAAGTTTGTAGATCCGGGTGGGACACCCTGGAACCCCAATATTCACCACTGTCATTTAATTAGGATATGTGAGGCCTTGTGAGGGATCGTTCTAAAAGTCTTGATTTGCTAGACATTAATATCGCATTGGATTGTATGTGCTATTGTCGTATGTGAAGTTATGAAGTTTGGCTTTGAATGAGTTACAGAAACATGTTGTGAGATTGGAAACACCCACAAGCAGCCTTTCGGGCACAACACTAAAAAAGATTAAACAACGTTAATGGCTTATTGAAGAAATGCACACAAGCATAAGGATTACCCCAGGAACTGCGTACGATAGAAACCTCTCAGAGATAGCACTACAGAATGGAAACTGTTTGACCCAGGTCACAGCAAAAGAGCTTTCCAGCAAGTGGGAAGAAGATATAAAAGGGGAACAATGACATCATGATGGGACCTCACTCTCCCTGCAACAACACACTTGGAAACACCTGAGGGGCAAGGACTGAACTGTGGGAAGTGATGGTCCCAGGCTAGAGGGATTTTTAGACTGTGTATGAAAACCTGGGAAAGCCAAGCTGCAAAGCCAAGGCAGCTTGTGCCTTAAGAATCTGCCAGCCTGTTTATCACTCAGGGTGAGAATTTGCTAATTCATATCCTACCTAGTGTGTTAAGCTCAGTTTGCGGTTTTGTTTATTTACTAAGGTAATCTGCTTTGATCTGTTTGCTACCATTTATAATAACTTTAAATCTAGCTTTTGTAGTTAATAAACTTGTTTTTGTTTTGTTTAAAGCCAGTGTGTGGGGAAATTATAACTTGGGGCAGAAAGCTGTTGCATATCTCTCTCCACACTGAGGGAGGGGGTGAATTTTAGGAGCTTACGCTGTACAGTTTTCTGTGCAGTGCAAGACGGTATAACTTTGGGTTTACACTCCAGAGGGGGTGTGTGTGTGCCTTAGCAACTGGGAGGTGCCTTAGTTGAGCCTTCCCAGGCAGAGCTGATCTCAGTACCTGTGTGAGAAGCTGCAGGGAGTGTGTCCCTATCTGTGTGTATGCTGGTGAAAGAGGAAAGCTTGGCAACTTATCACAGCACCACAGTGTGAAAGGGAGCCCAGACTGGTGGGTTAGGCGGGCTCAGTGGTACCCCAGTTCCAAGTGGCACCCTGAGGGGAACTTGTCATACTGGGCTCTGGGACGCACTGCCGCGTGTGTGTTTTTGCAATGTAGACATACCCTAAGAACTGACAGCACACAAAAAACTAGATTATTCTCTGACCCTGAGTGGTGATCCCTCCAGGCAGAGAGGAGGAACAACAGTGTGGGGAAGCTTTCCTTTCCCGATGCAACTAAAAATATTTTAACAGTACTACAGTAAGAAACAATTCTGAAAATGGTCATCAAGATTTGTGTTACTAAAGGTTTTTCTAATGTTTAAAACCTGTTAGAAGAAACCTTTCCAGGTAATGACAATACTTTCTTCCAGTGAAGAAATCATTCAAGGAGGGGTGCCTGTTAGAAAAGTAGGGGGACAGCCCAGGATCAAATTTTGGCGATATCCTTCAGCGTGTACTCATGGGTCTGTCTGTATGCTGAAGGAAAAAGAATTCAGAAGTACTTTGCAGTAAAAAAATGTCAATAGCAATAGTTGTATGCAGTGTTTTTGTAACCTCTTTTATTGGACCAACTTCTGTTGGTGAGAGAGACGAGGTTTTGAGCTTACAGAGAGCTGAAGAAGAGCTTTGTAAGCTGTGTAACTTTGAAAGCTTGTCTCTCTCACCAACAGAAGTTGGTCCAATAGAAGATATTACCTCACCCACCTTGTCTGTATAACAGCAATAGTGACAGATAAATGCTATTACTGTAAATGTTCTTTTTTACCTGACTGTGAAGCAGGTCGCGGTGTCCTGGGCTGCAGCTCTGCATTAGCTCCACTTGCCATCATAGAAGAGGAAACATTTCCACTCTGGGACATCATAACAGTTGCAGGATTGTTCATTCTTATTAACCCTGGAAAATTAAAAATCACTATTTGTTAGATCTTAGATGCAGTTGGTCACATTACTGTACCTACAATGGATAACACTGGTTTCAAAAAGAAAAAAGTTAGAATAGCATTATTAATTTTTAATTAAACAAAACATTTCTTTAAACGTAAAGAATTCTTCCCCAAGAAAAGACTCAAATTGGACTTACTTAAGGAAAACTCCACTCAACCTATCAGTCTGAAAGTTTGCAAAGTAAGAAAATTCTCACTAGGAATAAAAGGAGGTATTTATACAAAGAATATTTTGAAATACTATTGGAATTTCTGAACCTACTACTGGTGGCATCTACTGTGCTAAAAAAAAAAAAAAGTGATATCTGACTCAATGGCAATATGAAAGCTTCACATGAGAAACTGAACAAAATGCTTAGCTACCAAAGAGAGGACGTGATGTAAAAATAGATTAGATGAACTAATATTTCTCTAGGATGGAAACTTAACTGGCATAAACTTTTGATTAATTTTTAAAGTGCTTTATGACTGTTAAGCCAATATTTTACTGGGATGGCAATTTAGTCTCTTACATGTGGCTTCCATATTGACATTGATTTGCTTATCACTTTTTCCAGCAAGATGGTCAACTCCTTTAGTGTGTTCAGAAATACCAAAAGGTAATTCCAAGCATGTTTTCATATGTATGTATGTATAAATAAAACAAAACATCTACAATGTAAATAAAACATTTATGTTTAACATATTGCTTTGGTACTGAATCAGTAGAAAAAAGATCAGTGGCATCCTAAATCTTGCAGTGACTGAACTATTAACCAGCAAATATATATAGTCCTTTTATTTCTGGTGAGAAGCATTTCTTACCCTGAAAACTTCAGATTCTAGGGTAAACAGACAACTTTATTCCAAATGTATTCATTATTTTATCTCTTAAAAGAAAAATTAGCTTTAATTAAAGTAAAAATTTGAACTCAGAAGACCTTTGAAAAATTTGCAGCTAGTTTCTTTGGTAATGTTCAACCAAGTAATAATGTATAATGCACTTTACACATTCAAAAAGCTGTACATTCTCAAAATACACCGTGCGGTGTATTCATACACATTTTCTTTGTTACAGATGAGAGGCAAAAGCGGTAAAGTGACTTGCTCAAAGCCATACTTCAAATCAGTGGCAGAACCAGGATGAGAACTCAGGACCTGAGGAGTACAAATTCTAACCTTATTCCTCCAGATTACCTAGACTCCTCATTGACAGAAATATTATTTTAAAATCAGAATATGTTAATTCAAAGTTATTTCTTTCCTGAAGTCTTCTAGCCTATTCAACCTCTCTGCAGAATGGATTTGTAGTGGGAATGGTAGATTCTTCATTTTTTCCTCACCCAAGAAAAGGGGCCACAAGCATCATTGGCAGGCCCCCATCCTCCAAAAAAAAAAAAAAAAAACAAGTCACAAGGTTCGAGGAAAAAAGGGAATGGAGAATCAGTCCTACTTCCATGAGCCTGTGGCAAACATACTTTAGTTACAATAATGTACCTTAGATTTTTTTTTTCTGTGCTACACAGAAGGTAAAAAAAAAAAATCACTTATCTAAGTGAACTTTTGGGACAGTACTCTCAATCCCACATATACAAATCTAGCTCCTAATCCCATAAAGCTTTACCCATGTGCATAACTTTACACAAATGGAGTCCTATTGACTTGAACAGGACTACTCACTTGTAAGAAGTTACACATATACTCAAGGCTCTAGAAAAGCATTAAGGAGATGGAGAGAAAAGGACCATATGATGAGATATTTGGAGGAAAACCTTCACGGTTTCACTCAGGCTGAAATTTTCAAAAATGTCTATGGGAATTAGGCACCCAAATCTCTAACTTTCAATGCAAAGTACATTAAGACCTAGGAAATGAAGCTCAGAGATTTTCATAGTGGAAGTAATAAATATTCTATTTCACATTTTTTGTTAATTACAGTGATTTAAATTAACCAGATTTCCACCCATAATTTGCAATTTGTAAATTTCTTTTCCATTCATTCCAGTGGATAGCTACATTTCTCTTGTCCTAATCTACTGTACATGAGAAGGTCAATGAGAGCTCCCTATTTGTTAATTTTTTAAAAGTTATATTAAATCATATTTTAATTGTTTTAAAATTATTTACTTTGCGCTTTGTAATTAAATGCAACTATTAGAATACTTTATTACAGAACAATTTTCCTTTAACTTATTTAATCAGACATCCTACAATTTATGAGTTATACTGGCATGATAGGATAATGGATGGCATATATGCAGTTTTGTTTAAGCATACAACTTGGATGAGAAATAGTTCTCCATTACAACAATGTTAATATACAAGAAAACAGCCATACTAAAGTAGCAGTAAAACTGAGTGAATAATGCACAAATTTATTGTGAGAATTTGTGCTAATTTTAATATGAATTCACTTTTCTGTGATCATGCACCTTTTGTATTCACTATCTGGACATTCAACTGAAATTTATTAGCATGGATGCTCATGGGAAGTAACAACATACAAGTATTCACACACTGGATATTTTACATGGGATGGGACACTGACAGCAGGGAAACTGGTATGCATATTAGAGTTACAACTCTGCTAGCAGCTGTTGCTACAATCAGTGAGGTTACATGATAAGCTTAGTAATAAATTTAACAACATGTAATACTAAATTTAACAAAACTGAACTTACCTTGGCCACCCTGGATGGAAAATCCTGTCTCCATTCGTATTGAATTGCCTGCTCCCATGGGCCCATTAATCCTGACATCTTGACTTCTATTTTGACCTAAAGCCAAGTTGATGGCACCTTCACCTGGAAGTAATACACAATCTATTAAGTTAAATTATATGCATGGGGTGGGAGAGCAAGGGAGAGAAAGGAACCAACCTCAAAGCAGCATTTAAAGATGGTGTCAAATTTTGACCTGCTGCACACACTTTGGAATATAGGGTGATTATGTAACACACAGTACTCTTGCCAACTCTTCAAGTATGCAGTCAATATATTGAAAAATTGAATTGTGGTCTTTAATAAGAGAAGAAGGGAGCATCCTGAGACAAAAGGACTGAAGAGCTACATGCCCTGGGTTTGAACCTTGCACGCTGTGCCCTTGGCTTGTTCTCATAGGATCATCCAGGAGCGTAATTTTAATTATGAAAGCCACTGATTTTAAGAAGGAAGTTTCACCTCAGGCCTCAGACAACATGCATTTTTTTTTAAAAGCTAAGGGCTAGTCTACATTAGAAGCACTACAGTGGCACCGATGCAGCTGCGCCGCTGTACCACATCTAGTGAAGCTGCTCTATGATGACAGGGGAGAGCTCTCCCATCGACATAATAAAACCACCTCTACAAGATGCAGTAGCTATGTCGGCAGGAGAAACTCCCCTGCTGACACAGCACTATCCACACCAGCGCTTAGGCTGGTGTAACTTACGTTGCTTATTCACACCCATGACAACATAAATTATACTGACATAAGCGGCTGTGTGTACAATCCCTTAGTAACATGTTGGTAATGACATTCAGAAACACCTTCTACAGAATTTTAAACTCCTCAAAGTCAAGTAACTATTATATGTAAACTTATTCCTGAAGGAACAAAGTAAGTGTTGTTTCAATACAGCTACGGAAAAACGGACTGCTTCAGAAAACAAAGGAAGACATTTCTCTAAACTATTAAGTTGCAGAATGTCTGTGAGGCTCATTCTCAAGCACGAAAATTGCTTCTTATCAATACTGCAGTTTTAGCACATCCACAATTTTAGTACCTCTTAACAGCAGGTGTGACGTACCTTCAATCTGAACAGAGAGAATTCCCAAGTCACGGAGCTGCTGGTTGTTGCTCTGAGCCAGAATTCGCAGCCGCTCTGCAGCTTCCCGGGGTATATTAAATGTAACACGTACACTGTTCCAGGGTTCTACCTTCTGCAATTTTAACTTGTTGGATTCTTCGTTAAAAGAAAAATAGAATGGAGTATTAAGTCATTTTTCAAATAATGTAATAGCATAGCAGAACAAAGATGAAAACTGAGCTACCTATTTGGCTTTCAAGATTGTCAATGGTTATTCCAATACGTGGAGATGGGGAAGTTTTCCCATACAGCTGTGTAATCATGCTACCTGCTACACCATACCAGTTACTTTCCCTAAAAGTCAATTTCATAAAGAACCAAACAGATGAAAACCAGTACACAATGGCCAACATAGTAACTCAGAGAGGCTATCTGAAAATTAAAACTTTTTTTGTGTAGACTGGTTTGGAAGGGTGTAACTATTCAAAATGAATGGTTATACGGAGAAGCCGAGTTCCAGACTGAGTTTTCATTCCTGTAATAGTCTTCACTATATATGTGGCTCTGAAACTTATCAGTAGGGTCTATGAAGAATACACATCCTTAACTTCAATTAACTTGCTTAAACTTTTTTGTTATATTCAACCCATATTTAGACAGCATATATAACAAACATATGTAAAACCTACAGGTTTTTCAGAAAGCTAGCTACATTGAATCTATTCAGTCCCCTCTACGTAGATCATCAATTATTGGAAAAGTAATAGGTAGGAACCAGAATAGATATGTGAAAGGCAAATCATCCTGGATACATTTATTTAAGTTATACTTATCCAAAACATGTCACTATGTAGTACATTAAAATTATCTAAAAATTATTCCTAATATAAATGTACAGATCTATAATTTTTAACCCGTTCAAGAAAGTCTCTTTACAATTTGGGCCTATGGTTGCTATTTCCCAACCACTTGATATTTCCCATAGTAATAAAAGTCTTACTAAATTTGTTAACTGTTTATTCCTTAACAACATATCACTTGTGAATGTAATAATCCATCACTGCCAAGTGCTTTGTGTCTCAGTATCCTAGCCAAATGATTACTGTAACAGCAGAAAGAAATCTCTATTGTCCTGTTTATCCTCTTTAGTACCCACAGACATTGCCTCAAGGGTAAATTATTTAATCCTCCTTTTCACATTGATGTAAAGAACTAATTCTTCTGCCACTTCCTTTTCTTTCATCAATAGTTCTTTATTGTTCTATCCTATCAACAGCCTTATTGGATCTCATTTTGTACTTCTAAAAAGACATATTAAAGATCTCATTACTGGTGTTAATATCCCTAGCTATTAGTGATTCATTTTCCCTTCTTGCCCTTCAAACACTATTTATCTCGGGTTCTTATATAGGTCTCACAAAGATGCAGTTTACATCCCCTATACTTTCAGAGCTCTATTGTGTTCTAAAATCAGCTTAAACAATTTGCCACTCATTCACATGAATTTTAAAAGTTTTAGTTTCACATAGAACCATGCATTTTTAAAACCAATTCCTTCACTTCTTTAGACTCTGAACAATGTTCATCAACTCCACCATGAACACTGGTAATTGATTTCACTATGTAGATTCATCCTTTTATTGAATCCAGTTTGCCAAATACACACAATTAAATTGTCTGATATGACTGAAATATTAATGCATGTAATTTTATATCTGTAATTGTGTTTTTAAAGCACCTACTGCCATAGTTTATAATATATGCTATAACAGAGTGAGATTTGCTAAAATTAAATATAGATCCACCCTAGTGCTTACTAAAAGCAATGAAAAGACTCCCAATTCCCACTGAAGTTGATGGATCAATTCTAAGGTACAGAATGAGGAGAAGAGATTAACATGAGGTGAAAAGGATTTGTTTTGTGCACTCTAGAATTGGTAGACCAATTACATTATAATTATTAATTACCCTACACTGTGGAAAGAGATCCATGATAACGCAGGAAGTATTTTAAACTCTGACCCATAACATAAACAGTCCAATATGCGAACACACAAAATTGATTACATGGAATAGAGAGGTCGATTCTTAATTCAAACATGTGGAGCGAGAAAAAGAACCTTCCACAGAATCTAAGACAGATTTCTGAGAGTCTACCCCCCCACAGAGAACTCGAAAGGGTGTAGCCCAAAACCACTGCATAAGGGAAATGCATCTAGGAGAAAGAGCTTCTTACAATAAGGCTTGTCTTCATGGGGAAATTATACTGGTATAAAAAAAGTGTCAGTTTAAACTGCTATAGTTATATCCCATCTCCTAGAACTGGAAGGGACCTTGAAAGGTCATCGAGTCCAGCCCCCTGCCTTCACTAGCAGGACCAAGTACTGATTTTGCCCCAGATCCCAAAGTAGCCCCCTCAAGGATTGAACTCACAACCCTGGGTTTAGCAGGCCAATGCTCAAACCACTGAGCTATCCCTCCTTATTTGTATAGTCTCCTTATTTGGTTTATCTTATGTTGCTTGGGAAGAGGTTTAAGTTAAACCAAAAAATCCACTTATATTGGAGTAAGAATGTCCACAAAGGGGTTCATACCATTAAAAAACAAATTTAGTTTATAGCTTAATTTAATTATACCTGGTACAACTGGTAAAACTTTTTTGTTTAGACAAACCCAAAAAAGGGAGCAAAATTCTTTATACCGATCTTTTCTAGAGAACTAAAGTTCTCTAATAGCTGGAAAGAACCTTAAAAGTCATAGTAAGCCTGGCATCTGCATAAAGTACGCAATAAAAACTATTTTAAAAGACTATAAGAAATCACTGACAAAAATAGTGCAAGATCCTGACCAGTTTTCCAGACACACATAATTATCCAGTCTCACTCTGGGATGGGGAAAAACAGCAGATATCATGGACCTCTTTGCTGGTCTTAATAATAGGCACATTAAAGGGAAGCTGTAGGAAGTTTTCAGCTGTGTACACAATTCCAGGGTATCTCAGAAAATCTGTGGGTGCAGACAGGACATGGACCAAAATACAATAAAACAAATATGTATGTAACTTTTGGTGAAAAGAGAGTTAAAGAATTGACAGTGGGATAGGAGAATTCAATAAGTGGTAGAAAAAATGCTGAACTAATAATACAATCATAATGATATTAAGCAGCTAAAGAATTTCAGAACATGTTTTCGCTCTATGCTGCCCAGAAGAAAAGTACTGTAAATTTTTACCAAAAAAAATAATCTCAATAGTTTATTACAGTCTAGAGTACCTTAATTTAGAATATGATTTGTGTGAGAGAGAGAGAGAGAGAAGGAAACAGAAGTTGAAAAGTGACAAGAAAATAGATTACCCATGTGTAAAAGACCAGGTACATTCTTCAATATGATACCCAGTTTCTGTTTAAAGTCTTTGTCATCTATATTTCCTTTAAAAGCGACAAAGATGGTGGAACCTTCAGGAGTACCATCCTGTTTTAGGTCATCTTCCTCCAGTCTGGAGTCAAAATCCACCTCTAAATCTTCCATAGTTGAGGAGAGCAAGGAAGCGTAGGTTTCTTTTAAGTTAGGTAGATCATCCAAAACCATGGCTATTTTCCAGCAATGCAAGCCAGTCAGACGTTAAGTAGATGCTTTGAAGGAAATAAATAATAATAATGCACTGTAAAATAGGTACAATTGGGCATCTAAACCAAAATCATAATACATAATCTGAGCACTAGAAGATATTTTCTAGAGGAACAAGGACAGGAAAATGCTATTGTGTTACATTTCTTACAAGTGATCCCAGTGCAGATTATTCTAAAATTCCGTGGTACAATAGTAACTGTCTGATAGTCCAATATAAGATTATTTCACCCTCCTTGTCTCTTTAAAAGAAAGCAGAACTGGAAGAGAGGGAGAAGGGCAGCAGCCCTGAAGTTGCTCAGAAGACCACCAATGGCCCCCATTACAGCTGGAGATGTCATTGCTACTCCACTGTAGTGCCGTCACCACTACCAAGACTACCACACACCATTCTGAGCAACAGACGGTAGGATACAGGTAGCAGCAGTAGAACTAAGGCAGCATGCTTCCAATTCTTTTCCCTTTTCTCTCCAGCCACTAATATTTAAAGCGTTAAAGAGGAGACACGAATCAGGCAGGAACAGTTATGGCAGACAGACAGAATGGTCCTTGCACTCTGATGTAACTTTTCTTAATTTTATGCAGTTATATATGTAGCACCAACAGTATGCTTTATAATTTTATACTGATATTGGCCCTCAAAAACTTCTATTATGGCTAATACCTGTAATAAGATTTTCCTAAAGCATTATTGGAGGGGGACCAGCCAGTCTGATAAAGAAAACCAATAGATTCAAATCTAGAGGCAACCATTGCAGGAGAGTTACGTGTGAGTGTCAAGGTGTCCTTGTCAACAGAAATTTTGAGCAGATCAGGGCACCTTGGAGAAGGCCAATTACAAAAATGAAAGCAATAGATGCCAAATCAGAGAAGGCTGTAGAACTCTTTGAAACCCTGGCTGCTAAAGTCACAAAGAATACAGACTGAATAAAGGAGCCAACTTTTCCACTGCCACCATGGAAAGCACACAGAGGCTGCCAACAAGAAAATAAACAACCCACCAGGCGACCCAATGTCAGGGACTGCAAGACAAACAAGCTGATCTTGAAAATCGTAGCCATCGTATTATCAGGATTGTTGGTCTGCCAGAGAAAACTCAAGGGAGTTGGTTCACAGAATTCTTCAGAACTTGACTATCAGAAGTACTCAAGTTGACCTGTAACGGTAACCAGTTAAAAATCAATTGCACTGTCATTCCAGTACCAGAAAAGGGAGAGCACCTGGTATTGATCCCTATGAAATACTTTGCAGACAAAATGCTTGTGATTAGACAGTGCCAGGAAATTGTAAAATTTTAAAACATTCCCTAAATAGTTAGTTCTCCAATATTTTTATATGGAGATAGAATGAAATGGCAAGTTTTTAACCAAGCCAAAGGCAATATTGGGGTTCCAAAATGCAATATATACTCCTTTACCCAGGAGTCATAGCAAAAGACATGGCGAACGGAAGTCCGCAATCATCTTCTTACCCAACAAACAGGGCCGGCTTTAAGCCGATTCGGTCGATTCCCCGGAATGGGGCCCCGTGCCTAAGAGGGCCCTGCAATGTACGGGGCTGCTGGCAGAACGGAAAAAAAAAAAAGTGCGTCCTGCTTCTCCCCCCTCCCTCCAGCGCTTGCACCGCCATACAGCTGATCAGTGCAAGCCTGGGAGGGATGGGTGAGGAGGAGGAATGCGGCGTGCTTGGGTAAGAGGCGGGGCCACGGCAGGGATTTGGGGAGGGACCCAATGGGGCAGTGAAGGGGTGGGGCTGGGGGCAGGGGCGGGGCCAGGGCGGGGATTTGGGGAGAGATCCAATGGGGCGGGGAGGGGGCGGAGTTGGGGGGGGGGCGCGAGACAATTCACGTCCCGGCATAAGGCCCCGCACCTGCTAAAGTCGGCCCTGCCAACAAGCTTACCCTTTGGCTAGCTACGCTGATCTATGAACAGGTGAGACTTGAACCATCCTTCTTTACAAACTACACTATACATATTTGGATTTGGCAAAGATCTTCGGATTCCTGACAGAACTAGAATCTATGTGGGTCCTTAATGCTTGGTTTTGGGTGGCTGACATTCTACTAATTCTTGTTTAATGTTCCCGATATTTTTATTTTATGGAATTTGTAGCACCAGCAATAAACCCTACTGGGATACAGTTAGGTCACAATTGTAATCTAAGAGCTTGTCTAAATGGCAAGGTAAAGCTCATTAGAGGGGTGTGATTTGTAAATTGCTTTAATATGCTAAGCTCTGACTGTCCTGGATAGACCGTGCTGGCGCAAACTAAAAGGTATCTAGATCACACCAGCAAATTCTACATGGAGCAGTTACCACGCAGCACATTAGAAGAGTGTCATTTGTCAGGTGCTGTAATGTGCTTTGACCAGTTAAGAGGACTCAATTCCTGAAAGTCATTGTCAACAACAGATGAAATTTCCTAACAGACAGGAATTGTAAGGAACACACAATTTCAAGGTTAATACAATATTCAGAAGCGTCTATCAAAACCCTTATAGCTCAGAACTGCAGTCTTCAGGTCGGGATATACATCAGTTTTTGGTAGCAATCTAGTTATTTACCCTTCATGAAAACCACAAGGCAGAGCTTAAAAGGTCATTTGCAAAAAGGGGTAGGGGGAGAAGAAATGAGTTGACCCCTTCCTTAAAAAGGAAAGGAAAACCCACCACCATCTGGAAAAGCTTTTTAAAAAAATAAGATGAGCTTGGACTTCCGCTTTATATATTATGTATATATTTAAAATACACACAAAGAAATATGCCAACAAACTGTTAAAGCTGTAAAGCACTCAGAAGTTAGGAATGCCAGAATTAAGACTGTACTTTAGTTTACACCCTTTGTGTAGATACATTAAGATGCAGTCTTTAATTACATGATCGCATACTACTTTTACTATAGGACTTCTGCCTCATTCACTGCACAGAATTGACGGTGTTCAGTGAAAACTTATTCTGAAAACAGGATGATTAATGTCTTCATGGGCTTTTCCATGGTGCTCATCACTACAGTACCAGAGTGCTTCACAAACATTAATGAATTTCTTTTCGCAACACCCTTGTGAAGTGAGTTATTATATTACCATTTTACAGATAAGGAACTGAGGCACAGATCAATTAATGTCATGTCAACTAATTTTGAGCGCTCAATTAGGATCTGATTTTTCAGAATACTCAGCATTATATATAGTCAAAGAACAGCTCCCATTGACTTCAGCTGCAGCTGAGTATGCAAGTCAGGCACTCAGAAAAATGAAGAATACACATACAGTGCCCACTTGTGAAAAGTCTGGTTTAACTGGCATCACATAGGAACTCTGGTAGAGGCAGGAATAGAATCCAGTTCTCTAAGGCAGCATTTAACTGCCGGAACCGTGAGACCATCCTTTCTCTTCCTGCAGTCCCCTACTTCATTCGCTACACATCTTTCAGCTTCTGCAGCAAACAAATCAGGAGGCCTAAAGACGACATCCTCTTTCACTACAGAACCTTGATTCATCCCCAGAGCAGGCCCATCCTATGCACTGAATGAGGCAGGGGGCTATGTGATCATGTAATTAAAGACTTTCTCATAATGCATAATGTAACACACACACACAAAAAAAAATCAACATTTGTAAGTTCAACTTCATGATAAAGAGACTGAACTACAGTACTTATATGAGGTGAATTGAAAAATACGGTTTCTTTTGTTTATCATTTCACAGTGCAAATATTTGTAATAAAAAATAATAGAGTGAGCAGTGTACACTCTGTATTCTGTGTTGTAACTGAAATCAATATATTTGAAAATGTAGAAAAACATCCAAAATATCTAATAAATTTCAATTGGTATACTATCGTTTAACAGTGTGATTAAAACTGCAATTAATAGCAATTAATTTTTTAATCACGATTAATTTTGAGTTAATCACATGAGTTAACTGCAATTAATTGAAAGCCCTAGTTAAAATTAGAAGTACAGCAGACAGAACACTTCACAGGTGCTAATATAATATAGTTTACTAAATCTGAAAGGATCACAGGCATTGTTTCACTTGACAAGGAAAGCCTTTGATCATGCTGAAAGGGCGTTTTGAGCTTTTCTTTACATTTGGGTTGTGTTCGAAGACTACATCCACACTGTACCACAGTGCGGACTATGGGGTGCAAGTTGCAGAGGGCACCAAAGGGTTGTGCGCTAACTGCCACATGTGGACACTGCTCACGCAAACTAAAAGGTACCTGGTTTGCATTAACGTAATCCTGTTGGAAAGAAAGAAAATGACTGTTCCACTGAGAATAAATGTGTAAACAGTTACTGGGCCAGAGGCTGTAGTCCAGTGATTAGGGCACCCACATGGGAGGTAGGAGACCCACGGTCCACTCCTCTTCCTCCAATCACTCTTTCATTATTTATCCACAGTGGAACAGCTCCTACAGGAGAGATTGAGGGAGCCCCACATCAGAGTATCTCACAGCTCAGTGGTTAGAGCACTCTTCTTGAGCGGTAGGAGACCCCTGTTCAATTTTCTCCCCCAGCAGGGAGGGGAGACTTGATCCTGGGTCTCAGATATCACAGGTGGGTGGGTGCTCTAGCCACTGGCCTAAAAAGTTAGAAAGTGGGTCCCACCACCACTTCCTCCTCCTCTTCTGGAAGATTTCTGTGGGATTGAGGCAGGCGCCTAACTCATTCCTGCAAGAAACTATTTAGGCCCCTAAGCTGCCTGATTCCAGGAGAGGGGTTCCCACTAGTCCCTGGGGCAGACTGCAGTATAAGCCACTCGTCACAGGCGGGGGGGTTGGACCTGCTGCCTTTCTCTACAACCCAGTACTTCTATGGGGCCTTGGACAAGGATTGCTAAAGAGAGATAAGCATGGAAGCCTGACAGTAGGGAGTTGCCTATCTCTGAGAGAGGGAGGGGGCTTAGCACACACCCCATTATCAGTACCTCCCATTGGCTAGCTTAGGCAGCTCACCACCCTGTAGACTGACTTTTTTGGATCGCATTCTAAAATGCCTCTCTCTCCTCTTTCATTGCATAGGAAGCCTAGGTGCCTAACTCAGATTTTGTGGATTGCACTTTTGTTCCTATTATACTTTAGACACCTAAAGGTTGTAAAAGTTACGTGCTGTGATACTCAGCATTGTAATGCCCAAGTTCCTTCCTGAGCCCCACCCTCACTACCTAATTAAATCTACAAAACACACCACCACCACATTTAGACAACAGAGATCCGTAGCACTGAGTGTCCTTGACCACATTGTACGACTTTATTCCAGGCATCTAAGAGCTCCACAGTGTTATAAAACACCTAATCTGTTAAAACTTTTGCCATATTGCATCATTTTTGGCAAAAGTCCTGTAAAAACTTTGAAAAAGCAAACTGCAGTCTGCTGTGTATTAACACTGCATGCACAGAAAGCAGAGGCGATGAGAAACCAATGTTATAATGCATAAAAATCCCTGAAAAAAATAAAACTCAAATATATACTAGATTTCACTTTAGGAAAAAATGTTAATGAGTGTTTTGTTTCAGTAATCTATATAAACTGTTACTTACTGAGCTCTAACCTTTGCTCCCCATGGCAACAGGGACTGGGAACATCATGCAAACAGCACAACCCCTCTGACTGAAATGGGGGTGTACAGGTACATACTTCATGTTGATCACTAGTAACTATGTGGCAGACTGAAAAAGCAGCTCCAGAGAGAGCAGATTCCTGACTTCCACTTCAAAAATGAAGTCCCTGTGACCAAGGGCCATTGAGTTGAAAGAATGGAAAGTAGGAGACCTCCAAAAGCCACACATACTCTTTTACTTACCAAGATGATCCCCCCAAGACTTCCTTAATTTATGCCATTTATGCAGCTCTTTGTTAACCCCAGACTAGTAAGCATTTTTAAACAAAGTATCCTCCAGCAGTGCTCAAGTGAAAACCCTGAAAGAAACAAAACAAAAGAAGTCGTCTATGTGATACAAATCTATCCCAAAATAGTCAGTGTTTTCAGTGAAAATATTTTTTTTTAAATAATAAAACACTGAAACATTTTGCTGCAAAAACCAGAACTACTTACCACTTGTATTTATAATACAAAATATTTTGTCGGTGGTAGGAACATAATTATTGTGCTGATAGTAGAATATAAATGGTTATAATTCATAAAAACTGAAACTCAGCATTGGGTCAATTTCAGGACATTCTCTAGGAAAATTCTGTGCCTGCCTCTACTGTTCCTCTGGAGTTGCTCAGTAGGGAGGAGGACCCCAAAAACAGAAACTGAGGAAGGGGTAAGAAGAGACTGAAAGCTCAGAAAGGTGGAGCTTCAAGTTTATATGACATCTACTAGCCAGATACCAATACAAAACAGGATCCAGAGATACCACCAAAGCAGAAAACCCAACACTGTCTCCTTCCCAGCAGCTGGTAGCAGGGAGATAGGAATCACACCAGAACACTGCCCTTGGAATTCGCTAGTGGAGCTCTGGTCTCCCTCCCTATCTTTCACATGTACCTTTGAGCTCTCCCTCTCGTAGATGTCTAGTAAATTTTTCAAGCCCTGTATATTTAGAAAAACGAGTCGAAAAACACTACAGAAGAAGTTACCATCTTGGTCTGGGAGGTGATGTTTTAGGGCTGTCGATTAATCGCAGTTCACTCACGCGATTAAAAAAAAATCACGATTAATTGCAGTTTTAATCACACTGTTAAACAACAGAATACCAACTGAAATTTATTAAATATTTTGGATGTTTTATATATATATATATATATATATATATATATATATATATATATATATATATATATATATGATTTCAGTTACAACACAGAATACAAAGTCTACACTACTCACTTTATATTATTTTTTATTACAAATATTTGCACTGTAAAATGATAAAAGAAATCGTATTTTTCAATTCACCTCATACAACTACTATAGTGCAACCTTTTTATCATGAAAGTTGAACTTACAAATGTATTTTTTTTGTGTTACATAATTACACTCAAACACAAAACAATGCAAAACTTCAGCACCTAGAAGTCCACTCAGTCCTACTTCTTGTTCAGCCAATTGCTCAGATAAACAAGTTTGTTCACATTTACAGGAGATACTGCTACCAATGCCACCAGAAAGTGAGAACAGGCATTCACATGGGACTTTTGTAGCCCGCATTGCAAGGTATTTATGTGCCAGATATAAAATTTTATTAGAAAATATTTAAAAATAAACGATACAGAAAATTTGAAGTGTCAGTTATCGGTCATTGGGGGTAACATACAGAGTACAAGGGGATGTTAGTATTTTGGGGTTGGGCAGCACACATAATATATACAGACTGCAATGTCCCAAATGGGGGGGTAAATGGTGGGCAGGATCAAGATACAGCCGACAAAGCGATGAGGGTCCATCACTCATACAGAAAGTACAGACAGTCATGGGTATAAGTAAGCGGGCTGGGTAATGGGGATGGGGTGACCCTCACGTGGTGGGATTCAGTTAGGTTTGGTGGGTTCAGGGCTCAGGGGATAAAGTCCAGCAGGGGCGGTTTATAGGTCTCTTCCCCCTTGCGGGTGCACGAAGTCTCCCCGGCTCACTCTCAGTATTGGCGGTGGCCGGTGATGTGCTCTGTGTAGATGTCCCGTGACCAACGAATAGGTCCAAGACCATGAGGCATCTCATGAGCCGCGCGTAATGACAGCCTACCCCACAGGTCCTTAGCACGCTTTCGTTACATGGGTCCCAGGCACCCAGGGCTCCAACAAGCAGAGCATCGGTGTGCACCTTGTAGCCCTTTGTCCGCAGGGTGTCAGCCAGGGGGGCGTACTTTTCGAGCTTGCGAGCTCGGGCTATACGGAAGGCTGGGGTCCTGTTCTCGAATGGAAGCATTACGTCGACCAGGATGATCTTTTTTCCAACCTCGTCCGTGACGACGATGTCTGGGCACAGCGGGCTGTCGGTGCCGGGGATGGTGCGGTTGACGGTGACCTCTCCCAGGCGCGGGTCGATGGCCTTTACGAGGCGGTCCTGGATGGCATTGTGGCGCAGTTGCCAGGCTCTGGCGTGGGGCTTGCAGCTGCATAGGACGTGGGGCAAGGTTTCGGCGACGTACCCGCACTTCCTGCAGCGCTTGTCCCGGTTCCAGTGGCGGACGGCTCCGTTGAGGGGGACGCAGTTCAGCCAGGGACGGTGTATGAACCGTCAGTTGGCGAACCAGGTGAAGCTGCCCGTGGGGAGGAAGTGGTTGCTGGAGTCCCACTTGCTGGTCACCTCGAAGGCCTTACCCTGGTCCGTTTTTTTCTTCAGGGTGTCCACATAGAGCGTGTGGACGGCGGCCTTCAGAGATCTCTCCAGCATGCCTCTGGCTCCGGGGGTGACTGCTAAACCTTCGTATGCCCCTTCATGCTTCGGCCACCGCTCCAGAGGACATGCTTCCATGTTGATGACGCTCGTTAAAAAAATAATGCATTAATTACATTTGTGACTGAACTCCTTGGAGGAGAATTGTACGTCTCCGGCTGTGTTTTACCCACATTCTGCCATAGATCTCATGTTATAGTAGTCTCGGATGATGACTCAGCACATGTTGTTCGGTTTAAGAACATTTTTGCTGCAGATTTGACAAAATGCAAAGGTGGTACCAATGTGTGATTTCTAAAGATAGCTACAGCACTTGACCCAAGGTTTAAGAATCTGAAGTGCCTTCCAAAATTTGAGAGGGATGAGGTGTGCAGCATGCTTTCAGAAGTCTTAAAAGAGCAACACTCCAGTGCGGAAACTACAGAACCCAAACCACCAAAAAAGAAAATCAACCTTCTGCTGATGGCATCTGACCCAGATGATGAAAATGAACATGCATCGGTCCACACTGCTTTGGATTGTTATCGAGCAGAACCGGTCATCAACATGGACGCATGTCCTCTGGAATGGTGGTTGAAACATGAAGGGACATATGAATCTTTAGCGCATCTGGCATGTAAATATCTTGTGACGTTGGCTACAACAGGGCCATACAAATGCCTGTTCTCACTTTCAGGTGACATTGTAAACAAGAAGTGGGCAACATCATCTCCTGCAAATGTAAACAAACTTGTTTGTCTGAGCGATTGGCTGAATAAGAAATATGACTGAGGGGACTTGTAGGCGCTAAAGTTTTGCATTGTTTTATTTTTGAATGTAATCATTTTTTGTACATAATTCTACATTTGTAAGTTCAACTTTCATGATAAATAGATTGCACTACAGTTCTAGTATTAGGTGAATTGAAAAATACTATTTCTTTTGTTTTTTACAATGCAAATATTTGTAATTAGAAATAAACATAAAGTGAGCACTGTACACTTTGTATTCTGTCTTGTAATTTAAATCAATATAATTAAATGTAAAAAACATCCCAAAATATTTAAATAAATGGCATTCTATTATTGTTTAACAGTGCGATTAATCGTGATTAATTTTTTTAATCGTGAAATCAATCGTGATTAATTTTTTTAAATTGTTTGACAGCCCTAGAGTAATGTTAAACATGAATTAAGACTTGAGTGGCAAAAATCTACAGTGTCTCCAGTTACATTAAGACAGACAGACCTCTCTAAACCTATGTCTGGATATCAAACTGACAGGCAGAAACAAATGGCTTTTGGTTGAAAGAGGGTTATCCTGTATGTAAGATTTCAATGTTCTATAGCTAAATTTAAGGTCAGACTAACACTGTTTTCCATAATAGTCATTGTTAGCACATTGTTATTTAATGATTTTTCTCTCTATTTCTGTAAAATGAAAAAATATTTTAGTAACCATTTAAGTCTAAAAGAAACAGATCTTGGAACTATAACGTGGATCAGTTACTGAGGGTGCCGCAGAGAGAAAACCTGATCCCTGACCTAAGGGGACACAGGGCCAGGATTAAGTAACAGCTTAGATAGAAAGTCACATGCATAAAGACTGCTCTCTCTCCAAAGAGTGCAGTAAGAGGGATGGCCAGAGACATTGTGAGACAGTGAAATGACCTTAAAGATCTTAGGTAGAATTATGATACACATTTGAGAGAAGTGTAGTTGATTTTAACACACATCAGTATGTGATCACTTGCCAGGAATTTGCTATGTGAACTGCAGAGGCTGAGGTGAATTGGTATGAAGTTCCCACAGTGTAAGTTTTACACTTCCCCCATATGGTATAAGCCACCATGGCTATACTTAACTTAAAATATTAGGAAAAGATAAGTTCTTGGCGACCATCCAGAAGTGAATGGCTACAATTAAGATTATCATAATGTTTAAATTAGAGTTTGTTGCAATAAATATTAAACAGGTTTGAGAACTGTTGACTGTTTATATTATTCAGCCAACAGCTCTTCCCATAATGCTGAAACAATAAAATCCTTTGAAAAAAAATCTTTCTTCCATATTTCCACAACGTGTGAAAATGCAATTTGTTAGGATGTAGGTTGGGGTGGCCAACCTGTGGCTCCGGAGCTGCACGCGGCTCTTCAGAGGTCAATATGTGGCTCCTTGTATAGGCACCGACTCCGGGGCTGGAGCTACAGGAACCAACTTTCCAGTGTGCTGGGGGATGCTCACTGCTCAACCCCTGGCTCTGCCACAGGCCCTGTCCCCACTTCACCCCTTCCTCCAAGGTCCTGTCCCTTCCCACCCCCTCCCCCGAGCCTACCATGCCCTTGCTCCCCCACTCCCACTCTCCCTCAGAGCTTCCTGCACACTATGGGAGGCATGGGGAGGGAGGCCGAGGCGCTGATCAGTGGGGCTGCCGGCAGGTGCGGTGGGGGGGGGAGATGATGGGGGCTGCTGATGTATTACTGTGGCTCTTTGGCAATGTACATTGGTAAATTCTGGCTCCTTCTCAGGCGCAGGTTGGCCACCCCGGTGTAGGTGATCTTGGGTATGAGTCATATTGATATGCTTTAATGGAATTTTATTATGTTTCATGGTGGATTTATTTGTTAAAATTCCATAAGCTTCATTGAAATTCACTGAAAAGAGTGATTCTAGATGATGTCCCTTGACATAGTTCCATCACCGGAGACATTCTAACTTTTATTGTACATAAAGCCAACTGATCAGCTCTCCAGGCATGACTGAAGAATAAGGAAGAGAGGATCTAATTTTGGAAACAAATTCCAATTGCAACTAGTCACTCACCTAAAAAGATTAATATTTTCATAGGTTAGGTCCAAATAAAGGGAGATTCCCCGCTGCCCTACCCTGCCAATTTGTTACAAATTAATGTAAAGTGTCACCATTATTCTTGGAACTGGCATCCCGTAAAATTTAATATCCGAATGGTGAATTATAATTAGCGAAACTGTTAGGGTCATGTGAAAGAGAACATTTCCATTTGGAAACAATATAAATACAATTCTCTGTTCCAGAAGAAAGTCAGAATTTTATCGTAATGCAGTATTTCATTAAAATACACAGGCACACTCAGTCATTAAACATACACAATGAAATAATCAGTTAATTAAAATTACATGTATTTTTCTGATAATAAACTGTGCTTTAGTCTGATTTTCCAAGTGCAGCTAAGGAACTAATTTTTAATTATGGAGAGACAGTCCATAGTCAATGTTGTGACAAGCTTTCTACTGAAAGGTCACTTTACCCACAACTAAACTGATTTGGCTCAAGGTTCTCATAATTACTGCTCCCAGAAAAGTCTTGGTAGTATTTATAAAATTTGTGCGTAATCAGACCAGGAATTCATGTTTTGAAATAAAAAGGTTTTAACTGCAAGTTTTTTTGCCAACTACTAAGAACAACTTGGCTGAAGAACTCCAAATCTAATTTATTCTGCTGTCCCCACTGTGAAAGTATTCTTTGAACAAGTCTGCAAAAGTCCAGAAATTCTAAAATAGTCCACGTTTTAAAGTACAAAAATACAGCATTAAGATTCTTCAAACAATTTTAACATCAAAGCTTCTGCATGAGACTGACAAATCCAATTGCCGACAGCAAGTAAGAGAATTTTCCCTGACAAGAAGGCATGTCAATTTTTGCACAATGCTAGCTATCATTTTTAAATACATGTATTTTTAACCTTCAAAATTAAGATCTTTTTGTACCTGAGCCCACATACTGATGTGTTCCTGATTCTGCAAACAACACTAGTGTCTTCTACTGCTTCAGCTTTGTCAAACAGAAGCAGAGTGAAATTAGCAAGACTCTTCTTAGTGTCACTGGTACTGTTAAGAAAGCTGTGATCAGCAGTGAAGCTGAGAAGAATCATGTCAATTTCATTTTGCTACTGTCTAGGAAACCTATGACCCATAGGAGAGGCAAACACTGAAGCTATTCACATGGGAGGACCAAAAGAAACAGAGAGTTAGAGATTTTCCTATGCTGTAGCCAAGAGACTAAGCAAGGAGCATCATAGCAGAAAGCTCTAAATGCACAACTGTCAAGAAGCTCCTGAGTGGAGGGAAGAGAGTGAGAATTCTCTTTTTTCCAACAACCAGAGACAAGTTTCAGAGGACTGAAAAGGGAGTGGGGGTGAAGTGAGGAGGCTTAAAATTTTTCAGATGCCTATTAGTGAGATACAAAAGGTACAGTCCCCACAGAGGGCCCAGTACAATGCTGGATTTATTTTTAAAAATTATTTTATTTACACTCATCTTAAATTTCATATCCAAGGCTTGCAGTTACACAACATTTAGTAGCCAGAGTGAAAAATATCTGTACCCCTCCCTCACATTCACACAGACTGAACAAAATAGGGCACACTCAATCCAAAACAACACCAGGGAGCTGCACTTAATACTCAAAATGTGTATAGAAAAGGGCACACTCCCTCTGTCTCTCTTCAGCTCTGCTCAAACTCTCCCACTTTCACAAATCTCCCCTCACAGCACCCTACATGGGGAGCTACATCAAACTGAAGATGGTTCAGATTGTAGCTGCCCAATTATTGAGTGGAATGTCATGGCAGAAGCACATTAAAAAGTTAAAACTAACACCTGTTAGTATAAACTCTAAACAAGTTGGCACCTGGTTATATAAGAGACAGCCCTCCTCCCTGTGTCATACTGCCACAATAGAAGTAAACTGCGGCACTTAATCTGGAGCTCCCTCATGATAAAAAAAGGAGACAGCTATTACCAGGGTGTTATCCATGCATTCCCCTACACTCTCAAACACCCTCTAAATCCATTCAGATGCATTAACCTTACAGTTACACTGCAATGTTCCACTATTTTCCTTTATTATATATATTTGTTGTAAATGTATTTACTGCTAGGTGCAACCAGGGAGTTAGCAATTTAGCTATGATGGAATGGGCATGTTTTTGTTATTTTGGATTAAGGTAGGATATTGTCAATTTTAATTTTACGGGCACCCAGAGCAAAGGATGGGGGGGTCTGCAAAAAAAACCACCACCACCAATAATAGCATCCGCATTGAAAGAATAAAATAAAAATATTGAGCTCTGGTGGACCAATATGTTGGAAGGAATTCAAGAGACAAGGATCTCACCTTAAAAATCCTGCCACCACCAGCCCTCCTGTTAAATCAGAAGCTTGGCTGATCTCTCAACTCCAGCAGTATCACACAAGGAGAGAGAGTGATTTTAAAAGATAGTCAGGATCCAAAATAGTTAGAGCTTCATGAGTTTAACACACCACCTTGGATTATACCTAAAAAAGTAATTACAAACTAACATAGTCCAAGGAGCACTTGACAAAACACACCTTCTGCAAGAAGCACTGCTACTCTAAATATCACAGAGCTGAAAAGGTTACCACTTGGAAGGAGAAGTCAGTGCCCTATGAAGCGGAGATGGAAAATGTACATGCTTGACCACTCCTACTATCTAGACAGCAGCTGGAGGTGGGTGGCTTGGTTTCTCAGCAGGGTGCTGCCCCTCTGGACCTTGATGATGCACCTTCATTGACATCTTTTGTATTGGCCTCAGGCTTATCAGGTCTAGTATGTTTCAAGCCAGTCTTCCCCCAACCTTCCCAAAGGTTATCAAACAACCTTATGCCTGCACACAATATAATGGGGTATGAGACTCATTTTCAGTGTTGAGTACTATACTGTCCAATATTCTACATATTAGCATGTATACAAATTCACCACGGGCACAACCTATATAACTACAAATAGCTTCTAAATAATGTAATCTCTCTGGGGTAAGACAGAAACAAAAGCATCTTGCCTACTGTACTTCAAATACACACCAACAACCTGTGCAATCCCACTTTCCCAAATACAACCAACTGATATCAGAATCTTACAGTCATATTAACCCTTTGGTATCCTCAACAGTGCAGTTCCCTGCTGCTGCACACATCACAAACCCAGTACACCTACACAACTCAACTATGATTCAAACCATTACCTAAAATGCAGTGGATCTAGTACAAGATGTCTAATATTATAGACTTTTTAAGGTCTATAGATGAACTGACAAAATATACTGGTTTTAATATGTTTAAACATGCATACTCAAAGTATACAGGGTTTAGTGGTGTCAACTCAGTGTCTTACTCAGACTTTTACTTACCTTACATGCACAATGTCCAGGGCAGCACTGAGGTTGTTTGTTAAAATGTAACTGAGCAGTTCCACATTTTTAAGTGTTTAGGCCATTGAAAGTTTAATCTTAGTTTAGAAATGCCTGGCTTTCCAAGGTGTTTTTTTGTTTTGTTTTTAAGGGAGTAAGTAACTATACGCATCAGATTTGCCACTGTTATTAATGTAAGAGTACCATGTAAGCAGCAAAGTCACCATATGCAGCTCCTCGCTTGTAATTTCTACTGAGGGGCAAGTTTGTCAGACAGAGCATTACTGCCCACAGAAGCAGCAACTTCAGGTTTCTCTCTAGGGTAAGTTTGAAGCCTGCTGAGGGGGGCCTGTGAGCAGAAGCCAGAGTATGGTGCAGAAACCATGAAATATGACCTTAGTGGCAAAAGTTAGGATCACAGAATTACCATGCAAAAATGTCATGGTAAAGCCAGGACATTCTAAGTTAATGTTAAAAGGAAGCAATATGGTTCAATGGATAGGGTAGTAACCTAAGGAGTCATGAGATTTATGTTCTATTCCCAGCTCTACTGTATAACTGTAGAGGGAATGAGCCCAAAATTATCAAAAGCAACCACAAATTTTGGGTGCCTGACTTGAAACATCGACTGTTTTCCTGACGTGTTGACACAGACAGCTCCACATGAAGTCCATGGGAGCTCAAAGTGCTCACCACCTCTGGAAAACAAAACCAAAAAAATAGACCATAAATGGCTAAAAATTGGGCACCCAGAAGTTGTTGTTTCCATAATTAGAGGCCACTTCTGATCATTTCACTCTTTGTGGCCTTTCTCCATCTGGGAAGGATGAAGAATGATGCTTGGGTACTGGCTACCTTAATATCACCTTTGTAAAGCTACAATGAAAAATGCTCACGTGGGTGTAATACCATTATGATAACAGATGCAGACTTTTCTATAATGGTGAAGCGCAGATATTTTCCCTTTAAACTTTAAGTTATGCTAAGTATTTGCATCTTAATTGAAGTGTGCAATATGCAACTTTAAAATCCAGACAAGGCTCACAGGACAAAAATTAAACTTGTCATAACCAGAACAGGGATACAACTGGCCAGGCAGGACACCCCTATGAAATCGGAGAAACCCAGAACCCACCGTTTTCTATAGTCAGGTCACTTAACACAGTTAACTTTTTAAAAATAATGCAGAACTCACAACAAGAGGACAGAAAGTTGCTCTATTAATTTATTTTTAAAAGGTTGAAGGAGGATTAAAATAAATGCATGAAATATTGCCTGCATTTGTTCAGAAATTAGAAATAGGAAGGATGATGGATCAAGTAAAAAAAGTTACAGGATCTACCAATCCCCATATGCTACAGGGTCACTGACACAACTAAAGGCAGGATATTGGATTTGAGGGTGGAACATTCTGGACCAGCCCAGCAATGCTACATTCTTTGAAGTTTAAGTGATGATATGAACATGAATGGTCGATTACCATTCAAGATTCAACACTCTCCTACTAAACTGTGATTACAATTACAAACTGCAGATGTAAGAAAGCCAGTAGACAGACTGACAAGACATATACCAATTCATAAACATAACATACCAAATTTGCTGCAAAACTATAGTGCTATGTTAACCACATACAGAGAATGCTAGGAAAGTGACACAAGTCCTCATCTCCCAGGTGGCTCTGGGTCAGACCTGGTCAAGCTGTTAACTGTGAATAATTGGGCCAGCTTTGTTCAGGGAGCCAGGAGCACCATGACAGCACAGGTGTGGACACTGCTGGGGCATCGTGCAGGGGGCCAGCCCCATCTCAGACCTGCAGTTTCTATACATGCTGGGACTTTCAAAGGACCCTAAGGGAGTTCGGCACCCAAGCCCCACTGAAATTCAACGGGAGAAGGGTGCCCAACGCCCTAAGGGTCCTTTACAAATTCCCGCCTTTAGTCCATCTAAGAGGCACCCCCCAAGGCGTGAAGCCCAAGGGAGAGCCCAGCCCAGCCCCGCTACCCACAGGGGCCGGGGCCGGGCCCGGGCAGCAAGAGCGGGGCCAGTCCCCACGCACCAGGCCAGGCCTCGGCCCCCTCTCCCGGGCCCACGCCCCCCGAGCCGGCCCCGCTCTCCGGGCACAGCCCCACTCCGTGCCCGGCCTCTGCCCTCCTCGGGCCGGGCCCACTCCGGCTGACACTCCCGGCCCGGCCCCGCCTCCGCCCCCCGGCCCTGTCAGGCCTACTCCCCCCGACCCCGCCCCGCCCTCACCTGAGGGAGCCTCCGCCGTGTCCGCGGCTGGCAGCGGGCTGAGGCCCCGGCCTTGGGCCCGTCGCACCGGGGGAGGGGGTCGGCCCGCTCCCTGCCAAGCGCCCAGGACACCCACAGCAGCCCGGCCACAGCTCCGCCTCCTCCAGGGCACGTGACCGAGTGGGAGCGCGCCGCGAGACGGGACAGCGCGCGCGCGCCTCCGCCAACACCACGGCTGCCGCCCTGCCTAGCTCTGAGCGCGGCTGAGCCGGAGAGCTGGGGAGAGCCTGAGTGCCCCGCCCAGACACCCCAGGGCACAGCCTGACCCCCCCCCAGTGCCTGACCGCCCCGCCCAGACACCCCAGGGCACAGCCTGACCCCCCCCCCCGAGAGCCTGACCGCCCCGCCCAGACACCCCAGGGCACAGCCTGACCCCCCCCAGTGCCTGACCGCCCCGCCCAGATACCCCAGGGCACAGCCTGACCCCCCCCCCGAGAGCCTGACCGCCCCGCCCAGACACCCCAGGGCACAGCCTGACCCCCCCCAGTGCCTGAGTGCCCCGCCCAGACACCCCAGGGCACAGCCTGACCCCCCCCCAGTGCCTGACCGCCCCGCCCAGACACCCCAGGGCACAGCCTGACCCCCCCCCAGTGCCTGAGTGCCCCGCCCAGACACCCCAGGGCACAGCCTGACCCCCCCCAGTGCCTGACCGCCCCGCCCAGACACCCCAGGGCACAGCCTGACCCCCCCCCCCTGAGAGCCTGACCGCCCCGCCCAGATACCCCAGGGCACAGCCTGACCCCCCCCAGTGCCTGAGTGCCCCGCCCAGACACCCCAGGGCACAGCCTGACCCCCCCCAGTGCCTGACCGCCCCGCCCAGACACCCCAGGGCACAGCCTGACCCCCCCCCCAGTGCCTGAGTGCCCCGCCCAGACACCCCAGGGTACAGCCTGACCCCCCCCCCAGTGCCTGACCGCCCCGCCCAGATACCCCAGGGCACAGCCTGACCCCCCCCAGTGCCTGAGTGCCCCGCCCAGACACCCCAGGGCACAGCCTGACCCCCCCCAGTGCCTGACCGCCCCGCCCAGACACCCCAGGGCACAGCCTGACCCCCCCCCCAGTGCCTGAGTGCCCCGCCCAGACACCCCAGGGCACAGCCTGACCCCCCCCTGAGAGCCTGACCGCCCCGCCCAGACACCCCAGGGCACAGCCTGACCCCCCCCCAGTGCCTGAGTGCCCCGCCCAGACACCCCAGGGCACAGCCTGACCCCCCCCTGAGAGCCTGACCGCCCCGCCCAGACACCCCAGGGCACAGCCTGACCCCCCCCCAGTGCCTGAGTGCCCCGCCCAGACACCCCAGGGCACAGCCTGACCCCCCCCAGTGCCTGACCGCCCCGCCCAGACACCCCAGGGCACAGCCTGACCCCCCCCCCAGTGCCTGACTGCCCCGCCCAGACACCCCAGGGCACAGCCTGACCCCCCCCCCAGTGCCTGACCGCCCCGCCCAGACACCCCAGGGCACAGCCTGACCCCCCCCCCAGTGCCTGACCGCCCCGCCCAGACACCCCAGGGCACAGCCTGACCCCCCCCTGAGAGCCTGACCGCCCCGCCCAGACACCCCAGGGCACAGCCTGACCCCCCCCCAGTGCCTGAGTGCCCCGCCCAGACACCCCAGGGCACAGCCTGACCCCCCCCAGTGCCTGACCGCCCCGCCCAGACACCCCAGGGCACAGCCTGACCCCCCCCCCAGTGCCTGACTGCCCCGCCCAGACACCCCAGGGCACAGCCTGACCCCCCCCCCAGTGCCTGACCGCCCCGCCCAGACACCCCAGGGCACAGCCTGACCCCCCCCCCCCGAGAGCCTGACCGCCCCGCCCAGACACCCCAGGGCACAGCCTGACCCCCCCCCCCCGAGAGCCTGACCGCCCCGCCCAGACACCCCAGGGCACAGCCTGACCCCCCCCCAGTGCCTGACCGCCCCGCCCAGACACCCCAGGGCACAGCCTGACCCCCCCCTGAGAGCCTGACCGCCCCGCCCAGACACCCCAGGGCACAGCCTGACCCCCCCCAGTGCCTGAGTGCCCCGCCCAGACACCCCAGGGCACAGCCTGACCCCCCCCAGTGCCTGACCGCCCCGCCCAGACACCCCAGGGCACAGCCTGACCCCCCCCCCCCCGAGAGCCTGACCTCCCCGCCCAGACACCCCAGGGCACAGCCTGACCCCCCCCAGTGCCTGACCGCCCCGCCCAGACACCCCAGGGCACAGCCTGACCCCCCCCTGAGAGCCTGACCGCCCCGCCCAGACACCCCAGGGCACAGCCTGACCCCCCCCCCTGAGAGCCTGACCGCCCCGCCCAGACACCCCAGGGCACAGCCTGACCCCCCCCCCCGAGAGCCTGACCGCCCCGCCCAGACACCCCAGGGCACAGCCTGACCCCCCCCCCCGAGAGCCTGACCGCCCCGCCCAGACACCCCAGGGCACAGCCTGACCCCCCCCAGTGCCTGACCGCCCCGCCCAGACACCCCAGGGCACAGCCTGACCCCCCCCCAGTGCCTGGCCGCCCCGCCCAGACACCCCAGGGCACAGCCTGACCCCCCCCCGAGAGCCTGAGTGCCCCGCCCAGACACCCCAGGGCACAGCCTGACCCCCCCCAGTGCCTGACCACCCCGCCCAGACACCCCAGGGCACAGCCTGACCCCCCCCCCAGTGCCTGACCGCCCCGCCCAGACACCCCAGGGTACAGCCTGACCCCCCCCCCAGTGCCTGACCGCCCCGCCCAGACACCCCAGGGCACAGCCTGACCCCCCCCTGAGAGCCTGACCGCCCCGCCCAGACACCCCAGGGCACAGCCTGACCCTCCCCCCCAAGAGCCTGACCGCCCCGCCCAGACACCCCAGGGCACAGCCTGACCCCCCCCCCCCAGTGCCTGACCACCCCGCCCAGACACCCCAGGGCACAGCCTGACCCCCCACCCCAAGAGCCTGACCTCCCCGCCCAGACACCCCAGGGCACAGCCTGACCCCCCCCCGAGAGCCTGACCGCCCCGCCCAGACACCCCAGGGCACAGCCTGACCCCCCCCTCCGAGAGCCTGACCGCCCCGCCCAGACACCCCAGGGCACAGCCTGACCCCCCCCCCCGAGAGCCTGACCGCCCCGCCCAGACACCCCAGGGCACAGCCTGACCCCCCCCCTGAGAGCCTGACCGCCCCGCCCAGACACCCCAGGGCACAGCCTGACCCCCCCCTCCGAGAGCCTGACCGCCCCGCCCAGACACCCCAGGGCACAGCCTGACCCTCCCCCCCGAGAGCCTGACCGCCCCGCCCAGACACCCCAGGGCACAGCCTGACCCCCCCCCTGAGAGCCTGACTGCCCCGCCCAGACACCCCAGGGCACAGCCTGACCCCCCCCCAGTGCCTGACCGCCCCGCCCAGACACCCCAGGGCACAGCCTGACCCCCCCCCCGAGAGCCTGACGGACCCGCCCAGACACCCCAGGGCACAGCCTGACCCCCCCCAGTGCCTGACCGCCCCGCCCAGACACCCCAGGGCATAGCCTGACCCGCCCCCGAGAGCCTGACCGCCCCGCCCAGACACCCCAGGGCACAGCCTGACCCCCCCCAGTGCCTGACCGCCCCGCCCAGACACCCCAGGGCACAGCCTGACCCCCCCCCCGAGAGCCTGACCGCCCCGCCCAGACACCCCAGGGCACAGCCTGACCCCCCCCCTCCGAGAGCCTGAGTGCCCCGCACAGACACCCCAGCGCACAGCCTGACCCTCCCCCCCGAGAGCCTGAGTGCCCCGCCCAGATACCCCATGGCACAGCCTGACCCCCCACCAGTGCCTGACCGCCCCGCCCAGACACCCCAGGGCATAGCCTGACCCGCCCCCGAGAGCCTGACCGCCCCGCCCAGACACCCCAGGGCACAGCCTGACTCCCCCCAGTGCCTGACCGCCCCGCCCAGACACCCCAGGGCACAGCCTGACCCCCCCCCCCCGAGAGCCTGACCGCCCCGCCCAGACACCCCAGGGCACAGCCTGACCCCCCCCCCGAGAGCCTGACCGCCCCGCCCAGACACCCCAGGGCACAGCCTGACCCCCCCCCTCCGAGAGCCTGACCGCCCCGCCCAGACACCCCAGGGCACAGCCTGACCCCCCCCCTCCGAGAGCCTGACCGCCCCGCCCAGACACCCCAGCGCACAGCCTGACCCTCCCCCCCGAGAGCCTGAGTGCCCCGCCCAGATACCCCAGGGCACAGCCTGACCCCCCACCAGTGCCTGACCGCCCCGCCCAGACACCCCAGGGCACAGCCTGACCCCCCCCCAGTGCCTGACCGCCCCGCCCAGACACCCCAGGGCACAGCCTAATCCCTTCCGAGAGCCTGACTGCCCCGCCCAGACACCTGCAGGGCACAGCCTGACCACACACCCCCCCCCCCAGAGCCTGACTGCCCCACCCAGACAACCCCAGGGCACAGCCTGACTCCCCTCACTCATAGCCTGCCCCCCTGAGACCTCCGAGACCACAGTCTGGCCCCCCAAGTGAACCCCTGACACCCCCAGGGCACAGTCTGCCACCACCCCTGAGAGCCTGACCCACCAGACCCCCGCTCCTGGCACAGTCTGACTCCCTCGAGTGAACCCCTGAGACACCCCCCCCCAGGACACAGTCTGACCACCCCACTGAGAGAGACCCCGGACAGTCCCAGGGCACAGCCTGACCTTCCCCCCCACCGAGAGAGACTGGGGCGGCACCCCCACAGGAAAGCATCACCCCACCCAATGCTGAAAGTAGGAGATACCTGTCCTTCTCCACCCTCCCACAGGCACCCCAGTGGAGAAACTCACCACCACCATCCCCCATTGAGAGAGACTGGGATGCCCCCTCCTCAGCATCAAAGACATCCCTTGAGTTGGGGACCTCCCCTCCAGCTACTTGGGAAGGCCCCTCAGTCCCACACAGTGGGTAGGAGCAGGAAGGAAGATCATTCCTTTTCTCCATGGAGATAGCACCACTCCACAGCCACCTCCAGTCACCCAAAACTCACCCCCCCCCCCCATTCACCACCTTCACGCCCAAGGGAAGCACTTAGCCTGAAATTCTGAGAGATTCCCACCCCATCTCTGCTGAGAGGTCTGACCCCCACCACAAATCCCATCACCCTATGTGCCAGGCCTTGCAATGAAACCCACATTAAAAACCCTTCCCCTACCAATGAGTGAGACTTGAGGAGAGTACCACTCCTGATAGGCACCCCTGATAACTACACACCACACCCTATAGCAGAATTGTATCATTAATTACAGTGTATCTACATGAGAGGAAAATCTCCCTCCCGCTCAGTGCAACAACAAAGGTTTTAAATACTGCCCTAAAATGTATGTCACTTGAGGAGCATCCCCCCCAACTCCAAACCACTGAGACTTGCCTCACACCTCATGACTTAGGATGCTGTTGGTTTTGTAACCAATTCTGCAAATAAACAAAAGGCATTTCCTGGACCAGGCTGTAAAGGAAAACGGAAACCTTTACAGAAAACTAGTAGGTTGTAATATTTAAATAACTATAATGCTTCCCTTTGAGGATCTCAAAGCACTTAATAAACATTATTAGATCATGCCATACAACATCTCTCAGGGTAGGTATTGTTAGCTCTGATTTACAGATGGGTAAACTGAGAAACTTAGGCCATGTCTACATTATCACTTTTGTCACTATAACCTATGTCGCTCAGGGGTGTGAAAAAAACCCACCCCGAGTGACGTAAGTTACACTGACAGAAGCACCGGTGTGAACAGAGCTAAGTCAGTGGGAGAGTTTCTCCTGTGACATAGCTACCGCTGCTGCTGAAGGTGGTTTTATTATGTCAACAGGAGAGCTCTCTCCCGCCTGCATAGAGTGGCTACACGTGTGATCTTACAGTGGTGCAGCTGCATTGGTACAGCTGTGCCGCTGTAAGCTCGCTAGTATAGACATGGCCTTAGACTTGTCGAAGATCACATTGGGGATTTTTAAAATGTGTGTGTATGTAGCTAATTAGTATGTCCTCAGTACTGCAAGCTGTTCCATATGGGCAGATCTCTGCACTTGTGTGGAGAGCCAGTGACTTCAGTGAGTCTTTGCAAAGGATAAAGGTCTATCCATGAAGAATAGCTTGAAAGATCAGCAGCTATAGGATTTTGTGCCTAATGCTACAAACCTGTATTCATACAAGTAGTGCTAAGGTGATACAGGACATCTGTGACATTGGGAACAGAAGTCAGATCTTCATGAACTCTCAGGCAACCAAGACTCAAATAGGGATTTAGGCCCAGACAGGGCTGCCCAAAGGATTCAGGGGGCCTGGGGCAAAGCAATCTTGGGGGCCCCTTCCATAAAAAAAAGTTCCAATACTATAGAATACTATATTCCTGTGGGGGCCCAGGGCCCGGGGCAAAGTGCCCCACTTGCGGCCCTGGGCCCAGATCCACAGAGGTATTTAGGCTCCTAACTTCCATTGAAATCATTGGCTACCATTGTGGATCTGGGCCTTACAGCTCCAGTCAACACCCTTTCTGGAGGTGTGTTCTTAGTGCTTTTCATTGGAGAACATTTGTGCAGCTAGTCCTTTGGGCCCTGATCGTTAAAGGAACTAGGCCTTTGGGAGTTAGGCACCTTTGAGGATCTGGGCTTTAGTACCTGTTTCTTTCCTCTGGGTCATACTGGGAGCCTTTGTCTGCCTACAGCCTGCTGAAGAATGAAGCTGTGAGGGGATTCCTTCTGACAGCTCAGCAGAAAAGAGGGAGGGAGCCTCATTCATAATCTGACAAGAAGAGGAGCTTTAGGCACATTTGATTTTACACCACTGAGTTCCTGTTTGCTTGGAATATTGTTTATAAGAATAGCAGCTCCCGGTGCTCTGTTTTATTCAATTTCCTATCTGTTCAGGAAGTTTACACATCGAAAGTTTACAATCCTGAGAAACCAGCTATACTAAAGTTTAGACCGGACCTCTTTAGGGTCTGAAAATCATCCTTTTACCACTCCTGCCTTCATACCTTTGTCTGTGCTGCCCCCCATGTGGGAAGTCCCTCTTCATGTTCTAATCTCCACCAACCCCACAAAACCAGCCCACACTGAAAGAAATGAAGTGTTAGATTAGAATCTTTTTTTCAAACAAACAAACAAACAAATAAACAAAGAAACAAAAAATCCCGACCTTCTTTAGGTTTCCTTCTGCACCCTTTATTCTCTTGTGTCTAGATTGCAAACTCCTTGAGGCAGAGACTGTTGTAATTTATGTGTCTAGGTTAGCAGCCAATACATTATCAATGCATAAATAGTAATAATTAGCCAGATGCATTATTTTTCAATTAAAGAGTTTAACTGCTGGTATGATACTATGTGTGATGATTTGTCATCACTCTACCCTTTGAGCTAATCATGTAAGTGCTCTGACTTCAGGATCTGGCCCTGGGAGGCTTGTATATGTAGAGAAGCTAGCTTCATGTCTAATGGCATGTAGAATCAGAGTCCAACTGTGAGGTTTTGAGTGCAATTAGCATCTTAAAGAATTGGGGCCTTGTAGAGAGTAGGGGATGACACTTTACAGTATATTCTTGTCTAATTTGGGCTCTGTAAAATACTTTTTCCTGTGGGCCATATATCCCTGTAAAGAAGGCCAGAGCTGGCACAAACACTCAGGGCCGGCTCTGGCTTTTTTGCCGCCCCAGGCAAAAAAGCCTCCTGCCGCCCTCCACCCCCTGGCGGGGAGCGTGGCAGGGGAAGGCGCCGAGCCCGGCCGCGGCCCTGCTCTCCCCGGCCGTCCAGAGCGCCGGGGGAGGGCGGCCCCGCTTTCCCCGGCTGGCCGCAGTGCCGGGGGAGGGCGGCGAGCCTGGCCGCGGCTCCGCTCTCCCCGGCGGGCGGAGAGCCCGGCCGCGGTCCCGCTCTCACCGGCCGGTCAGAGCGCCGGGGGAGGGCGGCCCCGCTCTCCCCGGCTGGCCAGAGCGCCGGGGGAGGGCGGCGAGCCCAGCCGCGGTTCCGCTCTCCCCGACCGGCCGGAGCACCGGGAGGAAGGCGGCAAGCGCGACCGCGGCCCTGCTCTCCCCGGGTGAGTGCCGCCCCCCTCCAGGTACCGCCCCAAGCACATGTTTGGAGGGCTGGTGCCTGGAGCTGGCCCTGCAAACACTATATGATTAAGATTAAGCAGCTTTTTTTGACAAAGAACCAGTTCTCCATCAAAGAATCCAGAGATCAGCTTCTCCATGCAGGTGAGGGGAAACATGTTCCTCAAGGCTGAAGGGGGGAGGAGGTGGCATCAGCGTGAAGGGGGTTAGTCTGAATGGGAGACCCCCAATGCAGGACTATGTTGAAAGCATCTATAGCTGGCAGTCCAGCTGTGGGCTCTGGTTGACAGTCTGACTTTCACCTTAGTTTGTCAGACCAATATTTGCAGCCAGCAAATCAAATGTGATTCATCAACTGCAGACACATTGAGCGGGTGTCAGAGCCATTGCAGGAGGCTCAGGGTCAGAGGGATTTTAAGTGGGGGAATTATAAGGAGATGGAGGAGAGGGGAAATTACTTGCGGGCAGGGCCGGCGCCAGCATTTCTGCCGCCGCAAGCAAAAAAAAAAAAAAAAGCCGCGATCAGTGGCAGCAGTTCGGCAGCAGGTCCTTCGCTCCTACAGGGAGTGAGGGACCTGCTGCCCCCAAATTGCCGCAGGTGCCGCCCCTCTCCCTTGGCCGCCCCAAGCACCTGCTTGGGGGGAGGGAGAAAGGAGACGTTCTGTCAGTGAACTAAAGGAGGTTTACAGGCTGAGGCAGCTGTGAAAGGAGCAGTACTGGTTGTTTCACTCCCGACAGCACCTCTTTATGCTCAGACAGGCCACTTCTTCAGTGATTTGTGCCTTGTGGGACAAATTCCCAGAATGCATTGCAACTGAACTGCTTTAGGAAAACACTAGTGTGTTTATGGGGCTTCAATGCATGGCTTCTCAAAATGGTTCAGCATGGCTAGTGTGGACAAACAGAGTCATCTGTCCTTTAACCAGTTGTATGTGACCAGCTCAATTCTCTATTGTAGGTCTAGCCAATGGTGTCACTTCAGTGCCGCTGCCCTGCTTTCCCCCAGTAGCTGAATTTCGCTCCTGAGGCTGTTCTAATTTGAGCCAAAGGGACCCAAAATATGAAGAGGTACAAAGGTGGCTGAAGGCTCCTCCCATCTGTTCCTGTGCTGAGCACTGCTTGAGCCTCTGGCTTTAGTAGGGTTACTCCTGATTTACCCAGGTGTGAGTGAGATCAGAAGCAGGCCCAGTGTTTTTAAGAACGGCCACAGGGATGTGTAGCCTATGAGGGAAATTTGAGAATAGTCCTAAGAGAGGCTCTTTCTCACCTGTTTGTAAGAAAAGAATAAATATTTCTTTTTAAAAAATGTTAAGAGCAGTATCCCCTTTAACACGTCTGACACACACCATTTGTTTTTATATTTGAAACAAATGTACCGCACCACTGGAAAGACATACGTGATATGAGAAATAGACGTGCACATACAGTATATTAACCTTTCAAACCAAATCTTACTTCGTTTAGTTGAAAAAGTAGAGCCGCAAAATGTGGACCCAAATTGGGGATATTTGGAGCTGGGGCTACTGTGCTGGCTCCTTCTATAAAATACGCTGAGCTCTAGGTTCTTCGGGGCAGGGATTGTTTCTCAGTAGATGTACATAGAGTCCCTAGTGCAATTTTGGGCCTCTAGGCACTACAGTAATACAATGCAATCTATCAATAGAACACTATAAAGGATGAAACAAGTACATCGTGAGTGCATAATACAAAAAGAAAACTGCATTTATTTCAGCCTTTTTTCATTGTATGTGAAAAAATGCACAAATACATGTGATTTCAATACAATCAAACTCACGGCTATGATTACAATGCATTTTCATAGGTCAGTATTTTCAAATAAAAATGATCCTGTACAATAAATGTGGCATCGTTACACTTGTATTCATGACCATGTATGGATTTTCCAAAATGAAATACTATGTAACAATTCTGTTATAAGAACTTAATCGCTCCATGCCCACAGTGGAACTGCAAAAAGTGAGTCCTAGTCTAGAATCTGTACGTGGTCTCTTTAACAAATATGGGGAGAGGGAGTGGGGAGCAGACATGTTTTGATGAGATTTTAATTGCTTTCTTACCACTCTGCACATACTTCTGTCTAGGTAGGAAAAAGGAAGATGACATGTAGATACCAAAGTGATGGGCACAGTATAGTTTAGCTATACTAGAAGAACCAGCTCCCTGAAGTTTTCTTGCAGCTGGTGGTCTGAGACCCCCTTGTGGAAGATTTGCACTAAGCTAAAGGACTGTCCTCAGTTAGATTAACTTCCTCCTTATCTTGAAGGGCTTCAGGTTGGAAGAAGTTACTGTGGTTGAGGGACTTTCTCCCTCCTAAGTATCCCTGTGGAAATCATTCCCTTCTGCACAAGGGCTGAATACTGGAGGGCTCTATGTTAGCAGATAGCCTTGTTATTGGAGGTTCCACCATTGAGCCTCCTCATCTGCCTTATCCACAGAGGCTTTTTTTTTTTTTTTTTTTAAGGATCATGACAATCTGTTACTCCTTCTGAAAGCTGCCCTCCCAATGTGCTCCTTTCTCTGGCCTATAACAAGAAACCCTTTGCTGATGTATAGAACTTTCTCAAAACCATTGCAAAGTAAACATTCAGCCACTATAGCAGCACTTCCCACTAAGTCAGACTTTTAATAGGTAAAAAAAAAACCCACCTTATTTCTGATTTGTGCTATAATCTTGTCCTCTATGAAAAGGTTATGAGTTTTATCTAGTTATGCTTAAGAGGCCTGATTCATCTATCCTTCAGACTAATGTAAATCCAGAGTAAATCTACTGAAGTCCCTGGAGTTGCACTGGTGTGAAACTGATGTAAGTGAGGGGAAAATTGGGCCGAAAATCCTTCTTCAGTGGACCTTGGCTGTTCTCAGTGCTTAAGTTGTGCCCAGGCTGAGCCCTGGCACCTCTAGGCTTGGCAGTTCATAGTCCCAGCACCTCTGGGCTTGCTGAACCTGTTATGAATGTAAAAAAATTACTTGAGCCCCGGCACCTTTCATTACAAATTAAACACTGGCTGTACTGGGAGAACAGATTCTCCAGAACAGAAGAGGGAATGTAGGGTAAAACAAAATAATTGTTACACATACACAAGTTGCTTGATGTCATTCTTACCCATTGTATATATCCTTACCTTTAGAGCTTTATACATAGCAGTCTGTGTTTGGCACAATTGGGAGAAGAAATGCTCTACTGTATTTAAAACCACTGAAATGTTGCTCTGAAGCTGCATTCATTAACTGCATTGAGCTTCTGTGGGAAATCATTAATTAATTGACTTGACACTCAAGGCCGGGTTCTGATCTCAGGTATTCCTGATGTACATTGCTGTATTACTCTGATTTTACAACATTGTAAATGGATGGTAAAGAGTTTGACCTGCATTGCTTTTTCAGTCACTTCCAAGATCACGATACAAACGGTAAAGGCATTTTTACTAAAATGTAATGTCAATTGTCTTCGGGTCATGTCATACTATTGTTGTGTGTGTTCTTCCCAGTGATATCAAGGCTGAATTCTGCATAAAGACTAAGGGTCAAATTCTGCTCTCATGGTGTAGCAAATTGAAGTCCACTGAAGTCAATGGAATTACTGCATATTAACATATATGTCCCTAAAAGCAGAATTTGTGTTTAAGGTTAGAATATGGCCCTTTAATTTCACAATATTTGTCTCATTTGTACATGAGGCAATACTATGTATTTTCTAGTAGAATTAAAATGAAATGAACTAAAATGAAATTCAGTGGATCTTGCCATACTAAATTGACTACCAAGATTAGAGATGCTGGTCCTAGTAGAAATTTTCTGACCAAGCTTCAATGACAAGTGACTCTGTGTCAAATATATGCTATACTGACACCACTTTTTAACCAGAGTGAATAGGAAACTATTCATAAGGCCTTTGTTTCTGTTAGATGTGGCCTTTGGGTATAATACCATCTCCCTGTTTCTCTTAATTTTCTCACCTTCCCAGTATAGGCCCTGATCCAACAGTGCACTTAGGAAAATGCTTAACTTTACCACATTTGAATAATCCTACTGAAATTCCAGGTTTGGGGTCACTTAAGTGCTCTGATGGATCAGAACCAGAGTCTTTACTTGTAAATTGTCCTTCAGGGCTCAGTGTCAGAACTATACTGGTGAAAAGAAGAATTCGATTTGCAAATAGGACTTTTATCTTTCCAACTGAGCTGTAAAGTAATGTGCACTCTTTTGGATCACTATAAACAACAATTCCTGGAACACTTGTTTTACAATCATGTTCAGTAAACCTCCATATATGGGGGACAGATCATTGCTGTCATTGTCCTAGAAAAATCCCAGATTTCAACCCATGAGGATCAATGCACAAAAATGCCTCCCTCCCTTCCCTAGTAAGCCTTACAAAGTCTGCTCCAAACCATGCAGAGTGTTATGAATGCCGTATGCAGCTTTCACTACAGCAGTTCTCCTTTCTCCTGCAGTACTACTTGGCTGATGACTGACCCACACTGAGCCATCATGGAAATTAGACTAGATAAGGGGGTTAGACTAGATGACCCTTGCAGTCCCTTCTAACTCTATGATTCTATGATTTGTGATGGAAAATATTTTAGTTTATTCATGTCTGCTTAATAGCCACCTTGTCCTACCTTAGAGGTGTCTGCATTTCAGTAGTGCATGAAAGGGATCTCTCAGGTATGTCTTTCGTACCTCAACAGGGTGTGGTGTGACTTTATTAGTTAACGTTTGTAAAATGTTGAGATCCTCGGCTAACAGAAACTACATAAGTGCAAAGAATTATTAGTTTGATAATCTGTTAGTTCATTGATCCCCTTAAGAAGATACGGCATACTCCTCCCCATTAAACCGCACTTGAGCCATAAAAAGGTATAAGACAGGGATGGCCAAACTTACTGACCCTCTGAGCCGCATATGACAATCTTCAGAAGTTTGAGAGCCGGGGCACGCCTGCCGGGGCCCAGGGCTTCATCCCCATAAGATGCACCTGACAGGCCTCGGGGTTTCAGTCCTGCTCCTGCTGAAGTCCCGAGACCAGCAGGTGTGCTCTGCAGGACTGAAGCCCCCTCCCCACTGGGCAGAAACCCCTACCCCATCACCCCGCTACAAGGCAGAGGTCCCAAGCTCCCCTCCCCCAGTTTGGTAAGTGGAGAATGGGGGTGGGCTCTGCAAGCCGCACTATAATGGTCAAAGAGCCGCATGTGGCTCGCGAGCCACAGTGTGGCCACCCCTGGTATAATATGAACAAAACAGTATTCACAAGATTCTAGCCCATTGGTCTCTCCAGGGTGAGAAGATCTGGAATTCTTTTCATAAAAGCATCACATGAAATACCAAGACAACCATAAGCAGACATACATATACAATATGTACAGTGGCCATAGATATATTAACATCATGAAGGAAACCAGTACACGATAGGCTGTGAAAACAATGACAAAAATAATTTTAAAAAATCTTAAAGTGCTGGGTGACTGTCTATAATTTACTGGTGGAAAGAAAAGGAGGTGCTCCAAAGGTGACCAGAATCAATCTGTGCTATGATCATGATCATGCTTTTTATTTCCTCATTTTTATTGACAAGTCAAATGCTGAACGCTTCCTTCAACCTGTCTTGGATGTTGGGGACTCAAAAAAAAAAAAAAAAAAATGATGTAAGTAGTGTTTGCTTTGTTTCCTGTCTTATCTCTATAACTTACGTTTTCTAACGCACCCACGACAACAGCATCTAAGCACTGGTTTGAAGTGGTGCTCATGAAAGCAAGGGATTCACCTTTTCAGAGCAGGGTTAGATGAGACAGTGTTAAAAAAGCCCTGACTCTACATGAACGCTTTCTACACTACAACTTGCAATGTGGCCACCCCCAGTGGTTCTCTTTTGGGGGCACCAGTGGTGAATTACGGGTGCTATTTTTGCCAGTGTAGATGTAGTCTGACTCCAAGTCCAGATCTCAATGAGTCTATGCAATAAATTAAGTCAAAACATTGAGGGTGAAGGAGACATAAGGGTACTAAAGATGTATAGTGATGCATGAATGGGAATTGATATAGGAATATCCATGCTAGTAAAAATCAGCTGAGCCATGGGGAATATTAAAGAAATCCCTGAAGTTCCAGGTACGACTGCCTAGAGCCAGTACATCAATCTATATTATATATTGACTTATATGAGACAAGGGTGTCAAGCCCGGGAAAGGAGGGAGTTGAAAATTACAGCAACAGCAGCAATTGTCTGTTTGGCACAAAATATTTTGTTCTTTTTGTCATCTCCTTTGCTAATGTTTCTGCTGGTTAAATTAAAATGTTTAAGGTTGGTATTTGAAATGACTGAAATCGCTAACGGGGCACTGTCAAAGTAAAAGTATATTCCTAGCATTCCTTTAATAACAACTGAGATTATTACAACTCAAATTATTTTTTACAAAATCAAAGGGCTGTATTGTGGCTTTCCAAGCCACTGTTGCATTGTTTGAGATGGGAAATGCAGAAGGTCTATTCAGCAATGCAGAAACCCACAGCAAACACTGCTCGTTCCTCCCCGGGCCATTTCGGAACATGCACATAATTTTTGTTGCTGTTGTTTAAAGCCTTATCCAAAGAACGCACCATCTGGAGGTTGCTATAATATTGTTGCTCCTGCAGCATCCATGCTTCTTGGGTCTTTCACGCCAATGATGAAGTTGTTGGTTCTCCTGGCTCCATGAACCAGGGAAAGCACGTCGACTTTATATACTTGATGACCCCTGGCTTCAAGGAATTCAATATCTTCTTCGGGAAATTCACCTGTCAAGATTTTAGATGTTGTTATTTTAATTGAAGCCATTATTGCATGAGTTCCAAGTTTTTACCTTAAGCTTCTAATTCAAGGGTAGGCGACCTATGGCACGCGTGCTAAAGGCGCACGCGAGCTGATTTTCAGTGGCACTCACACTGCCCGGGTCCTGGCCACTGGTCGGGGGGACTCTGCATTTTAACTTAATTTTAAATGAAGCTTCTTAAACTTTTAAAAGCCTTATTTACTTTACATACAACAATAGTTTAGTTATATATTATAGACTTCTTGAAAGAGACCTTCTAAAAGCGTTAAAATGTATGACTGGCACGTGAAACCTTAAATTAGAGTGACTAAATGAAGACTCGGCACACCACTTCTGAAAGGTTGCCGACCCTTGTATCCATTGTGCCAGTGAACATGCCCATCAGTGTCCTACTCTTTGGGATCTGGGAGGCAGAGAGGCATCACAAGAGTACAAGTTCAATGGCCTAGTAAGAAGCAGTGTCTCAAGACAGCACACCCAGTTCTCAGCAACAAAGACAGTGTCTAATGGGGCAGTGTCAAGGTAGGCAGTCTTGAGTGAGGGTGTGGGTGGGAATGGGAGATATAGGAGGATCACTTAGGGATGTGAAGGATGCTCCTTCTCAACGAAAGGGGAAAATAAATTGCTGCCATTGCAAAAATTGACGATAGGATAAATGTGGGGCAAGAAAATGAAAATCCAGCAGACAGAACTTCACTGTAGGCTTCACTGTAGGCCTTTGGGATTAATTTGGGATAAAATATTAGGGCTATCAGAATTGAACAGGAGTATGGGGAAAGGTGTAGTCCACCTTAAAAGTAGGTTTAGAAGCAGCACCATCAGATTCTTCACAAAACCGACAGAAACCAGCACCCCTTTTCCTAAGCACAAGAGGAGAAGAAGTCTTTCATGCCCTTTATAAACCGTGTGGCAAAAAGTATTAATGGATGAACTTCAGGGGGTTCAGAGATTTGGGTCAAAAGTTGAGATGCTCTCGAGCCTGTAAAGCCAAAGTGGAAATCTCTTTGCCTGCAACAAGAAAGTGCTCCCTACTTGACGTGCTTCAGGTTTTGAGTGCTTCAGATAATTGGGGCCTGATTTTCCAAACAGCCACGTCCCTGCAATGGCAGTTGAAGGCAATTGGAGCTCCAGGTGCTCAGCACTTTCTGAAAATCAAGGTCCCGTTCAGGAGTCTCAAGTTGGGCCCCCCAAATCACTCGTTGTTTTTGATCATTTAAGATGTATTTTTGTGCACCAAGATTATTTAAGAGCTGAGACACAACCTGAATTTCCCCTATAATGTATTATTTGTATTCCAGTAGTGCTAAGGGCGCCAGCCAGAGTTGGAGGCCTCACTGTACACACACAGAAGACAGTCCCTGCCCCAAGAACACACAGTTACAAAGGCAAGACAGACACACAACAAAAAATGCAAACTGCCAAGAAGTACAAGCCTTATAAACTACAGTGCAATTCCTTCCCTGGTTCCTTTCATATAACCCTGACTTTCTCTACCTCCCCCCGTGCTTTGTTATTTATTGTGCTTTCACAATTTTAATATAAATCCTGAAGTGTGATTGCAAATTGGCTCAGGATACATCACCACAAACTAAGCAGATAAGTAAAAATCTCATGATAACTATACCTATATAAAGTGTAGGTAAGAGTATGGTTTAGAGTACTGTCTACCTGAAGCATTCAAAAACCACAAATCAGGCCACAAAATAATCATGAAGTTTTTTTTTAAATAGTAAATTTTGGATTTTTTGTATTGTCTTCTGGTTTCTGAGCTTTTAAATTACATTCCAGTCCCATTTTCAGGCTTTTCCCTGCAACTATGAAGACTAGAAACTTTGGGGAGGGGGGTGCTTTTTTTTTTTTTATGAAAGCAGAGATCTTCACATAATTACATAATTCCAGGACATGGAGCTTCAAGAAAAATACTGAATAATGTGAAACTCATAATAAACTTGGGAGAGTTGGCAACACTACAAAGACATCTAGACTGGTAGAGTTCTGAGCACATGAGAACCAGAAAGATATTATCATGGGTTTCCTCTTCCTGCTAGCTAGGTTGTAGGTGAGCGGAGTTATGGGCACGAAGAATGAAAAATAAAAGAAAAAGTATTTGTGGGGGTAACGCTGCTTGTAGCTAGCTCTAGGAGAGGCAGGCACCACCGTGTATGAAGACTCTGGCTATAATAAAGGACTGCCAGTTTGAAGACATGTTCTTGGTCTTGCCTCATTCATTTGGATACACGTGGTGCTACGATCTCAGTACATTGGAGGTGTTTTCAGAAAAGAGCCACACAATTATTAAGAGCCAGGTGAATGGTTTATGAGGAAAGACTGGAAGACACTGAACACATATAGCTTGGCCAAATGATGATGGAGGGGCAAATGAGTATTTGAAGGGTGTGACCACAAGAAGGGAGAGGAATTGGTGCGAATAAAGGGATGTAGCTAGAAGGCATGGGATGACATTAAGCAAAGGAAAAAATATCAGGAGAAATGTGCTAATGGTGAGATCTACCAGACTATGGAAAAAATCTTCACTAGAGGGATGGGGGTAACCCCATCACTTTGGGACATTTGGACAGGATAAAGCACTGGAGATTAGCCAGAAAGGACCAATCCCAAATTGGCTGGGAAAATGATGTTAGCCTACTACATCTTTGCCATCTCCAATGTCTATGACACTTTATTATTGTTTTGTTTCAGTTCCATATGGTCATTATTATATCTCATTGCTGAGCATAATGTACAAGTACTGCTCATCCTATATGCAGGGTGCTCAAAAATGCCAGCTCATAACGACTGTCTCTTTGAATATACACTTGATGGTTTGTATGTGATGAAGACTTAGAATGGCTAAGTATGGCGATGCACAGACACAGGAACAGGAAGCAAGTCTTCTGCGTAAAACGGTCAGCTCTGTGGGATGTTTCTGCGTGGAGGTCTCCTGGCTGTACTGAAACTGGATGTACGGATAACATGAGAGCACAGCTCTTCTATGGCACTTGCCATCTCTTTTTTGCACACCAGGAATCATCCTAACCAGTCCACACAAAGCTGGGAACACACAGTCCCTTTTACAATTCAAGGCATTAAATTAGAACTTGTCTATTTCTTTAGCTTTTACCTACAGAAACAAAATCCACCAACTGGTGACTTGTCCTGAGATCTCCAAATCCTTCGCTTTCTTTGATGCACATGAGACAATGTTCTAAAATGCTGGATCCCACGTCCACCAAGAATGACAAGAAGGATTTGGAAATCATGGAACAAGTAATGTCAGTCAATTTCACCCATATAGGTGAAAGTTGAAGGAGTACAAGAAATGGACTAAATTGCTAGAATTTTAAATTTGACTTTGTGTCCCTTAAATTTGTCCCTCCTACCCACCAATCCCTATTCCTAAGCACACTGTAATTTGAAATGGATTTCCCTCTCCCCACCAGCTGCATTGTACATTTAAACAGATGATGTCTCCTTGAGGCAGACTGCAGAGTAATCCCAGATGTATAAGAAAATTCCCTTTGTTTTTTGCCATGATAGAAATGTAGTCTACCAAGATCAGTGCTGATCTCCATACTCACGGTCAACTTGCAGGATGTTGGATTGAAGCTGTGGGTGTAGCCGACCCAGTGACAGACTCTCACTCAGGTTCTTGTTAAGTGTTAAAACATTTACTAAAACCTACGCAAGAAAAAGACCCCAAATATTAACAACTTGATTCAAACACTAAGGAATAAGCATCCAAAGCAGCTTCCTAATTTGCAACCCCAACATTTTCAAATGTACCGATGTACACAGGCAAACGGACGTTTTTTTGCACAATTACCCACTTTGTATGAACAAAATGCATGTTTTTATACATGCAAATAGGTGCACCTGAGGATACTGCAGGCACATTTTTGGAGGCCCCTTTTAAAAAAAAATTAGTCCCTAAGGGATATATTTCTAGAATTGCATGAGGTTTTGCATATAGTTCCCATGAAATCAGAAGGAGTCATGAGGCTGAAACTCCAGAGAAATCTCTGAAAAGGTATTTTTATGACCAAAAAGTGAACCCTTCTGATAGAACATTAGGAGGCAAGTGGGCGGCTTTAATCTTCCTCTGACTAATGCCTTCGATGAGGTAAAGTCACTCAGAGTAAAGCTGAGTTCTGCCCTTGCCTTTTAATAATCCAGTGCTGTTATATATACAGTCATGCCATCAGCAAGTGCTCCGTCTCACTACAAATGATAAATTAGGAAGAGCTATTTGCAGAGCTCACAATAGGAAGGATTTCAGGAAGGAATGTGCTAAACTGAACTTCTGTTGGGGATAAGAACCAAAATTCCACTCCCATCCTCCTGCAGTTCTCACAACACAACAGTTCTATTTTCTACAGTTCCTTAAGAAGATGACCTTTGAATAGGTTGTAGAAGGTCATACAACCTTTATGGAGGTTGCTAAGATTCTGTCTTCCCACATTTCTGAGAGCCGTCATCAGAGAAGGCACATAGCCTTGTTCCAGGGCTTGTCTACACAGCTAGTTAGTGTGCAGCAAGCCAGGTTGTGGATGTACACCACACTAGCCTGTTGTGAACTAACTGGCCATATAGACCTTGGTACCATGCACAAAAAGCTCCATAGTGCTGTACATTCACACCTTACCTTGCTGCACACTAACTAGCCATGTAGACAACCCTAGTGAAAAGAACGGGCAAACCACAGCAAATGTAGCTTTAGATTACCAATTACCCAGGACTGCATGGCTCAGAGAACTGACCTGACCATTTCTAGATCACCAGTTTGGATCCAGGCTGACTAGTAGCAACAGAAAGTTGTTGCTCATTGACACCAGTTAACATTTTTGTTGGTAGCCTCAGCAGAAAGTACAAAGATTGAATGGGGGAAACAGAGCTCTCCTTTCTACCCTGGTGACTCTCCCTCTAGGTCCGATGTGAGATGCTTTGGGACAGCAGGTGGGGGAAGAGGAAGCTTAACCTATGCTCACACAGTCTGGCTCGACCATATATGAGCCAACAGCTTCCACTGGACTATCAGACCTCGTGCTTTTAGACCCACAGGTCCAACGTTCATGCCCTGCAGACGACTCAACCGGGAGTATCGTTACAAGTGAAACTCATCTTCCACGTCACACCACTGCCCATGTTTTACCAGAGGACTTCAGATTCCATCGGCTGTTACCTTGAAGCAGAACTAAATGCACATTAAGACAATATTTTAACCTCTTCAAAAACAGGAATTGTGTATTTCATGTTTGTTCTGGTAACCAACTTGTTGGTGTAGGAAACCCCCAGGGCAGAGCACGGGTATAATAGGCCAGGGGCAGCTGCTGCTGCGGGACACTGAACTGGGGCTGCTCCGGCCCCAGGCTGGCTGTCATGGCTGGGACTTGGATCAGTCAGCAGGCTGAAACCGGCCCGGGGCTCCTCTGGAGGGGGGGATAGGGAGGACAGCTCGGGTTCTGGCCAGCCAGGGTCTTCTCTGGCTGTGGGAAAGGAGAGGCAGGGGGGAGGGGACTCAGGACTCCGGCCACAGGGGCTCATGCAGAAGGGGTGGGGTCATGGGGCTAGCCTCCCCAAAGACGCGGTCCACCTGCCGCCCATGGGGCAGAGAATGCAAATACCAGCATGAAGAAACACTGGAAGATAGCTTGGGCCTTCCCCATTGCAAGTGGTTCAGAACATGCTCAGATGCAGTATTCAAAACTGACCTGTGTGATGCTGCTCAAGGCTTTGTCGCCATTGTTAGCTCCCAGACAAAGATAAGTCCCACACATCCCTTCAGATGGTCGAACAATAGTGGGCAGTAAAAAGGATAAGGGTCTTTTTCCAGGCTGAATGAGATTCCTCTGTTGGTGAATAAAATACCCCCCAAAACTAGTAAACAGATCACAACAAAGATTTTCCATAGCCCAAATTGCTTATGTTAGCTTGTTTCTCTTTTCATTTCTGAGTCAATAACTCTAATACTATTAGCTTGATTATGATGCCATTCTCACTGCTATAAGAACATAAGAATTGTCATACTGGGTCAGACCAAAGGTCCATCTAGCCCAGTATCCTGGCTTCCAAGAGCGGCCAATGCCAGGTACCCCAGAGCGAATGAACAGAACAGGTAATCATCAAGTGATCTAGTTTACTACTAGTTTACATTTATCTCATACCTTTCATTCCAAGGCACCTAAAGCCCTTTACAAACTATATACAGAAGTCATTTTACCCACTACTAAAATGCAGCCACCTCTGGAGTGGAAAGTGGCAACTGTTTAACAGTGCATAGCAATACCGCCCAACAGTTTAGCACAGGAAGTGACCAGCAGTGGTCAATGATGTTCTCTGTCTGAGACCTCAGGATGTGGTTTCCATTTTCTATCAACCTGAAGAGCAATAATTTTCAAATATAATCCTTATTTCCAGTCAATATAATGTGTGATCACCCTGGGGGAAGTGTGCTTTCTATATGGCAGCCATGCTAGACTCTATATGGTTTCCTTGCAATACTATGATATTTCACGTAGCCAGATCACACAAACAGGTAACCTCCTCCTGTAGTCTATATTCTATTTCTCTGCTGGATAGCATGGAAAGTGAAGAGAAAGCGAGAGAGCCTCTCTTTTTTATTGAGGAAGTTATTTGAGAATAAAAAGAGTCAAGACCAAACAAGTTAAAATTCAGAACTCTTCATGGAATTCATTACCAGGCCAGGAGAGGAGTGGTTCAATGTACTATTCAGCCAGGCAAAATCCAACATCTGACTGTTTAGAAGGATTCCAGAGGGTGTTATTATTCCACTTCCAAATGGACGGTTCAGGGAACTGAAAAGGAAGACAAAGAAACCTTGTGAAAACCCTTCCAGTAATTCATATAATACTCCAAGGCTTGGTACTGTCAGAGCACGACCCCAGATTCCCCCTTCCACCTTGGTGGAGAATCTTCCATAGGTTTTTTTTTAGTGTTTGTGAAAGGTGCCAGCTGATAACGCCAGAGAATGAAAGTCTCTGTGTAGCCTTAAGGAACAGATACAGCATGGGTAGCAGCAGTGCAAGATCCTTCCACACACCCCTGTCAACGGGCCTGGAGCCATCACCTCTAGGTGAGAAGCTATTTCAGTCTTCATGCTCCCGTCATCTTGGGACTCTCTGCTAAGGATGGCAGGTAGAGGTGGAAATCTGTGATGTGAACACCTCTCCATTAGGAACTAGACTAAGCCCACCAAGTTATTTCAGATAGGCCATTGAACAGCCATAGATGGCAATGGCTGGCAATTACGAAGGATCTAGGCTGAACCAGTGAGCGCTAGGTGATGGGAATAGGTCTGTCATGACCAATCTCCGGAGTCATTCCTCTCACCACCACATTGAATGAACTTTCTCTGCTCTGCTCTCCCATCTCTAAACCCACCAGGACTGAAAAACTAAATCCTTTACCTTACAACTGCAACAATGTAGTCATCGGGTCCCATAACAAGGACCTGGCTAGCAGGGGGGCCGCTCTCTATGGAGAAGTGTGGAATATTGATACCAGAAGGGAAGGACTGGGAGTCATTAATCAGCTGACGCAGGAAACCTGCCTTTGATTTACTGCAATGACAAGAGAGGATATGGGGGCGAAAAAGCAGTGAGTTTAGAAAGCAGAGCATCTCCTCTTTAGGGCACATCTAATATATAAATCCATCGGGCAGTACTCATCACAGGCCCGTCGGACGTGCCTGGAAGGAATGGAGGTTATTCAATTGTACTGTGAAAAGCGGGCTCCTCTGGCGTATCCAATGGAAAGAAATGAGACATCTCAGCCACCGCATAGGGGAGGCAACTCTGTGGTCATTGCCCTGGACCATTCGTTAGTCAGACTGTAGGCTGAAGCACCCGCCCTGTTGCCTAGAGTTCAGAGAGGTTCAATGGACATCTGGCAAGTGAGAATGATGGAGCATCACTATGACTTTACCATGGGGTCCTGGTCCATGATTAGGGCTCCTGGGTGCTACCACAATACAAATAATAATGTGAGGCTGCCAAAAGGAAGGAAGGTGACGGCTCCCTCAGGTCTTTGTCGGGACATCCTAAGAATGGATACATATAGCTGTGTTGTGAAAAAAAGCTGCTGTGTTACCCGACCATGATTTTTGTAATCAAATGTATCGGGCAACCCCTGCCAGCTTGGAACACCCCACCTTCTTAGCAGGCATTGATCCTCCTAGAAGTTAATTTATCTTCTACTAACTCAGTGAGGCAGACATTACTATGCTCATGGCTATAAATGAGGTGGGAGGGCCTGTGGAGAAAGAGAATCTAGGGTGTGAGCTGAGCAGCCTTGAGGGAGGAACGCTAGGAGCAGTCAGGTCTGGGAAGAAGGTTTGAGCTAATTTTATGTGGTATTATTGTTCATTTCTTTGTTAATAAAGCCAAACCCCAGGAAGGACTTTGCACAGCATACAGGCTTTCTTTCACAGCAGATTGGGAAAGACTTTGATTGATAGGGGTCACACGAAAGCATCGCATCCTGGTTACAGTTATATTTGTAGTGGGGTTGGGCCCTTAGGCCATATTTTAATGAGTTTGTAAGTAGGGTTTAGCATGGTTTGTTCCTAATCAAATTATGTCCACACACAACATGGTTTAGGCACAGTTCCTAATGGTGTCACTGTGCTTTGAGGCTATTCATGAAAGCACTGTAGCATGTCTGTCCAACTGGAATCAGACCTTAGCGTGATTCCTTTGATATGTAAATAAGACCTTACTTCACTGTGTTCTTGTTATACAGAAAGGCCTTGTCTACACTAGCAAAATTACCCATTGTTGCCCATACGGGTCAGCAATGGCTGCAGCTGAACCAGCACTGAACATGGTGCAGTTGCAAGTGTAGACATCAACGAAGTGCATCCAGCCCCACTGCATTAATCATGGCTAAAACCTGCTTTGAGATATAAGAGACAATGTTTCAATTCCAGATTTGGCAGAGAGCATTAGGGAGACAGGAAGCGCCATTCTGGGTGTTGCAGGAAGGAGGGATCACAGACAGTGTCCTTAATGTACAACTTCTGATTGGCACTAGATGGGTTCAGATGGGAGGTAGGTGCCTCCACCTGAGCCTCGGAGAACGGATTTTAGAGGGGTAAAAGTGGATGATAAACATCAGGGTTTAGCCTGTTACAGAAAGAATCTAAATTAGGAAACCACATTGTAATGCCCCATAATCTTTCAGGGCCAAATTTGTTTTTGCTCATGTGAATATGGGCTGTGAAATAAGTGGATACTTTGGTCACCCCTGAATATAGCACAGCTCATGCTTCCCAAGGCCCTTTGGGAACTGGCCTTTCATCAGTGAAACAAAGACCCACAGAACAAGGACCAGATTTCATTGTACAACAGGATTATTACAATGATTCATATTCATTTATTCACCAAAGCATTCCTCATACTCAGACGTACCTGACCATGTCTTCTACACTATGGTAGATGGATGCGTCACAGACTGGGTCTCCCAAGCTGTTAGCTAGGTCCAGTGCTATTTTTAACGTCTAAAGTGAATACAAAGAAAGAATCAAAGAGAAACATTTAGATGGCCCTGGAAGTCTCACCTTCCATTGTCCAGATGGAGAGTGACACTTACTCTTCCAGCATGTCGGATCCAGCTTCTGTTTTGCCCCAACTCCCTGCCTAGTAATCACCATCTTGAGCAGGAAGCCTTCACGGATATTATATAGTTTTGTTGCTTCAAAGGCAGATCTAGCTGATGAAGACAGCCTTTCCACAGGCCAGGTGTATGAAGCCAAGATTTCTTGCTATCCCTCAATGATCAGAAGTAAAGTGTACAGACAAGACAATCAAGGGACATGAGCCTTACATTGCAGGAGCATTACATGAAAGTGGGGTATACCCAACAATATTTGTAGAGCTGATGGCCAAGGTGAAATGTATGTACACACTATCTGTTCATCTGACTCGTGCTAGCACACTCCCATGTAAACAGGTTTCAGAGTCTCCAACGAGAAACTGCAGAATTGGAATTAATTTGCAAACTGGACACCATTAAATTAGGCTTGAATAAAGACTGGGAGTGGATGGATCATTACACAAAGTAAAAACTATTTCCCCGAGCTAATTTTTCCCCTACTGTTACTCACACCTTCTCGTCAACTGTTGGAAATGGGCCATCCTGATTATCACTACAAAAGTTTTTTTTTCTCCTGCTGATAATAGCCCACCTTAATTGATTAGTCTCATTAGAGTTGGTATGGCAACACCCATTTTTTCATGTTCTCTGTGTATATATATCTTCCTACTGTATTTTCCACTGCATTCATCCGATGAAGTGGGTTTTAGCCCACGAAAGCTTATGCCCAAATAAATTTGTTAATCTCTAAGGTGCCACAAGTACTCCTCACTCCCATGTAAGAAACACAACCATCAATTCTATTACCTTCCCTCTACTTTCCAGCTGGTAATTACCACTTTCTGGAGCATTCATCACAACACCAAAAATCATGCCAGATTCCCATGAGACTCCTCCTGAGGGAGCTGCACATGCTCTTAATGCACAGTTCCACCAGCATCCCATTGCCACAAAACAGGAATTCGGGGTTTTTTTTTTGCTACCTCTATGTCACGCACGTGGCTTGAATGGAAAATTTTAACCCCAGAACATTTAAAGGGCCAGCATTTTAAAAGCACGATGGAGACATGCATGAGTGGTGCGTGATTCCTGCATTTGGGGAGCCTGGGCATGAGCACCGGAAGCTCCCTAGAAGTGTGTGGGGGAGTGGGGGGGCGCACTGGTGCCTGGACCATGGCCCCACCCCCTTCTCTTCCCTGAGACTGTAGAACTGATGAATGAAATTGTTTTTAATTGTTCACTTTATTAATGTAACTTCATAAGTAAAGTTTTATGAATGAAACATTCATTCATAAAACCGGTTACCCCAATAACTGGCTAATTGACAATTAAGATGTTTGTTAAGAGCCATAGCATTCAGCCAGCTGCCCTTGTAAGTTTCAGTTTCAATCCAATTGCTGCTTAAATCACTGAAACTTGCACTGTTTCAACATTGTAACTTGTGCTCACTGTTTGCCATTCATATACTTGTCTACATTGTAGCTTCTGTTCACTTTGTCATTCCTTACACTTGTCCATATTGTAACTCAAACTCCATTTTAAAACGCTCACTCCATTTTGTAAAAGCCTGTTGTAATCTTATTTAGTTTAGATGTGTGAATGAGGTATGTATGGATGATGGAATCAACCTCCAGCACCAGCCTGTCCTGATGAAATAGAGTTCAAACACCAACGGCTGAAGATGCACACAACAGCCCTAACAAAGTAAGAAGAGTCCATCCTAAAAAGAAAAGGACAAAGGTACAATAGAAGGAAGATCAAAGTCAGGTCTGCGGCTGAAAGTCAGGTCTGCAATTGATGGGTGATCAATCACACCGAACCCAAAGGCAGCGTGACACAGCAAGACCGATGGACTCTGGATTCAAACTAAAAGCCTATAAAAAAGATGGGCGAGATGGAAGACTTTGGGTAACGTTCTGCTGCCAACATGGGAGGGCAGATCCAGCCCTTCCTTGTGCCCGGCGTTCCTGGCCAGTTAGCCGCCACAAGCTACGAACCCAAGCTGCGAAATCAAGCCACGGACTCACGCTATGTTCAGGACTGGTAACTATACAGCAGCTGCAGAACATCTGATGTGTGTGTGTGGATGAGTGTGTGTGTGTATAGGTATTAGTTATTGGTCACAAATCAAATTGTGTTTTCATAATAAATGTGGCATCTTTGCCTTATCCCCCAAAACGATCCTGTGTAGGTTTGTCTGCATAACAAGGCCCTCCCCCAGCTTGGCCTCCTCCCCCCGAGGCTCCACCCCCACTCCACCCCATGCCCTGCTCCCACTCAGCCTTCTCCCCCGAAGTCCCCCCACCCGTGTCTCTCCACCCTCTCTCCCAAGGCCCCCCCACCGCTCACACCTCTCTGCCGCTCCCCCAAAATCCCCCCGCCTACCGCTCTTTGGTGCGTGGGGGAGGGGGCAGAGAGGTGCAAGTGCTGGGTGGGGGACAGGCCTTGGGGGAAGAGGCAGAGCGGGGGGGGGGGGAAAAGAGGAGCAATGCAGGCAGCGCCATAGGGGAAGAGGACGACCTGGAGCGGGGCCTCGGGGCAGAGCGCGGGCAAGGTTATATGGCCCGGGTGCCCTTTCGGTGGCGGTGCTCCAAAGGCATCCAGAGGGACGTGCGCCGCATCCTATTTGGGGAGGCTTAGCCTCCCCTGGCCTCTTATACCCGCCTCCCCTGGAGACAAGACATCTTCATGAACACAGAAGCTTGCCAGGTGTGCCAAGCTTTCACACGTGGGCAAAGAAGATGTACCACCAAGAGTCAACTTATCCACCCACTTTTGAAAATGCAGCCCTGTGTGTTTAGCTCAATAAGCTGGTTTCAATTAACTACAGAAAGGAGGGAGAAGTGTTAGCCCAGAGCTAGTGTACATGCACATTTTGTTCCCTTCCAAAACTGTGGTGATTTGACTCAGGTTGATTGGCAGCTTCTTAGGATCAGGACAGCTTTATGATCCATTGCCGAAGGCAGCGTTGCAAGAACAAACGTGCTTTTCAGTCAAACAGGCAGGGGGGACAAAGACAAATGTATTGGGAGATTTCAGTTTTAAGTTGGTGTTGCTTTCATTCTAGTTTCAAGTCATCGCTTAATCCTTTAGATTTATAGCCCAAATGTCTATTATGTTTTGTCATGTGTGGTGCATAAACAATTCCTCTTTATGAGTTATAATTTATCTTCCAATGTACAATAAAAAAAAATTCACTGTTGGAAAACTGCTGCTTTCCACTAGTCAAGACACTATGGGAGGGATTTTCCTTTGTGGGAACTAGCGGCCAAGAACAAGGGTTGTAAAAGCCCCTTAGGTGCCCAGAGAAGAATTCCCCCAGCTCCAGAACAGGCAGGACACAGGACAGCTAAGGCCCAGCTGGCAAGCCTTGCTTAAAGGTACTTTTCCTTCTGCTGTGCCTGGCCTGCACCTTCTGTGCTGCATTTCCAGTGGGTGCAGCACAGAATCTCAGCCAACAGCTTAGCAACGTTGCAATTTGCTTTAAGGTCCCAATTTGAAAAACCCCACTGATGTGTTGTAGACGTCTACCAACATACCTGCGCTCACAGATCAGGTAGTTAGGTGTGTATGTGGCTGCATACAAACCTGCAGTTATTTGCAGGGGCAAACTGCAGGCATAGAAAGGGAGACCAACAGTACTGGCAACCCCAAGTACTCAAAAAACATGACTCAGGCCCCCAAAATCAGGAGATTGGCTTAAAAAAACATGAGATTTTAAAAATAATAAATGTTGGTTCTTTTTATTTGCATTCTGGGTTTGGTGTTCTTGGGGTGCACTTGGGTCACATTTTCAGGCTTTTTTCCCACAAGTATGAGGGCTAGAATTTATTTTTAAAAAATGAAAGCTGAGGGTCTCAAATAATCACGTGACTCCAGAACCTGGGGCTTTACGGAAAAATGAAACCACACCAAATATTGCTAGACTCACAATAAAATTGCAAGAGTTGGTACCACTGGAACAAATTAAGGCCCCTTTAAAAATCAGGACCCAAAATGTCTTTGCATTGCCACCAACTTCAGAATAGCTGTGTTTTAAAAGGTAAACTGCAAAGCCTTAAAAAAGGTTTTTAAAAATCACCCACTGTCACGTTCACAGAGTTATTTCTCTGACTATAGCTTCACTTTGAATATTGTCTATTTACATCAGCTTATTTTACTCCAAATACCTGTTACGTCTCTGGTTACTGCTTCCTCCTCAGTTCAAGGCACTGAGTTTGGATGCAAATCCCACTTACGCCCTGCCTTAAAAGCCAAATGCTTCAGACCGTGTTCAAGACTTATACAGGTCAAACCTGGGAGTTTGGGCTAATGAGTCTAGATCAAGGACTGCAGAATTTGGTACCTAGGGCTTAAATAGTAAGGAGGGCCCTTTGCAAGATGGTGAATTCCATCCTATAGGGGTATTTATCTACACAGTGCTCACTAAAACTCCCAAAGTCCTATCCAGCAGGCACTGGGCTCACTGTAAAACCTGGGAAGGATTCAACGGAGTAGGCTTTTCTCTCCACTTCCAAATCCCAGTCACAAACATGAAGCATCTGCCTACAGGCTATAACACCGCCATCCCCTAAGAGTCCTCTGTTAAAGTCAATAACTAAGTGACTTGTTACACTGATCTAACAATGAGGAAATAGACAGAACTGTCCTCAGCTGTGGCAATGACTGCATACAGGAAATAAATGGCAATACAGCTGTTCCTTTGCAAGAAGGAAGAACCCCTTTGCTTTTGTTCAAGCAAAAGGGGTTCAGATAATCAAGAGACTCAGGAGTACCCTACAGTACCTGCATATGTCTGGTACAACATCAAAGTCCAGATTTAAATCTTAGCAGGCTGTTTTCCCATTAACCCCAGCGGGAGTTTCCTATGTAAATTCTCTGCACAATCTTTAGGGAAATAAAGCCATTTTACATCAACACAGAAAACTCAGCCAAGTAGTTAGCCCAGTCTTACCTCTGTTATCCAATGGAGGGTATTTTCCCTGGTTACCTGGCTCGTGATATTAAAGCCCTCCAGGATATTTAGAGCTGTGATCAGTGCAGGACCCGCATGTGGAGGGGGAGGGCTGAGAACAAGATGACCTGTCAAGGTGAGAGGAGAGGAATACAGCTATTCACATTAGAAGCTGCTTTGTCAAGGTTTTATAGGACTGTTCTATCTTTAACACTTTACTGTGAGGAAAGGAAAACAATCATTTCAAATGTGGGAAGGTAATTATAGGAGATTTGAAAAAGATTTCTTAAAAGACAGGTGTCACAGGGTAGCTGGTCCCTGTGAGTAGACTATGCCCAGCTCCCCCTTGTCAGGGCAGGTGAGCCCAACTGAGACAGAGGGGACAGAGCGACACCTGAGCTCTAAAGGCCAGTCAGAGGGTAGGAAGAGGAGGAGTGACTGAGGCAGGTTGTGCCCAGGGAGAGGAATCACAGAGGAGTGGTGCTAACTCTGGTGGTGGGTTCCTGGGGAGGTAGCCTGGGGGCTGGTGTTCCAGAAAGGAAACGGAGCTAGCAGAATGAGAGGCAGGGAGCTGCAGAGTCACTACTTGGCCACCCTATTCCAATAGGATAATGGCCCATTTTTCTCCTTTTTGATGGATAAAGATGACCTGGAAGGCTTTTTTCCTGCTTGTTTCTTACATTAGAAATTCAAATCTTGTCTATGTTGGGGAGTGGGGGTTGTGAAAGACTCTATGGGTGACTGGTGAACTTGTAGGTTTATGACCTCACAGGTCCAAGGAAGTAAAAGACAACTGAGTGTGAGGGAAAGGGATTTGTATTCCGTTTGTTTAAAACTCTGAGTCAGGTTGCCAGTTGCTGCAAACCAATGCAACCCCACAGACTGCAGTGAAGATGCACTGATCTACACTGGCTGAGAATCTGGCCCTTTATCTTTTGTTTGTTTTTGTAAAGAAACCTGTATCTCAAATGTCTGAATGAGCAGAAAAAAAAGAAAGGGTCATTTGTTAAAGATTCAACACCTTTCCCCTGCAATTAAAGGATGAGGAAGTTAAGGCTCCTCCAAGAAAGACCTCCAACAAAACAGAATGACCAGATTTCACAGTTCTGTTATGTTTACGATAAAAGAAAAACCAGGGGAAAAAATTACTCTTCAGGCCTTCTCTATCCACCATAAAAAAGCTCAAAAGGGCATAACCCCGTGTTTTTCCCCTTTGCAGACCACCTTTAAGGGCCATTTGCAAGCTGTACAAAACTCCTGGGCTATGACATGGCCTAGCTTACATCAGGATACAATATGGCATCAACATGTGGTCAAGTTGTGGCTCTGCGTGATGATGTTACATCAAAATGTCAACACCTGATTTCACAAGTCTCAAAGCTATCTGAGGGCTTGCCAATATCTCACAAGTGAGGATCAGAGTATACAGGCTTGTTCTGTCAAGGAAAACATGAACCTATGTCAAATGCTGGAAGCATTCTTAACTTACTGATCATCACAGTCACTAGTTTGCAGCAGGAAGATGACTGGGACAGTCTTAATGACCTAGGCGGGTCTGTACCCTGCGGACACAAGCCAGGACTTTGACGAGGGTTGCAGCTTAGTGGCTTTGCTGCCTCGTACTCATTTCTCCCCTGGCTTTGGGGGGCAGTTCAGATTTACAGTTGCTAACTGATGCTATCACGTGCCATAGGATGTAGCAGCCTGTGCACCGGAGAGGCAGGGCTGTCAGGACACTTTACCTTGATACACCGTGTGGACTGGATTCTCCACTACAGCATTGTAGTTAATGAAGTCTTCTTCTAACAGGACTCCTCCATAGTTATGGACCTGAACAAAAGGACAAGGCAGAGCATATCAAAGCAGCTGCGTCAGTGAGTTATTGCAGTCAGCCTGCCACCCCAGTAAACAACATTGTATTCGGATTCTGGTTAAACACCAGTTCGCCTCTTATTATGATTTTTGGCTGTGGTGTTCAGAGCCTAAGAGAGTTAGGAGCCCATTGAATTTCAGTGGAATCTGAGTGCCTAACTGCCTTAGGTTTCCTTTGAAAATCCCATCCTTTATGACTAAAAACTGCTTTTGATCCCTCCCCCTACGCCCAAGTGTCAATACATTGAGAAGTCCTGTAGCCCAGCCCCTATAGCATGCCCAGGTGATGGACACTATGAAACAGCTCTGCATCTCCCTCCATGGCATGATGGGGTGACAGGCACTGCTACAGCTCTGCAGACTTCTGTGGGGTGACCCAAGGGATGTATCTGGCCCATTGCCTTTAGTCTTCCTCCTCACATTTTCCAGAGTATGCACTTTGCTTGCTCATTCTTCAAAAGAGACTTTTCCCCTAGGTTCCTTGCAGCATAAGAGTTCTCTCTCCTTTCATCCTTGGTTCTGTTCCTGTTTATTTCTCAGTCTCCTCTCCTCTATAGCAATGCCAGTGAAAGAGGGACATCTGGCTCCTTTTATTTTTAACTCCTCCTACAGACTGCTCGCTGCACATATCACTTGGCCAAAGCTATCCCATGGAGTAATGAGGCCTGCATCTCAGCCCTGGAGCCCATTAGATACCTCTGCAGTAATCATTATTATAATGAGGATACTTGGCTCTTCTCTAGTGCTTTTCATCTGAGGATCTCGAAGTGCTTGACAAATATTAATTAATTATGCCTCAGAACTACTGCAGAGACAGGCGTGACCTGAAATGTTCAGCTCTGGTTCTGCTCAGAAGTGTCTGGATGTGGGGTTTTGGTTCTGGGAAGAAAATGCAATTTTTTTAAACAGTGAAGGTGATCAGAACAGATTGCCAAGGAGAGGAAGGCTGGTCCAGTGGTTAAGCCACTTGGACTTGGGAAACCTGGATTCAATTCCCTGCTCTGCCACAGACTGCTTGTGTGACCCGGGGCAAGTCACTTAGCTTCTCTGAGCTTCAATCCCACATATGTAAAATGGAGATAATAGCACTTCCCTACCTCCCTGGCGTGGTGTGAGGCTAAATAGATTAAATATTGTGAGGTGCACAGATAATACTGCCATGGAGGCCATGTCAGTGTGACACTCTGCGCCCTATAGTCACCATGGTGGTATAATTATTATATGTTTTGTACACAGTATGCCTCATTTTAAAAGTTTCAATCTGTTGAACATTAACATCCTGTTAAGTTGTATATGCTATCACTGTATAGGAAGTTAGGACGTTTGGCTCTGTATGTGCCACTGAAACATGTTGTGAGGTTGGGAACACCCACAAGCAGCCTTTCAGGTACAACAATAAAAAGGCCAAACAATGTTAATGGCCCCTTGAAGAGAATCAAACACTTACAAGGATTACCCCAGGAACTGTATAGAATGGAAACCTCTCAGAGATAGCACGTACCCAAATGGAGACTGTTTGACTCATGTCCCAGCAAAAGATCTTTCCAGCAAGCTGGAAAAAGATATAAAAGTGGGAAGTGACATCATCACTTGGCCTCACTCGCCCTACAACACACCTGAAAACACCTGAGGAACAAAGACTGAATTGCGAGAATAAGAGTCCCAGGCAGGACAGAAGAATTCCTGTCTGTGTATACAAAAGCTATAATCTGTTTATATAGCTAACAGGGTGAGACACTACTTGATTCAAATCCTATCTAGTTTATAAAGCTTAGATTACGTTTTTGTTTATTTCTTAGGTAATCTGCTTTGATCTGTATATTCACTACTTATAATAACTTCAAATCTATCTTTCTGTAGTTAATAAATCTGTTTTATATTTTTACCTACAACAGTGTGATTTGCTTGAAGTGCTTGAGGGAATCTGTTCAGGAACAAAAACTGGTGCTTTGTCCTCTCCACTTTGAGGGAGGGGTGGACTGGGAAATAAACTTATACTGGTCAGGCTTTTGATCAGGGCAAGATGGTTCAGCTCTAGGGTCCCAGTAGTGGCGAAGCCAGGTTTTAGCAGCAGGGGGAGTGAACACATAAAAAAAAGGCACTACCCACCGCAAAGAAAAAAAAAAATGAAAGAAAAACCCCGACCGACCCGCTGCCGAAGTGCCGCCGAAGACCTGGAGTGGCTGAAGGACCCGCCACTGAAGTGCCACTGAAGATCCGGAGTGCCGGCGGGTGAGTAAAAATTAAAAAGGCGCCACTTTTCTGCTCAGTGGGAGCGGCCGCTACTGGGTCCGCTACTGTGGAGCTGGGGGAGAAGCCTTCATATAACTGCAGTTGGGTATGTCCCTGCCTGTGTAAAGGTTTGTGTAAATGCAGGACCGGGAGCAGTCTGCAGCTTGTCACAGCATCACAGTGAGTACGGGAGCCCAGGCTGGAATGCCAGAGGGTTCTGCAGTACCTCAGTTCCAGGTTGTACCCCAGCGAAACCCATCACAGTCAGTAAAAAAGACAGAAAGGCAAGAGATGTGGTGGCTGCTCCATCACTTGGCATCTTTGACTCAAGACCAGATGCCTTTCTTGAAGATATGCTCTAGGTCAAGTACAAATTATTGGGCTCACGACGGCTTACTGACAGGGAAGGGAGGGGCAGCTCCCTTCACTCCAGGAGTGATTGTGTGAAATTCCATGGCCGGTGTTTTACAGAAGGTCAGAGCTGAGTGTGTGTACTCAGAAAATCCTTGGACTCTTACAACCAAACACACACAGGCTTGGCTCCCTGCACTTCTGTCCATATAAATGAGAGTAAATCCACTGAGGTCAATGGAGCGACACCACTGTATGATGCGGTACGAGACCAGGCCCATGGTTGCTCTAGCTAGTGCTTTGGTTTTCCACCCCAAAAAGTCAGACTAAGCAGACTCTGCAGTTCTGGGCTCTGGTTTTTCATACTGACCCACTCAACGTAGCGAGAGGATACCGTCTCAGGTGGAACCATTAACAGATGAAACACAGGAGCAGGAGAGTTAATGCTTCCCCATGCGGGGCATGTTCATCTGGGGCACAAACAGCCTGACGGGCACGTGCAAGTCAGGGTTTGCACTCACATGCAGTGCAGCATGCGTACGCATCATCTCGTCTGCCTAAGACGTGCAAATTCCCATCTGCGCTTGCCCCTTTGAAAACGTGGTCCATAGTTTTAATCCCCACTCCCTGCACCAAGTGATAGATGCATCCCCAAAGATAAAGGCCCTAATTCAACTGCGTTACGCTCCAGTAGAGCCACTGAAATCATTTGGCCACTGACTTGCACCAGCTGAGGATCTAGCCCAGTGGAGTCACACCAGCATAAAACTGAGTACAGCAGCTGCTAACCAGGCAAAAGGAGCGTGAACGATATGCAAAGGGGAGCAGGCATCTGATAAACAAACAGAGGTCATATCAAATTCCCAGAACAACACTCTTCCCACCTGTGCCTTTCTGCATTAGGAGGGAAAAACGGGATCTGGTGTCTTGCAGACTTACCCGAGGGCACATCTTAAATGTCGTTTGTTCAATCAGAACAACAAACCACTTGAAGCTTATCTGTAAGCTCAGTACTTTGCTCTTCTGTGCAGAGTAGGGTTTAATCAGGAGCTTAACTCCATTGCCGGGCATATTTTTTTGTGCTCCCAATCCTTTGCTTTACTCCTGTTTACAGAGCTCCCTCGCTTTGCCTGGCAGCCACTTCTTTGCAATTCTGCAGCAGCAGAGGGTTGCGGGGAGGATGGGTAACGAAACAGGGATTAGCACAGCATAGAGATGTGAGCTGTTCCCCCTTCTTGGAGATATGGAGAAAGGCCCAAGAACTTGTTGCAAGTTCTGTGTGATTACTCTACAAACAGCAGCTTTTCACACTCAGGCCATGGCATTTTGGGAGCACTTGTAAAATGAACGTAACCCTGGGAAGGGAATAACTTTCAGGGTCATATGGCAGGGATCACCACTCTCCAGCGAAATCTGGAAGTGCAGCTTTTGTGCATGCAATTTATTCTTTAGTGCTTATTTTAACACAGATGACAAAGATAACAAAAATAGCAAAGAGACGAAAGGTATCTAATCTGAAGTAAAAAGTCAGTATCAGATTTTAAAACCAGATAAGTAAGATCAAACATTTTCATTACTAAAGGCAAAGAGTAAAATATAACAATCTTTGACGAGTTAAAGAGATTTGCCTATATTGTGAAACAATGGTCATTTTGCAATTCAGCCCCAGTTTGGAGTTCTTTGTAAAGATCATATGCTAATCGCCAGAATTATTCCTTTTCGGGAAAAGGAAGAGGAAGAAAAAGACCTAAGAAAAGCCCCAAAATAAGTAAAAGAAGGTAGGAGAGGAATGATAGGACAGAGAGGAGAGGGGGAAAAGGGAGAGAGGGAGGGGATACATTGGAAAGATGGGAGGGAACTATGATCTCAGGGAGCACTACAAAACACAAGGTTGCCTGATGGGTACGGCTACAATTTAGTCATAGGTATTTTTAGTAAAAAAGTCATGGACAGGTCACGGGCAATAAACAAAAATTCACAGCTGTGACCTATCAATGACTTATACTATACCCTTGACTAAATCTTGGCTGGGGGGGGGGGGGGGGGGGAGTGCTGCTACCTGGGGGCGCTACTGCCGGGGTCGCCCCGGGGGGCAGCCGCTGTGGGAGGCACATCCCAGGGGGCTGCTGCTAGGGTGGTCTCCATGGCCAGCTGCACCAGCCACTGCTCGGGTGGTCCCTGGGGCCAGCTGCCCAGGGCCGTCCAAGCAGCAGCCAGTGTACCTGGCCCCAGAACCAGCTGCTTGGGTGACCCTGGGGTCAGCCACACTGGCTGCTGCAGAAGTCACGGAGGTTGCAGAAAGTCACGGAATCCGTGACTTCCGCGACATCTGTGACAGACACGGAGCCCTACTAATGAGCAATTTAAATGATTATTCTGATAATTCCAGAAATGGGGACCATACATCCATACACTTATCTTGCTTGGGTCTACTGCAAACCGTTATTGGTTCCATTGCCGCCAGGCTCCCCAAGTCAGAGTACCATTCTGTGACAGTTGGGTGCACTTAGGACTGCCACCAGGTAGAGTTAAACATTTGGCTCTGATCAGAGCTCTATGCAACCCACATTTTTTCCCAAGGATGTGAGGTTCCAAGATGGATTGGTTAGGCCTAGGATAGTGTGGCCAGCCTGCATTTCCACTAGGGTGGAGAGAAAGAAATTTCACTATTTACCTCAGTCCAGAAAAGACGGATCACAGGGCAATCCCATAATATGTGGTGTATGTTAGCACTGAAGTGCAGCAATTTTAAACATGAAGTCACTTAGAAACTGGAACTTTTCATCTTTGTTCCTTTTCTTCAGACCTCCCTTCCCCCTGTGGCACTGCCGAACCAGAGGGGGCAACAGAGAACTTTCTGAACATGGTAGCCTCATTACAGCAAGTAGAACGCAGCTCAGAGCAGTCCAAGATGGCGACTGAATAGCTGGATGAGTCATTGAGCACAGGCTATCATGACCTCTTTATCAGCATGGCAAAAAATAATACATGCTGCTTCTCTAGTGCCATTCGTTGAGAATCCCAAAGCATTTTAAAAGCATTATCACAACAGCCCTGATTACCAACTCCCTTTTACAGATGGAGAAACTGAGGCACTGAGTGATTAAGCCCCATATTTTCAAAAGAGCCCCCTAATTTTGGTTGTCCAACATTAGACCCTCTGGCCTGATTTCCAGAGGTGCTAAGCATTTGTACATCCCACTGATCTCAGCTGGGGATGCAGGTGTCCTCGGTAGCTCAGGCCCTATATAAAAATAAAGTTAGGCACCTAAAATTAGAGGCCACTTTTGAAAGTTGGTGCCTAAGTGACTTGCGCAGGGTCACGCAGTGAGGCAATGGCAAGTCCAGGAGAAAACCCAGAATTCCTGACTCATAGTTCAGTGTTCTAACCAAAAGATAATGCGCGCTCCTTTATAAATCAAGCCTGTATTTATAGGACTGCAGGAATCTCCTGTCTGTAGAAGTTACTAACATATCAAAACTAAAGCAGAGCAGCTGAGTAATGAATTGTGAGTGTGGGCAAAGGCTGGGTAGCACTGGCACCTCTCTGAACAGCAACTTACACAAAACCACATCAGTGGTCACCAGGGAAAATTTGGCTACATTAACTATGGTTGTGACTCTGATTCAGACGCTTTGAAAAGGTTCAGGGAATGGGGTCTTCATGGGTGAGGACTTTCACCTCAAGGTCCCCAGTTCAAATACCCCAAAGCTGTTACTGACTGAAAATCATTACCATGTGATAGCTTTTTGGGGTGCAAAGAGTTAGTAGCCTCATTTAGTGGCCAGTTAGTAGCCTCATTTGGTGGCCAAATGGAGGACTGTTCTCTAAGGCCTTCCAGCACTTTTTCTAGGACCTAAATGTCCTCCAAAACTTTAACCATTCAATCCTTACAGCCTAGTCCCATCAAATGTAATAGGGATTAAACAAATGGGGTTCTCCAGACATGACTGTAAAAACCTATCTAATTTAAGAGAATTAGATCCTTTCTGTAGTTTCTCGGGGACATTTTGACAGAGGAAAGAGTAGATTTCACTTTCATAGGTGATTGACCAATGAAGTGGCACTGTTATCCTGGTTTAAGTCGGATTAACTCCACTGAAGTCAATGGAGTTACACAGAGGTGGGAGAAAAACTGAGCGCCAAATTTTTATTTTTAAATCACTCGAGTCAAAACTGGCTACTGCTCACCCTCAGGATGCGTCCGTCCACATTTAAAACAAGGAATGGCACCAATATCTGTGCTAGGTTGCACTAACTATGCAATAATCCATGTGCAGGTAAGTACAGACATAGCTCACCTCAGAAATGATCTCCTGGGTTAGGTTTCCATCATAGAAGGCCGAGACCCCTTCTGAGCCAACGAGATCCAAAATGGTGGCTAGATCAAGTCGCCTCACAAACATTCCAGGCAACAAAGGCTGGCCGTCTGGAAGGAAAGTCTCTCTGAATTTGTCAGAGTAGTTCAGCTCCTTCAGTTCAGTGATAGCTCTGGCTGTAGCAAGAAAGATAACAGCGGTATTACAGGAGGAGACCACCTAGGACATTCAGATCACCCCCAGAGACCAGCTGAAGAAGATGGCCGCCAATGATGCATCTACAACCTGTATAGTTCTGCTCTCTGGTTTGTTAAGAGAGGTGTGTGTGTGTGTGAACGTGAGAGGGATTCCCATCCATTGCCCTCTTTGAAAAGTGACAGATAGTCATGGATCATAAGGGCAATAGGATCATCATGTGACCAGTCAACAGTAGGAGATGGGTTGTCTTGTGGCTATAGCGTGAGATTTGGATTAGGGGTCAGGATTGCATTGCTGGATTGGCCACAGATTTGCTGTGTGTCCTTGGGAAAGACACATTGGTCTGCATTTGTTGTACATGCTTGAGTGCACATAGTGCACTTTCCCACATTGTGTATGGAGAGTGTTTGATGCATGAACAAAAAGGCAAGCGTAAGTGTGCAAGTCCCCTGCCTGGAGTTGGACCAGTAGATCCACAGGCACTGTGGCTGGCACTAGGAGGTCTAATTTGCTTCTTCCTCTCCTACCCTGGCCTGTTGCACCTTGACCTCCATCCATTAAGAACTCCACTGCTAGAGGCAGCATAGGAATGCCCAGTATAAGCGCAGTCCCAGCCTGCTACCAATGCTCATAAGAACATAAGAACGGCCATACTGGGTCAGACCAACAATGGTCCATCTAGCCCAGTATCCTGTCTTCTGCCAGTGGCCAATGCCAGATGCTTCAGGAGGGAATGAACAGAACAGGTAATTATTGAGTGATCCATCCCGTCATCTACTCCCAGCTTCTGGCAAACAGAGGCTAGCAACATGTCAGAGCATGGGGTTGAATCGCCGCCCACCCTGGCCAATAGCCATTGGTGAACCTATCCTCCATGAACTTGGCTAATTCTTTTTTGAACCCAGTTATAGTTTTGGCCTTCACAACATCCCCTGTCAATGAGTTCCACAGGTTGACTGTGCGTTGTGTGAAGAAGTATTTCCTTCAGTTTGTTTTAAACCTGTTGCCTATTAATTTCATTGGGTGACCCCTAGTTCTTGGGTTATGTGAAGGAGTAAATAACACTTCCTTATTCACTTTCTTCACACCAGTCAAGATTGTATAGATCTCTAGCATATTCCCCCTTCATCATCTCTTTTCCAAGCTGAAAAGTCTCAGTCTTTTTAAATCTCTCCTCAGACCGAGGCTGTTCCATACCCCTAATCATGCTCCGTTCCAGCAGGTCAGCTTTCTTTGGGTATGTCTACACTGCAGCTAAAAACCTGTAGCTGGCCCGTGCTCACTGACTCAGACTCATGGGGCTCTGGTTGCAGGGCTGTTTAACTGCAGTGAAGACATTCGAGCTCTAGGACTCTGTGAGGTGGGAAGGTCCCAGAGCTCAGGCTACAGCCTGAGTCCAAATGTCTACACAACAATTAAAAAGCCCCGCAGTCTGAGCCCCACAAGTCCAAGCCAGCTGATACGGGCCAGCCGTGGATGTCTAATTGCAGTGTAGACAGACCCTTTTTGACACAGTCTGGCCATCTGCAGCCTCCCCAGCAGAGGGGCCATGCTCTAGTGAATGTGCCAGTGTAAAGTGACAAAGAGTCCTGTGGCACCTTATAGACTAACAGACGTATTGGAGCATAAGCCTTCATCGGTGAATACCCACTTCGTCAGACGCATGTGAAATGTGTAAAGTGAATCAGGACTTCAGCTTCAGTTCAGGAAAAGTCTATTGCTAGCATAGGAGTGTCCACTCAGAAAATTATGGGAAAGACGTGTTTGAACATTAGGATGAGAGGTGCCTCAGTAACAAGACAGATTAGATCAGATAAATACATGGATTTGCACTGCATCCGTCCGCACTATCAATGGGAGAACTCCCAGAGACTCCAATAATAGTGCAAGATCTGACTTCATGTTTCCAACATGCTATTTCTAACGAGAGATCAGCCCAAACCAAAGAGTCCATCTAGGAAAGATCCACTCTGGATCTTTCATTCTCTGCTGTTCAGATTCTAACCCTGATGCAGTGCATTTCCCTGTCTGAAGGCCATTAAATTCCAGGAAGTTAACCCCCATCCACATTCCAAACACATAAATGCAGTCCCCTTCTTCCTTAACATATGCAGGAGGAAATACTTCCTGGCATACATCACATAGTACCCCTTTGCTGCGTTAAGGTGCTCACCCAAGTCATGCGTGACATTGAATCCATCCTGGGCAATGCTAGCAGCAAGGCCCAAAAGTTCTGACCATGGGAGTCTGGCGAAGAAGAAAACACAAAGAGAAATCTGCATTTGAAATGGAAACACAGTAAAAGCAGAGCTGTCTTCAGGGGACTAGCATTGGGGTTAGGACAAGGGTAAAGTCAGGATATGTTTTGTTGGAAGTCTCTTTGTTGCAGCCAGAGAACAGAACTGAGACACTGCCCCCTCTCTGTAGCCTTGGGAAGTCACTTAACACCTCCCCTCCATGCTCCATCTATAAAATGGAGGTAATAAGATTGATCTACTGCACAGGGGTGGGTGCGAGGATTCATTGAGTAGAGCTGATCAGAAAACACAATACTTTCTATGAACGTTTTTGAATGAAGCAGGAAAAAAAATTCTTTTGAAAAATTTTGCAGAATTTTTTGAAAAAATGAAAACCAGAAAAAAAATCAGTTTTTGAACATTTTTTTTTTCATTTTAAACTCACTTCCTTGCTTATTTTTCCCCTGCAAATGGCAGAGAGAAAGGGATGGATCCCAAACTTTTCAATTTTCATTTCTTTGTCGAAAACCCAGAAAATTTCAACCAAAATGAAATGTTTTGTTTTGGCCAAACCTTCTTTTTTTTTGGTTGGTGGTGGGTGGGGAGAGAAGAGAGGGAACAAAATCAATCTGTTCTATTAGTTAATTAGATTTTTATCTAAGTTTGTGGTCTGGTTTTCACAGGGCTCAAGTGCCCTTAGCTGCCACTGAAGTCAATGAGAGTTGAAGCGCTCAGGTCATCTGAAAACTGGGCCATAGACATGTGACTGCAGGCACATCTGTGATAACTGCACATGCAAATCAGTCCTGTGATTGCATTTGTGAAATTCTGAAAACCCCAGCCAGTGTTTGTAAAGTGCACTAGGGACAAAAAGTGGTATAAAAGTGCTGCACTTCAAAGGGAGAGACCTGGAAAACAACATGTCCCAAAGGAAAGTAAATCAGTAGCTTATCCAAGAATATCAAGAGAGTCCTGTTGCAGGGTGAGCTGGGGGGACAGAGCTTACAGGGCCCTGCCAACAGGAAGATCCTAGGACCATGGAACCCACCCTAGAGCTGAATCTGCCACTGACCAGAGATTACAGCGTGAGCAGCTGACGGATTGGAATAAGTAGGTGTTTTATCCTGCAATACCTTTCAGTAGAGTGCACTCTGTGCAGAGCTAAACCATATGAAATATTCTTACCTTCCATGTGACTGATGTGCCTTGTGCATTCCTTGTATCATGCCTGGCACCCCCACCAGGAGACCCGGCTGGACAAAACAAAGAACAGAAAGGAAGAGTCAAGTCACCCTAAGGACACCGTCTCCGATTACCATAAAGGAGAGGCCATCGCTCATCATACAAAAGGGTCTTAGCATATTTTCCATACGAAGTGAAAGACGCTAAAGATGCCAGAAATTTAGATACAAGGGTTGGTGACAACACAGTTAAGGAGTAAAAGCCTTTGGGAAGAAAGTGGGGCACATTCATTCCTGATATAACCCCAATGAAGCCAATGGGATGAACTCAGTCCCGTGACATGCAGCCTTTGCTATTTATCTGTCTAACATTTTGGATATTTCTAAAAGTATGTCTACAAGGCCAAAAAAAATTAATCACACAGCAGTGAGTCACAGAGCCTGGGTCTACAGCCTCTGGCTGGCGATGCTTGCGCTATGGTGCTAAAAATAGCCATGCAGACATTCATGCTCAGGCTCTGAAACCAACCCCCTCCCTGGGCTTCAGAGCCCAGACCCATTTGTCTACATGGCCATTTTCAACTCCATAGTGTGAGCCCAAATCTGTAGACCCAGGCTCTGAGACTCGCTACTACCCGGGTTTTTGCCATGTAGACATAGCCTCAGGCTCCTATCTCCTTGGTATCTCACTCTCTGAAGTAGACTGTTCTTACTTAATTTCCCTTATCCCCAAGCAAGACTCAGTTTACTCATTTCCAGTCAGACTTGCTGGCTCAAGGGATTTCTACGTTGCACATGAAACATTTCCCCTCTAGGCCACCAGGGCTAATCTGGGCTGGCTCAATAATGGAAAGACGGTCGTCATCACATGTTCTGTGGCCTCTGAAGAACAAGTGGGTGAGTCTCCGTTCAGCTCCTAGTGGACAAAAACCTAGAGCTCCTCGTAGTCAGTTACAAAAACCACCATCAGAACTGAGAAACCCTCCCCTGCTGTTGGCAGGCTCAGGAGAGTGGGCCATGGAGACCGAACTCCCCTCTCAGCCCTGGAACGAATGGCTCCAGGGTCGGACTGAGGAGCAGTGTGGGGGTGAGGATGCTTGACCTGTGTTTGTACCTGTTCTGTGAAGAAGGGATTTGATACGCCAGCACCTTTCACCCAGGCTAAATTCCCCTCTGATTAACAGGCATCCCACCACTCGCTGCACATACATTATTGCCGGGAATTGGGGTTAGTGGGGACTGGAAGAAGACATGGGAACGTTAGCAAGGAAGCCCCACGAAAAGAAAATATAAAAGTTCTCCAGCCCACCTTCAGCTCCCAGGCCTTCCGAAGGCCTTCCTCCTGGATCCCAAAAGGGGCTGTCTCTCGGAAGTCAATCACCTGACTCTCGTTCTTCCGGATATCGTGGACCAGCATCACTCCCCCGCTGCAAAGGAAGAGCACATTGGGCATACAGAGCTCCTTGCTGTCCACTGGAGTCCCCGAGCACTTACTAATGCAGCTGTGAGCCTGTACCCCACCCCTGCCACCAAATCCCCTCTGCAGGGACATGGGGGGAGCAGAGGGATCTGGGGTTCAGTGCCACTGAGCTTGTACAAATGGCATCCTCTTACTCAGCTGTTGAACTGTTCTGCTCCCTGCACGTTGGGTCCTATCTGCTGACTTCATGGGCGCACACAAGCATTTACTCCTGGCAGGCAGGCAGAGCCATCACAGCCAGGGGAGAGTGACTTGGAGGCTGTTCAGTTTTGTGCAACTTCACCTAACCTGTTAGCTGATGCCAATGACAGAATCTTTATCACCGGTGATGATATAAGAGGCGGAAAGAGCTCAGTCTGCGTTTCAGATCCCAATCTCTGATCTCAGATTTGTAAGCGGAGTACATTTGATCTACAGGTGAGCACAAGCCAAAACCATGGAGCGGGGGTGTATTTGAAATCTAAAGCAAGGCCCCCATTTTGAAAATGGCCCTATTTTTAGAGTGGGCCAGAGCAAAGTACTGGCTCCAAACACATCAGCTCAGACATGGGGGTGTACAAAATCCAGATCTAAAAGCTGCTGCATGAGCCTATTTCTAACTTGTTCTGGAATCCTTATTAACTCCGATGATGACTGGTCGTTTGTTAAGCATCACGATTATCAGCTCTGCACAACACACACAAAATACAGTTAGTCGTCACTCTTAATAATTTACAGAACAGGGAAAATCCCAATGTCCTTGGCAGATGCCCACAGGGAAAAGCAGGGTTTGCTGTGAAGGCCTGGACTGGGATTCACGAGATCACAGTTCACTTCCCAGCTCTGTCACAGACTTCCTGTGCGATCTTGGCTAAGACCCCAGATCTGTGTCTCAGTTCCCCCTCTATAAAACAGATAGGACAGCACTTTCTTTCTCCCATTCTTTGCCTGTCTTCTCTGTTTAGATTGTAAGCTTTTGGGGGCAGGGACTGTCTCTCCTGTGCATACATTAGGGTGACCAGATGTCCCGATTTTATAGGGACAGTCCTGATATTTGGGACTTTTTTTATATGGACTCCTATTACCCTCTACCCCTGTCCCGATTTTTCACACTTGCTATCTGGTCACCCTAGCATACATCCTAGCACAATGGGGCCCCCTTTTGACTTCTACGGCTATACAAACAACAATGCAACTCCACTTTCCAATGGAGTTATTACAGGAACTTGTTCAGTTATGGATTTTACCAGGTTCCTTCAATACAACCTTCCCTTTACACCAATATAGCAGCTCTCTGTGTCCTAACTGTTTATATGACCCAAAATAAATCAGTTTCATCTGAGAAATGACTTATAATTTCTACCACACTGGGGCTCCAGAATAAACATTTAGATCAAGAATGGTCTTGTGTCATCCTAGGAAATCATGCTTCTGTGTGTACAATGGGGCCTGTTCTGCTGCAGCTGAGATCACAGGAGTCATTTTACATTTAGTGACCCAAATACTCAGAGGGCCACATATCATAATGGGTGCAATCTACCATGCATTAGAAACCATTACAATACATCTAAAAGTTTAACAGCTAAAACCTGGTGGGGGAGATCATGAAGAAAGGTGTGAGACAGTAGAGAGGAAGGTGATGAACATGGGAGCAGCAGCGTTCAAACTAAAAACACCTTCAGAATCAAAAATGTTGAAGCTTTTTTCTGAAAGTGAGATTATTCATTATTGTTGACTATTGCTCATAGATTCAAGACCAGCCTAGTTTGACTTCCTCCTAACACAGACCATGGATTTCACCAAGTGATTCCTGCATCAATCCCTAAAGCTTGTGGTTGGACTAGTGCATATTTTAGAAGGGCAACTAATTTTGATTGAAAGACTGCAAGTGATGGAGAATCCACATTCCGTGGTACATTGTTCCAACTGCTAATTATTTGTGCATGTTGGCTTAAAATGTAGTTGTTCACTTGATGCTTTAATCCCCAATTAGAACAGGAACTCTGTGCCTTAGGAGTCTTGGGTAAATTGCATATTTCCTAAATCCATTCCCAACTAGTCCGTCCATTTGTGGTTTGTTTTGTTTTGTTTTTTAATCCTAAACAGAGATTTAATAACAGGCTTTGGGATCAAACCAGGGTTTCCACTTACTACAAAAGATTCTCAAATCCGACCTGATGAGACATTATCAGGTGACAGCATTTATGTAACATTCCCTGGGACTTCCTGGTGTCCTGACGAGCAGAGGGTTCAAGTCTCACTTGCATAACGTCTTTTGAAACTAACACCGAAGGGAGGCAGCAGCTCCAGGCAGTAGGCTAGACTCGGGGGTGGGGAGGTCACATGGGATCCAAGATGGTGCAGTTGGCACTTTCCTCCAGCCCCCTCGCTCTGCACATTCCTCCAGTTTAGATCTCCTTACATTCACTTTGTCCCACCAGGAGTTGAGGGAACCCCCATATAGCAACATGCTGCTGCTGCTGCTGTTGTAACAGGGCCATGATTTACAGGTGTAACAAATCTTATTCAGTCCTCCAAAAACACCGGGACAGATCCACTCAGCATACCTGGGGCAGGGGAATAGGGAGCATTCCACCCCCTTTTAATCTCTCCCGATCCTGGGGGCCAGATCCACCCCTACACATGCTAGAGCAGACTCAGGGCTACTCTAGCTTGTGCTTGCTGGAATTGCCTTCTGGGGACCCTTCAACTGGTCCTGGATCATCAGAGTGCAGCACACTCCAGCCATGCCTCTCTCCTGCCACTGGCCCACCTTAGCAATGCAAAGCAGCCAGAAGGATGGGAGAAAGGATCTGGTCTACCACTGTCACAATGATTTGGAAGCCACCCTTGCCTCCCACCCAGCATGATAGTTTAGAATAAGGACTCAATTGCAACTGTGTTGAGGGTGGTGCAGTGGCAAACCTCCGCAGCAGAAGAGCCTAGAAGCAGCATGCATGACTCAGGGCAGCATGTGTCAGACTGGCTCCCAAGAACTCTCCCCACACTTCCCCGGCTCTGCTGGCTGCTGCAGAGGGCAGGGCCGGCTTTAAATCAATTCGACCAATTCCCCTGAATCGGGCCCCACCCCTAAGAGGGCCCCGCGCCCAAGCCCCGGTATGGTGTACCGGCAAGAGCCGGTGTGCTTGTTCCTGGGTGGCCCGGCTTCCCCAGGGGGCAATTTAAAGGGCGTGGGGCTCCCAGCAGGGGCTGGAGCCCCAGACCCTTTAAATTGCCACCAGAGCCCCACTGCTGGAGCCCTGGGGTAAGGCTGCAGGCTATTTAAAAAGTCCAGGGCTCCCGTTGCTTCTACCGCCCCGGCCCTTTAAATAGCCGCTTCTCCAGGGCTCCCGCGGCTATTTAAAGGGCCGGGGCGGTGGAAGCAGGGGTGCCCGGGCCCTTTAAATAGCCCCCGAGCCCCGGGCTGCTGCTGCTATCCCAGTGGGGGAGGGAAGAGGAGGGAGCACTTACCGTACAGGGTGGGCTGTACCTACACCCTCTGCCCACACCAGCCCCGCACCCCCTGCCCTGCCCGCAGCCAGCCCGTCTCCAACCAGCCCCACACCCCCTGCCCTGCCTTAACCAGCCCCACACCCCCTGCCTGCACCAGCCCGTCTCCAGCCAACCCCGCACCCCCTGCCCGCACCAGCCCCGCTCCCCCTGCCCTGCCTGTAGCCAGCCCCGCACCCTCTGCCCTGTCTCCAGCCAACCCCTGCCGCACGCCCCTGCCTGAAGCCAGCCAGTCCTGCACTCCTCTGTCTCCAGCCCTGCCAACCCCTGCCACACACCCCTGCGACCCTGCCTGAAGCCAGCCAGCCCACCCCACACACCCGTGTTCAGCCAGCCCTGCACCCCTTGCCCTGCCTGCAGCCAGACCCTGCCTCCAGCCAGCCCCTGCCCTGCCTCCAGCCAGCCCCATGTCCAGTGGTGCCCTGCAGTTCCCAGGTCAGTAACCCTGCACACCTGCTTCAATGAGGGGGGCAGGGAGCAGCTGGGACCCACACATTTGCACACCACTAGGGTGATCAGACAGCAAGTGTGAAAAATCGGGACAGGGGCTGAAGGTAACAGGATCCTATATAAGAAAAAGACCCCAAAATCGGGACTGTCCCTATAAAATCGGGACATCTGGTCACCCTAGCACACCCCCAGGGAATGGTGGGAACCCACACATGTAAAACGGAGCTCATTTCTAGTTCAGGCCCATCTTTTTTAAAAAGAACTTTAGGTAGGGTTAACATACATCCATATTTTCCCAGACATGTCAGGCTTTTTGGTTCTTAAATCGCTGTCCGGGAGGAGTTCTTAAAATTTAAAAATTCCTCCCGGAAAAATACGGACGTATGGGAACCCTATTGGTACAAAAAACTACACACTGTGGCACATCCCTTAAATCAGAACTTTTTATAGGGAACCGGTTGCTAAGAAATGAAAGGCTTTTTTTTACATTATTTTTTTTTTAAAGTCATCCCTGCCGGGACCCTGCCAAAAATGTTCGAATTGGGCCCCACACTTCCTAAAGCCGGCCCTGGCAGAGGGGGTGAGGCCATAGCCCTCTCCCTTTGGGGAGGCTAATACCATCATCAGCACCAGCCTTGAGCAGTCCGAGTGCGCAGGAAGAGCAAGGACAGAGCCTGGCCAGCCTGGTCTAGAGGCACATAGAGGAGAAGGATCTTTGTAGCCTCTCCCCTGCTTTCAAGGCTGTGAAGGGCTCGTCAGGCTCCATCCCTACAATGAGGATGCAGTGGAAGCCTTCCCCACCGCCAGCCGGCAGGTGCACAAAGGAGGCGAGAAGCACTGAGTCAAATGACACTTTGTGATCCCAATTCTTCCCGTGCCCATCCCCAGGGCACAGGCTGCAGCACAGAGAGGAACTCCTCTCAGCTCCCTGGCAAAGCTCTGCACCACCTGCCTGACCAGACTCCTGGCCCGACACTGGCCCCATTGCCCAGACCCGGTGCCCTCCTGGTTCTGCCCCCTCAGCACCCCACCACACCGAGCGGGCCCTCTCAGCAGAGGGGAGCACAACGACCGATTTGCACTTACCCGCCGATGCCGGACGTGTGGGGGTTGATTATTCCTGCGCACAGAGCTGCAGCGATGGCTGCGTCCACTGAGGACCCCTGCTTGTTGAGCACCTCAATGCCCAGCGCCGTGCAGCGGGCGGCGTCGGTGACCACGGCACCCTGGTGGAATATCTAGGAGAAGCAAAGCCATGCGGTAGGAGAAAGGCAGCGCCATCTGCTGGCGGAAGGAGCATTTCCCACGCTCGCATTCAAGCCCATGGCAGGGCCTGGTCTGGGGCCCATAACGAACAAGAGCAGCAGAAGATGGTTTGTGTCTGTGTGCAATTCAAGGGGTTGGTTTTGACCTGTAAATGGCTGAGCAGTTGGATTCCTGACTACACCACTCCTCGTGCTGGAGCTGAGACTGCCCGGCCTGCGTTCTCCTTAGACAAAAGGCCTCCAGCCACTGCTACTGGTGAAGTGCCCCCTGGCCAAATGCTCTAATGCAGCAGGTCGTTCCTACAGCCACGCTGTAGCCCGAGGTATACCGTGTTATGTCACAACCACAACTGGCATCTGGACAGGGCTGAGAACAGCTGGCCTCTTTGTTCTACTCAAACCTCTTCATGTTTTGTACGTTTTCAAAATCCCATAAAAAACTTTTAAGAAAACACAAAAGCAGACACCACAAGCAACCCCCACAGCATGGCCCTCATTTCCCCTACACACAACCCCCATAGCAGGGCCCCATTCCCAAACAAACACAACCCCTGCAGCAGGCCCCCATCCCCCTGCACACACCTAAACACAACCCCTGTAGCTGGGCCTAGCTATTTGTCAAGGATGATCAGGAAACAGTTTGTTTTTACTATGTTCAACACCTAGCTACAGTACTCTAATTGTGGGCACTCTAAAAATACACCATAGACAGACAGATAGGTGGTTAGACAGACTGCTACCTAAACAGATATCTACTGCAAATGAACTTTGTGCATCAGCAAGAGTCCAAATAATTGAAAGAGCAAGGATGCTCCTTTCCCATTCTGAGACCTGCCCCAGGACATCGAGCCAGGACCTCCCACCTCATTGAGCAGTATGGGGAGGACAGTGGGGTCAAGACCCACTGACACCTGTTTGCGACACACACACCCCATTACACAACATCACAGCACACTAGTAAATGTTCCGTAGCCTATTTTGTCAAAGCAACAAAGTCTTAGTAAAATGGGCCCGCACAGCAGTGCTGCCTTTCCTGTGAAACCCTTGCGGTGAAGTGGGGAGAGACGGCCAGTGTGTAAAATATGAGGTATGGGCAGGGACTAGCAGGGGGTTCCTCTGTAGTTTAAACCATTACACTGCCTAATCCCGGTTAAAAATTATACCCCTCAATGACAGTGTTGCTGGTCTGTATATTGTGTGGCGCACCTATCATCTCGCCCTGTGATTGTCAGAAAAGTGACAATGTACCAAAGGTGCCTTCTGCCTAATAACAGAGCTGCTCACTACATTGATTCAGGTCTGGGTTTTTCTCCTGCTTGAACCACAGAGCCAGCCAGGGCAGGATGAGCTGGGTTCTATTCTCTCCAGTGCATCATCATCAAAACCTCACAGATAAATCTGGTTACATAATCTCTGTCCACAACGATGATGCAAAAGCAGAGAGAACCCAGCTTGACTCTCAGATCCGGCAGGGACCTTACAGCACTGGCTGGTAGAAAAAGCTTTTGCTGTGTAAACGGTTCTGATTTAATGTGGAATCACTGAGAGGGAATCAGTATGGAGGCTCCCAATCTCAATTCTACAGTCCCTTTTTGGCATTACCAGCATTTGCTGGGTGTCTTAACTGCTGAGAGCAAAGGAGGAAGCTGTAGTAATTCAGGCAATTCTTCCCATAGCTAGATTATTGTCCTTTTTAAAAAAAAAAAAAAAAGCCTCCGCTTACCTGTGGGTCCCCAAAGTAGATCTGCATGATCAGAGCCACCGTGACTCCCATCGCAAAGGTTAAGCAGGCTGTGATGATCACAGTCAGCCCATCCTGGCGGCAGCTGCAGTCCGCAGAGAATGGGTCTTTGCTGGTCTCCCGCAGTGGCGAGACATCCTGGCTGCCCATCTCCGATGAAGATGACGGCAGGCGCTGGAGGCGAGCTGATTTCAGGAAAGAATCTGGATCTTCAGAGGCAGGAAGGAAAGGGAATGAGGGTTAGGTATTGAGGAAGCTTGGGTTCTTATTCAAATGCATACGCTGAACTAGCATTACATCTGTACCCGTTCCAACAAAGTGATTATCTTCCCTATTGAGCTTTCAATAGATTTTCTGGCTCAAATACTGCTCTGGGTGGTTTTACTCCTACCTTTCTTTAACACTCGTTAGCCTTAAGGGGACTTTTCCCTGGAGATGGTGAGATTTAGACAGGTAACTTGTCTGAATTTTGTTTGATGCAGCAGACGAATGGACAGACCGAGGGCACCTTTTAGGCTTGGTTGTAACACAGATCCCATGTTATTCTGCTTGCAGACCAGTCTCAGAAACGCTGCAGAAGATGCAGGTAAGACCAAAAACCCATCATTATTACTTGGGCACTGTGCTTAAGGTAAAGCAACTTAATTAAACGTACCCACATCAAAATAGTAGAGGGAATAGGGAAACTCTACCTACCTGTCTGTCTATCTAGGGTACATTAGCGGTTCACAGCAACTCAACTAAAGCTAAAGGCATTCAGGAGGCAAGGAGACTGTTTCCTTTCCCACTACTTAAGGCTTTCGAACAATGATGAGGAGAAATGCAAAGTCTGGTGACTCAGTTTAATTACAATATCAGAAATGATACATCCAATAGAAGGAGGCCCTGTGTCCCACTGCCAGGCTTTAACTGGGAGGAAAAGGCCAGAACAGCAAACAAAGTTCACATCTCTTCCACATGATTTTGAAAACAATTTACCTTACTGTTCAATGTCCTTCAAATCTATATTTTCTTCATCTGTTATTTTCACAGGGTTGATGATTGTGAGAAGAGCCTGCACAGCGGGCATTACCTGGGAGTTAATAGCCACTTGGGACTGGGCCCGACTCAGCTGCTATGTAAATCCTACTTCAAACAGACATTTATATTCACACTGGCCAGAGGTGTGGTGTCACCAGCATTCCTGCTCAAACACACTCCAGTTGGCTGAGATGAGGTCATGTGCTCAAAGGAAATTTTACACCATTCCAAGGCTGACCACATTATTTACCACTTAGTCACCATTGGGTGACTTTTTTTCTTTTTTTACTATGTCCTAGCCAGTGATTGGCTGAGATTAATTACATGGGCCTATCACACCCAATCCGATTATCTATGGTCATCTAAGAGTGGGACCTTTCAGTGGTCTCTGGTTCCTGTCCCTCTCCGGGTGGTTCTGGGGGCAGTCGGTATTAGAGCTGTTACAGTTGTCTTCCTTATGCTTCCTCTCTTGTTCAGGTGAAGCAAGTTCCTCTTGAGTTGCAAATGCTGGCATCGTCAGAGCTCAGGTGCAGCCAGGATTGCCAACAGTCTCTTATTACAAGGGACGTCCCTTATTTTTCCATCTCTGTACAACAAGATTGGGAGTTGCTGAGTGCTGCAAAAAGCAGCAAGAAATATCCCTAGTGAATGTAGGTAAGTACTGCTTATTGATAATAATAATAATGATTATACATAGGGTCAGATTCTCCTCCCACTTATACCAGGTGCTCACCAGTGAAACACTATTGATTCGAATGGGATCACTCCTGGTTTGCACTAGTGTGAGAGGAGAGTCAGGCCCAGAGATGCCTTTGGAGAGTGATTGTGTAGCAGGTACAAAAGTTCCTGGACAGCATCCCAGCCTGGAGGATGCTAGGACATGCTCAGCAAGAAACCAGCATCAGAGTCACAAGAGGTGTTCTTCAGAAGTGAACTGGCTGGCAGCACCTAGAGCAGAGAAAGGGTGTGTGGTGGGGGGGAGGACTGTGGACGGAAGAGAAGAGCCGTTCTCTTGTCCTGTGATAAAAGGCTGCATATTAACTGGAGAACAAGTTAACAAGTAGAACGATTGGCTCTTGGTTCGAATATGTGATCAGCAGGCCTCCTGCAGCTGAGTACTATCTGCAACTAGCAGTCATTTGTATTAATCCAAGGGGCAGCGCAGGGTTCCACGCATCTCCCTGGCAAAGAGAGAGAGGCACCGAGCTGCCACCAGTCACTGCAGGGGGAAGGGACTGGCCAAGAGGGGCCTCTGCCTCTAGGGGTCTAGGCCAGGAGCCTTGAGACATTCTCTGTCAGTCTGTAACTGTAGCTTTTTTTCCCTCTTGAGCCTAAAGCTATTTCTGTGGGATGAGCAGATTGGGATGAGGGGACCTAGGTCAGCAATGCTGAAGCAGGTTGGCTGGGGCAGCCCAAGAAAGGGGAGGGAATGGGGTGGAGGGGTGATCTGGAAAATAATAAAAAAACCCAAATATAACAAGTTGTGTCCCTCTGCCTTTTTATTTCACTCGTATGTTGTCTGTCTGGGACTGTCTGTCAGTCTTGCCAATGTGGCTTGTAAACTCTTTGAGGCAAGGCCTGTCTTTTCCTATATGATTGTACAGCACCTAGCCCAATGAAGGCCCTCATCCTGATGGGGGCCTTTGGGCACCACTGTAATATAAATGATTAATAAAATACAGAATAATAATATGCCTCAACTCCAGTCAGTAACTAACTCAATCAGCTAAGAGGGAGACTGGCTGCTGGCAGCCTGGTCTCTGCCCCATCCTCAGCCCCATTTGTCAGGGAAGCCGGAATAGTCCGGGGCTAATGTTAGGCTGTCCCTGCTCATCCTGTACTAAGGACACATTCCTCTGCCCTCACGGATGGGCTTGGCTCACTTACTAAGCCAAGCTGAACAGGTGGAGATGAAAGGCCCCAATTAACCTCTTAATGTCTCTACCAGCCTCCTTCCAAGTGCTTCTGGGGAAGGCAGCAGTTATGAGTTTCCAAGTCCTGTCTCATTCCTGACATTTTAAAACCACTAAGCCAAATTGAAACCTGGGGTAAACAGGTGCAACTCCACTGGAGTCAGGATGGGCCCCAATTCTAATCTCAGTTACACTGCAATAAACCAGGAGTAACTGCACTGGAGTCAATAAAGTTATATAGGGTTACCATTCGTCCGGATTTACCCGGACATGTCCTCCTTTTGTGTGCTAAAAATAGCGTCCGGGGGGAATTTGTAAAGCACTCACAATGTCCGGGATTTCCCCCTCCCCCGGCAGAGCGAGCGGCTGGGAGGGCTGCGGGGAAAGTCCCGGGCTGGACTCCGGAGCAGCTTCCTCCTCCCACCCCCCCCTCCCTGCATTCTGAGCCGGCCGGCAGCTCCTCCTCCTGCAGCCCGCTCCGGCAGCCCTGTGCAGGGCCAGGGACCGGGTTTTGTTGTGCAGGGCCAGGGACCGGGTTTTGTTGTGCTGGGGAGCTCAGCCATGTGTCCGGCTGGCACAGAGCCCAACACCCTGTTCTGAGCAGCAGGGTAAGGGGGGGCAGGAGAAGGGACAGGGAGGTTCTGGAGGGGGCAGTCAAGAAACGGGGGGGGGCTTTTGGAGGGGAGTGGAGAAAGTTTTGGGCAGTCAGGGTACAGGTAGGGGCTAGGGTCCTGGGGGGCAGTTGGGAGGGGGTCTTAGGAGGGGGCAGTTAGGGGACAAGGAACAGGGAGTCTTAGGTAGGGGGTGGGGTTCTGGAGGGCAGTTAGGAGCAGGGGTCCCAGGAGGGGGCAGTCAGGGGACAAGGAGCGGGGGGTAGGGGGCTGGGAGTTCTGGGGGGAGCTGTCAGGGGGCAGGAGTGGGGAGAGGGATCGGAGCAGTCAGGGGACAGGGAGCAGAGGGGTTTAGATGGGTTGGGAGTTCTGGGGGGGCTGTCAGGGGGCAGGAGTGTGGAGAGGGATCGGAGCAGTCAGGGGACAGGGAGCAGAGGGGTTTAGATGGGTTGGGAGTTCTGGGGGGGGCTGTCAGGGGGTGGGGAGTGGTTGGATGGGGCGTGGGAGTCCCAGGGGTCTGTCTGGGGGTGGGGGTGTGGATAAGGGTTGGGGCAGTCAGGGGACAAGAGGCAAGGAGGCTTAGATAGGGAGTGGAGTCCCGGGGGGCAGTTAGGGGCAGGGGTCCCAGGAGGGGGCAGTCAGGGGACAAGGAACGGGGGGAGGGTTGGGGGTTCTGGGGGGGGCGGGAAGTGGGAGGGGCAGGGGTGGGGCTAGGGCGGGGCTCCTCCCGTCCTCTTTTTTGCTTGTTGAAATATGGTAACCCTAAGTTATAGCTTCTTACACCAATCTCACCGTAACTCAGGAGTAAGGCCACTGCCAGGGCAAAGCATGAGAGATCAAGCTTGGCCCACTGTATTTATTTACCAACTTATAAAAGAACCCTCATCCCCTAAGGCAGGGGGGCCCAACCTACCGCCCACAAGCCATACACAGCTCACCAGAGCATTTCATAAGATCCCAGCCTGCTTCAACACAACATGCTAACAGCCGATTGATTCATTAGCTTTTTGTGATAGTGTTTACATCATTTTTCCTGTTTTCTATAATTGATACACATTTTAGGCACTTATTTCTTTATTTGTTTTTAAATAGGTTGTTTCTATGTGCAGTATTGTCTATCTAAATACATAAGAAACAAGACGAACAAACTAATAATCAGTACAGGTGACTTTAAATCTTATTGAAATCTTATAGAATCTGTTTGGCCCCCACAAGGTGGTGCTTAGGTTTATGTGGCCTCCTGTGTAATAAGGCAGGGCACCATAGCCTTAAGGTCTAAGCACCTGTACAACCTTCAACCAAGACATGACTTGTTAATAGTACCAGACAGTAGCTCAGTCAAAACCCTCCTCCTGCATTTCATCTCTAGAGACCAGCGCTGCAATCCTGCCTCAGGTCACCCATGGAACCGTGTTTGATGTTCTCATCTGAGTCCCCAGTGGATGTTGGTCCATAGCAAAGAAACCCCACACAGTGCAACACAGCTGGGTGCCTCTTCTCAACAGGAGCTCAAGATGGACAGAGTGAGTCAGGGCTGAGGTGGGCGGGCAGTGGCTGTGTATAGGCTGGGACAGTGGGAAGAGGCCAAGACTGGAACATCAAGGGGTGCTGCAGGTCAGGATTGGGGTGCTTTGGCAGAGCTGTGTGGAAGCCCAGAATTGGAAGAGTAGAATTGGGCACAGGTCAGAAGTGCAGCGCATAAGCTGAACTGTATGGGGGGCCACAACTGGACTAGCAGGGGAGGTAATTGCTCTTGTAGAGCTGGGGCAAAAGTGGGGGGCAAATTATGCACATCCCCTGGCTCCCACCAGCATTCACACTTCTCTCAATTCCACCAGCACCACATTGACCTATGGCAAGAAAATCAAATGACAAATACCGATGCTCTCTTACTTGGAGAATCAAAGTAGCAGGAATCTCTGTGCAAAACCATTGGTGACTCCAATCTCAATGCTAAGCCACGCTTCTCTTGTGCTACTATACAGCTCTGGAAACAGAGACTGCAGGACTGAAAATTAGACCTCAGCCATGCCTATAGTTGGGATGACAGAGCTCAACACATGCCCCTTTCTTTCCCCAATAAAACCCAGACCCTCAGCTCTCCTCCTACCCCTGCTCAAACACTGCCCATCACCCTCCTGTGGAGACTTTCACGGCAGACAGTTACACCAGGGCAGGCCATTTGTTCCTTGGGGTCCCAGGAACTTTGACACCCCACATATTATACACACAGGAGTGGGGAGGAGAGGTAAGCAGGTGAATGTGGGAGGGTTTTGCAACTGAAAAACGGGATTTGAGCACTTGTCAGTAAGGGGAATTTCAGCAACTGGTGGGGCTTTGGCATCTGTCATGGGTGGGTCTGAGAGAGCCAGGCTGTGGAGCTGGTCCCTAGGGAGGGTCCACAGGGAGCCAGTGTTCAGAGGAAGTTGAAGGTGAATGTAGGGAAAGGCTGCTGCCAGAGCAGCACCCTCCAACAGATAAGGCCTGGTGTAACCACCCTTTAGCCCAGGGGTTCTCAAATTGGGTGTGACCCCTCAGGGGGTCCGGAGGTGGTTACATGGGGGTCGTGAGCTGTCAGCCCCAAGCCCAGCCATGCATGGGGCTGACAGCCCAGAGCCCCTCCAGCCCAGATCCACCCTTACCCCCGTTCTCCTCCAGCCCTGCTCCTCCTCCAAAGAAAGGACACCAAAATAGAAATTTGCCCAGAGTGCCATTTTTCCTAAGGCCAGCCCTGGGACTGAGACAGCATTAGAGGGTTTGATTAATTCAGCTGCTGAATAAACTGCATTAATGTGTTTTTAATTTATAAGGGGGGGATCACACTCAGAGGCTTGCTGCATGAAAGAGGTTGCCAGTACAAAAAGTTTGAGAACCACTTCTTTAGCCCATACAGTATTGTCTTGGCCCTGCACCGCTCAGAGCTTTTAAACCCTGTGTCACCCTGCAGCTTTTAATCCTTGTTTCCCCCTGTGACAGGCAAATAATCCGAATACTGGGTGGGTGCACAGTGCCTGCTATGCAAGGATCTCAGAGACCTTCACAGGCATTAATGAATTCAGCCTCAAAACACAACTTGCAGGCAGGTTGTACCCCACTTTAGAGATGGGGAAACCAGAGCATAGAGAGATGACCTTGGGCCAGTCATGTCACACAGGATGTCCATGGCAGAGTTGGGAACAGCAGCCTGAGAGAAAGGACACTCCAATGGTTTGGGCACTAGCCCAGGAGCTGGGTTCAATTTCCTGCTCTGCCACAGACTTCCTGTGTGAACTTGGGCAAGTCATTTGGCCTCAATTTCCTATCTGTGAAAGGGGGATAACAGCAATGTCGTGCCTCACAGGGATGTTATGAGGATAAAAACATTAATGATTGAGAAGTGCTCAAATAATGTGGTAATGGGAGGCCATATAAATACCTCAGTTAGAATCTAACTCCCCTGGCTCCCCACACTGAAGCTGCCTGTCTATAGGCTCAGAAAGATGGCGCTTGTCCGGTTCCATCTGATTCTCACTGGAAGGTGCTCTTCACAACCACAGGAAATACAATTTTTATTAAATGAGAGCTTAGATTGGGCAGACAACAAAGACCTAGATTACCACTTCCTCAATTTGCCAAATAATGTCTCCTTCTTGGCATTGGTGAGTGCACAAGTAGATTTTTCAAAGCCACTTGATGTTACATTCATGTAAGCGTTTATATTTTCATTTATACAGTGGAATAGGTGAGTAGGAACATAAAACATTCAAAAATGTCAGCTGTGCAATTGTGTAACAGATTTCTGCATGAAACTACTGCAGCACGGTGGGGAAATTCAGTACCTGTGCGCACACATAGCCAGATTTGCATGCACCACCAGGATAATGGCACACATCAAATCATAGCAGGCTGTTGGGGGAGGGATAGCTCAGTGGTTTGAGCATTAGCCTGCTAAATGCAGGGTTGTAAGCTCAATCCTTGAGGGGGCCACTTAGGGATCTGGGGCAAAATCAGTACTTGGCCCTGCTAATGAAGGAAGGAGGCTGGATTCAATGACCTTTCAGGGTCTCTTCAAGCTCTATGAGATAGGTATATCTCCATATATTATAAACTAGGGCTGGAAGGGGCCTCAAGAGGTCATCTAGGCCAGTTCCCTGTGCTGAGGCAGGACCAAATAGACCTAGACCAGGGGTCGGCAGCCTTTCAGAAGTGGTGTGCTGAGTCTTCATTTATTTACCCTAATTTAAGTGCCAGTCATACATTTTAACATTTTTAGAAGGTCTCTTTCTATAAGTCTATAATATATAAACTATTGTTGTATGTAAAGTAAATAAGGTTTTTTAAATGTTTAAGAAGCTTCATTTAAAATTAAAATACAGAGCCCCCCAGACCGGTGGCCAGGACCCGGGCAGTGTGAGTGCCACTGAAAATCAGCTTGCATGCCGCCTTCGGCACACATGCCATAGGTTGCCTACCCCTGACCTAGACCATCCCTGACAGGTGTTTGTCTAACCTGTTCTTAAAAACCTCCACAACCTCCCTTGGAAGCCTTTTCCAGTATTTAACTCCTTTTTAGTTAGAAAGTTTTTCCTAATATCTAACCTAAACATCCCTTGTTGCAGTTAAGCTGATTACTTCTTATCCTACCTTCAGTGGCCCTGGAGAACAATTCATCACCCTCCTCTTCATAACAGTCCTTAACTTATTTGAAGACAGTGATCAGATCCCCCCCCCCCTCCCCCAGTCTTCTTTTCTCAAGACTAAACATGCCTGGTTTTTTAACCTTCCCTCAGAGATCAGGTTTTCTAAACCATACTCATTTTGGTTGCCCTTCTCTGGATTCTTTCCAACTTGTCCACATCTTTCCTAAAGTGTGACACCCAGACAGGACACAGAACTCCAGCTGAGGCCTCACCAGCGCTGAGTAGAGCGGGACAATTACCTCCTTTGTCTTACATACGATGCTCCTGTTAACACACCCCATAATGATGTTAGCCTTTGTCACAGCTGCATCCCACTGGTGGCTCATAGTCAATTTGTAACCCACTATAACCCCCAGATCTTTTTCTGCAGTATTATTGCCCAGCCAGTTATTCCTCATTTTGTAGCTTTATATTTCATTTTGCTTCCTAAGTGTAGCAATTACCATTTGTCTTTATTGAATTTCATCTTGTTGATTTCAGACCAGTTCTCCAATTTGTCAAGGTCATGTTGAATCCTGTCCTCCAAAGTACTAGCAATCCCTCCCAGCTTAGTGTCATCTGCAAATTTTATCAGCATACTCTCCACTCCATCATCCAAGCCAGTAATGAAAATATGGAATAGCACTGGACCCAGGACACTCCTGTGGGACCTCACTACAAAGGTGAGGCATGAAATTGTGCTTACATTTTGCACACACAATGATATACCTAAGTTTTTGAAAAATCTTTCCCATAGATTCCAAGGTAAAGTAACTAAGGGGACATTTCTCTCTTGGGCCTGAAAGTGAGTGCAACCTGGAATGGCATGAAATGAAAATGGATGATGAAAACTTAGTAATTTATTAGAACATGATCAAGGAAATGAAAAGGTAAAAACTGTGACTACTTGCAAATTAGCTTTCAGTCCTCAAAGACTTGACTGGGAGCTATACAAAAACATCCTTGCCTTGACAGAGATGCATGCATAGATATTTGTTCTCAATCTGGTGACCCAGTGGTAGCAGCCCTGACCTGATACTGACCAGTCATCACTGGGAACCAAATACTTTGCTGGTCTGAGAGAGGGGAGCAACAGCTAGTCACATGGATCATTGTCACATCAGGATGGTATTAATGAACTAGGGGCCAAATTAATCCCTAGTGTAAATCTACTAACATCAACAGAGTCTATAGAACTCTTTATAGTTACACTGGGGATGAATCTGACCTACAGTCTCTATACCACCTGGTTTCACTTAGACACAAGTTGGAGCTGGGGGTGTGTGGGGCAGAGGTTAGGCACAGAGGCGGCGCTGGGGCAGGTGGGCGGAGTCAATTTGGATCCATTGGAGAAAAATATGACTTTGATCAGCTGTGAAGAAACAATTAAAAAAAAAAAGAGAGTTTATCCAGAATAATTTAAAACCCAGCTAATTTTATTAAAACCAGGCAGTTGACAGGAACAATTCACAGCTGTTTGCAAGTGTCTATATGTCTTTGAAGCTGGTATTGCACTACCAAACCGGAGACCCCAGCAAACTAAAGTGGGAAACTGGGCAGAGGATGGTAAAGATGATGACACAGGATCTTAGCAAGACCCTTCTGAGCCTAATAAGATATAAGGAATACTAATAATTCAGAATAAAAAGGGTAGTGACATTCGAAGTGCTTGGTGTGACTGAGAGGGGGAGATGGGAGGATGGACTGATGCATGGGTATGAGGATGCTTGGATGAAGGGATAATGCAGGGCAGTAATGAACTAAATGGAGGGGCTGGAGTGAGGGGAACAGAGAGAAGGGTAACACAAAAACAGATGGGGTGTTCCCCTGGGAAAAGCTGAAATGCCAGGTTCGGTTGCCTAAATTCTAGAAGATTCTCCAAGTGAGAGAGAAACGAAGTATGGTATTTTGGGGGAAAATGAGTAACAGGACATAACTGTGTTTTAGTTATAACTCCAAACCATTTCCAAGGATTCAGCATGGATCAAGGACATGGTTCAGTCCTGTCTACACTACAAGACCAAGCTGTACTTCAACCATCTTGGGAGATAGCCACATTATAAGAAGTGATCACTGGGGTGGGTGGATCTGGGCAGTATCTGCCATGTTCTGGCTAGCACCGGGGGGGGTAGGTTTGGGCCTGCCTGCTGTCAGAGAGCGCCCCACTCCCCAGTAGCTGGATTTTGCCTGCGTTCTGAGAGCTTCCCTCCCTGCATGAGGAGATTCCCCACTGCACAGGGAAATCCTACCCCCAAGGGAATGGGACTCCCACAGGCCCTGGCCGGCCAGCCGAGTCTGCCCTGCAAGGTGAGGGAAGATCAGCCCAGCCACTGAAGAGTGCCAAGTCCTGTGTGAATTGAGGGGAGGAAAGGGATGGTCCCCTCAGCAGATCCCTGAAGGGTAGGGGAAAGACCAGCCAGTCAAACCCTGAAGACAGTGGGTGAAAGAACACCCAACCCCATTCCCCAAAAGGCTCCAAGAGTGAATCCTGAGTGGAACCAGGGCCAGGGGCTTTCGCGGGACCTGAAACTGAGGGGGCTAGTGAGGGGCGGGCGGCCTGGTCCAGGGTGACTGAGGGATTTGGAGCAGCTGAGATGGGAGTGCTGGAGTCTTTGGGAGCCAGGCCAGGAGAGGAGTGGGGGCGAGAGAAGAAGGCACCAGTGAAGGAGGATGGAGGGAGTGAGACAGCAGTGAGAAGGGGCACTGAGAGGAGAGATGGAGGCAGCAACGAGGGAAGGGTCTGAGGATGGTGGTGAAGCACTGGAATGGGTTACCTAGGGAGGTGGTGGAATCTCCTTCCTTAGAGGTTTTTATGGTCAGGCTTGACAAAGCCCTGGCTGGGATGATTTAGTTGGGAATTGGTCCTGCTTTGAGCAGGGGGTTGGACTAGATGACCTCCTGAGGTCCCTTCCAACCCTGATATTCTCTGATTCTATGAAATGAAGGGATCAGAAGAAGCAGAAAATAGGGAAGGGGGGAAGGTGGCAGCAGCAGCGGAGGTGGGTTGATGCCCATGCACGGGGGGTGGGGTGCTTGGCGGGCTGCAGACAGGGATAGCGAGGGGTGCATGGCTTGGTGCAATGGGGGGTGCAGGTGGGCGAAGCGAGATACAGAACCGTGTGAAGGGGAGCCCCGGCTGGAGGCGTGCGGGGGAAGGGTGCCCGGTCCTGGAGGGGGTGGCTGCAGGGGAGGGAGCTGCAGCGAGGGGAGGGCAGCAGGGATACAGGGAGCAAAGCAGGGCCGCCGGAGACGGGCGGCTGCAGGGCTGGCTGGAGACAGGCGGCGGGGAGCGGGAGGGAAGCAGCGATGGAGGGATGCAGGAGGCTGCAGGGAGGGAGGGACCGGAGGCGAGGAAGGATGCTCGGCCGAGGGGAGGCTGGCGGGCGGGGAGGGGGCGCCGGGGCTGCCGGCCGGCTCCTCTCACCCGTGTCCTGCTCTCCCAGGAACGCGTCCTCCTCCTTCCTGGAGCGCAGGCAGCCCTCGGCCGCCGCGCCGGCCGGCTCCTCCTCGGGCAGGCGGGGGAAGCTGGTGATGCTCATGTAGTCCACGGGCGAGTAGGCGCCCAGGGTGCTCTGCTGGCTCGCCTCCTTCTCCACGGCCGCGGCCATCCTGCCCCGGCCCGGCTCGGCTCGGCTCAGCCCCGCTCCGGAAGTGACTGAGGCCAGCGGCGGGGAGGGGAGGGAGGAGCGGGCGCCCAGCCCCCGGCTGCGTAGCGCAGGGACAACAGGTGCCCGGGATCCGCCTCTGCAAGGGAAAGGCCCCGGGCGTGGGGGGATCTCGCACCTGTGAGGGGGGATCCCCCAGGCTCTGCAGCTGGGGGGGGGGATGCCCTTGCCCAGGGCCGGCTCCAGGGTTTTGGCCGCCCCAAACAGCCAAAAAAAAAAAAAAAAAAAGCCGGGATCTGCGGGGGCAATTCGGCAGGTGGTCCTTCTCCCAGCAGGAGTGAGGGACTGTCCGCAGAATTGCCGCTGAACACCTGGACGTGCCGCCCCTCTCTGGAGCGGCCGCCCCAAGCACCTGCTTGCCAGGCTGGTGCCTGGAGCCGGCCCTGCCCTTGCCCCTGGGGAGGGGAGATACAGCTGCTCATCACCAGGAATCCAGCTATTATCCCTGCATGGGAGCAGCGCCCCGTTGCTGGACTGGGGGCATCCAAGGCACGTTCACCCCCCTTTCTGCACCTCCTCCCCACAGCCAAAGACACTGCCAGGAGTCAGGGGCCATGGATTGTCCAAGGGAGCTGGGTGCCTACCTGCCCCTTGTGCTGTGTGGCTAACCAGGCCGGGTGAACCCTAGGCCCTTTGCAGTCAGGGGGGGTTCTGCCAGTGGCTGCACTGGTGCCAGGATTTCAGTCCCAGGTCAGTCTGGGCTGAGTAGATGTGACCCCTCAGTAGCACCAGGGGCACAGTCTACACCTGCCTTAGGGGAGCTGCCCTGGTAGAAGTGTGTTACTAAACCACCCCGCTCAGCCTTTGTACAGGCCTCAGGCAGCGGGTAGCAGCGTAATTAGCTGAACTTGTCCTTCCCCCCCTTCCAACAGGAGCCATATGGTTGTGCCTTCTGGCCCAAGCTGCTAGCCTTTTGGTGTTTCCATTATGTTGCTCCGGGTATGTTGTTTGGTGCAATCCTGTTTATGGATAAAGGATAGACACACCGGCCCGGTTTCCTGAACACAGTAGAACCAAACAACAGCAGGCAGTTCCTTGCTCAGAAATCCCCAAGTCTGCCTTTCCAAAGTATTCTGTGCTCAAGGAGCTCTGTTTATCTGCTTCTCTGGCTGGTAGTTGGCTTTCCTCTCACGCACACAGCCTGCCAAACAACCCCACAGCCTCTGTTTGCAATCAGGGAACCCCACAGACCATACATCTTACCTTCTGCTCAGGCCTTGCCCTGTGGCCCATTGCCTTGGGCGGTAGCTTCTATTGTTTCCAGCTCTCTCTCTCTACATAAAGGGGCTTACTTGCTACTTCCACTGAGTCTGAAAGAAGGGTGCTTAGCACACCTGTTGACTTTAACTGGGCTGTGATTGTCTAGTCTAGTGATCAGAGACTCACCTGATGGCAGCTGTAAGCACTTTCCAGCATAACAATATCTATTTATCCTTTTCCCCATTCCTCAAAGCCTGGGGCAGCCTGGGGCTTCTAATATCTTCTGTACAGACATATGGCCACAGAGCCTATGGGCCCCAGCCTGCAATGCTCCAGCTTATCTGAGCTGCCAGCCTAGCCAGTTGGACCACACACCTTTCAACTTCCAACACCATCACATGTATCACAAACCAGACAAGAGGTGTGCGTGCACACAGAGGCGTGCACACAGCAGTTCCCGTACGCACATTCAATTGCATCTGTAGTGTGCACAGTTGCTTCTCCACAGCTGCTTGTTTCACATATATGACACACGGTTGAAGTGACTGTTTGCACAAGCAAGTTCTGTTCTGGGGTTGAGCTTAGCAAATGTGTTTAGAAACGTGACCCCTCCTGATCAGCATCGCAGACAGCAAGCAGCCCACACAGGGCCGGTGCAAGGAAGTTTCGCGCCCTAGGCAAAACTTCCACCTTGCGCCCCCCCCCCCCCCCCACAGCCTTGCAGCAGCTCCCCGCCACCCTCCGCCCTGAGGCTCCCCCCCGTGGCAGCTCCCCCGCCCCCAGGGAGCCGTGCGGCAGCTCCCTACTCCAGCTCACCTCTGCTCCGCCTCCTCCCTGGGCACGCCGCCCCCACTCTAATTCTCCTCCCCTCCCAGGCTTGTGGCGCCAAACAGCTGATTGGCGCCGCAAGCCTGGGAGGCGGGAGAAGTGGAGCGGCGACCATGCGCTCGGGGAGGGGGCGTAGGAACGCTGTAAAAAAAAATTGGGGGCACCGCTTTTTGGCGCCCCCAAATCTTGGCACCCTAAGCAACCGCCTAGTTTGCCTAAATGGTAGCACCGGCCCTGAGCCCACAGCTGTCAACTTTTACATCCAGAATTTTAACTAGAGTTTGCTGAAATATTTTCGCCACAACAAAAGTCAAGAAAATTTGTCTCTTTTTGATCAGCTCTTGTTTAATCTCTTTTTACCCATCTGAACATTTTAATCTACATTTTTAATAATAAAATGTTGCAAATTATTAGCTCCATGACTTAGATTGGATTATTTTATAATTAAGTCCCACACGACGCGCCTAAACTGAAATGGCATGGTTATGTAAGCGATCAGAGGCTAATTGGTATGCACACTAAATGCACATTGTATTTTATGACTCAACAACATAAACTAGCCTATGTATTCCCACGTAAATTATGATTATGGGTACTACTTATTACAGTAATTCATGTGCACAGTATGCAAAACTCCCACTGAATTAATTGACCAGAATGTTTTGTATTGTGGGTTACATCAAAATATGTTCTACTACCACTTCATACTCCACAGGATTTGCATAATAATTGGAGGGGGGAAATTTCATTGTCATGGTGGGATTTAAACAGCCTTTAAGTGCATCCCAAAAGGACCAGATGGCGTGGGAGTGGGATAAAGAGCCTTTCATCTGCAACCTAGGTCAAATAGTGAATGAAACATGCATTCTTTTAATTATTTGTTTTATTATAGCACCCAAAGTCTGCTCAGGATCTAGGTCCCGATGTGCCAGGTGCTGTACAAACACATAGGAAGACACAGTTCCTGCCTTGAAGACTATAAGGCTCCAATACTACAAACACTTTATGCAAGTGAATAGTGGAATTTAAGCACATGCCTAAGTGGTTGTAGGATCCAGGTTGAATTTACAATAGGATGGTTGTTGAGTGGCCTCCATGGGAAATAACCTGTTTTTGTATGGGGGTGAGGGGATTGGTCCTCAGTTCATTTCTTAGCAGACAGACATCATCATCACAAAAATCACCCACTTCAGCAAAGAGGCCATGGACTGAACGAACTACAGAGCCTGGACTCCCCCTCTCAGTGCTCCTTGCAGCTCAGGATTGAGGTACATTGCTGGTGCCGGGCTTGCCCTGCCACTGTCCATCCTGTACCTAGTGGGTGGACAGAAGGATACAGTTTACAAGGCATCAGCACCTTTCACCTGCACTAAATTCACATATAAAAGGGGCAGGGTGGGGGAAGGGAGAGAGAAAATGCATTTCTGAATGATGCCCCAAATCCCATCCAATGAATTGAATGGAAATGGGTAGAGGAAGGAATACGTTACAGTATCTGCATGAAAGGCTGTAATATTAGAGGGGAAGCAGAATAGCTCCCTTCACATCTTTCTTGGTCCGAAGTATGCACAGATCCCATAAAAGGCCTGGAGAACTGGGGATATTGTACTTTCCTGAAATGTAAGCTGAGATTGGGGAGGGGGTGTGTGAAGGGGGTGGTGGAGAGGGGGAGAGAATGAAATACAATCCACACAGTCAAAGCCACCTTAAGCAGTGTTTGCGTTTCACACGTGGATTCAGCCGTTCACCCAGAGACGTCCATGCACCCATTGCACCTATAAAATCCTCTCTTTACATGCACAAAGGGTATGTCTACACTACGAAATTAGGTCGAATTTATAGAAGCCGGTTTTATAGAAATCGGTTGTATACAGCCGATTGTGTGTGTCCCCACATAAAATGCTCTAAGTGCATTATGTCGACGGACCGTGTCCACAGTACCGAGGCTAGCGTTGACTTCCGGAGCGTTGCACTGTGAGTAGCTATCCCACAGTTCCCACAGTCTCCGCCGCCCATTGGAATTCTGGGTTGAGATCCCAATGCCTGAATGATGCAAAACAGTGTTGCGGGGGGTTCTGGGTACATGTCGTCAAGCACCTCCCCCTCCGTCAGAGCAACGTCAGACAATCGATACGTGCCTTTTTGCCTGGGTTACCAGTGCAGACAACATACCACGGCAAGCATGGAACCCGCTCAGCTCAGCTCAGCATCACCATATGTCCTCTGGGTGCCGGCAGATGTGGTACTGCATTGCTACACAGCAGCAGCTAATTGCCTTTTGGTAGTAGACGGTGCAGTATGACTGGTAGCCTTCATTGGCGATCTGGGTGCTGGCAGACGTGGGGCTGCATTGCACACAGCAGCAGCCCCTTGCCTTTTGATAGAAGATGGTATATTATGACTGGTATCCGTTGTCATTGTACTGCAGTGGCTGTCAATCATGGGCACCTAGGCAGACATGCTCAGTCCTATCGAACTGTCTCGACGATGATGGCTATCAGTCGTAGTATGCTATTTTCTGCCAAGCACCCAGAAGATGCCGAGGGTATCAGTCATACTGCACTGTCGTCTGCCAGCTTAAGATGTAAAAAATAGATTTGTTCTGTATTCATTTGCTTCCCCCTCCCTCAGTGAAATCAACGGCCTGCTAAACCCAGGGTTTTGAGTTCAATCTTTGGGGGGGGAGGGGCCATTCTGTGTGACAGTTGTTTGTGTTTCTCCCTGATGCACAGCCACCTTTGTTGATTTTAATTCCCTGTACCTGTACGCCATGTCATCACTCGCCCCTCCCTCCCTCCCTCCGTCCGATACTAGTTTTGCGCCTTTTTTCAGACCAGACACCATAGCACTGGGATCATGGAGCCCGCTCAGATCACCGCGGCAATTATGAGCACTATGAACACCACGCACATTGTCCTGGAGTATATGCAGAGCCAGGACATGCCAAAGCAAAACCAGGACCAGCCAAGGAGGCGATTGCAGCGCGGCGACGAGAGTGATGAGGAAATTGACATGGACATAGGCCTCTCACAAGGCACAGGCCCCAGCAATGTGCAAATCATGGTGTTACTGAGGCAGCTTCATGCCATGGAACGCTGATTCTGGGCCCGGGAAACAAGCACAGACTGGTGGGACCACATCGTGCTGCAGGTGTGGGACGATTCCCAGTGGCTGCAAAACTTTTGCATGCATAAGGCACTTTCATGGAACTTTTTGACTTGCTTTTCCCTGCCCTGAATTGCCAGAATACCAAGATGAGAGCAGCCCTCACAGTAAGAAGCGAGTGGCGATAGCCCTGTGGAAGCTTGCAACGCCAGACAGCTACCGGTCAGTCGGGAATCAATTTGGAGTGGGCAAATCTACTGTGGAGGCTGCTGTGATCCAAGCTGCCAGGGCAATCAAAGACCTGATGATATCAAGGGTAGTGACTCTGGGAAACGTGCAGGCCATAGTGGATGGCTTTGTTGCAATGGAATTCCCAAACTGTGGTGAGGCGATAGACGGAACCCATATCCCTATCTTGGCACCGGAGCACCAAGCCACCGAGTACATAAACCGCAAGGGGTACTTTTCAATGCTGCTGCAAGTCCTGGTGGATCACAAGGGACGTTTCACCAACATCAACGTGGGATGGCCGGGGAAAGGTACATGATGCTCGTGTCTTCAGGCACTCTGGTCTGTTTCGAAAGCTGGAGGAAGGGACTTTCTTCCCGGACCAGAAAATAACTGTTGGGGATGTTGAAATGCCTATCGTGAACCTTGGGGACCCAGCCTACCTCTTAATGCCATGGCTCATGAAGCCGTACACAGGCAGCCTGGACAGTAGTCAGGACCTGTTCAACTACAGGCTGAGCAAGTGCCGAATGGTGGTGGAATGTGCATTTGGACATTTAAAAGCGCGCTGGCGCAGCTTACTGACTCGCTCAGACCTCAGCGAAAAGAATATCCCCGTTGTTATTGCTGCTTGCTGTGCGCTCCACAATATCTGTGAGAGTAAGGGGGAGACATTTATGGCGGGGTGGGAGGTTGAGGCACATCGCCTGGCCGCTGATTACGCGCAGCCAGACACCAGGGCAGTTAGAAGAGCACAGCAGGGCGCGGTGCGCATCAGAGAAGCTTTGAAAACGAGTTTTGTGACTGTCCAGACTACAGTGTGAAACTTCTGTTTGTTTCTCCTTGATGAACCCTCCGCCCCCCGCCCCCACCTGGTTCACTCTACTTCCCTGTAAACCAACCACCCCACCCTCTCCTCCCCCCTTCGAGCACCGCTTGCAGAGGCAATAAAGTCATTGTTACTTCACATTCATTCATTCTTTATTTATTCATCACACAACTAGGGGGATAATTGCCAAGGTAGCCCGGGATGGGTGGGGGAGGAGGGAAGGAAAAGGACACACTGTAGTTTAAAACTTTAACTCTTATTGAAGGTCAGCCTTCTGATGCTCAGGCAATCATCTGCAGTGGAGTGACTGGGTGGCCGGAGGCTCCCCCACCGTGTTCTTGGGCGTCTGAGTGAGGAGGCTATGGAACTTGGGGAGGAGGGCTGTTGGTTACACAGGGGCTGTAGCGGCGGTCTCTGCTCCTGCTGCCTTTCCTGCAGCTCAACCATATGCTGGAGCATATCAGTTTGATGCTCCAGCATCCGGAGCATTGACTCTTGCCTTCCGTCTGCAAGCTGACGCCACCTATCATCTTCAGCCCACCACTTGCTCTGCTCATCCCGCGATTCAGCCCGCCACCTCTCCTCTCGTTCATATTGTGCTTTTCTGTAGTCTGACATTGACTGCCTCCATGCATTCTGCTGTGCTCTTTCAGCGTGGGAGGACATCTGGAGCTCCGTGAACATATCATCCCGAGTCCGCCGTTTTCTCCTTCTAATCTTCACTAGCCTCTGTGAAGGGGAAACATTTGTAGCTGGTGGAGGAGAAGGGAGAGGTGGTTAAAAAAGACATTTTATAGAACAATGGGTACACTCTTTCACATTAAATTTTGCTGTTCACATTACACAGCACATGTGCTTTTGTTACAAGGTCGCATTTTTCCTCTTATATTGAGGGCCTGCTGGTTTGGTGTGAGAGATCACTCACGCAGTGCCAGGCAACAGATTTCGGCTTGCAGGCAGCCATGGTAAGCCACAGTCTTTTGGCTTTTTTAACCTTCTTAACATGTGGGAATGGTTTCAAACAGTAGTGCCCTCATTTCCCATACCAAGCACCCATTGGGTTGGCCATTTAAAATGGGTTTGCAATGTAAAAGGAGGGGCTGCGGTTTCCGGGTTAACATGCAGCACAAACCCAACTAAACCCTTCCCCCCACACCCAATTATCGGGGATGATCACTTCACCCCTTCCCCCCACTGCGTGGCTAACAGCGGGGAACATTTCTGTTCAGCAGAGGAGGAAGGGGCACCTCTGAATGTCCCCTTAATAAAATCGCCCCATTTCAACCAGGTGACCGTGAATGATATCACTCTCCTGAGGATAACAAAGAGCGATAAGGAATGGATGTTGTCTGCATGCCAGCAAACACCGGGACCATACGCTGCCATGCTTTGTTATGCAATGATTCCAGACTACGTGCTACTGGCCTGGCGTGGTAAAGTGTCCTACCATGGCGGACGGGATAAGGAAGCCCTCCCCAGAAACCTTTTGCAAAGGCTTTGGGAGTACATGAAGGAGAGCTTTCTGGAGATGTCCCTGGAGGATTTCCGCTCCATCCCCATACACGTTAACAGACTTTTCCAGTAGCTGTACTGGCCGCGATTGCCAGGGCAAATTAATCATTAATCATTAAACACGCTTGCTTTTAAACCATGTGTAATATTTACAAAGGTACACTCACCAGAGTGTGCCCTCAGGGTCTGGGAGCACGCCTTGGGTGAGTTCAGGGATTACTGGCTCCAGGTCCAGGGTGATAAACATATCCTGGCTGTTGGGGAAACCGGTTTCTCAACTTCCTTGCTGCTGTGAGCTATCTTCATCCTCATCTTCCTCGTACCCCGAACCCACTTCCCTGTGTGTTTCTCCAGTGAAGGAGTCATAGCACACGGTTGGGGTAGTGGTGGTTGCACCCCCTAGCATGGCATGCAGCTCCGCATAGAAGCGGCATGTTTGTGGTTCTGCCCCGGACCTTCCGTTTGCCTCTCTGGCTTTGTGGTAGGCTTA